>NC_059073.1:212648195-213322713 GCF_020497125.1 Mauremys mutica
AGTGAATAAAATCATTACCTTATTGGACAGACATTGTTTGAGAGAGAAACTCATTTGTGTGACTTTCATTTAATAATATGAACTCATTAATTTTTTTTTCTTCTACACATAGTGCACATACAGTGGACAGAGTTGGGATTTTAGGGGAGAAATTTTTAGACCATTTACAAGAGCTTAGAACAGTGATGGGACTGTGATAGATATTTTCCTTTTTAGGACTGCATTTCTCCATTGAGGTTCAGACTGAACTTTTGCTATCTTAATTTATTTGGATTTTTTCCCAAAAAAAATACATGAAGAGAAGAAAAATATCCAGGACAGACTTATTAGTTGAATCTGACAGACTGTATGTACTCTTTAGGAATCCCTTGTTTATGGTTTTATTTTAATGTAAATAGAAACTATTAGGAATGAAAAACAGAAAAATGTACTCCACTCAAAATTGTAAAACTATTTATATTTTTGGCTCTTTGCCACACAGGCTGGCCAGCCTTATTCTGAGATTATTTATTAGTGTTTCCAGAGAAGGATTTGACAGAAACGGAATAAGAAATGTTGGTCTGCCACAAGGAAATGCAGTATGATTTTGCACTAGTGCTACTTACACAACTGTCATTCTGGTTGCTTCATCTTGGAATAGGCAATATTGGCATTTGGATCTCCAAGATCTTTCTTACAGCCCTTTGTATTATTTGCCAGTGCCATCAGAACTTTCTGCCTTGGGAAAGTGGTCTTGTTTTGCATTCCAGTTCCAAAATCATTTCACCTTGCTGCTTTACAGGATGCTGATAATCTTTTGATTTAGCCTGCTCTGCAAAGGTACAGAATACCATACTACAGTCCAGGAAATCATCTACATTGAAACATCTCGCCAAAAGTAGAAAAGATTTTCACTATGGGAGCAAATAATTTTTATTTTGGACTGTTTGCTTTGCTCAAAATTTCTTGGCCTCTCCTTATCTTTAGTCAGGGCACACCTCTCTGCTATCAGTTTACCATCTTCCAGTGGCCAATGCTGCAGTTTTAAGTCATTCCAGCGTCACAGGATTCCTTAAAGAACTGAACAATATCTTTCATTGGTTAGAGAAGCTTTAGCAATGTGAGCTCTCAGCTTGGTGGTGAGAAAGGCAGTGTTTGCACCCTTTAACCTAGGGGGAGAATGCTCTTTATTCTGCTTGTCAACAAAAAAAGCTGTAGTGAGAAGAATGAATAAACTGAAGGCTTTAATGGCTGATCCTCCTTTCACTGTATTCCATAGACATTTGTTCTATATCCCAATCCTAAATTCCTGCTAAAAGTGGTGTCTGAGTTCCACCTAAATCAGAACTTGAATCTCTTTGTGGTGTTCTTCCCAGCTCCTCTTTCTCACCCATCAGAAACTAGATTCCACACCATAGAAGACAAAAGGTACTTCAGCTCTTGTTTGTGTAGGACATTTAGCAATCCACCTAGATTTATGGTAGCTTTTGGGGGTCAGTGCCAAAGTATCTTTGAGTGGATTAGGCTTATATTAAGATGTTAATTTTAGGTAGGGTGATCCCCTCATGATCTAAGTGTTTACTCTGCTGGGGCTAAGACAGCATCAGTGGCATGCTTTTGCACACTTACAGAAATGTGCAGGACTGCTACCTGGAGTTCTGTACACACATTTACTCAGCACTGTTCTTTAGACTTAGCTTTTATTTTTTATTATTATTGTAGTAGCTCCTGTAGGCCTTGATCAGTCCTCATTGTGCTAGCCGCTATGTGCACAAACACCAAAAAGACAGCTCTGACACCAGAAAGCTTACAGTCTAAATCAAACTGATGTTTGCTTTACGAGGTCAGTTCTGCAATCCTTAAGTAGAATTCCTCATTCTGCCTCAATGGGAGTTAAACTCGTCACTAGACTCCCACAAGAGTTACTATGCTCAGGACACCTGGAAGAAGAGAAAACAATTAGTTACAATAGTGCCTCTGATTCTTAGACAGTGCTACCTTTGTAACCTCAGCTCCAAATATTTAGAGCCACCAGGAAGTGCTGGGGCAATTCCCAACAGGCACAACTTTTCTAGAAGTTTTGTAAAACTTAATGGACCTGTTGGCATATCCCACTAGTATGATTGTGCACTGGCATCACTCTCAAAGAACCTCAGTTACTAGGGGAAAGGAATTATTCTTGGTGATATTTTTTCTTTGTATTGACCTTTAAAATGCATAAATTAAATTACTATGGTGGCCCATTTTCTTCCATTGCTTTGAGTAGAAATTTCATCAGAAGAGATGCTTGTTAAGTTGTTAAGATGCTTGTTAAGATGTAGGTTGCTGACATATATTTGTTCTTACTTTGATCGAAATCAACCAGTTGTTGCTATGCTAAACTTAAAGTGGAGAATGTATGTTTCTGATACCAAGCAAACAATCTTCATCCTGCATTGTTGTGTCCTTTGTCAGTCATACAGACTGCTTTATTTTATTGACTGCAGTCTCTAATAGAATTTTCTTCAGTATGATAAAACATTTTCATTTTATATAAATTACTAAGGCTTTCTTCAACAATGAAAAGCCAGTCAATGCTAAGGTGTGTTATGCATATCAGCAACAGGACTTATTACCCAAAATATTGTGTAGCAAATACAATAAAAGTATTAATGCCACTTCTTTTCTTTATCCTTTCATCATTGTGTCAAGAAGCTCAGTCTGTTTATAAACTCCAGGCAGACCTTTTGTGTAATAGTTATGGACAGGTTTTAATGAAAGTTGAGAGAATCTCTTGAAATCACAGACATAGAGGCCTTTAACAGTGTGGTGTTGCTTAGCAACCTTAAGCCATTACATTTCCAGGCTCTGTAATAACATGATATACTGCTCTTCCGCCAGTCCCTGGTGAAAATGTAATGGAAATAATCACTTTCTAAAGGTTGTACTCCATGAGTGTTTGGGTGGTAAAAGATTGTTTTTCCATTTCACTGCTGGGTTTTAATCTAGTCTACAAAGTAAGTTTAGTATTGTCCCCTGAATGCTGAATGTGTTGTGGTTGGAATACAATTTAAGATGATATTTTAAAAAACAGACATAATATTTAGTTTTAAAAGCAGAGATAATATTCCTAACTAATGTTAACAAACAATACTGAATCTCTTACAAACTTGCTGTCCTTTTTCTCCACTCAAGAGGGAATGCATTGGGACAAATTCAGCAGTGAAGAAAACTGTGTTTTAATTTGATAAGAAAACTAATGTTGCTGAGTGTAAGAAGCAATGTAGTGTAATTTATACTAATTTAGATTTCAGTGGGCTCAATTTTCTATTGCACTACAGTCCCTATACATTGTTCTGATGTTCAGTGTGCCAAGAACTGAGTGAATACTAGAATATTTGTTTGAATTTTTTAACAAATTTGCTTCTGCTATATTTATCACCCTTCCACATCAGTTTACATGAACATGTATGTTCTACTAGCACAAATTCTCAATGAAAACGAAGTTTAAGATCCCGTAATCAAATATTGGAAAGTTTATCTTGAATGCACTGTGAGTATTATCAACTGCACCCATAAGAGCCCTCCAATCAAGGAACAAATAAAATTGTGATTTTTGACCACTCACAACTAAGCAAAACATAGCACTTATTCATTTTTGCCTATTTTATTTATTTATAATTTTGATAAATTAATTGAATAAAATCCCAAACTGTTCTCAGAATTCTGCAAGGGAGGCAAAATTCTTCAAATATGAATTGTTTTTGTATAAATTATTCACTCCAGTCTAAGTGTAACACAGCGTTTCTGAAAGTACTTTTCTAAAGTACTGTTTATGGACCTCATTCTTATGTCATGTGGTATTCACAATCTCAGATTGTGAAATGGAGATTCTAACAGTCACTGGTGCTCTTTGTAAGATTAAGTGAAATTAATGGCAACTTGGCTAATTACGTTCTGTGTCCCTAAATTCAGCCTGCAATTTCCACTGGATATGATGTTTTTCGCTTCTTGTCCTAAACTGTTGCATACTGCTGCTGTTTGCTGATAAATATGGTACTATTTCACAGCAGAGGTGGACGCATCTTTGTAGTTGATCTGTGTGTATAGTTTATGTAAAAGGTTAGGGCCAAATTCAGACTGAATTATACCCCCTGCAATCTCACTGATGCTGTTTAGAATGATAGATTATAAAAAATATAATATTACTACTATTCTTAGCTGTATGTTCTTGTGTCCCCGTACTTTTTATTCATTTATTTAACACAACAGATAATGCTGCATATGTTCTTTCCATATATTATTACCTTTCTCTTCAGTTACCTATCTACAAAGAAGAGCCCTGAATACTAAATATCCATCAACTGTTACCCTTCATGTGAAACAAAACCTATTGTTTGCTTTCGCCACTTAAAGTCTTTAAACAAAACTGAAATATCATGTCTGTGCCAAAGAAGAACATAAACAATTGTCCACCATTTTTGGTGAGGTAACCTTGCGTGTGTTTGTTTTTTTGTAAATTCATCTATGACACGTGTAAGCAAAGAAATTGAACTGAGATCACTATTGGCCTATTCCAAGCAGGGCAAAAGTGGACACACTTTGAAGTGTTATAATATATTCGTTCCTGCTGGCTGGAAGCTTCAGGCTCAACCTACCTCATTTTGACACGCCAATGTTGCATTCTTACACTGGGTATTTTTCCAGTATTTATTTTTCCTATCTCATGGGATTAAACAGGACAAATACCTAAGGACAAGTCTTGGTCATTAGTACAGTCCTCAGAATCCTTATCTTTTCCTACCTTGTTACTTCTTATACTGTCCAGAAATTTGTGGCTGATCCCAGAAATCATTCCATTTTGCTTGATTTGAAGTCTTTCCGGGTACAGGAATGCTACATGTAATATATTTCTTCTCTTACAAAAGCCTGATTAATTACAAACAGCTCCTTTTTCCTTCTTTTTGTAGGCTGGCTCAGGTCTTGAAATATCAAAAACATGTTCATCCATTTTAATATCCCTTTTTCTTGGCAGCTGCCAGAATCCTCTTTCTATTGTATGCATCTTGTCAGGCTTTTTTCCCTGACTACGAAAGCTCTAATTCACTTTGCCTGTCATGCAACAGCAACATGTATTTTTAAGTCAGTGTCATGATTTCTGGATGGCTGGAGTTGGCAATACTGACCAGCAATCATGTGATCATCCAAGCCTCCATATGCAATATTGTCAACCCCCAACCATCCAGAAATCACAAAATATTTTTCTTTGCCTTCTGATTTTTGAGCCATTAAGATACATTTGGGTCACATTTTCAAGCTTGTCTCTGCAAGCATGAGGGCTAGAAACTTACTTTTTCTTTTGAATGAAAGCAAATATTTTCAGGTAACTTGCTTGGTCTAGGAGCTGGGCCTTTACAAAAAACATGAAATATTGCAAGACTTGTGATAAAATCACATAACCTAGTAACCGTGGATATGTAGGATCATCTTCTTTCACCATAGTTGAGGTGGACTTTTGTGCATGACTAAATCAGATAGTTTGGTTGATTTCACATTTTCAGGATTCCTTAAATTCAGATAGGTTTGACCCAAGTAAGGTTTTCCAGGGCTTCCAACCTTTGGTCTGACCTGAGATCCTTCTTTGCCAAAGCTGTTTTTATGCCTGGGACCTCTTTGGTAATTTTAATCTGCATTTTCTGTTCTACTTGATCCAAACATTTCACCACAATGACCAGTTTGCTGACTAATTTATTTATTTTAGCTTGTTAAAGAATCAAGTGCTTTCTTCATAGAGAACAGAGTATGCTGCACTTCGTCTGGTGTGGCCACTCCTAGAAACTGCAGAAGCTTTGAAGAAATCAACCAGGTGAAAGTTTTTTATACATACATTGAAGAGAGAAACAGAAGCATAGAAAACCCACCTTCCAAGTGACTTTCTATAAATCCCGTTTACACATCCCTCAACAAACCCCACTTCTTTCTTTCTACATTGATCCCCTCACTAACAAACTTATTTCATGTGAACTATTCTCCTGTGTATCATATTTGAGTGCCATTGTTGCTTCTTTCAGGAAGGATCCATGTCTTTTTTCTGACTTTTGTAAAGTGCCTGGTACGATATACATTGTAATAATTATAATAGTGTGGTGTTGAACTAAAAGTCTGTTGAAGTTACTTCAAACAAATATCAATTAAGGAAGAGGATGTGGGCATCAATTGTACGGCATCAATCGGACAGCTCAGTGAAGATCTCTGCTCCAAGTGCACCTATGGTCAAGAAAGCAAACAAGATGCTAGGAGGCATGAAGAATAGAATGGATAAAAATACAGAAAATATTATTTTGATATTAAATCCCATTCTTCATGGCCTAAGTCAAAATCTTAACTATTAGAAATCAGGATGAGAGGTAATGTGTGGGGGGATGGGGGAGGACCAGATTATCCAACATCTGCCTACTATGGGTTTCTCATACTCTCCTCTGAAGCATCTGGTACTGGCCACTGTCAGAAACAGAATGTTGGACTAGATAGATCTCGGGTTTGATCCAGTAGAGCAATACCTAGATTTCTGTATTCCTAACCTTTGAAAAAGGTTTGATGACACATGTGAATGAACCTCTTCCACTAGACAATGCCTTTTTCTTATTCCCCCTTAAACATTGCTACGGTCCCTGTTGCTTGTCATTGTTCCATTATTCCCTTGGCTGATGGTTCTACTAGTACAGTGGATCTCAAACTGTGGTTCGTGAACCCCTGGGGTTCACGAAATGTTACAGGGGGTTCTCAGGAAAAAATTCCCTAATGGCGGACAGAGCTGTCACTAGGGACCCCAGGCAACACAGGCCAGCAGCCCAGAGCCCCTGGACTTCCAAGAGCTAAGCAGATCAAACCAAGCATGTCTATCACACTGAGGAGATTTAAACTTCAAGACTCCTTACAAGAAATGGAAAGGGAGGTGGATATTTTTTGCTGTTTTTAAAATTAAATAAGCAGCTAGTGTTGTTTTTAAAATTATTATGAAGAACAAGTTTAAGCTTTGTTGTAAAGTGCATTGTTTGCCTGGACTGCTCAAGACCTGAATGCTTGTGTAGGAGGAACTCTTTGAGTTGGCTTCTTGAGTACTTTCATGGTGTTTCACATCTGATACACCTTGATGAAACATAGGAGCCTTGTCTTATAACAGGCTTATTCAAAGTGATACAAGCTAAGAAAGTGAGATCTTGGAAGAGTTGTTGCCGTTTTCATAAAGTAATAAAAATACTGTAATGATAAATAATAATTAATAAATAGTGTGTAATAAGCATGCCATAAAAACAAATTTATAGTCACGTAAAGGAGAAAATCCTTAGAAATATTCATTTTTAGGAGGGGGTTTACAAGACTTGACATTTTAGTGAAAGGGGTTCACAGATTGTTAAAGTTTGGGAACCATTGTACTAGTAGTATTCATTGCCTCTGCATAACACCTGACAAACACAGACATAGGGCCAAATACTTGCCATCTTCTTATTCTGGTGGCACAAACCAACTAGACACCTTGCATTTCCAGTTGATATGGGGGAATCCCCAGGTGGCACAGAACTGACAGAGCAGCCCTAATGTCTGGAGTGCAAACAGGGGAAGGGAGCATGGCTGGAGAGTCTTAAGGAGAAGTTTGAAGGAGGGGAGGTAGGGTGCTTGGCACCAAGCAATGAAGCATGATAGTAAGCACAAGACTAGGAGAAAGAGATAAATGTTATAACTGAGAGAGTATTTGGAAGAGTTTGGGGAGTTAGAGGAACACAAGGAAGAAAAAGACTAGAGCTAAAGACAAGGTAAAAATATGCAGATTGAACAACCTGAAGTTTCATGCAGTAAAAGGAAACCAGTATAGCGATTCAAGGAGGTAGGCGGTGTTGGAATGATAGGAGAAGACCATTATTTTAGAAATATCAGTAGAATGGCACATTTCATAGGATGAAGAAATATACAACTTTTTGAGTGTTTTTTTTCCTTGGATGCATCATGCATCTGATGATTATGAGATTCAGAATTCTTAAGTATTCATCAGCACTAAGTGCATGTTCCTGGAGTTCCCCATGAAAGGGATCCATTTTGATACACCGGTGTCTGGCATTTATACATGTGCCTGTGTATTCAGAATATGGTGGTGCACAAGCTCAAAAGAGTCCTTTATTCATATTAGTATTCTGGAAATGAGGTTATGTTTAAAAATAGCATTTATGTGCATTAAGGTTGTGCTTTCAGTAGACTTCTATGGTAATTGACTTTTTTTCAAGTTCAGTGTTTCTGTCCAACATCTTCAGGGATGAAACCTCCACATTTTGAATTATGAAGGCTGTGCTAGTTAAACATTTATAGAAGTGCCCAGTGTTGTTGTTTCTTTAAACAATTAAAATGTAGTGTTTTTATGTGAACATCATTATACATTTATAACAAATGTAATTTGTGTGGTGATGTATTCTTCTGTGGGCTGTGAATTACTGTCCTAAATTTCACACAGCAGATGCTTTCTCTGGGATATAATGTCTAGTTGATTTGTTCACATGATGCATCATACAAATATATCTCATAATTTGCATACTAGTTCAGTACTGATTATACAGTTTGCTTTTTTAGACATTTCAGGGTACGTTTTCAGAACAATTAAGTTGACATACAACTCTTGTTGTTTTCAGGAGCTGACTGCCTAACCTTTTCAATATCAGTAATAATGTACCCCCTCCAGGTGTATGTAAAAGACAATCAAGTATAATAGAGTTTCTTATATATGCATCAACAAAATTGTTATTTACCTGTATTAAAAAGTCAGTCCAAATTATTTAAGGTATGTTTTCAACAGTACCAGGGTTTTTAGCTGTGCAATGGCAATTATAATACATAAGTATAACACCAAAAAAGGGTCTGTATTCTGTTCCAAACTGCTATACTACACTATGGATCAAATTCTGACCTCATCTATGCTGGTGTAAATACACAATGTTTCTGTCTAGTTCAGTGGAGTTACTCTGGAATTACACCAACATAAGTGAGATCACAGTTTGATCCACGGTGTGCAATACTGTACAGCAGTTTGGAATAGAACTGGACTTATACCAGTGTAACAAAGAATTTATGAACAAGCTTGCCAAGCATATATGGTATAGAATATGTAGGATAGAGGCAGGATGCAAGAGGCTAAACAGGGGTACAAATACAGCTGCAAGATTTGTATGCTGCAATTGGGTATTGTCCCATTCAGAAAAAATGAGGAAATAAAATCAAAGTAAAATAAACTTCTCTTCATACAAATTTCATGCATCCTTCATGGGTTTTTATTTAACAGGATAGTGCTTCCAATGAAGGATCTATACAAGATACCTTTTCAAATAAGACATGCCAAACCCGCAAAAAAATCACAGAAATTGGTCTTGGTTTTGGCTTAATTGTCTTGTGAGTTGCTTGTTGCTAGTTTTTGGCTTGTTGCTTGTTGTAGCTTGTTTCTTTTTTTTTTTTATCGGCTCCTGGCAAGCAGGGGCAAGCGGGGAGAGAGTCAGGCGTGCACAGCGGGCCCACCACAGTCCCAGACTACACACCAGGGGGATCTAGTCACATAGAGTGTTGGGGTTCTTAGGGATTGGCTTGTTTTGGCCTTGGTTTGAAATGGAATTAGCTTGATTTTTGGCTTATTGTGAAAGTCGAGGTGCTTATTTACTGTGTGAAAGTTGCCAACTGTGTTTCCAATGCTCCAAAGTATAGTGTATGTTCCCAGTAGGGGGCTCCAAAGCTATAACAGCAAGATTTCATGGAGGACACCAGCACCAACAGCATATTAAAAACATGTATCGAAAATCATATGGGCAAAAATGAATAGTGTAGCAAAGAATTTACTTTTCTTCAAAGTACAAATATTTCCTAAACATGTTAAAAAGTCATATATATATGTGTATATATGATAAATAATAAGTTTCCATGAAACATGAATAGGATTTTTGTTGATAAACAAATGTTTTGAATTCTCATTTATCACTGTAAACCTTTAAATGGTAACATTTATGTATTTGCAGTATGAATGAGGATATATTCATGAAATGGCATGCAAAATTTAATTCCATAGTCCATAACTGCAAGCTGGCCAAAATTAGTCCGTGTCACATTTATCAATAAGTTGTGTGTGGTCTTGACACTACTGATGTTGTGATATATTTTTTTTTACTTCTGGGAGAAAATATTATTACTTAAAGACTAATTATGACCATCACTGACATATTTAAGTCTGCATGTAAGGCCTGAAATTCCATTGAGAGATTCTGGAGACATCATAGAGAGACGCTCATGTAGTTTATATGTCATCAGAATCCAAAAATGGAATTATGGGGGGGAGGGTTTTTTATATTTTGGGGGTGATGTTATTTAATAATGAATTATTTTTATATCTCCTAGTGTACATCATGTCCTCCCTCCTTACCCATTCTGTTTATCAGGTTTCTTCTCTTTTCCTCCCTTCCTAACCCAGGTCTTTTGTTTTACATTTCTTAATCTGTCATCCAACTTTCTGATTCTCCTCTCAACCCCTGCCCCAGCCGCTCCTGACATCTTCCCACACTTAAATATTTTTAAAATGAAACTGAAAGCTTTGTGGAAATTGCTGTTGGAATCTAGAGTTGCAGCATCTGGAATACTAAAATACCTTCTCTCGTGTTGCATTTTAACCACTGCAAGTTTCAACAGGATCCTCTTCTCCTTCTCCCAGGCTTGGTACTTTAATTTTGCATAACTATTTACAATCTCAAGAGTACATAATTAAATTTGCATAATATTATGTTCTTGTATGTGTACATGTGTGTAGGGTTATATACTTTTCTGTAATCAATTTTTATTTATGTCATTAAACATAAGTAGAGCTTTCCTTATTTTAGCATTTTCATATACACCAGGGGCAGCCAACCTGTGGCTCCGGAGCCACATACGGCTCTTCAGAAGTTAATATGCGGCTCCTTGTATAGGCACCAACTCAAGGAGTTACAGGCGCCAACTTTCCAATGTGCTGGGGGAGGGGGGTGCTCACTGCTCAACCCCTGTCTCTGCCACAGGCCCTACCCCTTCACACCCCGTCCCCTCAGCCTGCCGTGCCCTCGCTCCTCCCCCTCTACTGGCATGCAAGAGGCTCAGGGGGAAACAGCTGATCGGGAGGTGTGGGGAGGGAGGGAGAGGCACTGATCAGCAAGGCTGCTGGTGGGCAGGAGGCGCTGGGAGCAGGGCAGGGGGACCTGATGGGGGGCTGCTAACGTATTACTGTGGCTCTTTGGCAGTGTACATTGGTAAATTCTGGCTCCTTCTGAGGCTCAGGTTGGCCACCCCGATATACATAATGGCTAATTTTTTTTAAAGTGACTAGTGATTTTGGGTACCTCTATTATGGGTGTCTATTCCGAGAAACCTTAAAGTAGCCAAATTAAAAAACAAACAAAAAACTGAAAATTAAGCCTTTTTTAAATATCTGCAGTTTTTTAAATATCTGCACCCAAAAGCACTAGTCACTTCTAAAAATATTGGGCAAAAATTTATATTTTTCTGTTACTTGAGTTTGAAAAACAGCAATAGGTGAAGCAATTGGAGATTGGACGTTTTGAAAACTTCTCAGATAATATTAGGGATTTGCAAAACTTATTCAAGTTCACAAGCTTTTTTTCCTCTGTAATTTAAGAGTTTGGTACTTTAAAAAAAAATGTTACGGAAGGCTGTGCTGTGGGGATAAGCTACAAAGAAGCCCACCAGTCCCTCCAAAAAACTAGGACGGCAAAAGTATTAAATCTGTATTCTGCCTGTCTTTTTCATTAGAGTTTTTCTTTCTGCTCTCATCCCATTCCTTTTTCCATAGTCTCTTTTAAATGGAACGTGGTTAAGGCTACATTTTAGTCTCAGGTATTTTTAGTAAAAGTCTTGGACAGGTCACGGGCCGTAAACAAAAATTCATGGGCCTGTGACCTGTCCGTGACTTGTACTAAAAATACCCGCCCTGCCTCAAAGTTGGGCTGGGGCCGCGGGTGTTCTGTGGGGAGCAGTCCGGGGGCACCGCAGGAGCTGGGGGAGGTGGCCCAGGACTCCCGCTGGTACTGGGGGAGGAGGGACCGGGCCGCGATGCACTGGTACTGGGGGAAGCGGACTGGGCTATGGCATGCTGATACTGGAGGCTTCTTACCCCGTTCCACGTCCCTACAGCTCCTAGGTGGTGGAGGCAGGCAAGGGACAAGGGCAGAGGCTCCACTGCTCCTGCCACAAGTGTTGGCTGCATGTAGCATGGAGACTCTCCCGCCCCTCCGCTGCCTAGGAGCTGCAGGGGGGCCATGACAGTGGGAGTGGGGGAGCCCTCACCCCAAGGTAAGTGCCCCCCTGCACCTCCCAGCCCCCTTCCCCTAGCCGTAAGCCCCCACCCACACACCCAAACTGCTTCTGCTGGCTCAGGGGCTGCCCAAGCCAGGCAGCCCCGAGCCAGCACCAGCCGCTGCAGAAGTCACGGACTCCGTGACTTTTGTGACCTCCGTGACAGACTCGCAGCCTTAAACATGAACCCAATGATGCTCTAGTCCAGGGGTCCCCAACACAGTGCCTGCGGGTGCCATGGCACCCACGGGGGCATCTAAATGCGCCCACGTCCTGGCCGGCAGTCAAGCATCCGCCAAAATGCCGCCAAAATTCAGCGGCATTTTGGCGGCAACGCCTCTGGATGATGTTGCTTGCCACCGACAAGTGATGTCATCCAGAGGCGTCACCGCCAAAATGCCGCCAAATTTCAGCAGCATTTTGGCGGATGCTCCTCTGCCGTGGCGGCAGATGAAAAAGTTGGGGACCACTGCTCTAGTTAAACTTTTGACCCACAATCTTCTACTGGCTTTGAAATGAGTCAAAACAAGTTTGCCCATCTCCACTGGAAAATAATGGCAACCAAAGGTCAATTATAAAAAAGTTGTTTTAATTAATTTCTGCCTAGTGTTCATTTTAGAGCATTTAAGGAAATTTCAAATTAATAAAACTGTTAGATTCATTTGGATAAGAAAATAAAATCAAAATGTAATCACTGTGAGAGATGGGGAATTTAGGAGCAGGGCCAGGTGGTACAGGATATAAATTGTGGAGATCAGGAAAGAGTTAGTGAGAGACGGAGAAGGCTGGAAACTGTGCAGTTGAAAGGTATAAAGCAGGGGTTCCCAGACTTCATTGCACCGCGGCCCCTTTCTGACAACAAAAATTACTATATGACCCCAGGAATGGGGACCGAAGCCTGAGCCTGCCTGAGCCCTTCCACCCAGGGCAGGGGGGCCAAAGCCGAAGGTCTTCAGCCCCAGGTAGGGGGCCTGTAACCTGAGCCCCGCTGCCCAGGGCTGAAGCCCTCAGGCATCTACTTCAGCCCAGGTGGTGGGGCTCAGGCTTCGGCCCTGGGCACAGCAAGTCTAAATCAGCCCTGGTGACTCCATTAATATGGGGTTGTGACCCACTTTGGGGTCCCAATGCACAGTTTGAGAACCACTGGTGTAAAGGAAAGAAGAGCCTATCTGATATGAGAGGAAAAGAGTCCAAGGGATTTGGAGCAGCTGTACTACTGTGAGCTTTTTGGGGCAGGGACAGTCTCTAACCTTGTGTTGGTACAGTCCCTAGCACAGTGGGCCCAGATCCTTAGTGAAGCCTTTGGGCACCATTGCAGTAGAAATAAGAAGAGGAGGAATAGTCTGACGTGGAAGAGTAGAACGTGAAAAGGAAGAGTTTGTGTGTGAAGACCTGACATTTTAATGTCTCAAGGTCTTCTTTCTTAATCCACTCACTCTTTTAGGTCTAGCGCCTTATCATATGCCAAGGCTAGAATTACTTAGACAGACCACTATGAATAATTTCAGGACAAATAAGCTTTTCTTAACATCAGCCATTGAACAGTGATCAGAATGGGGGTTGGGGGATGGGAAATGCTCATTGTAAATATCTGTGTATTTCCAGGAGCAAGAAAGGCTAACTTTCAGATTGAGGGACAGTGACCAAGATAGGCACATTTTGCCTTTCAATACCACTTATACAACAATCCTGAAAAGAAATCTGGGGGAAGAGAAACATATTCTTATGAAATTTACACATTAATGAAACTAAAGCTAGGGTTTTTAAAGTGTCATATAAGGTAATGATAACATCTTTCACATAAAACTAGTAAAATCAAATAAGGAAAATCATAAGCTTTTCTGCCACCCAGGTGGCTTGCAAAGCTCATTATTTTCATTTTATTTTTCTGTCGTTAATCTTTTCACTAAAGGCATGTGGTTGAAAATAGAATGATAATTAGCATTAGCCTGTTTTATGAGAAGCTATTAGTGACAGAGGCTTATTTATTGTTGTGTACAATTAAAATGTGATGTGAACTCATGAGAATTCAAATTAAAACAAGACTACAGCTTGTCAGCGGTTTTCTTTATTCAGCTGACTCTTTATTAGGCCAAAGCTGCTCACCTGCTTTTATTTGACTTAACTATAATAACAGTAGCAACATCTTTATTATTAGACCCATCCAAACCAGTTTGACTACAAAATGCACAAAGGAAAAAAGTATCCAATAAAAATATTTTTAAAACAACTAGATTTGGCTTTCAGATTATATTGAAGAAGTATGGACCTTCCTTTCCCATCCCTCCCTATACCGTAATTTGCAGTAGAAAGTTGCTAATGTACAGCATCCAGGCTGATTTATGTACACCTTGCAGGAGGTTTATCTGCATGACAGCACTAAATAGATCTAAAAGCAAACACTTAGGGCAAGTCTACACTACAAAATTAAGTCGACATTATGTTACGTCGACATACAGCCACTGGAGTAATTAAATCGCTTTTGTGAGTCCACACGATGCTTCTTGCGTCAGTGGTGCATGTCCTCACTACCAGTGCTTGCATTGATGTAGAGAGCAGTGCACTGTGGGTAGCAACTTGCCACCATCTGGTGCAAGGTGTTTTGAGAAGGGTTTGCAATGCCTCATGGGGGCAAATGAGTCCCGCAGGGGTGACTGGGAACATTTCAACATCCCATAATACAGTTATCTGTATCCCATAATGCTTCACGCCTCTTTTCAAAAGCCCCGCAAACCCACGCATCTGTCATCTGTGTGAGAAGCATGGATCCTACACACCTCTGCACTATTCTGATGAGCATTGCGAGCCTGGGGCGCCTGATCCTGCAGTATTTGGAGAGCTATCAGAGGAGCTGCAGGTAACATGACGATTTCTTGGAGGCTGGCTTGCTGCTGAGACCTAGAAAGAAACAATTCAAGGTTGTTGTTGGCATTCACGGAGCAGCTGCAGATGGTGCAAGCACCAGTTCTGGGCCCGAGAAACAAGCACTGACTGGTGGGATTGCATCGTTGTGCAGGTTTGGGATGACAAGCAGTGGCTGCAGAACTTTCAGATGCTCAAGGCCACGTTCTTGGATGTGTGTGTGGCGCTTACTCCAGCACAGTGAGACCAAAATGAGAGCAGCACTGACAGTGGAGAAGCCAGTGGTGATCACTGCGTGGAAGCTTGCAACACTAGATTGCTACCAATCAGTTGGCAATCAATTTGGAGTTGGAAAATCCGCCATGGGGGTTGCTGTGATGCAAGTGTGCAGGGCCATTAATCGTGTCCTGCAATGAAGGACTGTGACTTTGGGCAATGTGCAGGACATAGTGGATGGTTTTGCAGCAATTCGTTTCCCAAACTGCGGTGGGGTGATAGATGGCACACACATCCCTATTTTGGCACCAGACCACCTTGCCACAGAGTACAGCAACAGAAAGGGCTACTTTTCTATGGTATTGCAAGCACTGATGGATCACTGGGGACATGTTACCAACATCAATGTTGGTTGGTCAGGGAAAGGAGCATGACACGCGCATCTTTAAGAACACAGGACTGTTTGGAAAGCTGCAAGCAGGGACTTTTCTCAGACCAAAGGGTTACCATTGGGGATGTTGAAATGCCAATAGTGATCATGGGAGACCCAGCCTACCCCTGGCTCCCATGGCTCATGAATAAGGTTACGTTTTAGTCATGGGTATTTTTAGTAAAAGGCATGGACAGGTCATGGGCTGTAAACAAAAATTCACAGCCCGTGATCTGTCCATGACTTTTACTATATACCCCTAACTAAAACTTGGGGGGTGGGGCACAGAAGCTGGGGGAGGTAGCCCAGGACCCCGCTGGTGCTGGGGGGCATGTAGCGGCGTGCAGCCTGGCACTCCCGCTGGTGCTGGGGAGGGCTATAAGAGGGGGAGGTAGCTCATGGGCATGAGTATGTACAGATAGGGCAATTGAACTGAATACTGGCACCATTTTCCACAGGCAGTGGTGACTTTAACTATCATCTCACTCCTGAGGGTAATGGAAGCTGAAAGGGAACAGCTTCTGGACACTTCCATCTGCAGACCAGGGCCATATGCAATACCCTGTGTGCTGCAATGGTTCCCACTGAAGTAATTGCTGAGTGGGGTGGGAAAGTGTACTGACTCCTGCCACAGCAGAAGAAACAAGGCAGCCCTCCCCAGAAACCTCTGCCAGAGGATTGCATACTACCTGCAGGAAAGTTTCCTTGAGATCTCTATGGAGGATTCACAGGACATCCCGGTGCACATAAGCAAACTGTTCTGCAGGACCCCCTCTGACTAACTGTACAGGGGAATAAGAAGCAGATAGCAATTCTACCTCTACTGGTTATTTCACCATCTCTTCTAGCATGATTAAAAAAGAGTAAATGAACACGTCTCCCTGCAATATCAAAGCAAACTGCATACATACCAGAGGTTCCTTCCCCTGCATCAGGCTCACCCATGTATCATAGACCACCCCCCCCCAGAACCTCCACCCCATCCAACCGCCCCCTCCTTCCTGACTGCCCCCCAGAACCTCCGCTCCCTTACCCAACCCCCTCACTCCCAGCTCCCTTACCAGCAGCAGGAACTCGCAGCCGCGACACCCGGCCAGAATCAGCTGCGCTCCCCACTCTGCCCAGCGGGAGCAGCGGGCCAGAGCGCAGACCGCGTGGCGGCCTGGCTGTGGGGGAGGGAGGACAGCGGGGGAGGGGCTGGGGACTAGGCTCCCCGGCTGGGAGCTCAGGGGCCAGGCAGGACAGTCATAGTTTACCCACGTCTGCGCTATGCTGTCCTTTGCAGAGAAATTTCCAGTGATGCAGTGAAGTCTCATTGCTCTGTATAAATGTAAAAGCACAGCATGTATGCCCAGCAGCAGTGAACAAAATGTGGTCTTGGATCAACTACTTCTGTTTTTAATGTCATGTGTGTTTTCTATTTTCTTTTTCTTTAGGCACAGCAACACTGATAACAGTGTATCATTGACATAAATTAAAATATTGCATCTGTAGATATTATTAATTACTTTATTTATATAGGGATATTTTATTTAAGAATATCATGGTATCCTATTGCCATGAGATCTGTAGTTGCTCTAAAGAGTTAGATAATCTTTTAGAACCATAACACTTTATTCATAGTGTCAATCATCTCCTTATGGCAACTGAGTACTCCACCTCCGTTCTTCACAGCATTGGGTTAAATATGTGGGCAGAGACTTACGTATGGAATTATCTGTGGCTTGCCAGAGTTTATTTTTGTCTGCTTATTAATTTTAAAAGATGGAATAGTTCATGATAATCTTACACCCAAATGAGGCCCCAAAGAGAAAAAGGACACCTTCATTTTGCTGTTCTCAGAATTTGAAAACTGAGCTTTAAAAGGCTGATCATACGTCAAATCACTTTAATGAGGTAAAAATAATCTGCACATTTCCAGTTAGAACACAGACTCATGCCAAATTAGTCATAGGGTCAAAGGGCAATTATGGTCTGAATTAAAGGAGAGGGAAGAATAAACAAACACAGAAGAACACCCACTAAGCAAGGCAACTAAACCGAGCAGTAGCTAGCAGAGACCTTTTGGGGATTCTATTGCTATATCCTTCAGTTTGTACTGAAATGATAGGTAGACAGACAGACATGGTACAGCCAATAATAAAATGACAGGCTGAGATTGTCAAATAAACCTAAAGGAGTTAGGCATCCAGATCTCACTGAAATTCAATAGGGGCTAGCCACCTAACTTCCTTATGCTCTTTTGAAAACTCTGGCTGCTATGTTAAACAATATCAATCAAAAATTAAATTACTTTTTTTCATACTTCTGCTTGCAAAGATCATGTTTTGTTCTGTTTTTTTACATTGTGTGGTGGGTTTTAACTCCTCAAAATATTGCATCTATGCTATAAAAAATGAGTTGATCTGAACACCCCAGCACTCAAGGCGAGTCACGCTCTTAACAAAAAACTGGTGACTGTGTGAGAGGGAGAAAAGAGGTATTGAGCTGTGTCTGGAGCTTTGTGAATCTCAGCAGTTTTCATTCATGTGGAGTGTGTGGAAACTTTTTGTTTTTGTTTTGATTCATGTGTTTTACCTCCTTGAATTTCCTTTTGAGTTTTTTGGTTTGATTGAACCTACAGCCATAAAATTAAACTCAGGGAAAACTACCCAAAACCATAAAATGGCCAGGTTTGTTCAAAGCATTGGCAAACAAGATTAGCAAATCTGTCTTGAGTCTGGGGTTTGTAATGAAACTCAAAACCATTTGAGCTTCTCACAGCTATTATTATACAAACCAGTGAATGGTGATAATGTTATAAATTTGTGCAAAAAACCCCTTTCCTCTGTCCATTTGTAAAGACACATGTTGTCTCTCATTACTGCATTTGATATATATTTGGATGACTGTTTTGAATGTGGATATGAAAAATTATTGGAAAGGAATAATTGTTTGGTTGAGCTGACTGATATTTTTATCAGCTTGCTGGTATGTAAACATTGGGATTATGGAATAGTAGTTAGTTATTGTAATCCATACTTTGAAGAGATTCCAGATATTGATTCTTCTTTACAACTACATGATCTAAATGATAATTTGAGTTCTCATTCTTAACTTTAGCTATAGAGATGTAGAACACAGTTAATGGGAAAAAATTGTAAATGTATATATTTCATGTTATAATTATTTATGCAGATGATAAGTGATGTGTTTTATACCTTATTTATGCAAAATAATTTGGCAAGCTTACCAACCAGACATAGTGGGCCTGATTCTCATTTACACTGCTGTATCAGTGTAAAGTGGTTGTAAATATAATTTATTTCTATTTTAAAGCACCTTTATAGAAATTATTAGTGTAAATAAGATTCAGGCCTAATATGATACAAAAGGAGTTATGGGAAATGTAAAGATGTGTTCTTCTGCGAGTGGTTGCATACTTCTATTCCACTCAGGTGAGCGTACGCCCAGTGCACCAAAACCAGACAATTTTGCTTAGCGGTATCCAGAGGGGTAGTGTTTGTGCCCTCAGCCCTTCCCATGGCTATATATGGGCAGTGGCACCCTGACCCTCCTCAGTTCCTTCTTGCCACGTGCAGCTAGAGTCAGTGCTTCCCATGTGTTCAACTATATCAGAATTATTTGTAGTTAGTAGTACCCTATAATTAGTAATTAGTTAGCTTTAGTCTGTGTTAGTGTTATATGGGGGGGGTGTATATTCCTAATATCCCCCATATGTGCTGTTTGTTGTGCCTAGGACAGGGGCACATTAAGAAGAGGTACTCTATTTGCCGCTCCTTTAAAAGGAGAACCCAGGTGGTCTGAGAGTTGCACTTAAAACAGAATCTCATGGTGCAGGCTGTGAGGCTGGACTTGGCTTGGGGACCTCTGTAGATTGTCAGGTCTGTCAGTCTTTAGAGGCAGTATGGACTCCTGAGAGGCCATCTGAGGTAGACTCTTCTCCTTGGAGAAGAATGGACTGGTTCCTTTCCTCTGGTCCCCCAAGGAAAAAGATGCATAAAATTAATCTAAGCCATTCCAGAGCTCAGAGAGACGCTTTCCTCTTCTAGACACAATAGGGGCTGTCACCCTAATTCTTCTTGTAGATAGAGCAGTGTCATATACCTGTTATCTGGTGCCAATGCCAAATCAGATCGGCACCGTACCATCAAATCTGGCACCACCTGCTGAACGGCTGATTCCAGTACCAATGTCCATCTCGGTTCCAAGGGCCTTGACTTTAGCTTGCTTAGTAGGCAACAGCTGATTTACTCTGCCTGTCAGTCCCGGAGTCTTCTTATGGAGTGCTACTTCCATTGGTGCTGGCACTCTGTGTCCATCACTTCACAGGGATCTACCAGACAGGAGAGCTTGGTCCCATCTTCCATGCCATCACTTCTGTCTACAGTACTGATGCCTTTATCAATACCCAGCACTTTAACCCACTCAGTGTCTGTGGGGCTAGCTCCAATCAAGCACCAATTTCCTCCTTGGCACTGACGGTGACCTCGATGCTGATGGTTTTCCCACCACCAAATGTTCTGATTCAAGTACCCTATCAGTGATGGTTCAACCTTTAGTACCAGCCGAAACTCCAATGCAGCGCTGGACTGCTGACAGATCAGGGCATTTAGTAGCCACAGCAGGGGTAACTCCACCATTATCAGCAGGCTATTCAGAAGGAGCCTCATTCTCGAGATCAGGATCAGCCTCTTCTCTTTATCCTTCCAGAGCACAGTCTCACAAATTCTCTAGATCCTCTTTTGAAGGATTGTCTTCTGTACCATGGTTGTTCTGGGGATATGGCTACTTTTTGGATTCTGCTGCTGTACTCTTTTCCAGATTAGCCTCCTTGGAATCCATGGGGTGCCCTATTTTCTTTGAAGTCCAGGTCAACAACTCACTCTAGACTAAGGTCATTGAGCCATCCAGTTGTTTCACTTCCAGCCCCACCTGGATAGGGGCACAGGCTGATGTGACAGAGGCAGAAATTCCAATACAACAGGAGGAACAACCATTACCTCAGGAGGGGTTTCTTGTTCCTTCATCCATCATGCTCTTCACCTGATAATTCCTTGGTCCTGGACTCATCCTCGCCAATTCCAGAGGACTTTAAGGTTTATCAGGAATGTCTAAGAACGATGTCTACGGCTTTGATTATCCAAGCTGAGTTTGTCCATGAGAATGCCCATAAACTTCTGAGCATTCTGCAACCCTGAGTTCCGGGAAGAGTAGCCCTCTTGGAACAAGGAAAGTCCCTATGAAACATGCAGCATCAGTACCTCCTACACCAAAATGTACTGACAAGCATTACTATGTTCCTATGCATGATTCAAGTGTTTCTTCTTACACCCCACTGCCAATTCATTTGTGTAACTGCTGCAAATGAGAGGATGCATCAGGGCAGATATAAATCTACCCCAAAGGATAAAGAGACCAAGAAATTGGATTTAATAGGCAGAAAAGTTTATTCCACCTCATCCTGACAGATGTGTATCGCTAATCACCAGACACTTTTGTCTAAATATGATTTTTTTTAATTTAAATTCATTATCCAGATTTACAGAGAAACTGCTGGAGGATGCTAGGGAGGAGTTTAAAGCTTTCCTGGTGAAGGGCCATCTAGTGGCAAAGACTTCACAGCAGTCAGAATCTGATGTAGCAATCACCTCAGCCAGGCCCATGGCCTCTGCTATAACCATGAGCCAGGCATCTTGGCTGCAAAATTCTGATATTGCTTCTGATATACAGCAAACTATAGAAAACTTACCAATTGATGGACAGATGAGACATTACACTTATTTAAAGATTCTAGGATTGCATTACAGTCCTTAGGAGTTTATACCCCAGCAGTTAAAAGATGCCATTTTGGGCAGCAACATTCTCTTCTATTCCCCTCGTATCTCAGGTCGATCCTCAAGCTAAAGCTGGACCAGGCCAAACCAATTCTCATTGCACTGGCTTGGCCAAGACAGTGCTCATTCTCCAATCTCCTCAATCTGTCAGTGCAACCTCCTGTATCCCTTCCTCCTCTGCCCAACCTACTGACTCAACACCATAGTCAAGTTGTGCATCCGGCGCTGAGCAGTCTACAGCTCTCGGGATTGTTGGTGCCTGGCAAGATGAGCAGTTGAGGAAATTCTACTTAACTGTAGAAAACTGTCTACTAGGTCCACTCCTTTGGCCAAACAGAAGTGTTTTCTGACTTCAGCAAGATCAAAGGGAATCTAATCCAGGTCATCACTTATTCAGACATTTTAGACTACCTGCTACATTTGAAGTCTTTGGGGCAGCTCTTAGCTCATTAAGGATTCACTTGGAAGTAATCACGGCTTTCCATCCTTCTATTCAGGGAAAGTCAGTTTTCTCAAATCCTGCGTTAGGAAGATTTCTGAAGGATATTGTCCGCCTGTTCCCATTGATGAAAGAAATGATTCCATTGTGGGATCTTAATACTGTGTTGGCTACCCTTGTGGGTCTTCTGTTTGAGCCATTAGCATTGTTCCTCCTTTCCCAGAAGACTGCCTTTGTTGTTGCAATAACTTCCACACAAAGAGTCAGTGAAATGCAGGTGAAATGCAGGCCCTTATGGCAGTGCCTCCGTACACATAGTTCTTCAAGGATAAAGTATACTTGAGACAACAGCTGAGATTTTTATCAAATGTCATTTCACAATTTCACCTCAACCAAGTTATTTACGTAGCCATATTCTTTCCCAAGCCACATTCCAATTCTGATGACCAGTGGCTTCATACCTTGGATGTGAGAGGATGTCTGGCCTTTAATCTGGAAAGGATTACACCTTTTCGATCATCACCTCAGCTGTTTGTTTCTTTTGCAAGTAGGATGAAGGGTGAGCCAGTGTCAGCATAGTCAGTTTCCAAGTGGATGTTCTCCTGCATTAATACAGTACACAGAGACGCTCAGGCCATACCTCTGCAAATTGTGCAGGGTCATTCAAGAAGGACTCAAATGAACTGAGTGGCATTTCTTAAATGTGTTTCAGTTTTGGACATTTGCTATATGGTTCTTTGTACGCGTGTTTACCAAGCATTAGGCTGTTGCTGCTGCATCCAGGTAAGATGCAAACTTTGGGAAGACAGTTCTGCAGTCATTATATAAGTACACTCTGAGCCCATCTCCTACAAGTATAGTTTGTGAGTCACCTGAGTAGAATACACATCTGCAACCACTCGAAGAATTAAAAACAGTTACCTACCTGTATTGTAACTGTTCTTTTTTTGATATGTGGGGGCATACATGCATTCCATGACCACCCTGTTTCCTTTGCATCAGAGTCTCTACTGTTGACATTCAGTGCAAAGGAATGGGGGCATTAAGGAAATGCCACCCTTACATAGTCATGGGAGGGGCTGAGGGTACAAGTGCCACCCCCACGGGTACTGCTAGGCAAAGTTCTCTGGCTTTGGTGCCCTCCTTGCATGTGCACCTGAGTGGAATAGAAGTCTACAGCCAGGGCTGTCCCTACCAATTATGGTGCCCTATGCAGCCCGAGCACCTGCTCCCCTCCCCACCCTGGAGGGTCTGGGCTGTGCTCAAGGCCTGTGGGGCTAGGAAGGCAGGTGCCGTGGGGGGCCATTTTGGGGGGCCCCACAGACCCAGAGGGGCCCAGGGGATTACTGGGGGACCTGGTGCCAGCAGCAGGAAGGGGTACGACCAGGCCCCAGCCTGCTCCGCTCTCCACCCCTCCCCCCTGGCCCCAGCCATATTGCTTTCGGGGAGGGGGGAAGGACCACTACCCGCACTCACTGGCAGCGGGAAGTGGAGTGATGCGGCTAGGAGCTGGCAGAGTGGAGCAGGCTGGGGCCAGATTGCTCTGCTTCCTGTCACTGCCAGTGAATGCAGGGTTGTAGGGGGAAGAGGTGGAATGGGGGGTGGGCCAGGGGCAGAGCAGGGGGAGGACTAAAAGGCCGGATGGAAGGAGTTGCCCCGGGCCCCACACCCTCCTAGGGACGGTCCTGCCCCTTGCAGTGGGTGCAGCCCACAGGGGGGCCAGCCACGGGATAGGGCTGGCTGATGGAGCTGGTGCTGCTGCATATGTCTAGGGACGGCCCTGTCTACACCCACATCTCAAAGAACAAGAGTTATAGTACAAGTAGAGAACCATTTTTTTTCTTGTGCTATTATAGTTAGTGTGATCATTATAGTGGGGAAAACAGAGCTCATCTAGTCCTGCCCCCAGCGCAGAGACGGGACCAACTAAACCTAGATCATCCCTGACAGATGTCTGTCTAACCTGTTCTTAAGGGTCTCCACAACCTCCTGGGAAGCCTATTCCAGTGCTTAACAATCCTAGTTAGAAAGTTTTTCCTAATATCTAACCTAAATCTCCCTTGCTGCAGATTATGCCCATTATTTTTTGTCCTACGTTCAGTGGACATAGAGAACAATTGATTGATCACCATCCTCTTTATAACAGCCTTAGCATATTTGAATACTGTTATCAGGTGCCCCCTCAAGCTTCTTTTATTGAGAATAAATGTCCAATTTGTTAACCTTTACTTATAGGTCAAGTTTTCTAAATCTTCTACCATTTTTGTTACTCTCCCTCATTTGTACATACCTTTCCTAGAGTGTGGCACCCAGAACTGGACACAGTACCCCAGCAGAGGCCTCACCAGTGCCAAGTATAGTGAAATAATTACCTCCTGTGTCTTAGATACGACATTCCTGTTAATACACCCCAGAATGATATTTGCCTTCTTTGCAACTTCATCACGTTTTTTTACTTATATTCAATTTGTGATCCTCTATAACCTCCAGATCCTTTTCAGCAGCATTACTGCCTAGCCAATTATTCCCCATTTTGTAGCTGTGCATTTTATTTCTTTCTTCCTAAGTGTAGTCCTTTGCACTTATCGGTATTGAATTTCATCTTGTTGATTTCAGACCAATTAGCTAATATCAAGGGCATCTGAATTCTAATCCTATCCTGCAAAATGCCTGCTTTCCTTCCCATCTTGGTGTCATTTGCAAATTTCATAAGCATACTCTCCACTCCATTATCCAAGTCATTAATGAAAAGGTTAAATAGTAGTAGATCCAGGGCAGACCCCTATGGAACCCCACTAGGTACTTCCCCCCCAGTTTGACAGAAAACCATTGATAACCACTCTTTGAGTATGGCCTTTCAACCAGTTATACACCCACTTTATAGTAATTTCATTTAGACCACATTTCCTAGTTTGATAATGACAATGGCATGTATAACTGTGTCAAAAATCTGATTAAAATCAAGATATAGCACATTTATAGCTTCCCCCCATGCACCTGTCAAAGAAGGAAATTAGTTTGATCTGGAATGATTTGTTCATGTTGTCTATTACTTATCACACTATTATCATCTAGGTTTTTACAAACTGATTGCTTAATAATTTGTTCCAGTATCTCTCCTGGTATTAAAATTAGGCTGACTGGTCTTAATTCCCTGGGTCCTCCTTTTCCACCTTTCTAAAGACAGGTATACTATGTTTGCCCTTCCCCAGTCCTCTGGGACCTCACCATCCTCCAGGAGTTCTCAAAGATAATCGCTAATGGTTTTGAGATTGTTTCAACTAATTCCTTAGGTGAATTTCATCAAGTGCTGCTGACTTGAATACATCTAACTTCTCTAAATATTTCTTAACCTGTTCTTCTCTCTTTTAGCCTCTGTTCCTTCCTCCTTGTTGTCCTCCTCAATTGTGTTAAGTATCTCATCACAGTTTACCTTTTTATTGAAGATTGAAGCAAAATAGGCATTAAACACCCCAGCCTTCTTGATGTCGTCTATTATTAATGAGGTCAGTGAGTTTCTGACCCTAGAGTATCATTTATCCCATTAGCAAGGAACCATCAGTGCTGTAAAATGTTCTCATTCTGCAGAGGTAATAGTTTGCTCAAGAAATCACATGCTTGCTCTATTCCAGGTTGTGGGTAGTATTATTCAGTCAGCTGCTATTACCCTTTGGTGACATGTCAGCTTTTTTCTCCTTGTTTTAAATATAAAAATACTTTGTATTTATTATAGCCCTTTACACGTTCATAAAGCTATACAAACATTAATTAAATAAACCTCACAGCACACAGAAGATGACCTAAGGTTCAGTCTACAGTTGAAGAGGCTCTTGTCAGACCATAATGTTACAAATTACACTGTTTGCTTGGGCGGGAGCAGGTTACAGCGGCTTGGTCAAGCTGGCCAGTATAGTTGCTGAGCTTCGTTGAACCAGCTGCAGCTTGGATCTTTATCTAATAAAATTCCTTTTGGATTGTGGCAGAGGTCTTCCTGCCAGTGTGAACACAATTCAGGTTTTGTTACATGTGGGGGATATATTCTCATTATTCCAAAGAAAATGGTGGTAAAGCATCAGTTCAGGATGACCTTGGTCAAAAGTACTCTGGGAAAATAGAGACTTTTCCAACCTCTCCACTTACCCAAGGACCTAGAAAAAGTGGTGGCAGTACATCTGCAGGGCCATAGAATCATAGAATCTCAGGGTTGGAAGGGACCTCAGGAGGACCAAACCCAACTAAATCATCCCAGCCAGGGCTTTGTCAAGCCTGACCTTAAAAACCTCTAAGGAAGGAGATTCCACCACCTCCCTAGGTAACCCATTCCAGTTCTTCACCACCCTACTAGTGAAAAAGTTTTTCCTAATGTCCAACCTAAACCTCCCCCTCTGCAACTTGAGACCATTACTCCTTGTTCTGTCATCTTCTACCACTGAGAACAGTCTAGATCCATCCTCTTTGGAACCCCCTTTCAGGTAGTTGAAAGCAGCTATCAAATCCCCCCTCAGTCTTCTCTTCTGCAGACTAAACAATCCCAGTTCCCTCAGCCTCTCCTCATAAGTCATGTGGAATGGAATTATCCATTTGTCAATGTGCAGTCCATATTTCAGCACAGACATAATACCAAGTTAATCCTCAGATACACAAATAACATACCATGGGGATGAAGGGGACCTGTGTCATTGTATGTCTTTGCCATTTTGCATCATTGACACCACTTGAACTGCACTTTTAGTTGTATCTTATTTGCTCACAAGAGACACTATCAACTTGAAACCTAGGCAGTTTTAAAAAATGAATTTAAAGTACTTTCTGGTACTGTACTCTGAGACCTCTACCAACTGTTATGATTTTACAGTCATTTTTCTGTTTTATTTTTGGTGTTTTACCCTTCCCTATTGCTTTGTGAAAGATCCACATGAACATAGAGGGACAACTGTCTGACTGTACAGGGAAAGAGTACAACTGACTACAGACAAAGTCTCGTGAGAGGCACAAAATAAGTCAGCTGAAAAAGTAAAGGATTTTTGTTTTTACTGTCCTCTTTCAGTTTGAGTAATTGTAGCAGTGACATAATAGTTAGTCAAAAGTTTTCAGAGAAGAGTGTTATTTTTTGATGTCCCTTTAATTGCAGCCTTGTGAAAGATTGGAAAAAGGGTAACTAGTCTGTTCCAATACTAAATAATAGTAGCAATAATAATACTTTCATCCTACAGTTGCAAAGGCCCAGATTTTAAGGTGTTGCTCTGCTCATTGTTGCAATGCCTAAATACCTTTAAAATCTGTGACATAAGTGTTCTGTAATGGTTGGGATTCTAAGACAGAAACAGGTCTGTTGGTTTCCTTAAGATGGCCAGTGATAGCACTGGGAGTAAACCCCCCATTTTGATTTACAATCCTCTTGTCTGACAAGTGGAAAATACTGCCTTGACATAGGAAAACTTATAACCGCATAGATTAGAAGAAGAAAAGGACACATAGTAAGCAGGGTTTTTTGAAGTTTATAGAATTGTAATTACTATATATATCAGTCAAAAAGGTCTGTTCTCAATTTAAGTATGGAAAAGGCAGGGGAGAAGGAGGGAGAGCGAGAGTGCATAGGAGGAAATGAGCTTGTTCACAGTTCCTTTAAGAAGTAAATTATAAATGGCCATTGAGGCAAAATACTTAGGTCATTCAAAAATATAGTTGGCTTAATTAAAAAAAAGTAATATAACAACAATAAATCTGACTAGGTTGACACACCTTAACTCATCTCTCCAAACTGTGTTATGGTCATCTTTGTTTTCACTACTTTAACATCTGCCTGTGGAAGGCTATAAAGGTATTGCAGAGAATGTGATGCTTGTAGGTTGCTCTGGGTGTGCTGAAGAATTCTAAAGGTATTGGAGGAAAGGCCGTTCAGGATATTATAGGCACTGTGGTACAGTAATGCAGTAGCCTAGTCTAACTATTCAAAATGCATGAGATAGAGACAAAGAGAAAGAGAGACTATATTGCATTGTGGGGTCTTGTACAAATATCAGAAGTATCATTAAAGCTTTTTCAGAAACAGCTGCATTAGCTCTCCCATGCCTTTGTACCGCCAAGTTTACAATTGACACCAAAACCAGTTTGCACAATATAAAAATGAACAATGTAAAATAGCTTTTTCTTTCCTTAAGTGTTTGCAGAATTAGCTACAGTTATGGAACCAAATTCTCAGCTGCTGTAAATTGGCATAGTACCATTGACTTCAATGGAACTATAACCAGTTTGTACCAGCTGAAGATCCTAGCCTATTGGGTCCAAAACTGCAAGGTGCATAGCACCTTCAAATCCTGTTGAAGTTACTGGGAGTTGTGGTTGCTCTGCATCTTTCCTGGTTGGGCCCATAAAAGTCAGCAGTTCCATCTTTCATCTATGCTAATTTAGGGCAACTCATTAACAATGAAGGGAGGAAATAATTATATATATTAAATCTGGTTCCAGTAGAACCTGCTATACCTAGGAGTGAATTCCAACTTTCATTCTAACTCTCATTATTCAGTATCTTGGCTACATAGACGTAAAATAAATTATATGTGCAGAAAATTGTTTTAAATATGAAGGGCTTTCAGCAGATGTTGTGCTAATCTGGTTGATGAAGTGAAATGGGAATTACAGAAGCCAAGCGTTTCAATCAGTAGATCTAAATTGCACTTCAGTTAATAATAAAATCCATGTAGGAAATTAGCTGTAATCTGTGTTCAGGAGCCTGATTTGAAGAGTTGTCCATACTGAGTTGTAAGGCATTGTGGTATTTCCTATGATCGGAATAGCACTAACTTGGAAGGACAAGAAGGAGGAGAAGTGGACCAGGGCCTGGGAGACAAAATTACTTGTGTGTGATCTACATAAATTGAATCAAATGTCCTTACTGGTCAACCTTACCAAGTAGCACTACTTCATTTGAATGCTGACATGTTTACAAACAATGTTGAGTTCCATTTTTTAATGAAAGTGCTAGGTGTTTTTTCTTAAAATGTCCTTTATAAAAACCTTTATTATTTCAAAAGAATGTATTCCTCCCCCATGCCAATCCCTTCCACCCACACACCCTGCATATGCACATTGCAATTTAATGTGACATTCAGAAAGGGAAAAAAAATAATTTACGATCAAGACATCAAATTATGTTTTAAAATTCAGATTATAGAAGTTCAATGCCCAAATTTGCATAGAAAATATGTGGTTTGCATAATAATTTGAAATCTATTTTCCAGCTCTAATACTTGGTTTTAGACTCTCTTTAATCTGGCATAAGTGCATTTTAAAATAACTTTTTTTTCAGATGCTAAATATTTATTTTATTTCTGTTTAATTTCATTTTTCTTTTGTGACTGTTCGATCTTCAATAACATTCACATTTAGATGTTAACCTAATATTGCTAAAAAGGTAATAATGATTATTTCATCTTAAGAACTTCATTTCATTGTGCTTTGCATTTTTTCTGAGTTAAAGTAGCTCAGTTAAGTAACTTTTTTTTTTAATTAGGCATAAGTATCTGGGGCCTTGGCTATACTTGTGAGTTAGAGCGCACTAAAGCAGCCCTGGGCGCCCTAACTCATGATGCATCCACACTGGCAAGGCATGTAGAGCGCCCGGACTCTGCGGCTGGAGCGCTCCTGGTACTCCACCTCAACAAGAGGCATAACGCTTGCTGCGCCCCGGCTGGAGCACCGCGGCACCAGTGTGGATGCCCTGGTCTGTTAATGGGCTCTGATCAGCCTCTAGAAGTGTCCCAGATTGCCTGTTCTAGCCACTCTGGTTATCACTTTGAACTCTACAGCCTGCCCTCCGGTGACCAACCGTCAGACCTGCCCTTTAAATTCTCTGGGAATTTTGAAAATCCCCTTCCTGTTTGCTCAGCAAGTCATGGAGTACTCTCAGTGCATCTTTCCAGGTGACCATGCCTCCATGCGCCAGGCGATCCCCAGCATGGAGCAATGGCAAGGTGCTGGACCTCATCAGTGTTTGGAAGGGAGGAAGCTGTCCAGTCCCAGCTGTGCTCCAGCCGTAGGAATTACGATGCCTTCGGGCAGATATCAAGGGACATGATGGAAAGGGGCCATGACCAGGATGCATAGCAGTGCGGGATTAAAGTGAAGGAGCTGTGGAATGCCTACCACAAAGCCCACGAGGCAAACCACCACTCCGGTGCTGTCCTCGTGACCTGCCGTTTCTGCAAAGAGCTGGATGCAATACTTGGGGGCAACCCCACCTCCACTCCGAGGATCACCGTGGACACTTCAGAGCCCAGTTCAACAAGGCAGGAGGAAAGTGGAAGCGAGGGTGCTGAGGAGGAGAGAGTCACCCCAGCATCCCTAGATGCATGCAGCCAGGAGCTGTTCTCAAGCCAGGAGGAAGGTAGCCAGTCGCAGTGGCCGATGCTTGGGGAAGAACAAACAGCAGAGGAGGTGCCCAGTAAGCGGCTTTTATTTTGGGAAGGAAGTTGTTCGGTGCAGGCTCTTGGGGAAAGGAGGGTTAGGGCTGCATGCATGCCTAGATGCGGACTAGGGCGTTCATGTGCTCTCTCATATCACGATAATCAGCCTCAGTGATCTCTTCAAAAGTCTCATGCAGAAGCTGGGCAATGCAGTTGCACAGGTTCCTTGGGAGAGCTACTATACTACTTGTCCCAGTAAGGCTAACATGTCCGTGCCACTGTTCCGTAGGGGCGGGGGGACCATTGCTGCACACAGGCCAGGGCGGAAGCCACATTATAGTAGCAGACCCTTACTTCCCAGGTTACCCTCAGCAGCGAGATATCTTCCAGGACAAACTCCTGTGGAAAATGTGGGGACAGTGTTCAGTATAGGGGCCCCCTGCAGCTGTTAGCGCTCCCCAAGGCACAGAAACCCAGAGAACAGTATGGCCATGATACAATCAGTCCCCCTTGCCCCTGTGCTTACTCACCATTTTGGGCCTCCTTTGGGTTATGTGCGCTTGCTTTGGGATGTGCAAATTCTGTTATTGTCTAGACTGCTTGTCTTTAAGTACAGGCAAATCATTACTCTGTCTGGTGTGACCAATGCTGCCTCTGTTAAGTGTTGCATTTTGCCTTTATAAATGCAACCTTGAGATCTCAGCCGTCCGTGTTATCACCGGACGAAAGATTCCAAAGAATTAGGAAGAGGCCATGTAGAAGCAAAGAGGTCATGCTGCATGAAGTAATGCAGTAGTTCCTTAATGAAAATCAAAAAGCGCAAGAGTGGCGAGAGAGTGAAAGGAGGATCCACCAGCAGAATGCAGAAGGCTGGCAGCAAAGCACGGAGCGGACGAAAGATTCCAAAGAATTAGGAAGAGGCCATGTAGAAGCAAAGAGGTCATGCTGCATGAAGTAATGCAGTAGTCCCTTAATGAAAATCAAAAAGCGCAAGAGTGGCAAGAGAGTGAAAGGAGGATCCACCAGCAGAATGCAGAAGGCTGGCAGCAAAGCACGGAGCGGCTGCTAAGCATTATGGAGCGCCAAGCGGACTTGATACAGGCGCTTGTAGCCATGCAGGCAGAGCGCTACCGCACCCGTCCCCACTGCAGCCCTTGTCCCAAAACTCTTTCCCTTGTGTCCCTGTTACCTCCAACCCACTTTCCCCCGCATCCGAGTTCTTATCGCCACCAGCTGCCTCCAACACCTGTAGCTTCACCACCCAGCCCTGTAAACTATGACCCTTACCCTCTGCACTCAACCCCCATCAGCATGCATTTTAGCCAGCCTGAAGTGCAGCACTCATTGCACTGCTCTCCAGACAGGAAGGCAGAGTATGAGAACAGGACATACTCAAATCTGTGATTGAACTGTTCCCCACCCAACCCCCTTGCCCTTTCTGTTTCCCAAGCAGTTGTGTTTCTTTTCAATAAATTAATTTTCTTTTAAATAAATGGATTTTGGGGCTTTAAAAACATTCTTTATTATTGCATTAAGTAAAAGATACCTTAGGCCACGAAAGCAACAGGCACTGCAAGTCGGTGTAGCAAACATAGATTCCTACTAACATTGAAACCACTGCTCTTCACTCCCGTTCAGGGCACCAAACATTACTAGTGGCTTTCAGCCTCAAATTGCCCCCTCAAGGCGTCCCTAATCCTTGCAGCCCCGCGCTGGGCCCATCTAATAGCCTTGCTCTCTGGCTGTTCAAATTAAGCCTCCAGATGTTGAACCTCTGAGTTCCATGCCTGAGTGAATCTTTCACCCTTCCCTTCACAAATGTTATGGAGTGTACAGCACACGGATATAACCACGGGGATGTTGTCGTCGGCCAGGTCCAGCTTCCCATACAGACCACGCCAGCGGCCCTTTAAACGGCCAAAAACACACTCCACAGTCATTTTGCACCAACTCAGCCTGTTGTTGAACTGCTCCTTGCTGCTGTCAAGCCTCTCTGTGTAGGGTTTCATGAGACACAGCATTAAAGGGTAAGCGGAGTCTCCAAGGATCACAATGGGCATTTTGACTTTCCCTACAGTGATCTTCTGGTCTGGGTAGAAAGTCCTGGCTTGCAGCTTCCTAAACAGGCCAGTGTTCCAAAAGATGTGTGTGTCATGCACCTTTCCGGGCCAGCCTGCATTAATGTCAATGAAACGCCCACGGTGAGCCACAAGCGCCTGGAGAATCATAGAGCAATACCCCTTCCGATTAACATACTCAGAGGCTAGGTAGGCTGGTGCCAGAATTTGAATATGCAACCCAACTATCGCCCCTCTGCAGTTAGGGAAACCCATTTGTGCAAAGCCAACCACAATGTCATGCATGTTACCCAGAGTCATGGTTCTTCTTAGCAGGATACGATTAATGGCCCTGCAGAAATCAATATGATTTCAATGGTTGCCTTTCCCACTCCAAACTGGTTAGCGACCGATCAGTAGCAGTCTGGAGTTGCCAGCTTTGAGACTGCAGTCTCCACGGGCAGGGCAGCTCTCAATCTCATGTCCTTGCGTTCGGGGGGCGTCGAGCTCATCACACAGTCCCATGAAAGTGGCTTTTCTCATCCAAAAGTTCTGCAGCTACTGCTCATCATCCCAGACTTGCATGACGATGTGATCCCATCACCCAGTGCTTGTTTCCAGAGCCCAAAAGCGGCATTCCATGGTGGTGAACATGTCCGTGAATGCCACAAGCAATCTTGTGTCGTATGCGTTACGTGAGTCAACATCATTGTCGGACTCCTCACTGTCAGTTTGTAGCTTAAGGAGTAACTTGACTGCCAAACATGACATGCTATTCCCAGAGACCGAAAGTGAAGACGGAGCGTGCAGTACAAAAAACGTTGAAAGATGGTGCCAAATGTGGCTGGACGCACAGGGATTGCTGTGATGTGAAGCGATGCATCACGGGGCATTGGACAGTACCCAGAATGCCCCACTCCCCCCTTCCGACAAGCCACAGCGCCAGAATGGGAAGAGGTGCTCTGTGGGATAGCTGCCCATAATGCACCGCTCCCAATGCCGCTGCAAGTGCCACAAATGTGGCCACGCCAGTGCACTTGCAGCTGACAGTGTAAACACACTGCAGCGCTTTCCCTACTGTGCTCTCCAAGGGTTGGTTTAACTCACAGCGCTCTACATCTGCAAGTGTAGCCAGGCCCTAAGTATTTGAGACCATAAAGTCTTACCCTTTTTTGTTGCTGTTGTTACTGTTCTAATAAATTAGTGGTTTAAAATTTTTGACCATTTTTGGCTATTTGTCCAATATTTGACAAGTCAATTGACCAATTATTTTTGGATGGGTCAAATGCCCAACCCTACAGCTCAAAGAAGAAAAGACAGTCAAAATAAAATGGTTCCAAACCAAAGGTGAGATAGACAAACTGGAGTTGTAATTTGCAGCTATTGCGAGGCAAGCACTATTTACACTGTACGAAGGGTGTGCAGAGTAAAAGCATTTTTGTTTGTTGAATTTTTTATGCAGTCTAGCACTTTTGAAATGAATGCTGAATTTCCAGCAGTCTCTGATTCTTTCTTTAAATGAGAAAAGATGTTTCTGTGGCCATTACCATCCTAATTAACACCTCTCCTTTGCTTTCAAATGAGCCTGTAGGGTAGCTAATGGAGCTGTGGGAGCTTGGGGAAAAACTCTCCTGGTGAGCAAGTTTTGCAGCATGAAAGAAAAAAAAATCATGAGCTGAGAGAGAGCTCAATTTATGTCCATGGAAATTTTTAAGACATTAAAAATAGGGCAGTGAAGAAAAAGCAATATTAAAATATTAGGGGCCAGATCCTTGGCTGGTGTGACTTGATGTAGATTTATTATAGATTTGGGCAACACTGATTTGTACCATCTTGGAAATTGGCCCTGGATCTTCAAACTAATCCAGAGGACAGTTGATTTGAGAGATGCTCTGTATAAAGGGGTAGGTACAGATTGAGCAATTGACACTGAAAATCCAATATCATGTCAGCAGCTACAGGATTTTAGGCTCTTGTGAGGGGTCTTACATTTCTCTTTTAAAATAATACTTTACATATACTGCAAAGATCCTCTTCCACTTATGGGCTTGTCAAAGTGACATACGAGAACCCATGTCAGTAAGATTTATTGGAGCGTGTGTCATGATGGGATATTGTTCTTCCTCTGGTGCATTATGAGGCACAATGCTAAAGGCCAGAGCCACAACCATCTGAGAAGTGGCCGCCATGTTTCCATGTGTGACAATAAGTGTCTTCTTGTGATTTTAGTGAGCCTCTGTTGCTGTAATGAATTCCTGAATCATTTTATTGGTGTTAACAGTTAACACTAACACTGTGTTAGGTATTGTCATAGTTCACTTTTAAAGAAGATACCAATTGCATTTTAAAATTATTCAAAAAAGCAGAGGCACAGAGAAGCCAAGTGATTTACATGGTATCACACAGCAGGTCGGTAGCAGAGCTAGTTCTAGAACCCATTCTTTGGGCTTCCCTTGTCTGTTCTTATATTCCTTTTCTGACCCCTCAGTCTGATCTCTTCTCTGCCTGACTCCCCGTTCTCTTTACCCCATTCAGTGGATGTTTAAGCCTTTTCTGTCCTTCCTCTTGCTCTCCTGCTCCTTCCTGCCCGCTCCCATTGAAGCTGTGCCTTGTTGAGACCTTTCACCTGCATGGTGCAGCTCCGCAGAACCACCGCCAGCTTTATCTCTTAGATCTAGAGGTTTTCTCCTCTGTGAAGTGCCAGCACTCCTACCTAGCAACACTGCAGTGTGAGAGCAGAAGCTAGGAAACAAGAAGGGAAAAGAAGGCCTAATAGCCCAGGCAGTGGGGACCAAAAGAGAGTGCCATGAGGAATGGGGGGCAAAGGGGATTGCAGGGAGGGGGGAAATAAAAGGGCTGGGGAGAAGGGTTGAGAGCAGCAAGTGGATCTAAGTGGGTGAGGTGGAAGGAAAAAGCTAGTCTCCTCCAAAAAATTAGATTAAAAATAAAAGGTGGAATCCTGCTTCCATTGATGTCAATGCCAAAACTCCCATTTCCTTCAGTGCGACCAGGATTTTACCCAAAATGTTTAATATAAAAGCTGTTTATTTGTTCTTGCACAGCTTTAATTGACTGATGACTGTAATATTTTAAGGTATTCAACATCAGAAAAAGTCTGCATTCTGGCTGATCAGCAGCCATTACTTGTGGAGGTGCCTAATCCTGTTGATGTAGGTCAGTAAAAGGAAGTAGTCTCCGTACCAGGTATTGTCCCAGGATATCACCACAGCTATTTGCCAATAGCAATGCAGGATTTCCTAATTAATTTTATACTTTGTAATACAGCACACACCTAAGCACTTGGTGAAACATAGCCATAGTCTCCAGCTTGCAATGTACCAAGGTGTGTCATTAATACACAGTTACATATGCTAAATCATGTATTATATAAGCCGTAACACACAATGTGATGTGCTTTTGTCAGCTAATATATGCACACCTTGGGTGTACTGTGGCTGCAGCACTGCTGAGGGCCACAACACACCCAGGGTGTGTGTATATTGGCTGATGAATGCACATTATGTTGTGTGTTATTGCACTTTATAAAATATTTTTGAGAGAAAAACTTTTCAGAAGAAATTAAAATATAAAATTATTGAAGATGAACACACCAAGAAACTGGAACCAAACAAATCCCTCCAAGAATTGACCAGAACTTTACTATATTTAAAGCTTCCCCACACCAATCACTGATGAAATGCAGTTATTTGACTTCTGGAAACACCCAATCTGCTTCGCTTTTCAATCTCCCACTTCTTGCATGTCATCAGAGCCTCTTAATTTAATATAATAATAAGAGATATACCTATCTCCTAGAACTGGAAGGGACCTTGAAAGGTCATTGAGTCCAGCACCCTTTCTTCACTAGCAGGACCAAGTACTGATTTTTGCCCCAGATTCCTAAGTGGCCCCCTCAAGAATTCAACTCACAGCCCTGGATTTAGCAGGCCAATGCTCAAACCACTGAGCTATCCCGCCCCACAATATCCCACACTTGCCAGCTGGTGGTGGGGTTGAGGGAGGCAACAGATGCCAGAAGTAATTTGTGAGGAACCCACTACTGTGCTTGAGATACTTTTGCTGGACCCCCTGCTTCCCCATGGCAGCAGCTGGTGTAAGCTGTTTGTGCTGGATCCCATGTTTCCTCTTGTAAGGGGGGGAGAAGAGATTGCTTGGAGCCACTTGTGCTGAACCTGCTGCTCCTGCTGAATTAGCAAATGACAGTGTGGGACAGCAACTGCTCAAAGCCACTTAGTTTAATTCCTCCCCCTCCTATTCTTGCCCTGCTCCAACATGTTTCCTGGTGGGAGTGGAGACAACCTGGAGACACTTGATTTAATTCTTCTCTACCTCCTGCCTTGGAGCAGCATACGGGCAGCAGTTTCATATCCTCCCGGTTAGATGGAAGGCTTCTCTGCCCCATGACTACAACCCCCAAAACTGAAGAAAGTAGCAACTCAGGGCAGCTTTATTGTTGACGAATATTTTTTCCAGCCCCCCTTTCCCTTTCAGCCAGGAGACGATTATTTAGTTTTAAATTCATTTTTAAATGTAATTTCATTTTTAAAGGTCACAAATATGCAGGAAATTTAGTCACACTGTGTGTGAATTGTGTGGACTTTGTGAACTCTCATTGTTAATATGATGTTATGGAAAATATTCCCTTAACTGGTTATTCCAGAAAATTCTAACTCGTAAAGGGCCATCTTGGTGTCTTAGAAGTCTTACTAAATAACATCGCTAAAGAAAGTGCTACATTTTAGAATATGCCATTCTGTGACCTCTCAGTCCCTAGTTAGAGACCCTCAAGGGGAGAGAGAAAGAGAACTTCCATTGAATTCATAAATAATTCACCCTAAACACTGTGACAGTAGTATTAGAAACAACCTATTATGGTAAAGTGACAACAGCTGTGCATCCCTTTGGGAGAAGGATCTTTTAACTAATATCCCTCAATCCCAGTAAGATTACTGTAAATAGATATAAACGAAGACTACCTGGCATCTACATTCTCAACTTTAGAACCAGAAAATAAAATCTTATGATCACAACCTACAGTAATTGGAATTTATTTTGGCATGTTGCAGAACTCCAGTATATAGGTAGAATTGTATTGTGCTTCAAGATAAATCAAAATACCTACCAAAATATTTGATTACATTTTCCTCTTAAGAACTGAAGTTCAATGCAATTATCTGTCCTGACATTAATGCCATAATAAAATTGATAATTAGTTGTTTAAGGGAACAAATGACAAGGAGAATTGCTTCCTGTGGTTCAGTTAGTTTACATACAGTAGAACAGTGGTTCTCAAAGCTGGTCCGCTGCTTGTTCAGGGAAAGCCCCTGGCGGGCCAGGCCAGTTTGTTTACCTGCCGCGTCTGCAGGTTCGGCTGATCGCGGCTCCCACTGGCCGCGGTTCGCTGCTCCAGGCCAATGAGGGCTGCAGGAAGCAGCGTGGACTGAGGGATGTGCTGGCCGCCTTTCCCGCAATCCCCATTGGCCTGGAGTGGCGAACCGCGGCCAGTGGGAGCCACAATTGACCAAACCTGTGGACGCTGCAGGTAAACAAACCGGCCTGGTCTGCCAGGGGCTTTCCCTGAACAAGCAGTGGACCAGATTTGAAAACCACTGCAGTAGAAAAATCATCAGACATGGATAGAGGTACTTCCTCTTGAACAGTAATGGTGTAAATCAGTGGTCCCCAACTTTTTCGTCTGGCGGGTGCCAGACGAAGGACCATGGCAGTGGTGGAGCACCCGCCGAAATGCCGCCGAATTTCTGCGGCATTTCGGCAGCGACGCCTCTCGATGATGTCACTTGTTGGCGGCAAGTGGCATCATTGAGAGGCATCACCACCGAAATGCCGCAGAAATTCGGGGGCGACGCCTCTTGACGACAACGCTTGTTGGCGGTAAGCGGCGTCATCAAGAGGTGTCGCCACCGAAATGCCGCAGAAATTCGGCAGCATTTCGGCGGATGCTCCACCACCAGCCAGGACGCGGGCGCATTTAGATGCCCCTGCGTTGGGGACCCCTAGTGTAAATCTTTGACTCTATCCATTGCTCAACTTATTCAGTTCTCCTGTAAATGCTAACTATTAATAGATGCAAGCAAAACAAATTTTTTTTTCATTCACTTCCTCTGCCCAAGAGATCTACATTTTCTTTGTTATTAAAAATGAAAACCTTATGGATTTGCTTTAACAATCTTTAAAAATAATTAAGTCTGATACAATTAAACTTAAAAACAGTTAAAAAAAAACCCAACTTGTAATCATCATACACATTTGTTAAAGTTACTTTGAGATGGTAACAGATTATCACAAATACTTATTATTGGATCCAAAAGGAAGCTGTTCTAAGGATTCCCTCAAGTGGGATGCTGCAGGGTTCCATTTTATCACCCCTATTCAACATATATGTGAAGCTGTTAGGGGAGATAGTGATGGTGTTATTGGCTGCTGTGTTCCCAGTAATTGTAACAATGCACAGCTCTACATGTCTGCTTTATCAGATCTGAATGATACAGATGATCAGCTTAGTTTGTGTCTAGTTAGATTCAGAGCTTAGAGGATGATGAGCGGCTGCAGGATAAATCCATATAAGACTGAGGTGATGCTGATAAACTAGGAAAAGCAACTGAAAAATTGGGGGAGTTGACATCAGTTTCTTTGACTGAAGAAGGGTTTATTTGTTTACTTTTTTTTAACTAAAATTTTCCACTTGAGGGTCTGGGTGAATCTTCAGTGCTTCCGGGTGTCCAAATAGCAACACTTCTTATTATCTACAGTTGACAAGAGATTGGCAACCTTTTCTTTCAGATGCATATCTTAGTATAAAGGTCCATGCTTTTGTCACATTGAGATTAGAATGCTGTGACATACTGTACATAGGTCTGCACCTAAAATCCACTTAGAAACTCCAGCTAATATAGAATGCAGCTGCCCATTTATTAAGGGGTGTTTCACCCCAGGGAGAATATTTACACTTGTGCCATGTGATGCGTTGGTGTCCAATTTATTTTTAAGTGTAACTTAAGGTGCAGGTTTTTAACCTACAAAGCTTTAAATGGATTGGGCCCCTGGTTACCTCAGAGATTGCCTCTCCCCTTGTGTCATACCTCAGCACTGATATGATCTGAGAGGCTCAAATTTCCTGGTTAAATATGCAGGGACAGGAGACAGCACATTTTCAAGGAGGTCTCTCATGTTAGTTTACCTATTACCAGTGTGACTTTGTTGACCTTCAGGTTCTGCTGTGAAGCCTATCTGTTCTCCAGGCTTTGGGGGGAAGGACTTAGTCCCCAAACATAATCCCATGTTAGGTAATTGCCCTCTCCACCCGGCATTTGCACACAGATATTAATAGATATTATGGTGATGGGCATCAATATAAGAATTTGGAGAGAAAGAACACCCTCTTTCTACCTTGCAACTTGTTTAAGAGGAGGACGTGTCTTTAGCTATATCTTGCATAGTGCTGAGGATAATAAATAAAAGTATTAGAATATGTGTGAACCCGACCCACTATATGAATATTATGATTCTGTCTAAACAAATAAATAATAGGCACACCATTATGTAAGAAACAGCCCTAAGCCCCACATGTAGACAATGGGTTTCTGAGTTCCTAAGTATGGAGGGAGAGGAGGAGCAGTTAATGCAGACCAGTCTCCCCTCTCAGCTGCAAAATCCTTCCATATGTACTATTGCAAGACCCTGTAATCAGACTTCCTCTTCCAGCTTCAAAATTCTCCTTCTCCCTGTAAGACAAGCCCTTCTGAATGTAACCCCGTCCAACTGTCAGACCCTCCTGTGCTGCTAGGAAAATTATCCCATCACTCCCAATTGCTAAATTTTCTCACATCCCTAGGACAGTTGCAATCCCACTGGACTCCCCTAGTTGTTAGATCCCACCATATTCTTAGTTATCAAAGTCCATTTCTAGTCACTGTATTGTGCACCTCTCAGCCTATGGACCCCTGTTTCCATAACCTAACTACTCCTTTGACATATTGCTGCCAAATCCTCAATGATCTTCTTGGACAGCTTACGCACTCCTTTACCTTCCAAAATTTACTTAGATGTAAAACCTTGCCTTTTTCATTCCCATCTGTGGTCAGCCCTTTGATAAAACATTAAGAAAGGCAACTTAATTTTTAGTTTAAAAATCTGGTCACCTTAGTAACATCTACAGGTGTAAATGCCATTGACTTGTCTGAAACGTTTCAGTCCAATTAAAAATGTACTTAACAAACTGGTTCAGCTAATTACAATGGTATTTCAACTCTTTCACCTGCATTACATAAATGACCAATACCTTTTAATTATACCAATTTACCCATCCTCTAACATGGTAAGCTGGCTGTTCTCATGAGCATTTTGGTTACGTGTTTAGAGATGATTTTACAACTTTTTCTAATCAAATCTCATTTTAGTCTTCTCGTGTTTTGTCTTTTTACTCTAACCCCGGGATTCCTCCTGATCACAAAAATACTGTGATATCCTACTTTTAGTATCTGTGTCTGTACTAATTTCCAGGCCTTGCTATTTGTTCTGATCTGTTAAGTCCAAACATAGATGTCAATGAAAGATATTACATTTATTTAATATTTTTATTAGAAGCTTTTACCGTTCATTAAAAGAATGAAAAAGAGTTGGCCTCTTCCAGCTCTGAATATCCTTTGAACCAACTCCCACAGTTCACATGCATGTCAGGTTATCATCTTACTACTCACAAATAACTTCCCTAACCTTAAAACCCTTGTGGTGGCTGATAATCCTTTTAAAAAGTGTTTCCTAATGTACTTGTATTAGGCAAGAACCAAAATGTTAACATCAGAGGAGTAGCCGTGTTAGTCTGGATCTGTAAAAGCAGCAAAGAGTCTATAAGGTGCCACAGGACTCTTTGCTGCTTTTACAAAATGTTAACAGTGTGTTCTCAGGATCTAAATCCAGATAGTTGTTGTTATATTTGCATGTACATGGTATCTATACTATACATACATGGGGATGTTCTCTGAAAGACTTTTGTATTTTTGTGGTAGATTCCTTCTTTATTGAAATTACACTGTAGAGTTATTCTGAGGGTTCATACCATTCCACTCAGCTGATCTTAAATTCCCAGCCTTAGCTCCCCCAATCCCAGTATCCCATTGCTGGTTGTCATAACAGTCCACAGCTACAGGTTGTGGATCTTAGTTATCCTACACTCCACCATTCTGGAATGCATTTTGAGGAAGAAACTACATGGAGTGCAGGATTGTTGAATTAAGGGACAATAAGCAGCAGACACAAGCACACCTTGTGCCAAAAGAGTGGAATCAAAAGTAGCGAGCAGGGAGGTACCATCAGTAAGTACCTGAAGAGCTCCTACAGTAGATGGGAAAGAAGGTGGAAAAATCATTTTTTGGAGCAATTGTCCCTTGTATGAAAAGGTCATATCCGTAGTTATAGAGAGAAAAAGCTGGAAGGGATGAATAATGAGACATTATGTCATGGCAGAAGTGTTTGGAAAGGGACAATAGTTAGAATTGGAGGTTACATGTAGAACCTGTGGGTAGATGGGTAAGCGTTAGAGTATGCTGGAACAGTTATTTCATTCGCAGAGGATCTTCATTAGCAGAGGATGGTCAAATATGTATGTGATACAGTCTTTGGAAAAAAAACTTGGGCAGAAGTAAATGCATAGATAGTGGGCTAAAGAGGCTGCAGTCCCACTTCAAATGTAATAGTTTTCTATCTAGAGCAGGGGTAGGCAACCTATGGCACACGTGCCGAAGGCAGCACACAAGCTGATTTTCAGTGGCACTCACACTGCCCGGGCCCTGGCCACCGGTCCGGGGGGCTCTGCATTTTAATTTAATTTTAAATGAAGCTTCTTAAACATTTTAAAAACCTTTTTTATTTTACATACAACAATACATACATACATACAATAGTTTAGTTATATATTATAGACTTATAGAAAGAGACCTTCTAAAAACATTAAAATGTATGACTGGCACGCGAAACCTTAAATGAGAGTGAATAAATAAAGAATCAGCACAGCACTTCTGAAAGGTTGCCGACCCATGATCTAGAGTATACCTCAAAATTGTTTATTTTTAGGACATTGTTTCCCCTCTCCATAATCCATCATGAAAAGTGTCTGCCAGTGGGACATGAATGAGATCTGGGGTTTATGTTTTAAAAATATTTTCCAACGCCAGGAGGGGCATAGCCCAGAATGCATTTTTTCAGTATAGTGGTAACTATTTATTTGTGTGCTAGGGGCTGTGCCTACATATAAGAAGATATGATCCATGATTGTATACTATTAAGGGAAGGGACCCTGTCTTGTTCTATGTATGTTCAGTCCCTAAGCACATTGTGGGTGCCACCATAATGTAAATAATATTTTGTCCCTTCTGACCTTGGAAAATCTGCAATATTGTTCATGGTTATTCAGAGGTCTATGGTATATAGCTCAAACTTAAACATCTGAATTTTCCCCAAAATACTCAGAAGCACTAAGAAATTACGAATTGACATACTGGGCTCAGACCAGTTGTCCATCTAGTCCAGTGTTCTCTCACCAACAGTGTCAAGCACTAGATGCTTCAGTGGGAGGTGCACGAAACCCTACATTATCCAGTTATGGGAATACTGCCCCCACAAAGAAAGTTTGTGTCAGTGCATTGTATCAGAGGATCTCAGAATGTTTTCAGGCTCTCTTGTTAGCCTCAGAGAATCTGCATGAGTGTACACAGACATTTTAAGCAGAAATTGCCAGATTTCAAAGACTTTTTAAAAGTCCATAGCTGTAGTTTTGAATAATGGTTTGTGCAATTCTAGCAAGCCAAAAATATGTTGTTTAACACAGCCATCATCATCTAATTTATATACTTTTTGAGGAATATCATAGCCATTGTATGAGATTTCCATCTTTCTTGATAGTGATAGATAGTCCTCAGATACAGATGTTCTTCATCAATTTACGAAGAGAAAAACAACATAAGGAAAGCAATCAGTCCTTGCTGCTCACAAAAAGTTATAGTTAGACACAGAACTAGCATATCTCATCCAACCTCCTATTGTAAGATGAGATAATAAAATTTTCTCACTTGTACAGAAAGAGGAAAGGTTATTGTAATGAAAAAGTAACACTAGTCACTTTGTTGACATTCTTTCAGTAGAAGTTTTATAATGCTTTTTAGGTCATCCTGTCAGAGAACAGGAAACAGTTACCATGTTGCTTAGGTGGCCAGGCAACACAGAAAATCAGAACAATCCATAGTCTAAAATGTGCTCGTACAAAGCATTTGTTGAACAGTTATGAATAGTGATAAATTATGAATAAAAAGAATGTATTCACAGATAATGGAACAATGAGCTAAATTCACTGAATAAATAACTAGTTGTAAATTATTCATCCAGCTCTACCAAAGACCAAAGAAGAGCTCCAAGTTCTGAGGCCCCTGAAGTGTGACAATGACTGTCCCTACAAAAATGCAGAATGAAACAAAGTTATTTAGTCATTTATTAGCCTTTTCCCCCTGCCATATGTATAAATGTAGAAGAAATTAAGGTCCAATATCTCTAGTCTGGAACTTGGATGTAACTTTTTTCTTTCTAAAATGATTTTTTTTCAGTTTAGTTCTGCTGAAAGGAGCTGGCCTTGCAACCTTACTAAACCCTTTCTTTCATTGGGTTAGACAAAACAGATACAACAGGAGTAGTGGTGGTGCAAGCTTCCCCACATTGTCCTGCCAGTGTGCCCAAATACCTTGACTTAGAGGACTATCTTTAGTGGTGACATGTTAGTTCAGGTTTCATCTCTATTTATTCCTTCGCCTCTCTTCTAAGAGTGCCCCTTTTGTTAGTGGTTTTGTGCTATCTACGCATGTTGACAAGAACTGGAATGACACCTTCACCTAATTTCATCAAATGGCCATCAGATGGTGGTACTTTGGATAACTATCATATTGGATTGGAATCAGCAATTTAGAAATGAAAGACTCAATATCTCATTATTAATCCCTTGATCCACCCAGTTCCCGTGGGTGCTGTTTTAGGAGCCTAATCCCAGTCTTTCTTCAAATTTTTGAAAGCAATTGGTCTTAATTACATCTCTTAGAAGATATGACTTTTTCTGCTAGTTAGCTCTTCAATAAAAGCAGGTGAGCTAGAGGCTTTGATCACACAGGTATTCTTTTTAAGTCAGATCTAGGCTTTTTAGATTTTGTTTTTGTATGTCTGATAGTATGCCAGAAAGTAATCCAAATAGTATGTAAAATAAAATTAATGTCTTCAAAAATGAAACTCAGAGCCAAATTTGATTGATTTGAACAATGAAATAGTGCTATAAAACTGTTCTTTAATGTACAAAATTATTTCTAACCTGTCAGGAAGATATTTCCAGGTACCTTAGCTCCAAGGAGAAGGATCACAGACTTGGTAAAATCACAAAACTCTTTTAAATTGCTAATAAAGTATCAGAGAACAAAGCCCTGAGATTCTACTAAGATTCTTTTTAGAAGTGTGAACGCTACTTGCCTGACTACTTTCTTTAATGGATTGGGCATCTCCATTTTCTCTTCTGTCTATCACCTGACCTGGGCATTTACAGGTAATCTCTAACGGCTCAGTTTGCCATAAGGTGCACCTTAATAGTGATGGATGAACCTTCTTGGATCTTGTTGCAAGTATTGTGTCTCCTCATTGTTTCATCAGCCTTTGACTGGCACAATAGTGATATCATTACATTCAGTCAATAATCTTGACATGATGTTATATTGTGGCACATTGGCTTTGTTCTGGAGGGCAAAGTTACAAAAATGGTCATCCTACCATGGTTAGAGGAGCAAAATGCCGGATCTTCTGGCAGATCTCCAAATACTCATTCGGGGTCCAATAATGTTTGCCCCATGTCTATAAATGAGTACAATTTAAGGGTTTCCTAAGAGTGGAGGATGAAAGACTATTTACATCGAAGTGTCCCTCTGGTCTCATTTTCATAACCATGATAGTATTTAAATCATTAATACATTCGGGCTAAGTGACTAAACTGCCATTTCTCATTTATAGGAACACCCTGTTCATAATAGTTGTGCAATAATGAATACAAAACCATGGTACAATTAGCTACACCTCAGCAAAAATGTCTTTACATGAGCAATTTATTCTGAAGCTGTTTGTTTTTTTGTTGTTTTTTTAACTATTTTATATGCTAAATATGCTTTATTCAGTATATGTACATATTTATTATGGGGTATGCCTCATGTTATAATTATCACTTTTTTTTCCTCACAAATAGAAAATTAAAGGAAAAAAGTACCTCACTGATTTAAGTTGCAACTGAAAGCAGTGCTTTTGGTGTCATGACAGTTTCTGTGCATAGCTCAGTATAATTGTCCATCTCTGTACATTTGAAGCCCAAGATTGCATTAATGGTAGTGTTGCACATTATGAGTGAGGTGCACTTACCAGAGCTGTGTGGGTGAAGCTTGCCACAGCATTTATATACATTACGATTGTTTTAAACCAGTGTCATCAGCCCCTCACTTTCATAAAAATTAAATTCACCCACAAAATAAAAACAAAAAAGTCCACACATACACAAAATAAGAAAAATTCTTCTTCGAATGCTTGCTCAGGTCCATTCCAATGTAGGGGTGTTTTTACCTCAGTGGTATCTGCCAGGTCGACTCCAGTGTCCACTGGAGTTGCGTGCCCATAGTGCCTGTATAAAGAGTATGCTGCCCAGACACTCCCTCAGTACCTTCTTACTGTCCATGACGGTCGCTGGAACTTCAGCTCGTCCTAGCATTTTCCCCACAAGTACTCCTCTCAGTGGACTTTGTTTTTTCTCTACTTGTACATAATTCTAGTTACTTGTAGTAGTTAAGTTCCAGTTGTTTAGTTAGTTAGATTAATGAACCCCACTAAGGGTATGGCTACACTTGAGATTTGCAGCGCTGGTGGAGGCTTTCCAGCGCTGCAATTAGTAAGTGTCCACACCTGCAGGGCACATCCAGCGCTGCAACTCCCTGGCTGCAGCGCTGGCCGTACACCTGGGTCTGCATGGGGAATAAGCATTGCAGCGCTGGTGATCCAGCGCTGCTCATCAAGTGTGGACACACACCAGCACTGTTATTGGCCTCCAGGGTATTAGCAGATATCCCAGAATGCTTTTAACTAAATTACTCTCTTTGTTTTGTTATCCAGCCTCTCTTTGTTTTGTTGTGAACTCGGAGCTCCGGCTCGTTGCTACCAGAGCTGCTTATCTAAAAAACCAACACAGCTCCTGTTTGCTGTGATCAATAAAATGAGATAACCCCTGTGAATGAGGCAGGCAGGGAGTGAGTGTTTGCTTGACAGAGAAGATGCAGGCTGTTTGCAATTAAGAGTTAAGACTAAGGGGTCGGAAACATTTTCTGATTTTTTCAAGGCAGGAAGCTAACACACAGTGTTGGCTCCAAAAATCCACTCTCTCTCTCTCCCCACGCTCCCTGTCACACTATGCCCCACCCCACCCTCTTTTGAAAAGCACGTTGCTGCCACTTGAACGCTGGGATAGCTGCCCATAATGCATCACTCCCAACAGCGCTGCAAATGCTGCAAATGTGGCCACACACCAGCGCTGGTAGCTGTGAATGTGGCCACACACCAGCGTTGTTCCTACACAGCTGGATGACCAGCGCTGCAAACTACCAGCGCTGCAACTCGTAAGTGTAGCCATACCCTAAGTGAGAGAGGCAAGCTTTCAAGCTTACTCAGAGGTCTTCTTCAGGTTTGGGAAATTTTCAGAGCATCACTGCTAAATACAAGGTGAAACAGATTGTTTAGCATAAGTAGTTAACACATATTTCAAGAGACCATTCAAGGTGAAGTGGCTCATTAACACCCCTCCAGACATAGGTAGGAAAGGAAGTGGTGGGGGCAAAGGAGGGAGGAGAGAGACCAGCTGTGGGGCAGGTTGTTAGTTGGCTATAGATTGTTGTAGTAAGCCATGAATCCAGTGTCTCTATTCAGTTTATGATTTTTAGAGTCTAACAAAGTTATAAATTTAAGCTCCCAGGCTCATAAGTTCACCCACAAAGCGATCACTCTATATCTGATCTATCAGTCCTCATCTTCAAAGGAAACCTGAATAGCACTTTCAAAAGGCAAACCTGAAAGCTTAAATTCATAATTTTGCACTGCTGTAGAACTTTAGTAAAGACGCTACAGGCTTGTCTACACTGCCAGCCGGATCGACTGGCAGCGATCGATCTAGCAGGGGTCAATTTATCGTGTCTAGTATAGATGCAATAAATCGACTGCCAATCGCTCTAGCGTCGTCTCCGGTACTCCACCTCAATGAGAAGTGCAAGGGGAATCGATGGGAGAGCGTCTCCCGTCAACACACCGCAGTGAAGACCGTAGATCTAAGTACGTCAACTTCAACTACGTTATTGAAGTGTGTAACTTAAATCGATTTCCCCCTCCCCCCGGTATTGTGGACCAGCCATACTATGCTGACAGGAGACCTTCTTCCATTGGCGTAATTAATTCAGCTCCCCAAGAGGCAGTAGCTATGGCGACAGGAGAAGCTCTCCCATTGACATAACGCTGTTTACCCAGGGAGTTTAGGTCAGTGTAACTACGTCGCTCAGGGGCGTGGATTTTTCCCTGAGCAACGTAGTTATACCAATATAGGTCTATAGCGTAGGTCTAGCCTAGGTTTCCCAGACCTGAAGAAGAGCTCTATGTAAAGCTTGAAAGCATCTCTCTCTCACCAACAGTAGTTGACATCCAATAAAAGATATACCTCATCCACCTTGACTCTCTAATATCCTAGTACTGACACAGGTACAACAAACACTGCATACAATAGTGGGAGGTCAATAAGACAGTGGCATTTGGATGGATTTGTCTTTCCTGTTCTCACTAGTTATGCAGACTCCATTTTCCCTAGTTCCAGCTGCCAAAAATGTTTCATAGCTCTAGTGAGATGCCCTTCTGTCTATGCTGTTGATATGAAATATCAGGTATTTGGCTTTGTCCTTAAACTAAGGGAGGCTTCACTCTTGCAAGCCTTCTTTTATTAATGGTACACAATACATTGCCATCCTTGTCACTGGTTAGTATCACTTTGGACTTGTTGTCCTTGTATCTTTTTTCTTCTGGTTGATTCAGTCCTGCCAGGTTGAGGGGCTTGACCTTTCTTTCTACCCATGACAATAAGCACCTGTTGTGCACGTTAGAGGTGGCAGGTCAGGACAAGATAGAATGAAGATGATTGCACTTCACTTATTACTGCCTGTATGAAGAGAAAAAGATGATTTATGTTATTTCTTGTCATTACAAGTAATTATTGGAAATCATTTTACTTGTCTTTGCGTCCTTTTGTTGCAGCAAAGAAACTCTGCAGTGTTTACATTCACTCATGCCTTGCAAAATGATTATAAAGAGCAGTAAAATGGCATTGTGTTGGGGACAGCTGTAGGGGTCTGTATGTCACACTGAGAACTGCCTGGAGCTAGGACTCAGCTAATTGATAAAGGCATAGAAAAGCCACTGGCAAATCTGTTCTTCTCAATCACTGATTGGAACTGCGATAAAATCAGCCGTGTGGGGGAGGGACAGGAGAGGAGAGAATGGCTGTGGAATCGTAAAATCATTATTTGCTTAATGTCACTAAAACTGCAGCCCGTGTAGATGAGGTGGGCCTGGCCATGTGGAATCCAGCCACACCACTGAGAAAAAGGGAAATGGCACAGTGACCTTAGGTAAAGGAAAGATGACATGAGAGCTCGTTTGTTTTTACCTCTTTTCACAACATATTGAGAAGAATCATTTGTGGAATGTACTGATATTGTGGCTGACAGTGATGTGGGAGAGGGCAAGCACAGTCAACATGAAGCTTAATGATCTCTGTGGTAGCTGTGAAACAATATGGCTGCAACCTGGCCTATTGCCCTACTCATTCTGCTGTATATACTACAGTGGGGGTAGGCAACCTATGGCATGTGTGCCGAAGGCAGCACGCAAGCTGATTTTCAGTGGCACTCACACTGGTTCTGGCCACCAGTCCGGGGGGCTCTGCATTTTAATTTAATTTTAAATGAAGCTTCTTAAACATTTTAAAAACCTTATATACAATAGTTTAGTTATATATTATAGACTTATAGAAAGAGACCTTCTAAAAATGTTAAAATGTTTGACTGGCACGTGGAACCTTAAATTAGAGTGAATAAATGAAGACTCGGCACACCACTTCTGAAAGGTTGCCGATCCCTGTACTACATCAAGTATTCTGACAGGACACTGTCCACGGTTTTGTCTATAAGCACTATATCTGTGGAAATATACCTATTTCTGTGTAGAACTGGGCTGTTGCTTTCCATCTTTGTTTGTTTTTTTACCAAGCTGTATTGACATGAAAGGGTTCCATGAATGCATAAAGGCTGCCATTAATTTATGACACTAAGGAAGAATCAAATGAAGGAGACTTTATCCTACTTTCACAGAGTAACAAGTAGTAGCTGGAATACTACGGGCTTATGTTCCGGTAGAAGTTGCCATTCCTTACCCACTTGTTTGGAATGCAGTCATTTTCCAGAAGCCCTAGGAGTTGGCACTGCTCTGGCATTGAATAATGGGAGCCGGTGTGGTTGTGAGTAAATATGAGAGCAGGCCAACAAAGCAGCATTGACATTGTCAGCAATGAGAAATATGGTCTCTCTCTTCTTGGCTGAATGTTTCACTTTGGGTTGTACAGTGAAACTGTCTGATTCTGAAACCTGATACCTTGTTTATGTTTGAGTCATAATTTCAACCCAGTACAAATCCCTGTGTCTATTACAATTGTTTTTGTTGTGGAGCACTTCTTGCCTTAATTCAGTGCTGCTGTGGGAACAAAAGGACTGCCATGTTCGTTTGGTGTTTCACTGCACTGTAATTTTACATAGTGCAAATGCTGCTGAGATTGCCTTGCTGTGTTATTTGTTGTGCCCATCACCATTACTTCCTTTTGACCGCTTCTCTGTAATTACATATGCATGATTTACTGGCTGCTGTAAAGGTATCTAAATACAACTTGGCTTGTTTCAAAGCAAAACAAAACGTAAATTAGCCAAAATAGTCCTCTCCAAAGTCAGTCGAGACCAAATGATTAGCCAGGCAGGCAAGAATAAACACATGCCAATAAACTAGAGTAGTTATCAAGACTCCATTTGTTTTTATGACAGTGTGCACAATTTTTTGGAAATTGGACCATTACATAAAATATAATTTTCCTCATAAAATGGTGTTTTAGAGACTGATATCCCTCCTCAGTCATCTCCATATTTAGTTGTTGTTGTTGGGGTTTTTTTTGATAAAGAGCACAAATCTAATCACATTTGTAAGAAAATATTTAGACATAAGTTTTGTCCTTTTATCAGAATCTTTAAAGGACTCTGTTTGGTACTTAATGAAAAGCTCATGAGTTCTATTTCCAAGTTTTATGAGCCCTTGGAAACTAGGGAATGTACATATATTTCCTAAAGATCCTACTGTGAAAGGAGTGTATAATGCTTTTAATATTTAGCCCCAAAATCATAGCCCACCATGATTTTCTAACACATTTTATCACTCTTGTTATTATTCCCCCCCCAATATATATTTTTTATAATCTTCTTTAGTTCTCAACATGCCTCATCATCTTCCTACTCCTCTTTAGATGGTAAACCTAAAATGTCAAGTCAAGTTAATGTACAAGCTTTTAGCTCTGGAGTCCTGGGTTCAAATCCAGGTTAGGACTCATGTGAAAATGAGTTTTCTGATTGATCTTCATCCCTAGTGAATGTTGTTAATGTTACAGAACTGCTGCTCACTCTCAGCCATTTTGGCTTTCTGCTCAGGAAAGGCTAAGGATTTAGGTCAGGCTTGAAATGCACTGGGGAAGCTTGCACAGCATCTGGTCATACTATGCTCTGCTGAAGCCAGTGATATTAGTCCCTTACTTTCATGAGTGCCAAATCAGCATTTCAGAATGAGAGAGAGGAAGATGCCAAGCTAGAGAAGCATCAGATTCCTTGACAAACTGCCACTGCCCTGCAGTTTTGGAGATTCGTCTGGGTCTGTTGTATAGCACAGGAATGTCCTCTTGGATACTGTTGTCCTTAGATACTCAAGCATTTCTTAATTGCTCACTCATTTGAATACTCCTGCAGTACAATAGTCACCATTAAAAAGTCAGCATTTTCCAACAATTACCACTCAATGGAATTGGCTTTCCCTATGGTGAGAACAGGAGATATTTGTCATAGCTGTTTGGTAATGGTTATTACTATTATTTATGGTATGTATTTATTTATATTAGGGTAGCACCAAGTCATGGACCAGGGCTCCATTGTGCCAACGCTGTACAATGCACAAAAAAAGATTGCCCCTACCCCCAGGAGCTTACAAGCTAAGTACGAGACAAAAGGCAGCAGGTGGTTACAACATATAGGCAGGGAATGCATAAGGTAACAATGAGACAGAATGAATCAGCGTAATTAGTAGTGGTCATAGCACGTGAGCTGCCTAACCAAGTTCCAGTTTTTCTGCAGACATCACAGAAGAGGAGATTTTTAAGGAGGATAATGAGGTGATTTTGGCAGATGTTTAGAGGAAACTCTTCCAAAATGTAGGGGGCAGCATGAGAGAACGCATGACAGTCTTATTTGAAAATTTAACAAATGGGACCTGAAGGTTGCCATCATTGGTCAAATAGATGCAGGGGTCAACATCAATATAATATAAAAGACAGTAGATAGAGCAGGGATAGGCTGTGAAGGGCCTTAAAAATGAAGATGAGAAGTTTGTGTGTGATGCAATGGAGAAGGGGGCACCAGTGGAGGGATTCAAAGTGATGGGGTCAAATCTATGAGCCAGGAAAATGATCTTTGCAGCAACATTTTGAACGGAGATAAGTGACACAAGATGAGATTTGTCAAGGACAGAGAGGAGGTGGTTGCAGAAACCAAGACACAAGAAGATGAGGGATTTAGCTATGTGGGTGGAGAGGAAAGACCAGATCTCAGAGATATGCAGAAAAAAGTAATAAAATTTAGACTCGGCCTGGACCTAGAGAGAGGGCTGAGCTGAAGGTAACACCCAGGGTATGGGCTTTGGTGACAGGAATGATGGTGGTGGTATCCATGGTGACTGTGAAAGGATGGAGTGAGGAGGCCTTGTGGGGAAAGATTAAGAGCTGTATTTTGGCCATGTTGAGCTGAAGCTGACATCTGGACATCCATGAGGAGACATCAGAAAGAAAGGCTGGGATCTCTTTTTGGATAGAAGCAGACAAGTCTGGAGAGGTAGATCTGTGAGTCATCAGCATAGAGATGATAGTTGAAGTTTGTGGATGAGATCACCCAGTGACAGGGTGGCAAATGTTTACTTTTTAATCTGATATTACTCCTTTATGTGTACCCCAGGGAACACTGCACCACTGTATGGGAGTTTCCTACAACCCCCTCTAGACAGTCTGTAACAACATATATTTCTACTAAGAGCAGGAAACCTCAGACTCTTTTTGTCAATTAACAACTGCAGTTCACTTATATTGGATGCAGTTATTATGACAGTAGTTAAGAAGAGACACAAAGAGATTCCCCTACCCAACTAAATTAAACTGAACACTTTTAATTCACTGTTATAATGGACAGAAACTGCAGTAATAATGGATATTTTCTGGGTAATAAAGACATTTGTACTTCCTGAAGGAGAGGAGAAAACAGTTGCCAGTTAGCAATTTTGTGACTTTTCAAGATTTGCAATAACCCCGAGGTTAGTCTGTGTATGTGTTTATGCACATTGAGGAAGAGGGGGTACATTCAAATTGGAGGGTGCAAAGAAAGATCCAAGGTGAAGTAGCATTCACAAGTGTAGTCCAGCAATTCCCTTTCACTCGCCCCAACAGTCCCGAAGTCCATCTGACTTTCAAAATGTCAGGGAGCTGCTGTAGTCACAAGTTACCACTGGAAATTGCTTTGAACTCATAATAAAGATGTCTGTGTAAACACACACACACACACACTCTCTCTCTCTCTCTCTCTCTCTCTCTCTCTCTCTCTCTCTCTCTGCAAGATAGGTAGGATGAAATACTGGCCCTATTGACGTCAAAAGGAGTTTTGCCATTGACTTCAATGAGGCCGGGATTTCACTCATAAAGAGCAAAAAATGGTGTTTGAGTTCTTAAGCTAAGCTTTCTGATGTAGGTTTATTGTCACAGATACTGGCTTGTTTTTACATGTATTTACAAGATCTGAAAGCCACAAAGTCTTTCTAATCTCTGTAGATGGAGTGCATGCCTATAATGATGTTTGCCAAAGAACACCTGGAACACTCATGCTTTTATAATTTTCATTTCTTGTTTTTATGGTCCATCAGCATTGCCCAGGCCTGTTCAGAGAAGCTGGCAATTAGTAACACAAACTAAACCTGCTCAACTTGCTTTGCTCTTGCCACATATGCATTTGTATATCTCCCTCCCCATCCAAAATATTAACAGAGAAGAGAGTAGTAAGAAAATGCATAATGATGCGGGGGAGTATCAGAAATATTTTCTCAAGTTCCAAATTTTTTGTTCTACTACTCATAGGTAATAAAGATACATGTGGGCCACCCCAATGAGTACTGTTTCAAAGTTGGTACATTATGTTTGTACAATTTTATAGTGTGTTAAGAATTTTGGTTTTTTTCTCTTTAAATAGTCAGTAATTGAGCATGACTCAGAGTGTCCCTCTGCTGATCGCCATAGGCTGTAGACCTCTCTACCACCATTTTAAAATTATAACAGTAGGGACGTGCTTTGTTGATGTTCTGAATAAACAGATGCTGCTGTTTTTTGAAGTCTATGGTGAGAACAATCATAGTATGTGCAGTTCTCTCTGTCTCATGGTAGGAGAAAATGCAAATAGAAATATCTACCAATAAATAAAATATCATGAGACGTGTTTGCAAACATTGTACTTCATTCTTGCTGTCCCTCAATTCCTGGAGCTGCCAGGGGCCAGTCTGGGCCCTGACAGAAGTAGATCTTGAAGCCACAAGGAGTACTGTAAATTTTGCCCACAGTAACAGCTTCCAAGGGGCTGTTATACTGGTCAGGTGTGAAGGCAGTAACTATGCCACTGACAACCTCTTCCTTGGGGGCGGGGAGGGGGAAAGACCAGGATGGAGTGGCAGAACTGGTAGTGCTGATACCAAGCAACCCATAGATTCTCCAGGGGAATTCACAGTTGCCTAGTTAGGGCAAGTTTTACAGGCCTTTTCCACCACTGGAGCAGCACAAAGACTTGTCTCAGGGTTGTGAACCTTGCCCAGTACTTACTGACAAACTGGGGACACACTTAGTCTCTGCACAAACTTAGTTTAAGGGAAAGGATAGCTCAGTGGTTTGAGCAGCGGCTTGTTAAACCCAAGGGTGTGAGTTCAATTCTTGAGGGGGTTATTTATGGAGCTGGAGTAAAAATCTGTCTGGGGATTGGTCCTGCTTTAAGCAGGGGATTGGACTAGATGACCTCCTGAGGTCCCTTCCAACCCTGATATTCTATGAAATGCATATGATTCTAAGGTACAACAGGTGGAGAGGTCAGGGTAACAACAATGTAAATAAGATTGCAAGCTGTTTGGGTCACAAGCTGTGTTTGTACAATGCCTAGCACCCATTCTGGCCTGAGATTTTAGGGAATACTGTAATACAAATGATTATGCAAACTTAAGGTCTCTTACCATCTTAAGACCAACTATTCAGGCCTGAAGAAAGGAGTATTTTTGTGTATATAAAAAATATGGACAAGATCAAGTGACTAATCAGTTTCCATTTTCTATAAATGTATGTGGTGTCCTGAATATGCCCCTATCCCATGGGAGGAGGGATAGCTCAGTGGTTTGAGCAGTGGCCTGCTAAACCCAGGGTTGTGAGTTCAATCCTTGAGGGGGTTATTTATGGAGCTGGAGTAAAAATCTGTCTGGGGATTGGTCCTGCTAGCAGGGGGTTGGACTAGATGACCTCCTGAGCTCTCTTCCAACCCTGATATTCTATGGTTCTGGGCTATAAGACCAAAAAGCAAAGTGGTTCTGACCCTGTTCCATATGAATTGTGAGTGGCGCAAACTAGGTGATATGCTTTATTTAGTTAATGTAGTGCTTATGAGAAGATGCAGGACTGACAGCCTTGGAGACTGAATAACATAGACGCTCCCCAAGTTACACAAACCCAATTTACAGAAATCCAGACTTACAAAAAGAGTTCCATAAGCTTTTTTTTTTTTTTTTGCATAATTGTCAGATACATTCCCAACTTACACAAAATTCAACTTACACAAGGCATCCCGGAACAGAATGCTTGCATAAGTGAGGGAGCTTTTGTAGTTTCCATAAGTAGGTGTGACATGGGCAGCATGTGCCTGTAGTTTTATCAGACGCATACAGTGAAGATGTACCTGTAGTTATATCAGACCTCAAGGAAAAAGTATGATGACATACCATTATGGGATCCACATAAAGTGCCAAACTGGTAAAAAGAGAAGTCCAAGCTACATGTGCAATGGTGCACTTATATTTCTGTATGCAATTACTGCAATGGCTTGTGAAAATCAGTCATTTGGCAACAGAAATGAGTACTTAGACACCTAAATAGCCGTTTGTATTTGCAATTATTTGCATTCATACTATCCATACTTGTGAAGATAATTTGAGTGCATCTGAGTATGGTTCTGGGGTCTTGCTTGCTTTCTGATTTAAAAAAAAAAAAGCTGATAAAATAAGTTTTTAGTGTGAAAAGGCCCCTCTTTGTTTACCCAATTAACAATTTTGCATTTTCTCACCATATTGATATAATTTTCCTACACGGACAGCAAGCTTGCAACTCACTTTAAACCTGAACATGGCAGGAGAAAGCCATCCCCTTCAAAAGAGAGGTTAATTGATACTGAAGTGACTCGTAAATTAAAGTCGCAAGTTGTGACAAATTGGGGAAAACAGTTCAGTGTCATAAAGCTGTAGACCTTAAGAAGAGAAAAGATTCCTTATCTTTCCAGATAGTGTAAAACTATGCCCAGTTTTTGCAATTGTCTTGTTCTGAGAATGAAACTGGACAAAAATCAATGTGAGTTACATCAGAACTCTGGCTTCACTCAGCTCATTAGCACTGTAATAAAGGGCTTTCAATCATTTTTGTATTTCATACATTTTCCTGCATGCTAAATGCACTTGTCTTTAGCAGCACTGTATTACCTGAACAGCTAGTCTGTATTTTAGGAAATAATGATATTTACATATCAATTATGATGTTCTTTATGACTCATCTTTGCTTAATAGAATTGAACAGAGAAAGCCTACTGTTTGGTTATTAGCTTCATAAAGAAAAGTCATTTTGAAATTCTTATTAAATTGTAATGAATGTGCAACTAAACTGAGATTTTAATTACATTTTTAATTAAAGGAACAACTACTGATTGTGAGTCATTGAACAATGTCTTATAACCCACCACAACAAATCACCATTATTAAAAGAGACCTTCAAACTATTTGTTAGGAACATAATGAAACCCTTAAAAATAGAACAGGTCAAGTCACATGGAGATGTGTGGTGGAAGAAAGAATAAAATGTGTGGAAAAAAAGCGTGTAATGTTCTTATTATGCATATTGTATTAATATTTATTGTCATCTGAAAACTACTCAGAAGACAAAAGATTATGATTGTACATCAACTCTTCAATAAGAATACAGTATATAGAAAATTGTTTTTGTCCTGGTTCTATTAGCTAAAGAATGATTCCTGAGCTCAACCAGGTTTTTTCTACATAGCCTTTACACTAGGAGAGAGCTAACATCTTATGTCTCAGCCTCTAGCAACTCTTGGAACAATAAAACTTGGTAAAGCTAACTTAAAAAAAAACCCAGTTTGGCAAAAGCAAATTGTATTGCTTGTTGGCGTAAATAAGATGGTACTGGCAAAAAGATAGCCATAATACTGGCAAGTGCTATCCAAGCTACACCACACTGCTCAGCCAACTCACCTCACACCTGATCTGCAACTTCTCTGTTGTTACAGTATTGATCCTCTCCCAAGCTAGCTGTGTGATATGGATACATTTCCTAATGGAGGGTGAAGCACATCATTCTGTGTTCCAGTTATCAAATTTAGACACGGAAACCCTATTTGCATGGCAAATCTGTACACTCAGGTGCTATTGGACAAAAATTGGTCATGTATGTTTCTGTATCTGTTTGAAGCCTCTTTGAAGATTTGTCCCTTAAATTTGTTTTGGTTGGTCTTGATTTAAAATGTATATAGGAAACTAACAAAACTAACAGTTCCTCACTAAAAAAAAAGTTCATTGTGACCAGTTGCTTAACACAATATAAACAAGGCAGAAGGAACAAAAGCCAGAAAAGGAAAAGAACAGGTTAAAGAATACTAAGATACGTTAAGTATCAGAGGGTTAGCCGTGTTAGTCTGGTTCTGTAGAAGCAGCAAAGAATCCTGTGGCACCTTATAGACTAACAGACGTTTTGCAGCATGAGCTTTCATGGGTGAATACCCACTTCTTCGGATGCAAGCAGTGGAAATTTCCAGGGGCAGGTGTATATATAAGCAAGCAAGAAGCAAGCTAGAGATAACGAGGTTAGATCAATCAGGGAGGATGAGGCCCTGTTCCAGCAGCTGAGGTGTGAAAACCAAGGGAGGAGAAACTGGTTCTGTAATTGGCAAGCCATTCACAGTCTTTGTTTAGTCCTGAGCTGATGGTGTTAAATTTGCAGATGAACTGGAGCTCAGCAGTTTCTCTTTGAAGTCTGGTCCTAAAGTTTTTTTGCTGTAGGATGGCCACCTTAAAATCTGCTATTGTGTGGCCAGGGAGGTTGAAGTGTTCTCCTACAGGTTTTTGTATATTGCCATTCCTAATGTCTGATTTGTGTCCATTTATCCTTTTCCTTAGAGACTGTCCAGTTTGGCCGATGTACATAGCAGAGGGGCATTGTTGGCATATGATGGCATATATTACATTGGTGGACGTGCAGGTGAATGAACCGGTGATGGTGTGGCTGATCTGGTTAGGTCCTGTGATGGTGTTGCTGGTGTAGATATGTGGGCAGAGTTGGCATCGAGGTTTGTTGCATGGGTTGGTTCCTGAGCTAGAGTTACTATGGTGCGGTGTGCAGTTGCTGGTGAGAATATGCTTCAGGTTGGCAGGTTGTCTGTGGGCGAGGACTGGTCTGCCACCCAAGGCCTGTGAAAGTGTGGGATCATTGTCCAGGATGGGTTGTAGATCCCTGATGATGCGTTGGAGGGGTTTGAGCTGGGGACTGTATGTGATGGCCAGTGGAGTCCTGTTGGTTTCTTTCTTGGGTTTGTCTTGCAGTAGGAGGCTTCTGGGTACACATCTGGCCCTGTTGATCTGTTTCCTTATTTCCTCGTGTGGGTACTGTAGTCTTGAGAATGCTTGGTGGAGATTTTCTAGGTGTTGGTCTCTGTCTGCGGGGTTAGAGCAGATACGTTTGTACCTCAGTGCTTGGCTGTAGACAATGGATCTTGTGGTGTGCCCGGGATGGAAGCTGGAGGCATGAAGGTAGGCATAGCGGTCGGTAGGTTTTCGGTATAGAGTGGTGTTAATGTGACCACCACTTATTTGCACCGTGGTGTCTAGGAAGTGGACCTCCCGTGTAGATAGGTCCAGGCTGAGATTGATGGAGGGGTGGAAGCTGTTGAAATCATGGTGGAATTTTTCCAGAGTCTCCTTCCCATGGGTCCAGATGATGAAGATGTCATCAATGTAGCGTAGCACAACTGGTTGCTGAGCTCTGTGCCTTTATCCTCACACAACTATTTCAAATTTAATGACAATATATATCTCCAGATAAGTGGCACCGCTATTGGCACCCGCATGGCCCCACAATATGCCAATATTTTTATGGCTGACCTGGAACAACGCTTCCTCAGCTCCCGTCCACTCACGCCCCTTCTCTACCTACGCTACATTGATGACATTTTCATCATCTGGACCCATGGGAAGGAGACTCTGGAAAAATTCCACCATGATTTCAACAGCTTCCACCCCCTCCATCAATCTCAGCCTGGACCTATCTACACGGGAGGTCCACTTCCTAGACACCACGGTGCAAATAAGTGGTGGTCACATTAACACCACCCTATACCGAAAACCTACCGACCGCTATGCCTACCTTCATGCCTCCAGCTTCCATCCCGGGCACACCACAAGATCCATTGTCTACAGCCAAGCACTGAGGTACAACCGTATCTGCTCTAACCCCGCAGACAGAGACCAACACCTAGAAAATCTCCACCAAGCATTCTCAAGACTACAGTACCCACACGAGGAAATAAGGAAACAGATCAACAGGGCCAGATGTGTACCCAGAAGCCTCCTACTGCAAGACAAACCCAAGAAAGAAACCAACAGGACTCCACTGGCCATCACATACAGTCCCCAGCTCAAACCCCTCCAATGCATCATCAGGGATCTACAACCCATCCTGGACAATGATCCCACACTTTCACAGGCCTTGGGTGGCAGACCAGTCCTCGCCCACAGACAACCTGCCAACCTGAAGCATATTCTCACCAGCAACTGCACACTGCACCATAGTAACTCTAGCTCAGGAACCAACCCATGCAACAAACCTCGATGCCAACTCTGCCCACATATCTACACCAGCAACACCATCACAGGACCTAACCAGATCAGCCACACCATCACCGGTTCATTCACCTGCACGTCCACCAATGTAATATATGCCATCATATGCCAACAATGCCCCTCTGCTATGTACATCGGCCAAACTGGACAGTCTCTAAGGAAAAGGATAAATGGACACAAATCAGACATTAGGAATGGCAATATACAAAAACCTGTAGGAGAACACTTCAACCTCCCTGGCCACACAATAGCAGATTTTAAGGTGGCCATCCTACAGCAAAAAAACTTTAGGACCAGACTTCAAAGAGAAACTGCTGAGCTCCAGTTCATCTGCAAATTTAACACCATCAGCTCAGGACTAAACAAAGACTGTGAATGGCTTGCCAATTACAGAACCAGTTTCTCCTCCCTTGGTTTTCACACCTCAGCTGCTGGAACAGGGCCTCATCCTCCCTGATTGATCTAACCTCGTTATCGCTAGCTTGCTTCTTGCTTGCTTATATATACACCTGCCCCTGGAAATTTCCACTGCTTGCATCCGAAGAAGTGGGTATTCACCCACGAAAGCTCATGCTGCAAAACGTCTGTTAGTCTATAAGGTGCCACAGGATTCTTTGCTGCTTCTAAGATACGTTAGAGGTAGTAAAATCAGCAGAGCCTAATTAAATTCTCCCTATGGTACTTAAGAAACTGGTTGAAGCAATCTCAGAACCAATAGTGATGATCTTTGAGAACTCATGGAGCAGATGGGTGAGATCCCAGAGGACTGGAGAAGGGAAAACACGGTACCTATCGATAAAAAGAGGAACAAAGAGGACCCGGAGAATTATAGACCAGTGAGCTGAACTTTTGATACCTGGAAACATACTGGAACAAATTATTAAACAACCAATTCATAAGAACCCAAAGGAAGTAACAGCCAACATGGATTTGTCATACCAAACCAGCCTAACTTTCTTTTTTGATAGTTACTGGCCTACTGGATGGGGGGAAACTATAGTGGTGATATATCTTGATTTTAGTAAGGATTTTGACATAGTCCCACATGACATTCTTATAAGCAAACTAGAGAAACATGGTTTAGACAAAATTACTATAAGGTAGGTGCATAACTGGTTTAAAGATCATACTCAAAGAATGATTATCAATGGTTTACTGTCAAAGTGGGGGGACGTATGTAATGGGATCCTGCAGGAGTCTGTCCTGGATCCAATACTGTTCGACATTCTCATTAATGACGTGGATACTGGAATGGAGAGTATGCTTATAAATTTTTCTGGATACACCAAACTGGGAGGAGTTGCAAGCAGTTTCCAAGACAAGATTAGAATTCAAAATGACCTTGACAAATTGGAGAATTGGTCTGAAATCAACAAGATGAAATTCAATAAAGACGAATGCAAAGTACTACACTTAAGAAGAAAAAATCAAATGTGCATCTACAAAATAGGGAATAATTGGCTAAGCAGCAATACTGCTGAAAAGGATCTTGGAGTTATAGTAGAGCACAAATTAAATATGAGCCAACAATGTGATGCAGCTGCAAAAAATACTAATGTTCTGGGGCGGGTATTAACAGGAGTGTCATATGTAAGAGACAGGAGGTGATTGTCCCACTCTACTTGGCACTGGTGAGGCCTTAGCTGGAGTAGTGTGTCCAGTTCTATGTGCCACACTTAGGAAAGATGTGGACAAAGTGGAGAGAGTCCAGAGAAGAGCAACAAAAATGATAAAATATGAGGAAAGGTTAAAAATAATGGGCATGTTTAGTCTGAACATTCAAAATCCACTACGTTAAAAGGTTGTTAAGATTGCAAGGTCAAACACACGTGTTAGGAAATGCCAGAATGATGGTGCCCATGCGACCTTAATTCAACTGTCTCCTGCATATGGATGATTATACAGCCTTACTTACATGATCACAAACGTTTTTCCACACAGGACTCCTGCCTCATTCAGTGCATAGGATGGTGGGTGCTCTGGGGTTGAATCAGCGTTGTGTGGTGAATGAGGCTGGTGTCTGTGGAGCTCTGCCTCAGTAGTTGCAGAAGTTGGAAGGTATGTAGTGAGGGATGGAGGGAGGGGGTTGCAGGAAGAGAAAGGATGGTCTTGTGATTAAAGCTGTTCAGAGCAAGAAAAGTGTTTTATAATTTTGGTTGGTCCAGTGTGTTGTCTTTGTTTAGAGTTCTATAATTCAGAACACAAACTACACAAATATTCTGTAGCTCGAGGATGAGGAATAGAGGTGGATTACTGAATAGTAAATTGAGATGTTCTGATATAAACCTTTAGAGTGCAGAAAGGCTGAAGTACTTGTGATAGCATGAGTACCTGAGGATGGATTTGTACATAGGTAATGAATTTACCGTTTTGTCCAATTAGGGGGGAAAGATTTTAGTTAATGCAAAGAAGACCCCATTCTTTGTATAGTGTAACTATAGGCTGTTTGGATTACAAGTGCAAGTGACACTGGTGCAGTAGGATAAATGCTGGCACAGCTTCTGGCATGGTGGCAGCAGTAAATACAGCTTCTCTCTAGCTTTAAAAAAGGATATTTGTAGGCATAGCGGCCTATGTCTGATCAGTGTTAAAAAGGGCCAGCAATGGGATGTTATATGTTACAGCTCCCTGCCAATTTTAGGATTCAAAATTGTGATTTCAAGCAGTAACTTCTGAATTGTTAGTGGCCAACCAATAGCCTTTGCAGGTGGCAACCCATATCCAGATTTTAGTAATTTCCTGGGATGTATGTGGAATGTACCAATAGTGCTCCTTAAGCAACTTGTCAGGTATTCAATGTCCACCATGCAAAGCATGTGATTCCATTTCATATCACCCTTTGACCTTCCCATCAGCATGATTAGTTAATCAGGAAATGGGAAGCCACTTGCAGCTTCCTGGCACATCAGTAGTTATAGTTCTTAAGAGTGGCACTGTGATAAAACAGGTACAACACATATAAGCGTTACAAGGTCAGCTGGAACCAGCGTTAATCCACCATAGAAAGGTTTGCAGGATTTGCCATTCATTTTTATGTTGTATAGACAGTAAGGTAATTATGCTGCTGTGTACATTTAGTGTTTCTTATAGCTGATAAGTGGTAATGGTCCCATCAGGAAGGAACAACTTGTATGAGCAATTCCCACAAAGCAGTGATTTTAAACTAGCCTCCTCAATATGCCCATAACAAACCTGACATTTTATAATACAGATAAGTAACCTGAAGGCTGACTGATACAAGGCTGACTGTTCATTTTCCCCTCAAGTGGGGAAAAAAATGATTTTTGTCCTGAAATTTTCCCTGAAGTTCAAAATAAATGGATATGCTCTTAGTTGCATTGATAGTAAAAATGAAAACCAGTTACTCAGGGTTAGTGGACTATGATCTGTGAATGTTCACACATGCAGGGATACAGAACTAGAATGAATCTTGTTTAAGACACTTTAGACATTCTGCAGTTAAAGGCCAATCTTGTTCAGGAAAGGGGTTTACTTTTGTTGGGTCTCTGTAATGTCACATTCCATTTAAAACTGTAACAATTGCTATAACTTGTTTCTGTCCTCCTCCCCGCTTTCTTCCCTCCCTCCCCCCCAAAAAAAAGACAAAGAAGAATTGCTCACTAAGCCTTTGATAACTGTTCTTTCTTTTCATTCCAGGTAACTTCAAACAAGAAGCACTCCGAGAGCCTGAAGAATGATGGTGACAGTCTTATCCACATTCTAGAGAGACTGGCCCAAACTGCCAGGTGAGTTCCCTCAGGCTTTCAGGAATTTCCAGGGCTGAGAGCACTCCCCTCCCCTTTTGTCTGAGATGGTCTTCTCTTGTAATCCCCTCATGTGCACTACAAGCTTCTCCTGTTACCAGCCCTCCCCTCCCGTATACTCCTGTCCTCAAAACTCCCTTTATTCAAAGCTTTCTTGCTTTTTTTGTTGCTGTTGTTGCGGTGTACTTTGATCCCAGATGTGGCTAAGCCATAGTTCTGTCACACAATCTTTTTTTCTTTTTGTTAACAGCTCACCTCTTCATAACCAGATACTGGTTTATTGTTTCCCTGTACAGTGTACTGGCAGCACAACATGGCTTTGTGCCCTTTCAAAGTAATGGTGGTGGTAAAAGCAAAATCCTTTCAAATGCACAGCTGAGGACAAGAAATATTCTTCTAAGAATGCTGGCTGTCTTTCAGCTAAGGCTTAAAACTGAGGTCCTGACTGCTTCTGAAAAGTGCCTTGGCATTCTTTGTAAGGATAGAGGTGTTAATCCCTCCCAGTGGCCTGGTCAAATCCCAACACTCTACCTACCTAATTCCCCTGGCACTCTCAAATGGACACGTTTTTGTTCCCTTCTCCTTAAAATGTTTTTCACTGCTGCTGTGAGCTGCTAGGCTGCATTTCACTGCTGGGTGAAATGGTTCCCATGTAAAGTTTATAGATGATTTTTTGCAATGCTTTGGGAATCTTCCTGGTGTCCTTTGTGCACATAAATGCAAGCTTTGTATGAGTCAATGTTGTAGGCTCTGTTTAAGGCGTGGAGTTATGAAAATTGGCCGCTCAACTCTATTGTGGAGTAAGTTGTATTATTTTTTGGAAGGGGCGAGATGTAACAACCACTGGTACTGTGATGGAGGGGTTTGTGAAGTTGTGGGATAGAAGTGGTGTGGAGAAGGAGACAGAACTTACCATAAATCAAGTTTTCAGAAATCTGCTGCCCCTCTTAGGTATTCAAGTGCTGAGTTGCATTTCCTATTAGCAACTGCATTACCAGGTTGAAATAAAATGGCAACTCCCCCTAAAAGAGACACTAATGCCATCAGCTAAAGAGACAGTCAAAAAAGCTAACAGAATGTTGGGAATCATTAAGAAAGGGATAAATAATAAGACAGAAAATATCATATTGCCTCTATATAAATCCATGGTACGCCCACATCTTGAATACTGCATGCAGATGTGGTTGCACCATTTCAAAAAAGATATATTGGAATTGGAAAATGTTCAGAAAAGGGCAACAAAAATTATTAGGGGTATGGAATGGCTGCCATATGAGGAGAGATTAATAAAACTGGGATTTTTCAGCTTAGAAAAGAGACAACTAAGGAGGGATGTGATAGGTCTATAAAATCATGACTGATGTGGAGAAGTAAATAAGTGTTATTTACTCCTCATAACACAGGAACTAGGGGGCACCAAATGAAATTAATAGGCAGCAGGTTTAAAACAAACAAAAGGAAGTATTTTTTTTTACACAACGCAGTGAACCTGTGGAACTCTTTGCCCAGGGGATGTTGTAAAGGCTAAGACTATAACATGGTTCAAAAAAGAACTAGATAAATTCATGGAGGATAGGACCATCAATGGCTATGAGCCAGGATGGACAGGGATTGTGTCCCTAGCCTGTTTGCCAGAAGCTGGGAATGGGCGACAGGGAATGAATCACTTGACGATTACCTGTTCTGTTCATTCCCTCTGAAGCACCTGGCATTGACCACTGTTGGAAGACAAGATACTGGGCAAGCTGGAGCTTTGGTCTGACCCAGTATGGCCGTTCTTATGTTCTAAGGTCAAGGTAGCCCATAGCTGCAGTAACTGTTTCACTAGGCCAGCAGTGCTTTGTGTGGGGTGAACACTCAATCAGAGATTGGAAGACTAGAGAGGTAGCTAACCACTGCACTCCCTGATAGAGGCAGTGAACTGGGTCTGAAACATGCAGCACTATGTACAGCAAGAACAAATCCGCCTTTCCTGTAGCAGGTTAAAAAAAAAGATGCTTCAGCAGCGCTGCCTCCATGTGCTGACAGACTCACTCTACCCCACAAGGAACGTGCATGTGGAAAGATGACAAAAATGTGAGGCATTTTTCCACCAAACTATTGAAGAAAATGTAATAATTACATCTTCCCTTTTTCAGAGTGAGACTTAGCAGGGCACCAAGCAAGCAGTTCTGTAAACATGAACTCAAGGGATCACACTGATATGCATGACTTGCTACATGTTGAAATATCCATAGTATCCTAACAGAAAATTGGTTTAGTTATCCAAAGTGGATTCCCTCATCAGGCACTTTCCAGCACAAGTGAAAGTCTCATGTGTAGGACAACTACAGAATTTAGATGAGGTGTTTTACCTTGAAGATTACTATCTTTGTTTTCTTCTTTCCCAGCTCTCATGCCGATATTGCTGTTGCTTCCTTGGCTTTTGAAATTCTTAGAACAGTTGGACGCTAAAAGATCAAGGCTACCAGATCAATCATCACTCCACAGTCCTGACTGCATGCACAAAACACTGGCATGGTGAATTCCTCAGTCTTGTTTTAGGATATTTATGAATGAGTGTTGTAGTCCGAATTCGATAAGAAATCTAATGTGTGTGTATGTATTTACTTTATCTGTATAAGAATAAGGAAAAAGGGGGGAAAACTTGCTTTTAAAAGAATAAGTCCATTATCTTGCTTAAATTAGCACAACCTATGGTTTGAGGGGATTTTTAAAGTTTCCTACAGCCATGTACTGAAGAATATAAATTAGAAAAATTCCATTCCTTTCACAAATATGTTTAGGGGAGAAGCATTTTTCATTCCACCTGAATTGTGGTATATTTTCCAAGAATGCCTTAGCTGATCATCCTCATTTGACACATCACCTATAACAATCTGTAGAATACTTTTGCACATGTAAAGTTTTCTGAAGTGCTTTGCAAATGTTAATGACTCAATCTGAAAACACTGCAGGGAGTTGGTATCATCCCCATTTACAGATGGAAAATGAGCACAGGGAGTAAGTGATTTCCAAATGTCCCACAGAAAGTCTGGGATGGAGCCAGGAACAGAACCCAAATCTTCTGGCACCCAGTCATGTAGTTTAAAGGCAATTTGCAAAACCAAATACAGTGTTCTGGTTAAAAGGGTACAATAAATGACTTTGCACTTCTATATTGCAGTGATTTCTGGTTAATAATTGCCCTATACACAAGTCAACTTGTGGCACTTTTCTTAAACTATTTTGATGTATATTCCAGACTCTGTTTTGACTATAAGGAAAATATTGTTAATTAAAAAATTTCAAACTGAGACAGACCAAGCTGCCTCTAGTAGATCTGTTTGAATGTTCTCCCTCAACTTAATTCTTCCACAAAGTTGTGCTTGTTTTGACACATTTGCCACAGTAGTGATTGTAACCAATTACAAATTAAGCATTAATTTCACAGGAGGGTTAAATACCTACTCTGACATTTGCCTGCAAAAGTAAAGCAGTAGGATAGCTACTGAATTTAGATGAGACATTGAAGCTTGATAGTAATTGTTTATTTTTACTTTTCATTAGCAGGTCTCATACTGATACTGTTTCTTGGGCTTTGAAATTTTCTGAGTTGGACATGGAAAGATCAGTGCTAACAGAACAAGTATCACACTGTACAGATTGAAATCACTTTTTTTTAATTAACATCTTGTTTACAATGGCAGGAAAAGTTAAGAATATTGCATGATAAGTCACTAGATTTGTTTTTAGTCTAGTTCCTATTTAAGTGACTGGAAGTCCTTCTTTCAAAAGGTACATGGTGACTATTGACAGACTAACTAGCCGTAGTGCTTCATTAGTCTATATTAAAGGAAGTTGCCATTCCCAATGCTTCCCTCAGGGATATCCTTAAGTACATTTTAAGCCCAGCCTTGGGTTCTAAATGTCATGACATCATGCTAGGGCATACATACCTGTCATGTATTGGTTGCATTAAATGCCTAGCATTTGAAAAATGGACTTGTTAGGTTCCTATTATGTTTCACTAGACAGCCCTAGTAAATCAGTTGAACTAGAGTTTTTTTAACCTATGCTATTTTAGATGGGTATTAAAAGATTCTATAGAAAAGGTTATTTTCAAGCTATCTGATCAGACCTTACACTAATGTGCACTAGGCTCAAGCATTTTGTCAAGGTGGTGATTTGAGCCCTAGCTTGCAAGGAATGGCTTTTTCATCTCAGAATCAAGTTGAGTTTTTACTGCTGAAGCCTGCACTAGATGCTCCCAACCACAGGTAAGATTGAAACTGCTGTTTGGATGTGTTATCCTATTTTTTTTTTAAACAGTAAAACAGTCTAATTGTGAGAGGAAGTGGCCTATTTTGTTAAAAACAAAAACCCTACAATAGTGACAGTTAAGGTTGCATTACTGCATGCAGCCAAAACTGTCAAAGCTTGGACATAGGCAGTTTGAAAGTGGAAAACTATAATTATGTGGGTGTTACACACCCTCTTGAACAGATACTTCATCAAGGTTTTTGCATTAAGCAGTAAGCTCAGCAGGGTGAAGGCAGAATCGGTCTCAGTTTATGGAGGATGTTATAGTCCTGTGTGCTGATCTTTGATATATAAAAAAAGCCATACACTGTTAGGTTGCTTTTTAAAAAAAAGTACACATGTAAATTGGCATTGGGAGCTGGCAAGAGATGTCTTATGGAGTATATTAGCAACAGCATTGTAGGTAATAAGAGGTTAAGACTCCTACATTCCTTCCCCTATTTCCAGTTTTGGAGCAGGTCCTGCTGCAACCTTAAATGCAGCTTGCTAGTTGGACCCTTCTCTCCCCCCCTGCTTTTTTTTTTTTTTTTAAAAAACAGCATACCACAGAGGCTGGCTTGCCACCCTCAGGACAGCTGTAGTTACCAGGAATCAGAAATTATGACACTGAAGCATAGCCTGACCCCCTGAAGAGGGTAATAGGTAGTAACATTCTTCAGTAAATTGCCTAATGTTTTACCTCTGCTTAAAAGTAAGTTGCCAACAGCACCCCTCCATATTTAATTGCAGTCAACTGGAGGAAATCTTTTCAAAATAGTCCTGAGTGGCTGCAACCCCAGCATTCCATCAGCAGGTCTACCTACTAATGTGTCCATTTCCTGACAGTGGATGAATTATACATCTCAACCTACCAGTAGGTGACAGCTGCCCTCTTGTCTGAGGACTTGAAGGCACTCACTCAAAGGCACAAGCTATAAAAGCTTGTGTTAAAGAGCTAGATTTACACAGAAAGTGGTCACAAACATCCCCTTTGTATAACACATCCTTGGTATGTTACCCCTGAAAAAAGTTGATATTCCTCTCTAGAGTTAAGAGGATTTTTTTTTTTTTTTTTAAAACCATCCCTCAGTTTAGGTCACTGGCAGACTAGGGGTTGAAACCATGCAAACCCTTTAGCTTAGACTTGGCCCTGAGGTATGGGATTGCTAACCCCTTGTCATTTTACATGCTTTTAGTGGCTAGTAATTAACTGTAACCCTCCAATCAAAAAGCAAGCTTACTACCAGTACAGCTCTAGCTTTAATTAAGCAAAAGGAGTAGAGCATTCAGCAGTTTACACTTAACTCACTTGTAGGGGAGGATGCACACCCTTAATCAACAGTAAGAAACTAGCACCTGTGTTCATAAAGCCATTTGTCAAAGTAAGATCTGATCCATCTTGCTCAAGCTACACAAAGTTAAGAGGGGTATTTAGTGTAAAATGTTTTGCTGACTCCACAGTAGGAAGGGAAAAAATGTACATACTTGGGGGAGGAGGGTGTCCTCATGTATGTGCTGTAGCTGGGAATGGTGAGAATTGCCACAATAGCAAAGGATGTGGTCTGATGCATTGGCTATGAAAATATTTTTTTTAAAAGTGTTTTAACTCACCATCTTTGAAAAATTTTACTTCGAAAAGTTCAAGTTTGTGTTATGAGGATAACTTTTCTCTGTAAGAGTTTGCTCCACCATAAGGGGAAGCAAATATCTAAATTCAGATCAAGGCAGAGGTATAATTAGGACACATTTCTTCCCTTGAATGAGAGCACTCCTGCTCTAGTGTTCAGTTCATGCTGTAGGGAAAAAAATCATTAAGAATATCCCTCTTAGATGGTACTTGCTTCTTGGTGTAGGCAGTCTATATTTCTCTGACAACAGTGCAAAAGTGGCAAAGCTAGTTTTTAGTCACAGACCAAATGGTTTGTGGGGCTGGCTCAGTTCATTTAGCAGCATTGTGCCTTTGTAACACACAGCACATGAAGAATTGCAGATTCCATTTGCCAGAGCAAAGCAATTAAAAAGAAAGCCAGGGGTGATTGGATACTTGTTTCAGGGTTGATGCTGGTGTTAGTGTTACAGTATATACAGGTATCAAGATGAGGTGTAATTGTGCAGTGGTAAGTTAAAAACTTTCAGGGGAGTATTGCAAATAGCAGAATTAGTATAGGGTGACTAAGCAAACTAAAAATCTCTGATTTGGTCAGCAGCACAGGTTTCCTCTAAACTGAGGAGACTACTGAAGTTGCTTTATTTTTGACGGATTTATGCCATGCTACCCTTACTATACAAAAATAGTCAACTTGCTGCATGAAGTTAGTTTTGTAGGGAAAAAGTCACCATGCAGATGTTATGTATTTCCCATTTCAAATAAATGGAGACAGCTGAGTGAATTAAAAGTTTACTTTAATTCTTAACCATTTTATAACTGCTTTTGCTCATGAAGCATCTGTATCACAGCAGGCTACAATAACTTTGGGATAAAAGGCAACTGGTAAACTGTCCAATACACGGTTCCAAATAAACAGTTCTTACTGGCCCCTACCCAGACACATCCCAGATAAAGTTTTTGATCAAAAACATGAAATAGATCCACCTGCTTATTTTAAGCATATTAAAAAGGAAACTAATTGGACCATTTCTATTTCTCTATTTTATACAAAAAGGCTACACAATGTTACACTTTATTCAGAATACAATTAGTGATTATGAATTAGTGTTCTACACCATTACTCAATCCTTAAAAGTTAGAAACTGCTGTAGCATATTCACTATAACTTAACACTACAAGAGACTTAAAAAAACCCTACCAGTTACAGCAAAAAGAAAGAAGTCTACTTTCAAAGCAAGCAAGGTCAGTACCATTACAGAAGTTAAAAAAAATTTAACAAGCAAGGCTAAGGTTTGATAAATTCCATCTTGATTCTTTCTTGTGCATTCTTCATTTCTGAGTCACTCCCAAAATCCATTTGTATTATTACTCCTCGACCAAAAAGGACCAGAACAAAAAGTTTACTTCAATTGTTCCCATAGGAAACTCAGCTTGGTTAGTGTGTCAGGCACTTTCTGAGATACTAGCCCACCCCTCGAGCCCTCTCAGCAACTCTACAGGCCAATCACAATGCAAGTTCATTCAGACGATACAGCTGTGTAGGAAGAAAAACAAAGAACTGTCAGTGCTGTAGAGTTATTTGCCCACATATTAAGACTGCATAAAGCTGGAGCACAAGACACTGAAGTTAGTCACTTCCACACTTCACAGCAGGAGTCAGTTCAAGTGCACAGAAAGTATGAGCTTCAAGATACTCAAAGTTCAGTATTTTGAGAAGAGTTGGACCCATTTAAGCCATTCCCTCCCTGCCAACCAAGTCCTCAGTTCAGAAGGTTGTTTTATTCCAAGTTTTGAGTTTGAGCTTCTTACCTAAGGACGATTTACAGGTCAGTATCGAACCAGGCCAACTGATTACTGTCACCTGGAGGCAGCCCATCCATAAGATCCTGGGCATGTCCCAGATCTGGCAGCCCATCAACTGGGTAGTCAGCACCGGGGTGGTGGCCACCCATTTCATGCTCCATCATAGGGTCCATACCCAAGGCATCCTGACCATATCCGCCAGAGTGGAAAGAACGGTAGCTAGGATCTAAGAGTTAAGGGTGGCAGAGGGGGGAGGGAAAAAAAAGCAGAATGTTAACCGATGTTAGATGCATCAAAAGCTGCAAATATGAGGGTGAGAGAAGACAGTTGTAGCCATCTAGTTTCTTCTAGTTCAGCCAAACTGAACACACAAATTTATTGCTTGGTCTAATAGCTATCTGACTGTATGAGACAGCCTTTCAGTGTGGCTCTGCAGGCAAAGCATACTGCAGTCAAAAGCGTGAGCAAATTCCAGCCAAGCCATTAGTCGGCATAAACAGTACTGAAACCCAACACAGCAATACTGCAAGAGAACAAGCCTGCTAACAGCAGATTTGCTTCTTATGTGGCTAGTCAAAATGGCTTATAATCCTTAAAACAGACATGATAGTCTGTACAGATTTGAAGAACACTATCAGGGTACAAGCACCACACTGTTTTAAAGGAAAACTGCAGTTTAATTCATATTTAGAATAAATGGGAAAGTTCAGAAATACTCTTCATCGAGAAGATGTGCTGCTGGGAAGTCTCAATGAGGAAAAGGACCACCAATTTCTGTTTAAGAGAACAGAACTCCCAATGAATCAGACCTAGAATGTTGCAGAGCTAGTTATTACTTGCTATTCAGGATGGCAGTTTCCCATCTCACTGCCAATTTGAAGTATTGAAGCCACTTGAGAAAAGCAAATCACATCTCCTGTATTACTTGCAGTTCTCCTTTAAGGGCACTGAATTTAGCCAGGCTTAAGTTTATTAGGCAATGAGGGAAATAGAACAGACATACCATCTGGACGGTATCCAAGAGGCTCTCCCTGGGCACCAATATCAAGTCCAAGATCTGCAGTCTAAAAGTGGTGTGGAGAGCAAGAAAGGAAGGCAAGTTAAAATTATTCAGTGACAGGCTTTCATCCATCAGTTGTACCACATGAAGGCATTTATTTTAGACCCAATATTTAGGTTTTCTAGAGTTTTCCAAATTGGACATTACTATAAGCTGGATTTCAGACACTCCTGTGTTTACCACAAATCCTTCAGCAAAGCTTTGCTTAGAACCAGAAAACAAGCCCTATAATTTGAGGGCCATCTAAGGGCTTGTCTATGCTATGGAGTTAGTGGCATAACAGCAACCCCCATAGCATAGATGCACACTACAGCAACAGAAAAGATTCTTCCATTCTATAGCAACTCCATCTCCCTAAGCAATGGTGGCTAGGTCAAACACAAGAAAGCCAAGCTTATTGGAAGCAAGGTCTACACTGGGGTTTAGGCTGGCAAAACTACAATGCTCAGGAGCGTGAGAAAAAAAAAAATGTTTACACCCCATAGCAACATAGCGAAATCAACTTAAGTACAGACCATGCTGAAGATGGACCTTTAACTGCCAAAACTGTTTGACAACCTATGAATAATACACACTATAGCAGAATGCAATGACCTGCAGATCTGATACTATTTGGTTACAGAAGGCCTACAAACAGAAGAGGTTTACTACTTTAAATGAACAAGTAGTAATTTAGTGGTCAAAGCCAGAGGTTCTCAAATAGTGGTCTGTGGACCACCATTGGTCCATGAGCTCCATTCAGGTGGTCTGTGGATAGTTCCCTTTAAGCGCGCAACTGGGTGGCTGCACATGAGGGAATGAAAGGCCACCCACCTAATTAGTGGAGCCATGCAGGTGTGGCTCCACTAATAGGTGCCTGGACCCTGGAGAAGATGCACATGCAAGAGGAGGGTGGTGGCCTTGGGGGGGCGGGGGAATAGGGGAAAGGGGGTAGTGGAGTAAAAAAAGAGGGGGTGGGGGGAATTAAGGATATGAAGGGTAGTGGTGGCCAGAGAAAGATGACTTCCCCAGCTCCAGGGCTGCAGCTGCTGGAGAGAGGACCCCCCCACCCTGCTTCCCAGCCCCAGCTCAGTGGCTGCCATAGCAGGGGGGAGAGGGCACATCCATTGCATTAGAAAGGTAAGACTACTGATATTAAAAAAAATAGGCTTTTATTTGCATAACAAGTTTTATATAGCGTTTTTATCCAAAGCTCTTTACAATAGTTAGCTAATAGTACAAACAGCATTTTGAAAGATCATTAAGTGGTCTGCCGAGACCCTCAGCAATTTTCAAGTGGGCCCCCGGGGGGGGGGGAGGGGGAGGAGGAGAGAAGAAGAGAAGAGGGAGCACTTGAGAACCACTGGTCTAAGCCATAAGATCTTCAGTGACCACTCAAGATTATCCCATACCAGGATCACAGAAGAGCCTTGTCTGAATTTGTCCCTTCTCCTTACAGAGGGATCAACTGCAATATAAAGAATCTCCTTTACTGCAGATTCAATGTTGTTTCTCCTTTGCTCCAGCCTTGAGCACTGTATTGCTTGGGGGGAGGGGGAAGAGGAGAAAGGAGGAGGAGGAGAAGAAAGTCTTCTTTTGGGCAGTACCATCTAGAGAACTGTTGACTGTTCAAGGACAGGGGAGCATGGGTGGTCCTGAAGAAGCTCAAGACTGCTTCCGATTGTGTGCTATACATATACACACCCACCCCCCCCCACCCCCCCTTGGGGCCAGGTATCAAAAATCATTGGAATTATTATATCTAGAAACTCATTTGAAACCCCAGATAGACATTTCCTGATCTACTTGCATAAGACGATGTGATCAGGTTTCTCTTTATTTCTTTATGGCTTGTGGACTCCTCTGTGCCAACCCCAGATGCTTTTGTTTTGCTTATAACCTTTAAGTTGGACCTCAAGAAACTATTATTGATGCTTAATTGTTGATCTTTTTAAATCTAGCAATAGCTTAAATTCCCAGAAGTATTTTTTTTAAATATAAAAAAAATAATAATTTTTGTTTAAGAACAAAATTGGATGTGTCCCCCAAGAGGTTTGTGCATATGTTTGATTAGCTGGTTGCAACAGCTGATTGCCTTTTTCTTCTGAGCTCTTCCCCAGAAGGGGGGTGAAAGGGCTTGAGGGTACCCCACAGGAAGGAATTCTGAAGTGTGCCACCCTTGGTTCTCAAGGGGGTTTTGCAGTTGGGTGGTGGCAGCATCTACCAATCCAAGGTCAGAGAAAAGCTGTAACCTTGAAAGTTTACTACAAGCCTGTAGTGGCAAGTATTAAAAACAAAAAAAAATGAAGAGTCCTTGCGGGCCCCCACCTTCTGCACATGAAGTGCCAGAATGGGGAAAAGTCAGCCTTAGCAGCAGCAAAAGCCATGAAGAACCCCAAAATAAGGAACTTTAACATGCCACTCACTTGTTCTGAACAAGCCTTTAAAATAGAGAATGTGTGTGGGTGACACTGTTCTATTTGAAACAATATTTATGTGAAATGTGGTACTGAGACAGAGCACTCATCTCAGTCCTCTGTAAGTGAATAATCCAGAGGAACTAAAGCCACCAGTTTTAAGACAAGAACTACAGCTACACTGCACAATTTAGATCTGGTAGTTAATGTAACTAAAATGCTCTGCCCCTAACAAGAGGAAATAAAGTCAATAAGTACACCCAGCATGGCCAAATTGTTGCAGCTTGTACAGTTGGCAGAAGCAGTTTTTGCCAAGAAGTTACTTGACCTAAACCACGAAGTAGAATAGTCCAAGAAAGGAATTACATAACCGGTAAAAGATTTTTTTTACAAAAAATGTACCGAGGCCTTTAGAATCATCTGGCCTGACAATATCCCTTCAAGGTATACCTAGGGAAGCAAAGACTGAGTCAGTTGCTTCATTAGTGTTTCTCAAAAGAAACAGACCAAGGGGGGGAACCACTACACTCACAGGGTCATCACAGTATGCATACTTAAGCCTTTCCTCTTTGGAAAAACACAACCTGCTCTTGGATGTGCTGTGCTCAGAGAGGGGAAATGCAGCCTGGTCCTGAACAGTCTAGAAGGCTCTCCAGTAGCGAAAGGGAGAAAAATCTGATGGCATCAGGAAGATCACATGGGAGTGAAGCTTTTTATAGCATTAGGAACAAAATGACACTAACTCACCTCATTCCAAGCCATTGGTTCAGTTCTGAAGAGAGAGCTCGTCAACTCAACTGAAAGCCGTTTCTTGTAATCTTGTGGTTTGTCCTCAGACATTCTGAACAGCACTGCAGCTGCATATGTTGCTATTGAAAGCAAGCAATAGATTTTAGTTGAGCCCTTGTCATTGCAATGATTAAGCTTTCCTATTTTTCTCCACTTACCAACACCTTCATTTCTAGAGTGAAGCAGTTCTGTTAGAGGAGCAGTTGCTCCCTCAGCTTCAATGGCTTCAGCTGCCTCCTTATCTTGAGCCAGTTCACAGAGTACTCCTGCAGCTACTCTCTGGATATTCTCAATGGGAGAATACAGCAACTATAAACCACACAAGTAGGTCAACGTAAGTGTTTGTCCTCAAAATGGCATGATCATCAAAGCCCAGCTACAGAATTAGAGACTAGAGGTAACTACTTATTAGTGCTACTAAACAAAGGGGTCTAACCAATTTGATAAGCCAGTCTCCTCTCCTCAGCAATAAGTAGCTAGTTTAATATCAATACTGAGCTAAATCTGGACAAGGATGGAGGTTCAAGCTGTCTTTAGCAGACTGCAAGAGGGAGCAAGTTCCAGAGCCAAAGTTCACTTCAAGGAGGTGAGCCAGGCAACAGAACAAAGTGAGTATTCTGGCAGAACGCAGCCACCATGCCACTCTAATAGAAGGCCTCATGATGCATCTGGTTCCCTGTTAGTCAGGAGTCCTGGGATCATTTCCTTAGTCACCGAGGCAACTGATTTGGGCTCATTCAGTATAATGCTGAACTGATAGGACATTATTTTTAATGTTGGATTTGGCCCAAGGCTTCTCTCATGCCAGGAAGACAACTCTCAAACGCAGGCATTTCAAAAGATATCACTTACCTGCACAAATAGTGGAATGGTATTTAGACCCCTGATTACAATTCGATTGTGAACATCTCGTGCAAGGATATGAAGGGCTCCAGTACAGCCTTCAACTATCTCCTCCATACGCACACCCTCCTGTATAGGGAAATACACAAAGGCATAGTACTGCACTTTTAAGAGGGACACCATTTTAAACGGTAAGGATATTGCGTTTGTGCATTAATTCCCTTATCTTGGTAGATAGTGATAGAGGGCAGGGGGAAGAGAATAGGCATATACAGAACCTCTGTAACTTGAAGATTCTCTGATTAGAAGTGTTGTGTGCACTCAAGTCCATACACAAGTCAGAGTTATACAATGTTTCAGATTCACTTTGGTGCATTGTGTGTGCATAGTTCTGGTAAGACAAGATTGTGGAGTAGCAGGCGGTGTCCCTACCTCTGGTTTGCTAGAAGAGAATCTCTACTCTTCCCCAATTAGGGAACAGGTGTGTTGTCTACTCCTAATAACCTTACACTAAGGTCTCTTGCTCAGTAAATGAATTAAACTGGCTCTCCAAGACTCCCCATGGATCCAATATTGGAGAGCCTCAGCTTTAGGGGAGACTGTCTGGACAAGGGGTGTGAGCACGTACATGACACTTATCCAGATTTGTCCAAAATGCTAACTGGACTGCAGAAAGCAGGTGCTTGTAACAGACTAATAGTGAATGTTAAGATTCATTTACAGTGAGTCATTAAGATTGTAGAAAACCCTCATTTTCTGCTATGCTTAGACATTTAAGCAGCATGCCTTGACTTCTAAGAGGGAAGCATCCCCAACAGTGTCTTGTTTTGCAACTCTCTTAATAACATACCACAAACTGCTGTTGTGTTCCACCCATAGATGTGCGACGCTGGGTGTCCTGATGTGCTCTAACCAGCAACTGAACTAGCCTTGGAATGGCGCCTTGTTCACGCAGGGGTGCATGATTGGCTGGACAGAGAGCAAGATTGCGGATCAGACCAACAGTAGCCTGCAATTGGGAAGAAAAAAAAAAAAAAAAAAACTTACTGTAGTTCATCTTAATTCTGATGCTGTAGCAAGCAAATCCCTGCAAGAGCTAGCTTCAAGCTATTAAAGGCCTTGTCTACACTGCCACTTACAGCACTGAAACTTTCTTTGCTCAGGGGGTGTTACACACCTGAGCAATGCAAGCTTCAGCACTATAAAGTGGAAGTGTAGATAGTGCTCCAGCCCTGGCAGTTATTCCCCTCGCAGAAGTAGTTTTATTACAGCACTGGAGCAGTGACACCGTCTGTGTAGACATTCCGTAAGGTTAGTCTTCCCACCCATCCTAGACATGGGTTACCCAGATGTTCTCCTGTAGCTTACCTTGAAGACAATATTCAAAGCAATCTCAAAACTCAAGTGTCAATTACACCACATTTTACTAATATATTGTTCACTTCACTAAACATGTTATTAGAGATGCAACAAGTGCCATCTTAAATTTATATGTTTACCTTGATCAGGGGCCAGTGAGATGGTGGGTGCAAGAGTTTAACCACCACTGGAAGCCCATAGTGAAGACGTACTGCATTTTGTGCCATCTCAGCTTCCTGATGTCTGCTAGTGAGGTGACGAAGTGCACAGATAGCAGGTTCTGTGATGTCTTCCCTGTCACCAGCCCGAAGAACAGTGCGCACAAGAGCCTCAATACCACCAACTTGGCATACCATCATCTTGTTCTTATAGTTGTTGCAGGTGAGGTTAGAAAGGATGCCAGCTGCACAGGTTACAACATTGATATCGTCTGACCCTAGAAGCTGAACAAGGGTTCCTAGAAGACCTTCCATGCCCTCCTGTAGAGAGGGAAGAAAGTGTTGTAAATCAACAGCAAGTGTTGCTTGTGTTCTTGATCCCTAGCAAAACCATTTACCTGCTTAGTTGCAGCATCTGAAAGATTTCTGAGAGTCCAAAGACAGTTCTGAACAAGACGTTGGCTTGGATCTGTAAGGTGGAGTCCCAAAGCCTGCATCCCACCTAGAACAAGATGCAAGTTAACGCTTCAGTGTTAAGCCTGCAGCCTTTCAGAGGCAGTAGTTCTATAGATCCTGATCTTGCAAAGGGCTGAGATGGAGAGCACATTCAAATCCACCTGAATTTAAGGAGGTAGTGGAAGGCACTCAGACTTTTCAAGGCATCTTCTACCTCCACTGCAACAGTGAAGAGTTTGCCACAAGTCTTAAGTCTCCCTAAGCAGTGTCCATATACTTAACCGTAAGTCTTCAGCCACTTCAATTTTGGCAGACAAATGAACTCTGAGCATATAGTACATTATGACGACTGCTCAGTCATTTAATTGTATGACATTTGTCTTGTGAATGTGGGGAGATCAAAGCTATACAGTGGTTTACTAGTATTCAACTATGCTGGTGGCTCTTACAAGAGAGCTACATCTCTAGTCTAAGCCACTAATTTTAAGGAGATGTATTTACACATTTAGTTTGTGTAATTCTTTCTAAAACATCAATTCTTATCCTTGTGGGGTGGTATGTATTGGTACTAGAGTGCAATACACACATGCAGCTATTAGCATGGGTACAGCTAATCTTGACACTTACCAGCTTCAACAATAGCAGGTTTGTTACTAGAGCAGACTGAGAGCACCTTCAGCACTCTACTTGTGGTCCACAGTAGTTTCTCATATGTGTAGGTCCTCATTATGTTTACTAGAGCCTGGGGTCCACCACTAGCCAGAATAATCAACTGCAAAGGAAGTTGTATTTAGAACTTAAGATGAAAGTTATGACCCCTTCTTTCCATTGTCACTCATTCAGTCTCCACATGCATGGGCAATAACCTGGATGGCTAGTAGTCGTTGAATGGCCTCAAAGTGTTTGTCACCCTTGCTGAAGCAATCTCATCTCATTGTTACCTGGCCTATCTTTTCACCTCTAGATGTGGTTGGTTCCTACATGCAAAGGGAGACGTATCCTCCATAATGACATTAGTGTCATATGTCTGACAGCCCAGAGACTGACCGTTAGTGAATCTGCTCATGAAAAAGTTGGATGCATTCATTTACCTTGCTTTCTTGATTGCCATAAGCTAAAATCTGAAGGCAATCTGTTGTGATGGCCAAGAATTTAACATTTGTCTTGTTGAGCAAGGCAACCATTTTCTGCAGCCCACCAGCTAGACGGACAGCCATTTTGGCACCTTCTTGATGCAACAGGAGGTTATGCAGAGTAGTTATAGCATAGAACAGCACAGAGTCCACTGGGGAACTAAAAAAAACAAAAACAAAGGAAGTGAGCACCTACACCTATCAGTATTAATACAGGTGAGTGTTGCAATGATACACCACATACCCAAGCATTTTAACCAGAGCAGGAATGCCTCCCGATTTGAAGATGGCCAACAATCCTTCACGGTGATGCGAGAGGTTGTGTAGTGTGCCTGCAGTGCAACGGGCTGTTTCCACATCATTTGTATTTTGCATGGTACGCACAATAGCAGATACCATTTGAGGAGAGCGCATGATAGCATGGCGGGAGGCTTCCTTTTTGGACAACTGATGAACCATAACTGCAGCCTTGTTCACCACCACCTATATGAAATATGAAGCAAGCTTTTAGTTTTAGCCAGTCATTTTAAGGACACCTTGCAAATTGGCTACACTATGCTAGAGCATACACATATACCTGGTCCTCATCATTCAACAATTTGGTCAGTTCTGGGATGGCACGAGTTGCAAGTTCTGCATCATCTTGATAATTTATCAAGTTAACGACAGCATGTTTTAACATCTGGGATGGCTCAGCCAGGCGCTGCACATTAGTTGGATGAGCAGCATCGAACTGTGTGGAAGGGATCTGCATGCCTTCATCCAATGTTTCAGGGAACATAGCTGCACGCACTCTCTGTGCTCTAGTCATTGCATACTGTCCATCAATGTCTGAAACAGAGGTAAGAATTGACTTAATGGACTTTGCTTAAGACTGGACAGATAACTAGCATAGAAAGAGTAGGAAGTCTAACAAGACAAGGGACATCAGTCAACTTAATACTTAAATTTGTAGAATTAAGCAATCTAGTAAAATCAAGATGAGTGTCAGTTTGCAAGTCATTCAAACAAGTTAATGTAACAGAATGGAAAATTTCCTTACCAGCTACTTGTTCTTGGGTAAAGGACTGAGAGAAACCCTGCTCCCACTCATACAAAACTTGGGTGGTGTCAACATCGTCCTCTTCAGGATTCCCCTTGCCACTCAGAGAGGGAGCTGTTGTTGTGGCACCAGAGTGGATACCAGAGTCAAGATAGGATTGCTGCTGCCAGTGGCTGACTGCTGCTTTTCTATCTGGCTCCATTGCCATATCCAATTCCATCAAGTCAGCTGCAAGAAGTAAGTGTTGAATATGTAGATCACTTGTTTATTAGGCAATTTTAGTCCTAAGAAGATGCAGCATGAATTGTAACAACTTTGAATTTATTTGAAGCAACTGTTTCGGCTTTTTCCAACTATGAGGTTTTAACTTTATGCCAGTTCAGTTACCTGGAGACCCAAGCAGAAAGACACAATCCCAACATAACTGGGCAATAAAAAACTCTTGTTGGTGCATCCAGGACATAGGGATTCATTCACCAGTCTTGTGCCTTTTTGGTGGGGGGAAAGGGCCTTGTTGGCACTTAGACTGAGAGGAAAGCATGTCTACAGGTTTGTGCTCTTCCTAAAGAGTAATTTTCCATGCACAAGATATTTAGCAGTAGATGGAACAATTACAGTCCCAGAGTGATAAAATGGGAAGAAAAAAAAAGAGCTAAAGGGCTAGGACACCCCTCCCCCACAAATATTTGTCAGAGCCAAGCAAAGTTCAGTCTGAGTGTGATATGTTAGATATACCTTGGGTTGCCATGTTCCTTGCTGGGCTCCCAGAACTGTAGCCTGCAGAACTTCAGAGACCTTAACCAGAAAAAAAACAAAAAAAAAACCACACAAGAATTACAAACTTGCTAGCTTTGGTTAGTTTCTAGTAAGAGAAAGGAGTTCAAGTTATGGGATCAGCCTAGGATGCTAATGCTGTATCTCAGTCTACAGGTTAGGAGACACACATCAAGACTGTACACAATGCACCCAATTACTCATTAGCAATCCCGCTCATCTAGAAATGGAAACATCAGGGACTACACATCCAGGCTTCTGCTAGCAATCTCAGAATATTTTCTCTTAAAAAATCCAAGAGGAAAAGCATGGAGGACAGGGTTGAAGCCATTTTCTGCATTTCTCTATTCCTTAGCTATAAACTGGAACCAGATTAACATCATCCTTGGGGAAGGGGGGGGGGGGAGAAAGAAGAGTACTTGGGCACCTTTCCAGCTCTGAACCTAAAGCCACTATGTAAGCCTTAACCCCGGTATGACTGTAGACCTGGAAAATGCATAGACCCACTGTAAGCCATCATTATGCAAGGCTACTAGTGGCCCACTGGCCATCCTTCACCACTATTCCACAGGTGGAGAAAAGCCATTAACTGCATCCCTAGGACACCCAGAGACTTCCACACTCCGGAATAACCAACTGATCATGTAAGACAAGTCTGAGTCTGCTGTGTGCCACAGAGTAGCACACAGATTTATGATTTAATCTGTTCCTACTGCTCACTCCCCACCTCAATTTTGTTTGCTAGGAAAACAAGTTTGATAGTGGACAACCAGAAGAAACTTGCATGAAAATTAAATGCTGAAGAATCACAAACTAATGTTTAAATTCTCGTTTCTGAAGTTAGTCAAGACAATTCTTGATCTAGACCTCAATTCTAACAAGGCTTGAAACATTAGTGTCATGAAGAGAGTTGACTGAATATGAACTAGACATGCAGCTAAAGTCCTCACTAGTTGAGTTTGGCATAGTAAGATTTACCCACCCAATAGCTGCTTGCACTGCTCCATAATCCCCATCTGCCAGTTTAAATTAGCTTCCCCACTTGTCAGGCAGCCATCTAATTCCTGAAGTGTAGACAAACTTATTTGGCAGTCAATCACTGAACTGTTTTTTCCAATCTTATTCATGTGGGTAAAGCTACTAAGAACACTTCTTCTGTTTGTCACAAGAGACTGGAGGAGCTATTTCACTCTTAAATTTGCACCACTGTCTAATATTGAAAGATTAAGGCTTTGGCTACACTTGCACTTCAAAGCGCTGCCGCGGCAGCGCTTTGAAGCGCTAAGTGTAGTCAAAGCGCCAGTGCTGGAAGAGAGCTCTCCCAGCGCTGTCCGTACTCCACCTCCCTGTGGGGAATAACGTACAGCGCTGGGAGCGCGGCGCTGGGGCTTTGACCACACCGGCGCTTTGCAGCGCCGCAATTTGCAGCGCTGGAGAGGGTGTGTTTTCACACCCTGCTGCAGCGCTGCAAATTTGCAAGTGTAGCCAAGGCCTAAGATGAATAGGTCTGGCTATGCTTTAAATTCAGTTTTAAAAAAGTTTAAAAACCCACTAAGCCAGTTTTGTCTAAAACATATTTTACAGTATACAAGTTGAAGAAAGTTTACATTTTTTATAAAAGGAGATCATAAACACTTAAATTAGCTCTTAGAAGTAAATCCTATCCTTACTTCAGAAGCAGATGGTCACCAAAAGTGATTACACTGAACATGGCACCAACTTTTCAAAAGAGTAATGCAATTCACAGGAACCAAAAATGGTCGTCTGCATCAGGGGTTCTCAGCCTTTTTTCTGAGGCCCTCCCACCAGCATGCTATAAAAACTCTACAGCCCACTTGCAACACAATGACTGGTTTTCTGCATATAAAAGCCAGGGCCTGTGTTAGGGGGTAACAAGCAGGGCAACTGCCTGGGGTCACAGGGGCCCCCAGGAATCTAAGCTGCTCAGGCTTTGGCTTCAGCCCCATGGGGTGGGGCTTCAGATTTCTGACCTGGGTCCCAGCAAGTCTAATGCTGGCACTGCTTGTGGCCCCACAGAGGGCCCTGGACCCCTAGTTGGTCTACACTACTCCTAAATTATTCAAAACACATCATTGGCTCCTGGAATTCAACCCTATTAACTCTGATGCAAGTTGAAGATAAAATTAAGTTCTAAATATACACACTCTTGAAAGCACTGCGCTTTAAAATATTTGTTACAGCTAAGCACAGTGTTATGTAGGTATCACCAATGGCATAAACAAACCTGAGCACTAAACCACCGTACATTTTGCTTTCCTCTGATCAACTGCTACACATGAAACCTCTGTTTTGCATTTGGTGAAAATAGTATTTTTAAACTTCCCTGGACAACTAATGCTCAAGTATTTTACAAAGATTGAATAAAGATGAAGTTTCTTCAACTGCATGCAAGAAAGCTCCCACAAAAAGGGAGCTTCACAGCCTCTGCCTTCTGCCAGATTCCCCCAGCCAAAGTAAAGCTTCTATGTTACAGGAAATCCACTGTTCTGATGTTGCATAGCATTTTGGTATGTGTTCAGACTTATTTCCAAAAGACAAGAATAGAAACTAAAATACAAGTTAAGCCAGAATGACTAGCCCAGCAACAGTCTCATTTTCCATCTAATCTAGTTTAGTGTTGAAGCTTCAGAAACAGGAGAAGCTATATGTTAAAGTACTATCTGGAAAATTGACAAGTCTAACAAGATATGTTCAACATAGATCAGAGGTTCAAGTCAAACCATCTACAAGTAAACAATCACGAAATATGTTCAAGATTTAAAAAAAAAAACTGCTGGCAAATGTACTTAACCAGTCAAGAACACTAGTGGTGAGCAGCTGCAGCATGTTGGGCCTGTTTTATTGAGGCAACTTATTACCTCAAAGTCTTTGACTACCAGGCAATGTGTCCTTACAATTTTGTTTAATAAGGAGTTGAGAAAGATTCAGGAAAGCAAAAGCAAGACAGGTGGCTGCAATGTAGAGTGCATGCTTACGCATGCTAGAATTTTATATTGCATAAGCCTACATAAATGTATAGTATAACTAAGTTAGTACATTGGTATGTATTTTGCTGATCACTTCTAAAGTTTAACTGGCTCTGATTTGCTCCAGTTAGGACTAGTTTTCTAGGATGTGCTAGCAGCCAAGATGTTCTACCCAAGATCTTTAAGTTACTTTGTTGCAGATCTGTCCCAACTTCCTCCTACTAAAAGATCTTTATCAGGAGATATTCTTTCACCTACTAAATTAGTTTATCATATACTTGAAACTGATACAGAATGGAGTTTCTTCTGCAAACATCAGATAGTCTGCCCAGGCTAGAACTGTCCCCCCTTCGTTAGTTTAAACTACAGTTAGAGGCAACAGGTCAGGCAGCAAAAAGCCCTCTTTGCCCCCCCCAAATTATATTAAATGTCCATGAATCATTGCTGGTAGTTAGTAGCTACAGCAGTTAGCATGAAGTGCTGAACCGGTTATAGAAAGACAGCGTTGGCAGTCTTGGCTACCCAAATGAACAATCCTCTGCTGACAGCCTGGTTACCACCCTGGGTTCTGCAAATGAGTCTTCATTTCAAGCTATGGGATAGGACACACAAGAGTTCACCACCTCATGTATTGCTTTGGCATAGATTAACCTCCAGGCTCTTTCCCCTGGACAACAGCATCTCTGTGCTTTTGCCCATCTTTGCCCAGAATGCATACCACTTAGCATTTGGTAGGAGGTGGCGGCCTAAGGACACAGCCCAGTTGAGTTATCCTTGTGGAAAATCCCTTGATTTTACTACATTGTGCTGTTCATGCAGCAGTGCCCTAAGAGCCCTTATTAAATGGCCAAATCAGTATTATGAACTAGTTACAGAAACATGGTTTTGCTTTTTCATATAGATAAGGCCTTGAAAGTTTGGCAACATGCTACTGCTCAGAGGTAATCGGCAAGAAAGTTTTGAACTAGAAGCCCATCTTCCAAGAATCAGGATGGATTAACCTTTACCATTGCAAATCTGAAATGCATAAACATGGAATCTTTCCCCCCTACCTTTGTCTTGTCCAGTTAGATGAACAGCTCTGTGCCAGTTTGTAGTGTCTAGCACAAAAATTAATCTTCGTTGTTTGCCCCAGGCACTACTGTAAAAACATTTTGCTTTTTAAAAAATAATGAGACAACAGCAGCTGAATTAAAGCAGAAAGTGTTGACCATTAGTGAGCTAACATTACCATTCATTTTTGTATCTAGAATTTAAGTCTTTTGTACTATACCCCCTTTTAATTGTGTGTTAAAAAAGAAACCAGGTAGTTTAACAGATTTTTAAACAAGGTATTTAGGCATTGCTACTCACAGCACTGCAACACTCAACTGATTTGAGACCTAAATCCCTAGGAAGAGGGCTTAAGCTCTTAAGTCAGTTACACACTGCAATAGCAGCAATGCCTAAATAACTAAAAATCTAGGCCTTTGTCCATCTCAAGAGAACACGGAGGGTTACTGCGTTTAGAGTAAGTTGAACTAGCAAGGGTACTGACAGTTTGAGCATAAAGGTGAGGAAGATCAGACCTGCAGTTTGAACAGTTAAATGCTTGAGTTTTAGCTATATCCATCCTACAGTCTAGGCAGTGATTTAGTCTTTTCTGTTTTTAGTTGGTGTGCAGTTTTAGAAAAAAAAAGTGTGTCATTGGAAACTACTAAATTGCACGATGTTTTTGCTCTATTTTGACTGCTCTACAAGACAGCCATTTCAACTATGGAAGTTCCCTCCACTCTTAAGAATCATTAATACAGCTCTACACACCAACACATTGCTGTTAAATAGTCTTTGCTTCCAAGTTTCAGCCATATGGGGACCAAAAAATGGTCGTGACAGTTGGTTGAACTAGTTACTGTGCATTCTTTATACAGTAACGCCTCACTTAAAGTTGTCCCGATTAACATTATGTTGCTGATCAATTAGGGAACATGCTCGTTTAAAGTTGTGCAATGCTCCCTTCTAACGTCATTTGGCAGCCACCTGCTTTGTCCACTGCTTGCAGGAAGGGCAGCCCATTGCAGCTAGCTGGTGGGGGCTTGGAACCAGGGTGGACCAGCAGCCCCCCTATCAGCTCCCCACTCCCCCAAGTTCCCTGTGCTGCAGCTGCCCAGCAGGCTATGAATCAGCAGTTCAGCTGTCTCTTGCCCCACTGCCATGTGCTGTTCCCAGAGACTCCTGCTTGCTGTGCAGGGGGAAAAAGGGGGCTAATGTCAGGGTGTCCCCCTCTCCCTGCACACCCCTTCTCCATATAGAGCAGGGAGGACACACACACAGCACTTGGGGCAGCAGCTGCTGTCTCAACTTCCTGATCCACTTAAAAAAGACAATGCACTTAAAAGTGGTTCAGCTTACTTAAAAGGGGCAGTGTGCCTTTCTCTCCCCCACACAAGGTGGGAGTCTGTCTGCTATGCTGTCTCCCCTCCCTCTTGTTTGTGCTGCTGTGATAAGAGGCTACATTAACAACCATGTGTTAACCCTTGAGGGCTCAGCCAAGTGCTAGTTCATCATTTAGCAGCAAGGCATTCCCTGGGAAATATCCCTCCCTCTTCCACCCTCTAACTCAGGGGTAGGCAACCCATGGCACGGGTGCCAAAGGCAGCATGCGAGCTGATTTTCAGTGGCACTCACACTGCCTGAGTCTTGGCCACTGGTCCAGGGGGCTCTGCATTTTAGTTTAATTTTAAATGAAGCTTCTTAAACATCTGAAAAACCTTATTTACTTTACATACAATAGTTTAGTTATATATTATAGACTTGTAGAAAGAGACCTAAAAATGTTAAAATGTATTACTGGCACACGAAACCTTAAATCAGAGTGAATAAATGAAGACTCAGCACACCACTGCTGGAAGGTTGCCGACCCCTGATCTAACTTCACCACGTCAACCAAGCTGCACACTTATAGCTGTGAACAGTATTAAGTTGTTTAAAAACATATGTATATCTACATAATATATAGTTTGTCTGGTGAAAAGATTTCCCTGGAACCTAACCCCCCTTTATTTACATTAATTCTTATGGGGAAATAGGATTCACTTAACATAGTTTTGCTTAAACTACAACGTTAAGCAAGGCGTTACTGTACATCCAATTCTAAAAATATTTTATACCAATGTGGGTTGCTATGTAAAATTTAGAGGGAAGTGGCATGCACTCCTATGCCGAGTGTAGAGGATCACCACAACTGAAGCTGAATGAGTCAATCTTGTTTTGAATGCTTCCAAAAGGTAAAAAAGTTATTCCTGGTTATTTCTTCCCCTATTTTCCTCAGGAATTTTAGTGAGCAGTGAATCAATCCTACAAGTTGCCATTCTACATCAAGAGATCCTGTTTGGACAGCAGATGCTCCCACCAGCTACTTCAAACCTAGTGTCACTGAGTACAGACAGCTAGTGTCAATGAAGCTCAGCGGTAGGAGAACATTTCATCACTCAATACAAACTTCAGTCATTTCCTACTAATAGCTAGTGTCATATTAAACTAGCATACAGGCAAGCTCTTTAGTAACACTTCCCAATAATCTTATTGTATTCCAAGTGCTGAATATTCACAAGTTCTAGTTTTTCAAGTGTGATGTTCCGTACTGACTTCGCTGTTGGTTGTCCACTAAAGTAGTATGTTCCACCAGGAATTACAGGACATTGATTCAAAGGCTTTTTTGAAAAAAGTTTGTCACTACCCTAACGTTAATCAGTCTTCAGTTTCATTTCTTTCCCTGATGAATATTTCTCAGTCTGAGCAATGACAGGACCAGTCAGTTTTACTTTGTGACTACAGGAGAGATATGCATACCATTCTCACACTATAGGGTTTCCTAGGATGTACCACATCTTGAAAGCTCCAAGCTTGCCTGCCCTTGTGCAACATCCCTCTTTAGACTACAGCAATTGTTTACATGAAATATATAGAATTCAGTGTACTTCTAGCTGTCCTTAATACCCTACAATGTGTAAAGGCATTTTTAAGCTTACAATTAGTTAGTACTTCTAGCCTCAAAAACTTACAATTAGAGAGCTAGTTTGATACTATGCAAGGTTAAAAAAAAGGAATTTTAGTCAGAAGATAGTAAGATTTTTGTACCTACTCAGTCCCCCTGCCCTTTCAATCCAGCCTCTGAGACCACCTCCCAAGTTCTCCAGCATCAGTATTCCAAAAGGTACAGAATCCAAGGACAATCTCTTGATTTCCCCCCCCCCCCCCATGCCTTAATGTCAAGATAGCAGAGGGACACACCCAAGTACTTTCCTCCACCCTTAGCAGATCACCTTTTAACAAAGAAAATTTTTCATCTATTTACAGGAAGTATGACAAGTGTTTTATTCAGAAAGTTTAGAGACTTTCCCCCAAAAGTCATTCCCCTTTTGACTTGAGTTAGTAGGTTTGTGACTTCACGAGAGCCATGGAGTTTTACATGCAAGGTACCAGGTACATCCAGATTTCTAATGCAAGAAGTAGTTTTATTAAACTTGCATCATGAACATTAAGGATACAAGCCTTGTTCCTTTATGGCTGGGGTAGTCTTTTTTGGGGGTCAAGGAGTGGGGAGAAAATAAAAGACAGCAAGATTTCAGGGCCAGTTCTAAAATATCAGGGGGGGGGTGTCTACTGACTGCCTATTATTGACTACCCCTGCTTTAGGGTATGACCACTTTGCAGCTGGGAGCAAGCCTCCCAGCCTAGGTAGACAGACTCTTGCTTGCTCAGCTCCAGCTAGTGTGCTAAAGATAGCCGTGTGGACATTAGAGCTGGGGCTCTCAAGCTCACCCAGTCTCCTGGGTCTAAGTAACCTCCACACTATTACTTTAACATGCTAGCATGATCTGAGCTTGGATCCATGCTTGGAGCCTCACTCCCACCTGCAGCATACCTGTAGAGCCAAAATGTTTGTTTTTTAAATGGGAAAAGTCTACTAGCTTTAAGGTTTTGGAAAAGCTCTTTACAAATGTAAGGGGTTTGACAGTTTGATATGAGTGTCGTTTCTAGATAATGAGATCAAGGAACTGAAAGGCACCACCACCAAATGCACAAAGTAAGATGTAGCCCCACACTGACCAGTCAACAGCAGTTTGTCACAGTGAAGTTGCATTTAGGAAGACAAAGCAACTTAGATTTGAATTAGCACAACTAAGCCTACTTACTGTACATTACACAGCTACCAAGGCTTTATTCCCCCTGTATAAATCAAGCACGCACACAAAAAAATGCAACACTGAATTATGGTGGGTCACTGACATGGTTTCTAGTTAATCTGTTTTCTGGCTGCAGGAGAAGAGATCACCTGCTACCAGAAAGCAATCTCTGGACCCTACTTGGAGTTCCATTTTTGGATCAACCTCTGGATAAGATATTCCACTTCCATTTATGAGAAGCTTGGTTTCTTCTGTTTCCAGAGCCTCCTTCCTGCTCTGAAGTTGTTGGGGTTTTTTGTTGTTGTTGTAAGAGGGTAGAAGTCTTATTTTTTTGGCCCTTCCACCAAGGACCCAGTTATTTGCCTCCAGTGCTTAGATGGTTGAACTGCAGTGAAACTGACTGATTTTGTTTCATACTGCTGCTACTAGCAGCTAGCAAAGCAGTGAGTAATGTCTCAAGGCACCAGAGCAGCTCTATTTAGAGTGCCCTCCTTGCAACCATAAGGGATCACCACTCTTTGAAAGATTAAATATAGTAGAAACTGTTGGTTTTGCAACTCCCATTTTCCCTATTTACCTGGGAACACCCTGCTGCTCTTTGATAATTTTGAGTTCTGTAGATGTGCACTACCTTCTTTACAGGACCCAAGTATGCACCCCAACTGGAAATAAATGTAATATTTGGCTCAGAAGTTTCTGACTTGCTACATTTCTCAAATACAAGAGAAAAGTATGATCCCTTATTGACTGAAGAATGGGTTAGTTTATTAATGCAGAATACTAAGTCCCAAGACTTATCACTGACTCTCATACTGTCCCAAAATAAAGGACCTCCAGAAACCACTGGTTCTTCATAAGTTAGCAGCAACGCTGATCATTAATAGCCCCCATATATCAGGCAGGTAAGGCTCCAAGGTTATATGCAAATTAAGTCTCTCCATATTATCAAAACAATCCCTAGAACACTTATCCACATAACAGCTGACTATATGTAGTCAAATAAATTCTTTAGTCGTGTATCTATAAAACACATACATGTAGAAACACTAGTAGGAGCCTGAAGTTAGATTTAAAAAAAATCTGGCTGCCACATCCTTAAATAGTTAATTAAGACTGCCAGAAAGCAAGACTATTTAGAACAGCAGTAGAATAAGCCCAGCTGCAGGAGCCTTGTCCACAGTATAGATCAGGGGTGGCAAACTTTTTGGCCCAAGGGTCACATCCATGGCAAGCCATGAATGCTTACAAAATTGGGATTAGGTGCAGAAGGGAATGAGGGCTCAGGTTGGGGGTGCAGGCTCCAGGGTGATACCAGAAATGAGGGGTTCAGAAGGTGGGGGATGAGGGGTTTGGGGTGCAGGAGGGTGCTCCAGGCTGGGAGTGAGGGGTTTAGAGGGCAGGAAGAGGATCAGGGCTGGGGAGAGGCTTAGGGGTGCAGGCTCTAGGTGGCACTTACCTCAAGCTGCTCCCAGAAGCAGTGGCATGTCCTTTCTCTGGCTTCTATGCAGAGGGACGGCCAGGTGGCTCTGCACACTGCTGCATCCACAGGCACCGCCCCTGCAGCTCCCACTGGAGCCCTGGAGGGGGCCCCCTGCCACTGCTTCCAGGAGCCCTGTGGAGCAGCCCCCAACCCTACTCCCTGGCTGAAGTGCTGGGGGGGGGCAGAAGAGGAGGAGGATGACACCATGCTGTGGCTTCTGGGAGCTGCATGGAACAGCCCCTGACCCGGGCAAGCCCCAAACCCTGCTCCCCAGTGGGAGCTTGAGGGCTGGCTTAAAACAGCCGGTGGGCCATATCTGGCCCATGGGCTGTAGTTTGCCCACTCCAGTATAGATCCTACCCATGCTAGAAGAGCTAGGAGCTCTGTAGATTTCCCTAGTACAGACAAGGTTGGGAGGAAGCAGGGAGCCACAATGAATGAAGAATCAAGGTTAAAGTCAAGGCAAGTAGTGAATTTTAGCCAAACGGCTGAAGTACACAAAGTTTTTAATAAGTCATTTGATCCAAGAAAGTAACCAAGTCAAATTTTGAATTACTTGCCATTCTTTGCCAGTTCCAGGTGCTTAAATACCTAAAACATAATTCCATAAAGTTTCTGGTTGTTAAGATGGAGCCCTTTCACTGAAACTGCAAAGCTCACTCACAACTCAGTTGAGCGTTTGCTTTTTTGGGTCAACCAGAACCCTTAATTAAAATGGTTGAGTATTCTGTTCTCCAGCAAGGAATTTCAGGCTGGAGTTTTTAGCAATTAGTTTCAATAGTTATTACTGACAGCCTCTCCTTTTGCATTGTAAACACAGTAAGACAAATTAGTGTTTGAGATACTCCCATGTTAAATACAGACTTCAAGGGAGCAGTAACACCAACCCATCTCAGCTACTAAGATTTGGAAGAAGTGTACTTCGAATCAGGATAAACTCAATTACCAAAAGCCAAATATAGGAGAAATAATAAAACCTGCAGGGTTATTTGTGGTGCTCTCCCAAGTATCTTTAGTTCAAGTTCTTGTACTGAACCAAAATACAAAAACAATTACTGCTCTAGATTAGAAGTCCTATAGACACCTGTTCAACAGTGTATTGCCTACAAATAGCTGGCTCCAAGATAAAGGGCAATACTTTAACACTGCTACTTAGGCTAGTGCACTGAAGTCATTGCAGTAGCCTCTATAAACTTAATACCTTTTAGAGATTAAGATGATCAGTTTCTTCACTCACAAAACCAGCTATCTGAAGTGTTCCTGTTGCAACTAGAGAACTGCAGGTGCTTCCATAAGCATGAGAGACTATGACAAACTAGGGTGGATAAAAGTCAAAGACTATAAAATGGGAAGTACAAGACATTTTAGTTTTCCAATTAGTGTTTCAGATTTTAAAGGTATTTTCTACTAAGTTTCACACTTAATTCCAGGACCTCAATATGCTTATTGGGAGATCACTACAAACTCCAACACCATGCAAAGCCATGAAGTACTTCTGAAGTACTGAATTTCCAGAAAGAAAAAGAAAAAACATTGACTAGCTACATAAAGTTTGCTGTTTGAGGAGCACAAGTCCCATTGCCTTAAGTCACTCAGGTGTCTGAAAATCCCATCTGATCCTAAAAGTTAAGCTCCTATTTTTGAAAATTATGGCCTAGGTATTGAAAGTCTAAATATCTTTTAATTACCACCACTGAAACAAGTTTTTTGTGTGGTTTTTTTTTTAACCTGACAGTTGCCTCTAGGCAAAAAGTTTTAAACAAAAATAGTTTTAGCCATCACTGCTGCACACGATTATTCCCTTTTAAGTCAGTAGGACTGTTGATACAAGTTATTCCTACTGAAATGTGTCCACTATCAGTACCTTCATTATCAACTGTTTTGCCTTCTCACAGTATTGTAAAATTCAAAGAAGATACTCCAACAGTGGTGGCATTTAAAAATACATGGTTTTACAGTTTAATTCATTATAATTGTAATCTAAAGTCACAATAGCACGTTGACACCTGTTGGTTTTAACCCCATCCAGTTTCTGTCAGGGTGAATTGACTGAAGTTATGCATTGTACACTAACTCAGGAGTTGAAGACCATTAAGCTTTCAGAGGTTGAAGATACTAGCAATCTGATACTATTCTCAAGTTTACCTAAGCAACATTCATTTAGATATCCCCTACGAAGACTCAGGATTTAGAGGTTTGAACTCCTCCTTCACTACAGTTAATACAATAATATAGCTAGGGCCCTACCAATTCACAGCCACGAAAAACCGGGAAATCTGATCTCCCATCCTGACATCTGGTCTTATGTGCTTTTATCCGATACTATACAGATTTCACAGGGGAGACCAGCATTTCTGAAATTGGGAGGTCCTGACACAAAAGGGAATTGCATGGGGCCACAAGGTTATTTGGGGGGGGGGGGGTCGGGGGGGAGAAATGGTACTGCTACCCGTACTTCTACACGGACTTCAGAGTCAGGCAGCTGGAAAGCAGTGGCTGTTGGTTGGGTGCCAACCTCTGAGGGCAGCGCCCTGCCAGCAGCAGCGCAGAAGTAAGGTGGCAATACCATATTATGCCATCCTTGCTGCTGTGCTGCTGCTGGTGGTGTTACTGCCTTCAGAACTGGAGTTCTGGCCAGCAGCTGCTGCTCTCCAGCTGCTCAGCTCTGAAGGCAGTGCCACCAGAGCAGCAGCACAGAAGGAGGGTTGCAGTACTTCTACCCTCACCCACAATAATCTTGTGATGATCCCCCCCACCACCACCACACACACACTTCCAACACTGAAATTTAGGATTTTTAAAATCTTATGATTGAAATGGTCCATTTTGGTCAAGGAGTTTGGTAGGGACCTAAATATAACTAAACGAAGCCTGTTTTAATAAAAATATTTATTTAGTTAATATTTGATATCAGTTGACTGTTAATTCAGAAGATAACTAATTGTGAGAAAAAAAATCCAAATTCACTGACAGTTACATTCCTTCAGATGTTTTGTACAACAATGCAAGCAGGGGACAAGTGAAGAAATCATGGCAGGATTGACACATTTATATACAATATATGTTTCAGTCTAGTGTCAGAAGTGATGAAAGGCTACAGATAAAATTACTCCAGCTCAGAAAAAAGTTAGCTATGGCATCCTTTACCCCATTTTAGACAAATGGGGTTATTTAAATCTGATGCTTTTAGTTTAAGAAATTAAGTTGACATTTAAAGCTAAGAGCCACTATTAGTCAATTGGAGATACAAGATAGGTGAGGTAATCTTTCATTGGACCAGCTTCTGTTGGTGAGAGAAGCTTTTGAACTTCAGAGCTCCTTTGAAGATACCCCTAAAATCCTGGGACCAACCTAGCTACAATACTGCATACTACTGTATTAGTCAGTTACAGATTTCCATCCAATTTGAAAGGATGGAAGTGCAAACCCTAACATTTAACTCCCATTCTTGCATCCAATATGCATAGGAACATTGGAAGTCTAGTTCTGTGCTATGCAAGCTAGGCTATTGATTTTAAACTGAAAGTGAAGAGAGTTTGTTGTGTTGCTTGCAAAATTTCTAGTAAGACCAGTCCTTCTGCCACTACAGCTGTTATCCTACTGGAGACTTGTACATCTGGGATAACTGTGAAGTAGTAGTGTCACCACATGACCATTTTATAGTATTTCATAAAGTTGGAAAAGTACTCTTTCAGTTTAAAGTCAGCAGAATAAATTCCAAGGGCTTTTGATGCCAGTGACTGAGGGAAAGCCATTAAGCCAGCTAATACATGAAAATTCTGATCCCTCCAATGCCTAATGCAGCATCAAATTCGGTTGCTAGACTACTCTAGAAGTATTTAGAGGCAGCTATTCAAAAACTGACTTGGTACAAGCTAGTCAATATATAGTGCATGAGCAGACTTCATCATCAAGTTTATGTATAACATTTGTACTGAAAGCAGTTTTCTACCAGTAATATTTAGTTCTTTAATTTTGCAGATTAACATCTTTTGTCATTCTAGGTTCACACTGAATTTGATGACTTGAGGGCAATACCTACTAAAAAAATAAAAAACCACACACACAGGCTTGAGAAAACCCAGTCTGAAGCTTTGCAAGAGAAGGGAGCATTGATAGTGACGCTACATTCTCTCTAGAACTTTTGCCTCATACATTTGAAGTTAAGCTTCCAATTATGCAAGAGCTCAATTTCCAGTTCTGAATCTGTATTAACAGAAGTCAGAGAGTCATTCTATTGGTTTCTCCCATGATTACAATTCTCAGTCTGCCCAAAGAACTAAGTTTGATAAAATGCAGTTATTTTAATTAGTATACTTTGCATTTAACAGAAACATTTCATTGCTATTTGAAGCACTAAGAAAGGACTTTTCTACACTGCAGGGAATTGAACACCCAATGGAAAATGACTTGCTATCACACTAATAGTTCAGGTTTCCAAGTCCTTGCTTCTCCTCCATATATGTGGAAGAGATCTATTAATGGAGAACTTCAGAGACAAAACTCTCCTCCCTACCCCAAAAAAAGATTGATGCCTTGTCCACAACATTGCAAATAAAAACTGGTTTAAAGCTGCCATCATTCCAGCGATCTAAGAACTAAAATTGTAAAGTCAGATTTTACAATTAACGCTATTCCAATTCTTGTTCACATGCTTTTATTACCTAATCTTAGCAAATACAGCAACAGCACAAGTGTGCTTTGAATCTTCAAGAAAATTGAGTTATTCCCATCAACAAAACAGCCATTTAAAGCCATAATTAAATCCTGCTACAGTAGTCTTGACTACATTTTCTAGAACTGGATTAGCTGTACTATGAAAACTTAGAGGGTCTTCCCAAGCAAATCACTGTAGGTTAAAAAAAGTAGGATTACCCTGCATCATCAATTCTAAGAGGTGAGAGCAGACAGCAACCATGCTGTGCTGAAGATGCATCTCTTCTGCCCCTCCTTCAATTATGCTTAAAATTTTCCAATCAAGAAAATATTTGACAAGCAGAGGACAAGGGATTCTGCAGGTTGCCTTTAGAGTGGTGTTATACTTCAAAATGTGTCTAGAAACTGCATCATGGTAGTCACATGTTTGTCTTGGTAAATCCTAGAGAAAATGTGTTCAGTTTATACAAAGATTGACCATACCTATACTATATAACATCACACTTGTTATATGCCATTCAACCAAATCAGTAATAAAGGCCTAGAAGATGTCTGCCAGATGTTTTATCTACCTTTGGTTAGTAAGCAAGTAAAGGTGGCATCCTTCCAGTGCAGCAAGGTCCAGAGTGATGAAGGCAGACCCACCATCAGCTACTGAGATTGCCACCAAGAAGTTATTCCTGGATTGCCCTTTCACATCAGCCTCTAGCTCCGAAGATACAAAACTCCCTTTACAGCCTCCCCAGCTGTCACTAAGTAGTCGTCTTTTACCCCACTCTTCTCAGCCACCTGTTTAGAGGCAGATACTCTACCCCTCTGTCAGCCTCCTCTTTTGGCTCCTCCTCCAAGCATGGAACAATCATGGCCACAGCCTGGAGAAAGCTACAGGCAGCACCAAGAGCAGGCAATAAACATGTAATTTTGGGTGCATGAACAGTCTTGTTAACTTGTAGTTGTTTGCCAAAGCGATAAGCAGCAGCACTGAGTGTTCAGATGCCAAGAAAGCACTGTACCAGTTCTCATTTGGAAGACTGATATTCATGAGGGACAGCTTTTCACTTTCAAGTGGATTTTTACCAGCGCTGCAATACCGGAACTGTAAAAATGGTAGCCAATTTTACAATCTACATGTGGGCATCTAAATGCCAGCCCTAAATACAGTTGCCTAGAACTTGTGACCCGCTATTGAGGCAGATTCTAATCTGAAGTGTAAAGATTAGTTGCTATTTCCAGATACATCATAGTAATGTGCATGAAGAAGCCAGAATCAGGTTGGGGGTGCTTCATCATTGCAGAGTTTGCTTCTTAGTTTATGAAAAAGAATTTAGTAACAGCGCTTTCTGAAATTACTATACTTTAGCCACTTGAATAAATTGCTTTATCAGCAACCAAAAACACTGTGGGCTTGTCTTCACTACCAGGGATATCTATGCTGCTGCAATTGATGCAGTGGGTGATGATTTAGTGGGTCTAGTGAAGACCTGCTAAATCAACAGCAGAACGCTTTCCAGTCTATTCCAGCTCTCAGAAGAGTAAACTAGTTGACTAGAGGGCACCTCCTGACAACACAGAGCAGCGAAGACACCAGGATAAATTGACCTACGCCAGGGGTCGGCAACCTTTCAGAAGTGGTGTGCCGAGTCTTCGTTTATTCACTCCGATTTAAGGTTTCGCATGCCAGTAATACATTTTAATGTTTTTAGAAGGTCTTTCTATAAGTCTATGATCTATAACTAAACTATTGTATGTAAAGTAAATAAAGTTTTTCAAATGTTTAAAAAGCTTCATTTAAAATCAAATTAAAATGTAGATCTCCCCGGACTGGTGGCCAGGCCACTGAAAATCAGCTCGCAGGCCACCTTCGGCACATGTGCCATAGGTTGCCTACCCCTGACCTAAGCTATGTCAACTCAAGCTACATTAGTCACGTAGCTAGAATAGTATAACTTAGGTCAACTTATCCCAATAGTGAAGACAAGTCCTATGGTTGTACCCCCACTGTTATAACATGTTCACAGTTCCAGCTACTTTAACTATGCTGGCATAAACCATTCCCATAATGTTGTTAAGCGTTTGTTTATATGCCCGCCTTCCAAAAACCCTTAACCAAGAATTTATTATCTTTGAGATCAATTACATGTAATTTTGCTTACTGTGGTAAAGGTCTCAGTATTGAGCAGTAATCCCTAAAATCTGAATCATCAATTTAAGTTTGATAATCAAGTCACTGCAGAATCACCACATATACAAAGACGAAATTTAAGATATTCCAGACCCAAGACTAGACATCCATGCCAACAGTTGTGCCTAAATTGCCATGTATAGGAGAAGAAAACATTTTTTAACAAGGCTTTGTATGCTGAACTCTACACTTTATAAAGAAATGTGTTGAGAGAAAAAAAGAGTAGACCTCGATACCTAGGTCTCCATCCATAAAGCAGCATGGCACCACTTTAATACCTTGCACCAAAGTCCTGCTGCAGTATAACGAAGTCTATAAGCCGACTCAATCCTGTGAGTTAGTGCAAAGATAGATGTGAGAAACTCCAAGACAGAACTGAACTACATTAAAAGTAGTTATGTTTCCCATTAGTCTCAGGAGCTTAAAATTGAAGAAATTAACCCATTATAAAGTTACAACTAGACTAAATGAAACACCAGAACACTGATAAATTGTACAGCTAGGGCACCAACTGCTCGGTCAGTCCGATTCCGTGAATGGAATAATTTGGAAATATAAGCACTCCTATAAAACTTACTCCAGTACTTTGCCTCCTTGTGACTTTACAATCTGGATGTTAGTGAAATTTGACACTACAGTACCCAAAGAAAATTTGATCAAGACCTTTTGTTTAACCTAGTCAGTTTGCTTTTAGTATTTGCAAATCTCAATGTGGGACGTTTAGATTTTTGGCCACTTGAGGGCACCTGTATTGTTGCTAAGCCAATGAGAAATATGAAAGTATTTACTACAAGAACTAGAGTTCAAAGATTCCCTTAGAAATCTATGCATGTTATGGGACAATACTCCAATTTTGTCAACAACCTCTTCTTTTAAGATCTAGCTCTATGTTAATCTTCTGTTGACAGGTGTGCTCTGAATGTATACGATGGGTACTTTTTATATTTAATAATTCATGCTAAATGTAATAGGATCATCATGTTGATTAACATTAGAACAGGTCTGTCTAGGTAGACTTTAACAGTAACTATATATTCATGTTGAAAATGTGAATCAAAATGGAAGAATATATTTGTCAGTTTGGTCAGGGACCTGCCTACTATTCAGTTCAGTATGATAGAGATTGCAGTGACAGTGCTCCAGCTGAACTAATAAGTACTTCGTCCCATTTTATTCATAATTTCCTGAAACAGACTGAAGATGTTTTAGAATTAAGTTGTGTGTCTGTGACACTGTGGACTGCAGTCTGTGCCTAGTCAGAAGCAATAGTGTCTAGACTACCTGGATGTTATTCAATTATTTTACTTCCTTCTCTTGCTTTGCTTAGGAGACATTAATGCAGACTCAAAGACAAAACAGTTTTATCAAGCTACCATGGATTTTTCATCTATTCACACTGTACTATGTTAAATAAGTTTAGTACATCACACAGAAGACAAGTATCCCTATCAACTTCTAAAATCAGAGTCACATTTTTGTTATGATCAGTGTTATAACCACTATTCCCTTTTTAAGTGCATCAAATTTTTCGAGCCAGTGTATCACCAGGGACAAAAAATGCTGAACCTCTCTGACATGGAAGTTAATTTAACTGGGAGTTTATTTTGAAAAAGTCTGGAGTAGAATGCGTAGCAGGCACTGGAAATACTGATTTTGCAGGCGTTGATAATGCTGTGAATTATTGAAGAATAGCAGTACTGTATCAGGATGTGGCAAGTTTATAAAATCTAAATCTTTTGGGGGTAACAGTATACTAAGAATTTGGTTTTTAATGGCATTGCCAGAAATGCACACAAGTTTAAAAGGAGAAGCAGTTTGCCTCACCGATTCTTTATTATGACAATTGTTTCACTTGATAAAACTGTGCACTAGCCCAGGGCAGCAGGCAAATAGAATTTTGTAAGACTGAGTTAATTTGCAAATGACAGCATCTATCAAACTAAAGTTTACAAATCCTACCTAGATTTTCAGTTATACACCAATAAGTACAAAGTTCAAAAAAAATAAAACTAGAACACCAGAACTAAACGCAAATCTTGAGTTCTGTAAAAGCTGCCACTTGCAAAAAAAAAACAAACTTATTTTACATGCCTTAATAAAGCAGAAATCATTCAAGACCAGCTTAAGACACTGAAGCCATGAGAAATTGTAGTCAGGAAATCAAGAATGACTTTATGACTATAATATGTAGATTCCTATCAAGTCCCGAAGCACAAGTTATTAGTTTACTGCAGTGTCACAGCAACCCCTGTATTAGCTTAAACTATAGTAAACTGTATCAGCATGGACAACTTTATAGTTATTGCTATGTCTGCACACGCATTATGATTTTTTCTGGCTTTAGTGACCATATTAAGAATTTGTTGTTGGATAAAACTTGGTAGAGCCCTACCAGTGAATTTTATCAGATGAACAGTCAGACACCTAGTTATAACATTGAAAAAGTATAAACTTATGGTTTTTGTAGGTAGAAATTGGTGTAAAGAGATTACCACATGTGGGCATCCACCTTACATGTGAATGGGCACTACCTAATTCTAAAATGCCAATGTCCATATTCTCCCCTCATGCCGCGCCCCCCCCCCCCAAAAACCCAACACCACACACTACCTTGGACTCTTTAAATGAAAGGAAGAAAAACAATCAATTTGGATCATTTCACACAGTCAATCCTATGTTTAAATGAAAACTGTTAGTCCTGAAGCTTAAATTTCAGCAAATCTAACCCAGAAAGCCTGTTATATGTAATCACTTTAGCATTATGCTAGTACATGCTAAGCAGAAAGCCTAGCCCAGTTTTTGTTGCACAAGAGTTGAAGGGAAGAAGGCATAAATTGTATGAAGTTTAGAATTTTAGTTAACGTGAAACAGATACGAGTTACGATTAAACTGACAGGGTGCTTTTAACTTGTGGGTCAAGCCTTACCTTGTATTAGGTCTTGTGTCACATCTTTACTTAAGATTTGTCTCATTCTAGAGGCCATTTTCTATCCCACCCTTTCCTGTGAAGGGCAATTTCACATAGAGGGTGAAAATCCTAACTGACCCATTTACACCAAGTGAGACACAAGAGGATCAACTTAAAGATTCAAGCCTCTTCACCACTAAATTTTGAAGACTGCTGTTTTTATTTATTCTAGCAAAGTCAAACACTGGCCTCCTACTCTTAAGGTAATAGGTTGTATTTAGTACATACACATAATTGTATACAACAGTGAGCCACATTTAGGCACCTAAACAAGTTTTTATTTTCGACAGTGCCAAGTATCCAGAAGCTGCCATTAATGTTAAAAGAATCTGCAGATTAGTACTTTTGGAAGTTAAGTCACTTGTCTTAGACACTTATTTTTGAAAATCTTGGCCTATTAATTTAAAATAACTAGTAATGTGGTAAAATATGCTAACAAACAAAGTTTAAGAAGGGTAACCTGGCCAAATAACCATCTTAATTTTATGCAATCTTAAATTCAGTCAAGGCTTTTAGAAGTCTCTTGGACTTTGCATGCCAAGTCATATACAGGTGATAAACCCTAACACAGAAGAGTACACATCTTGCAATAACATTTAAGATCAGAGGAAGCTCTCCTGTTCATTCTGGTCACTTTCTAATCTGAGTCTACTACACTCTCCTAAATGAAGTTCCTATTTTACTAAAACCCCTCCTTGATTTCCTTCTACTGACCTCAGCATACCAGCCCAGCCTCTTTCCATTCACAACTTGCATGCATACTTTGGGGGAGGGGAAGACCACAGATGTCTGGAAGATAGAGTATCAGAACAAGAGTCCTTCCATACAGAAGAGAAGAAGAAAACACAGCCAACAGATTCAAAGTACTGCTATCTCTTCCCCTCCTCCCCCCCCAAAAAGAGCACCTGAGTTTTTAGAAGTTTCATATAAGCCAATGGGAACAACAGCAGAACTGGTCCACAGACTGCCTCCCCTCCGAAGGATCAGCCCTGGAGGCTAACCCCCACAACACACTGCATAGTCTGAAGTGGCCTAGTGCAAAACCAGCAAGTTTTCCTCCTCCGGTAGGAGAGCCCCAAGCCGCCTGGCTCGCTCTTTAAACGAGACTCCAGCTACTTGGGGTGTTTTAAACTCGCTTTGATTACACCCAGCTCCGGAGCAGCTTGAACTCAAGACACCCAGCAGCGGCCTGGATACGAACAGGAGCCTCTCCTGCAAATACACATGCAGCTGAGACAAAAGCCCACAATGCAACAGATAACAGCCCCTGCAGTCGAGCAGCAGCTTAGTTATTGGATAATTACACAGTACAAACAAACCCGAACCCGCTTCCCTTCCCCCCACCCTCCTGCTATCGGAGCCGTGCTCGGAAGCCCGCCGGCGCCTCCCCAAATCGGCCCGACGCTGCTCCAAGCCCGGCTGCAGCCCACAGGCTCTGCTGCGAGCCTCCCACCCCAGAGCCGGGGTGCAGAAAACTCGCCTCGCCCCGCCACAGGCAGGGGCCCGCCAGCCTCCCCCAGCCCGGCACCCGCCGCCAGCCTCCCACAGCCACGCAACTGTCCGGCCCAGATCCAGTCAAGAGCCCTCGCGTCCGAGCAGCTCCCCACCCGGGGGCCGGCACCCCCCTCTCGCCCCAGGGCCGGGGCCCAGCGGGGACCTCCCGGCGCCTCCCCGGGCAGAGCCCTCCCAGCCCCAACCCTCCGCCGCTCCCGCACCCCGGGGGCGCCCCCGAGACCAGCGCCCCCGCCGGGCTGGGAACAACCCGAGCGCCGCCGGCGGACGGGAGGAAGCGGGAAATTAGCAGAAAGCGCCACTGACACTGCGGGGAGGCAAGAGCGCAGGGTTCCCCCAGCCCCGGTCTCCGGCCGCCGCCGCCGCCTGACTCCGGCTCTTGTCCGTCCCCGCCGGACGCTGCGCTGCCGCCGAACCGAGCGAGAGGCTTAAAATGGCGTCGCTCGCAAGGAGGTTCTTATAGGGAGCGCAAGACTCGGCTGTATCCTGCCGCCGCTGCCGGGCTCGGCGCGCAGCATTCCACAGGCACCCAGCGCCAGGGCAGGGGGAGGAGAAATAGTGCCCGGCTCCCAGGGCGGAGGGAGACAAAGGGCAGCTGTGCGCCGCCCGCGGTGGGTAGCTCGCCCCTGTGGAGGGCGCTGGGGGAGGCGAATGGAGTTGCAGGGCAGAGGGGGTGGGGGGGGGAGTCTGGAAACACAGCGGGGGGGTGGGGGCGCTGTGGAGAACAAGGCAGGATGGGAGCAGTGATCCAGCAGAGAGGGAGGTGTGATGAGGCCGGGATGGGCAGGGGGTGGCGGAGACACCTTATTCTGGAGGTTGGGAGAGAGGCTGGTTCCTTCCTGCCTGGGAGAGAAGTTGCTGCCGGGGAGGGGAGGGGGCAGCAGTGTGGTGTTGTTCTTAAAGGGGCAGCAACTACTTGGCAAGCGATCAGCCTTTGGGTCCCCTCACTCCCCCCCCCATAACAAATTAGAATCTGCGAGCTGGGGTGGAAGGGGGGGGGTTACATGCAACTAGCTACAGAAACCGGTGTAGTGTTTCCCAAATGCTTGTTGTGGAACCCAGTGCCAATAATAATCCCTCCGCTCCTTTGCGTTTCCGGCAGCTCTGAAAACTTTCTGATTTACAACAGAAAAAAAATACAATTTTAGAGATCGGCTTGCAAAAAAAGCGGCCGACGCCCCCCGCACACTCTTCTCCCTGCTGGATGCACACGGTGCCCTGCTTTCCTGTCCGCCACTCCTTTAAACAATTAGTGGCAGTGAGTCTGGGGAAGGTGGTTATGAGACTCATTCACGTAGGCGGAAACGCGTTCTGCAATTCCTTTATAAATATTTGTCAGGAAGCAGTTGCCAAAGAAAGTATCTAGTTATGCAATGGTTTTTATGGGAGAAAACTCGGCTTTTTCGCCTTCTGAAGGAGTTTTAAAAACAGGAAAATATGAATTACACAAGCTTTTCCACTGCATGCACGATCTTGCACATGTATTTCAGCCTCTGCATGCACGTTCGTGTATGTAAACTGTTTTACACACTTTTGCATGTACCATCTTGCACTGGCAAAATACGCTTAACATATAAAAAATATATGAGGCATACTCCAATACAAAATCACGGTTACAAATAAAGAGTTTATGGTAAAAACAACACCACCACCACCGTACTTGGCTAGAACAAGGCGTGCTTTTTTTAAATCCATGGTTTTGCATTAGCATAGTATGTTTCACCTATGTGGGTTGTTGTGTTTGTTTTTGTATATACCCACGGTGTTGCATTGGGGGTGTTTCATATAGGTTTTTTTTTTGTTTTTTCGTACATCATATTGCACTAGCAACAACTTTTATAGGGCCTCTTTCTTGTATCTTTAACTGGATATAATGCACATAGGCTCTTTCTGCTCCTACCTGATCGTGTACCAGCAAAGAATATTTTTACACATAGGCGGCTCTTTCTTTGTATGCGAAGTGTTGCACTAGCTGGATGTTTTAAATAGGCAGTTGATTTTGCACCGACAAAGTATATTTCGGGCAAACAAAACTGCCTAAATATGGACTGTGTTTGCAGTGTCGCCTCGAGGAGCGCTCAGACCGTGCATACTTGTTGGTGTCGGAAGGGAAGATACTTTAAAGCCTTCTCCTTAGGAAGGAACGAAAGTGGATCGCCCACTGCTCCCGCTCTCGCGTTTCCTGTGCCAGGGCGTCCGGGTCATTAGGGGCGCGTTGTCCTGACTCCGCTCGGCCCCGTGTTTTCCTTGGGTCCTGTCGCAGCCGCCCAGGCTCCGCCTCACTCATCCCAAGGGGTGGGGTTCGGGGCTGGAATGGCGAGCGGCGCTTGGGTGCCAGGAGGCCACGTGGGGAAGCGAAGGCGCCTCCTTTCTCCCTCGACTTCCCTTTTTTTCATCCCCACTCCTCGCACGCTTTTGCCCGGGCAGGTAACGCCGGGCACCCGCAGGATAGAGCCGGGGTAGGACGAGAGCAGAGGCTTTCTCAACTGGGGGCGACTTACGTTACTGTTATAAGTTAATGGGCTTTCAAAGGTATTGGCTTTTTAACGGCCTGTTTTTACTTTCCATTTTAGGGCATACAACAATCTTCAGCCTGGTGCTCTCAGCCATTGCCCTGTTGGGGCCATTCTCCCACAAACTGTCCAAGCCCCAAAATAAACCCCTATAGCCTCTGTGTGTGTGCATAATCCTGCAGTTAGGAGCTTTATGCCTCCTATTTCAAGGAAGTACTGGGGACCCACTTTCATTAGCTAATATATAGCTCCTATTGCACAGCAAAGATGCTTTGAATACCCAGACTGAAAGACCCACCCCAATAACCTCATAAGAAACAAAATACAAGAATCAGGCAAAATACATTCTTCTTGGATCATAACCTGAAGGTTTGAGACTCAGACTCTGGCTGACTTCCAGCAGGAGGAAGCCTTTATTGTTCATAATACTATTCTGTAGGCAGAAAGGTGTCACCGTTAGTGGCATTGCAATTTGTATCAGGCCTTTTCATTCTGCTTTATGGTAGCTCTCAAAGGCAGCATGGTTTTTGGGGGGTTAGGTTGGAGGCTAGCAGCAAAAGAGCTTGGTTCTTTGTGAAACTCTTTTCCCCCAACTGCTTTGCTGCATGACCTTGGGAAAAGCCTGTATCGATCATGTATGCCTTGGCCTCACCCTCTGTAAAATGGGGATAATATTACTGACTGAACCATCTTTTCAATTCTTAGATGAAAGGTGCTATTTCAGTGGAAAGTGTTACTGGCAAATTCACTATAAGCAATTCCTTTGGGTCCTTGATAACAACAGTAGAATCAGTCAAATGCCCTTGATGCACTGCATGGTCCCAGATATCTTTCAGAGTCTCTTTGTGTGCTGTCCTACCCCCTGAGGTCTGAGGGGACGGGGCTGCTGAAGCCTGGATTTTCCAGGAAGGGTAGTCTGTTTGCTTCTGGCCTCAAGGCTGTGGACTGCTCTTCTTTTTGACATGAGGTGGACCATTGGAATGATCCTCTTTTAAAGGAGGTTTAAAAACTTTTTAAAATCTCAGAAGGCCTTCAGCAGATTGTGTTGCCTTATAGTGAGTTGAAGAGGAGTTATAATATTGTATATTTTTAGTCATTTAATCTGTACTTGATTTATTGCAGAGTTGTTATGTTTTGTATCTAGGCACTAGGCAATTAAAATTTTAATTTGGTTTGGTTTTGCAATATTTAGTTAGTGAGCAGTTAACTATTTACTAGATACTTTCTGTTTTGTGGAGCTAGCTGAGAAGAGCCATTGCTTTAATAGCTATATGTAAGTCTTACAATTGCAATTTACTTTAATTTGTAATATCACTGTGTTTTATTATAAATGTTTCTAAAATACAATGTAATTCAGATACGGTACAGTATAGCAAAAGGGAAACATTTTGTCTTGGCTATTAGAATGCAGGGCTTCAGTTAATGAATTCACAATAAACAATGGAATATATACAATCAGTCTACTTATTGTCTTCCTAGCCCCCAAGCATTCATTATATATATAGCTTTAAAAGTTTCTTAAGAGCTGATTAGTACTTTAATAGATTTGTTTTGGTAACTGTTTGTTAGTTGACTATACTGCAGACTTCTTTTAAAAAATGTCAGCCTTCTAGCAAGACCATTGTGTATTTCTGCAATGAGAAATCTTCGCTGCAAAGGAGAACATCTTGGTTAAATTTTAAAAGATAATGATTCAAATCTCTTAGCCTTTTTTTACATCCTTGGCATTGTTTTTGCAGAGTCAACTTTTAACTCCACACCACAGTAGGAAGCAGCTAAACAGGAAAAAAATGGGATAAAGGTAAATTTAGTTGGTCACCTTTCTTGCTAAGGCTATTGGAATATAGCTATGTCTTCTTAAAGCACATAGTAAAGAATAAGTAGCAATGGTACTAATATGCACTCAAAGTAGAATGAACAATTAAAAATATACTTAAATCACTGGGCCTGAATCTTTGATTTCCATTACAGATGTTAAAAAGCAATTGGCTTCTAACCATGCACGTTTTAGGTGCAGATTACAGACTCAGTTACAATCTTGTTAAAATGCTAAGTGTTTTATGTGTTCATTTTAGCAACACCACGATGCAGCATGTTGGACATTTAAAAAAAATTCTTTCACTGAAATTAAATGTGCGGCATATAAAAACATATTTGCACTTTTCATGGAACCACACGGCAGGGCAGAAAAAAATAAAGCAAATGCTTGTTGCGTTCAAACATTTTACTTGAGACACAGGATTACGGAATGTAATGCTTGCTGCATAGTTGGGAAATATCTTTTATTAATACAAGTCAAAAACTTTGCTGTAGTAAAACAAAGTGCTCTCTCAGCCAGACCCAACTTTGGTAAAATACTACTGTTAGCAGACACTTTAAACAAGAAAGAAAAATAAAGAATTAGCCATGCTTGAGCTCTTGGTTCGGTTTGCTTTTCTCGTAAAATAATGAGACAAAAAATGTTGCCGATATCATAGTTGTAGATCATCTTCTTGAAATGAAGGCAGACCGTAAAACATTAATAAATTATTGTGAAACCGATAGGTCAAAACAGCTGGTTAGTTGGTTGAAATGAATAAAATAGAACACTCTGTAAGTGTTATTCCAAATATTAGAAATAGTTATTAGTGACCAGAAATAGTCATTAATGACCAATATACTTTGTTTCAGCAAAAAAGACTATTCTTTCATTTTTACGTTTTTCTTCTAGAGACATGCAACATTTCTGTTATCTGCCTTAATTTGTTTGAAAGTCAACAGCAGTTTAACTTCATATTTCAGGTGTGTTTCAGAAACTGAAAAAGTCTTTAACTGATTTAGCAGCTGAGGCATTCCTCATCACAATATCCGAGTATTGGCATATTAAACAGTAGATACAGCAAAACTAAACAAACCAAAATGGAAGTTTTGCCCTTACCAAATACATATATTTTAACTACTAACCAAATTAATAAACAGATTGCTTTGCATTTATAATATTAATGGATAGTTATGATAATTATGGATAATTATGATCAAGGCCAACAGAAGTGTGTTCTCTTTTTTGAATTTTGTCATATCTAGTGTCCCACAGAAACCAAGTTTTCATTTAAAAATGTATATAAATATATGTCTGACTCTTACTGATTATGTTACCTTGCCTTCCTAGTTTAAAGGAATGTGTGATTGCTGTGTTCAGCCAGCCTTGGAGAAAAACTAGCGCAAACAAACTAAAACAATAGACGCAAAGGTGCAATACCTACCTCCTCTCCTCCACTCCGCTCCATCTACAAGAAGCCATTTATTTTTCATATGGGTAACCCTTTAAATGTCAGTACTGTAGAAAGAAGAATACTATATGTGATCAGAAAGAAAAACACTTTAAAACTGAGTTGGTATTTTTAAAAAAATGTTCAGTTTCAGTCCTGTTTTTTTAAGAGTGATTAGGACAGATTTTCCTAATTAATATGTAATCTGAAAATATTAGACATCAGGATAAGAGTTTCATTTAACAGACTTCCAAATAGGCTATTTTTGGACCAGGAGTTCAGATTTGCAATACATCTCATAGCTCAGTTTAATCTTTTGATTTCTTTCCAGCTGCAAAGGCTAAGTAGTTGTAAATACCTCTTGTCAATCGAGAAAGTTGGCTACTCTCACACAAGCAAGTAACTAAGAATCCACTGGGCAAATTCAATGGGAGTTGTTCTGAAAACTTTCATTTGGGTCAGCAGTGTGGCAATAGTAGTTCATGGCAGGTCTGTAATTATACAAAAGAAATAGTATATATCTTAGACCTTGATTCTGAATTTCTTTGCAGAATGAAATATGGTTATCACCATACTCTAGATATAAGTATTTGTGGTCATCATTGAAAGAGTATGAGTAATGGAGACAACAACTAGATACTCAAATGACACAAAGCGCTTACAGTATGTTTTCCTTTCAGTATTCTTTCAATGCAGAGTAAATATCATTCCAGCTCTTAGAAATCATCATTCTTTCCCCCTTTTTATTTCAAAATGGTTGCAGATTTTTCATTCACGAAAAGGTTAAAGGCGTTCCCCATCGCAAGAGGGATTATCTTACCGGAGGATTCTGGGACTGCAGATGTATACTGCGGCAAAATCCTAAATTCATCGGAAAAAAATCATTTCCAGACCCCAGCTGCTAAAAATAATAGAATTATAGTAAATCATTGATAAGATTAAAACATAAACCCATTTTTACATTCCAAAGTGTTTTAAAACATGAGTCTTTTCTCTTAATTCATTTCTTAAATAATGCAAATTTTAAAGTAGCTTTCCTATCCCGAGCACGCAGCGCCATGAAATCGATAATTTTTGATCTTTTGGTTAGTAGGCAACATGGTGAGCTATTGCAGTGACTGCAGGCAGCAGACATGTTCTTGTCAGCTAAAAATTTTCATATTGTTTTTGAGCCATAGAGATTTGTAAATGGGATATAGCCAGTTATACCTTCAGCTCGCACTTTGCTTTAAGGACGTAAAACAGCACAGTTTTAGACATACATATAAATATAGATATATATTTTAAAAACAAGAAGCATTACTGGATTTTAAACAAAAAATTATGTAAAAAGAGTGGCTGGTGTGATTATAATCACATCATGCAGGGTCCACGGTTTCCATTTAGTGAAATTTCGCAGAGGGCAAGTTCTTAAGAACATCCCTGCTGTGCAGAGTGAAAAGCATGAACAAACCAAAGACAGAATTCATCTGTGTTTATATTTTACAGACAATGAAAAACCTACTCTTTGTATGCCTTTTTTTCCACCTTATTATTTCATGAAAACTGCAGCATTTTCCCCACCCCCACCCGAACTCTCACCACCCAGCACTGCGGTGTGCGGTGTTTCTTTCTCTCTTTTTTTCCCCCCCTCTTCTTCTTTTTTGCTTTCACAAATTCTGCACGCGCCATCTTTGTCTATTGTTACTCTTTTCTAATTTCAGTTACCCATTCTCTTTCAAATCAGTTAATAAATAGAACGCTAAATGCCCAATGGATGCCTGTGTGTTTAATTTTGTTCCCCATTTTGCTCTGAAAAATAATAATAAAAAACCCCATGCCCCACCCAAAGAATTTTCTAGTATTACTGTAACCTGTTGTGTATAGTGGTTATAAAAATATTATTAACATAATAGCAACAGCTGCAGCCTAAATAGAAGCTAGGAGATAATTAATGTGCTACAACAAATTAATTTGCTGCAGGTGCTTGTGCTCTGAACTGCGTAACCCAAACCATTTCAAGTCTGAATACAATTACTATTCTCCCTACATGCTAAAACAAAATGCAGAGTGAAATATCTTGTTGTTATAAATATCTTGTGTGCGTGTTGTCAAAGACCATCCTCTCCCCTGAACATTTTAGCCATCAGTAGAGAAGTGGAACAGACAATTTAAAAACCCTAATAGAAACGTATATATATTTAAAGACGCTCCTGTGATATGTCCAGGCTTGAAAATGTAATTTCTGCCTATATATTAAATTATACCAATCATCTCTAACCTTCTGTATTCCAGAGCTTTGTAGGTAAAGACGCACTGAGGTATTGCATATGTATAATGGGGAAGGTGTGGGTTGTAAACATCTCAGTAGTAACTGATGCAAAATTGTATATTTTCCATTTACTTTATAGTAGATAAAAGCAATTGTATTTGCTATTCAGGTTATAGAATCTCCAGTGAATTAGATGAAGAATTTTACTCTCTTCTCTGATAAACAGTGTTAATGGGAGCGGGTTACTAGTTTACCTTTCAGAAATATGCCAAGTAACACACTGCAGCATGCTAAGACTACGAGGACAGGAGGCTGAGTGAAGCTAAACTGCCCAGAAGCAACTGTCCTTTTGCATTCTTACACCACAGTGCGACGATTAACTTTGGGCATGTAAAAAGAAGGACATACAGACGTAATTGCCGGAAACATTGTGAAGAAGCTGAACTAAGGCTGAAGTTTAGAACTAAATTTTGCTGATTTTTCTTCATTAACATTCTACTAATGGCACTTTAGAGACTAACAAATTTATTTGAGCATAAGCTTTCGTGGGCTAAAACCTACTTCATGCATGCATCCGATGAAGTAGGTTTTAGCCCACGAAAGCTTATGCTCAAATAAATTTGTTAGTATCTAAGGCCTGGTCTACACTGAGGGGGGGGGGTCTATCTAAGATATGCAACTTCAGCTACAAGAATAGCGTACCTGAAGTCAACGTATCTTAGATCGACTTAGAATCACTTACTTCGTGTCCTTGCGGCGCAGGATCGACAGCCACTGCTCCCCCATCGACTTTGCTTCCGCCTCTCGCCGAGCTGGAGTTCAGCAGTCGATGGGAGAGCGCGATAAATCGATCCCTGATAAATCGATTGCTACCCGCCGATCCAGCGGGAAGTGTAGATGTACCGTAAGGTGCCACAAGTACTCCTCGTTCTTTTTGCTGATACAGACTAACATAGCTACCACTCTGAAACCATTCTACTAATGGAAATTAGTTTTCTGTCTTCATTACCGCAATGTACACCGCACTCTTTTGAAAATGTAATTAAAGTAAAGAGTTGTATATTGTGTATTTTAATAGATTGCTCATTCACTGCGTAAACTTAAAAAAACTATTCTGTAATCTAACAAAAGTAATAGTGTGTGTATCCTAACAGGAACTATAAAACTAATCTATTGGAGACTGCATAGATTTTATCTATATTTTTGTTCAACTTACCAGTGAGTACTTGGAGGGAACCTTGATTCTAAAACACCATTTGCACTGCACTCTGGCTGCGAGTTTTGATGCATAAAAGATATTCTTAAAAGGCCTGATGAGCTGTTCTTACTCATATTGGTAAATGCTTACTGACATGAGTAGTCCTACTGAAGTCAGTTGGATTACTCGTGAACAAGAGTAAGGGCTGCATAAATAGGGTCTAAACTAGAGTTTGTATGCCTAGAATATCTCATACCTTAATTAGAAATACCTACAACCATCAGTTATTCTGAGATCTATGTACTCCACCATCTATGTTCTTGGTTTATATGAAAGCTTTGGTGTCAGAATCTATTTTATTTCTCCTGATTCTTCTCATCCATTTTAAGGGCCTGATTGTTAAGTCCTTACATATGCCAAGCTTCTGTTGATGTCAATAGTTATTTTGCTATGGTAACAACTGCAAGATCAGTCCCTATATTTTAGCTATTCCAGTAATATCCATAACAGCTTATTATAATATTCCACCCCAAAAAATAATTATCCAGTTTATTAAAATGTACCACTGATTTGCATATGTAGCTCCATAAAACAAAAACCAAGATACTTTTTCTCAAACTTCTGCACAAAATGTATATTTCTATAATCCAAGTCCAAAATTTTTCTTCTCCCACAGTAAGTTTGGTACTATAACATGGGCAATGTTAGGCTTCATCCTTGGAGCACCACCAAAAAAACCCCGTCTGATTTGGAGGTAATTCGGGATCAAGCTCTTAGACAGAAAAATAAGTCTTCTTCCAAATAGGGGGCCATGTTTTGCTTTTGTTTGATTTCAGTAGGACTTCTGATTAAAAACTGACAGTACAATATGACTGAAGGAATAAAAGATAACTACGTTATTCAAGAATAGGAATGATACTATCATTATTCTAGAGCAGAAATAGTTACCTTGTCAACAATTTGTAACTTTGTTTTCTATCTAAAGTACGTAGATAGAAAACATAGTACCTGAGCACCTCAGAATGTATAAATTATCACCACAACATCCTAGGAAGTAGTATTATCCCAAATTTACAAATAGGGAACTAAGGGAGATTAAAGGCCAGATTTTCAAAGGCATTTAGGTGTCTAAAGATGCAGATAGGCGCCTACTGGGATTTTCTGAAGGGCCTAGAGCCTAACTCCCATTGAAGGGAGCAAGATGCTTTTGAAAAATCCCACTAGATGTCTATGTGCATCTTTAGGCATCTAAATACCTTTGAAAATTCTGTCCCCAAATCACTTGCTCAGTCACATAAGAAGAGGGGGGCATAGCAGGGCATTGAACCCAAGTCTTTTGAGTCTTAGGCTAGACCCCAATCAATAGATCATCCTTTCTCCCTATTCCTAGTCACTATAAAGAAAAATATAGTATGTGTTAGTGGCAACTGCCATACATATGGTGAGTATTTATTTGAGGGGAAAGGGGTGCGTGTGTATAGTTTCTTTATTTCAAGAGAAGGTATATTTATAGGAGTTTTTTCCCACTAATTTCAAGAAGAAATAGTAGTAGACATGTTTTCCGGCCCTCTTATTAATGTTCCCTCCTCCCGCTCTCCTCCCACCCCAAAACCCAAGAACAAAATAAAAGGGAAGGGGAGATTTGATAGCTATATGTGAAGAAGAAAACAAATGGATGGATGCAAGATGATATGACAGTCATATGTTGTATTGCTGTGTGAATGTAGGTAACTAATGGGCTAGATCAGAGGTTCTCAAACTTCATTGCACTGTGACCCCCTTTTGACAACAAAGTTACTACGTGACCCTGGGAAGGGGGCGGAGCCCAAACTCGGCCACCCTGGGTGGTGGGGAGAGGGGACCGCAGCCCAAGCCCCGCCGCCCCGTGTGGGGCTGGAGCTAGAGCTTCAGTCCTGGGTCCCAGCAAGTCCATGCTGGCCCTGGCAACCCCATTAAAATCAGGTTGTGACCCACTTTGGGGTCCCAGCCCACAGTTTGAGAACCGCTGGACTAGAGTGATTAAAGATTCAATTTTATTATGACTGTTGACCCTGGGCCCAGTCCTGCCAGATCCTGAGCACCACCTACAACAGGCCTTCCCCTAGGAAGCGAGGGAAATCCATGGGACTACTCACATACTTACAGTTAAGCACATATGTGAGCGCTTTGCTGGATGAAGGCCTATGGTACCTGTACTTCTGCAGGAATAAAAAGCCTTTATTTGAATTTCATCCATCACAATTTATGTAAATCCCACCTACACAGAATACATTTATGTGATTTCTCTCTTTAAAGGGGCACTGTCAAGTGGAAATCTAGTCAACATTAACAAATGAGTTAAAAGCACTTTGATATGGTACATCTACCCTTGAGTCTCCTGCTATTTTTTATGGGGTTTACAGTTGCATTTTTTTTAATTGTCTCTACACTGGCGCTCACCTGTAGTCTTTAGTGGAGTCACCAAGAATTAAAGATGAAGTCATGTGATGAAACCTCCAGGAATACATCCAACCAATATTGGCAACCCTATCTAGTCTCCATCCCCCTAACTCCCTGGGGAACCTGGTTCCACAGATCCATGCCAAGAGATACACCCACCTGACCTCAGCAGCCTTGTTTGTGCTTTTCCAGGTAAAGTCCACAGGGCTCAAGGGGTGAAATTTGCACCCTGCACACCCACCTCAACCTACTCAGTTAAATCCCTCTCCTTCAATACAGACCGTGGTGAGAGGGCTCTGCCAGGTCTAGAAGTGTGGGGGCTGTGACTTATAGATGCCCTTATATATGAAACAGTACTATGTTAAAGTGCACTAGGGAACATTACAAAGAGATTACTTATAGAGATTACTTACTTTCTTCCCTCTTGGCTTTGCCCCCCCTTCCCTTCAGAGTCAGGTGAGCATTACCTCATTGCAGTCCCAAACTGACCAAAGGAAGGGGGGTGACTCACTCGAGTCCAATAGAGCCTTTTGTTGCGGCCGAGGCCAGCATCCTTTGTTCCTGTGAGGCTGGGCTGGGTTTGTCCCATACATGCCTTGATGAGGTATGAACTGCTCCTCTGCTCTTAGAGGGTTTTTGCCTGGGTTTATTTTAATCTATGAGGATACATTTTCAACCTCATAACTATATACTTGAAATTATAACCTATAACATTACTGTAACAACAATTACTGTAATATCACTATAACAACAATGCTCAGAGCATCATGAGCCTTCCGAAGACACCCAACATGACAAACTTTGCATTGGATACCACACAGTCATTTTATAAGGATGAACATGGGTGTGTAGGGTGTTCCCATGAGGTACAGAACATCACAGGGACATTGCTGCAAAAGTTGCTGCCCTCCTACAAAAGGGGGGAATGTGGGCAAGGGGGACCCCTCCACACATGGATTAGGCAGGGAATAATTTGGCCCCTGGCAATGGCTAAAAATTCTGTCAGCAACAAAACTGAATCTGGTGGGGGGCTCGGATTCAAGATTTCTGAGTTCTACTCTCGCCTCTTCTGCTGACTCAGTGTGTGACCCTGGACAGGTCAACCTCTCTGTGCCTCACATCACCCACCTCCAAGAGCATTGTAAGGCTTAAGTAACTAATATTTGCAAAGGGTTTTCATGTCCTCCAATTAAAGGTGCTATAGAAGTGCTCTTGTCAGCACTGAATTTTGAGACTGTAGCCTGTAGGCTGGTTCACCTCAGTGTTCATTTCAGTTTTGCTAAACGGACAAATATTTATTTTTGCACAGGACTCCTCTGCATTGGGGGTGTCATAGAGCAAGCCTCCTTGCTTAGGAGCCTTGGATGGCAGCCATTTCCTTCTACAAGCTGCTTCCGTAATCCCTCCCAGCTTTGCTGCTTTTGCCACTGCCTGACCACCACCATCACCCCACCAGCCCCAGTTCTGGTGTAGGAGCCGCACAGCTTATCAAATGATTTTTGTAATCAATTAACATTGCTGCATAATGGCGCAGAATTTAGTACAGCTCTGCTGCATGAATTATGCAGTGAGGCTTCCCAATTTAAATCTGATGTGGCACACAGTACAAGGGGCCTTGAATGTGACTGAGCTCATGCTACAGAAGGAAGAGGGAGCTAATTAGGAGGTCTGGCAGGGGTAGGGATCCTCAGTGCAAATACGGAAAATCCTAATAGTAGAAGGGGGGAGTTAGCTGCCAACAGACTCTCCTTTGAAGATCTCAGAAACCTGATCCTTTTTCCAGCTGCAAGCAGCCCTCTTCCCATAACATCCTGCCCCTACAAAGGGAGAAATGGAGAACAAGTTGTCAATGACCTCATCACCTTCCCCCTCTCTCCCACTCCACCCTGAAGATCACTGTTCTTGGAGGGGGTCCCCCTGCTGATCCTGTAGTACCAGAGATGGGTGGCACACACCTCTCCATTGTAACGTGTTAACCGATTGCATTTATCAGTAAAGAGCAGCTAAACATTTCTTGTGGTACTGGAAATAATATCTGGGACTCTTATTTGCTTTCAGAGCCATTTAATTTCCAAATATTCAGAGCTATAGGCATCTAACAATGCTCCATGAGAGCTAAATCCTGCATCTTGGCAGGGGGTTAGACTAGATGACCTTTGCGGTCCCTTCTAACCTATGGTTCTATGATAACACCTACAATAAAAATACAGATAGACTCCAATGTTTCCTTACCTCAACTGTCTGAGTCCACATCGTATCTGAAATTTGTATCTGATCCTGTGCCTAAAATATGAAAACTGCCCCTCAAGGCCTTTTCAAAAATCAGTATTACCTACATGATGGATAGATGACACTTTTCCTTGCCTCCCTCCCCATCAATCTGTATTCACCCTTTTTGCCCTTACTGTCTGATAATTTGAGAGCTCTGTATTCTTTAGAACTAGTCAAATAGTTTTACAAAATGATTCTTGAGTGTTTTCTTGAATAAAAGCGCTGAACCAGGTTTGCTGTGATTTCTGGGCTCATACCATTGCAAGTGTTGAAGGACTCTTGTGTATTCGGAGGCAATGATTGGGAGACCCAAAACCTATACATATTTTTACTCAAGCCTTCATTCATTTTAAAAATTGTACTATAAATTCATTTTTGTTGTTCTTTCTTACTCATTATTCAGCTGTTTAAAAAGTGTTCATCAAACGGAAACAATACCATGTGATCACTCACTAACTAGTCAAAGCAAACTGTTAATAAAAAAAGCACATGGGATGAAAATTATTCATTAAACTAATTTAAAATTAGTCTCTAGCCAAAAAAGGGCTAAATTCATAACACATATTTGAATCAAATAATTCAACCCGCTCTAATCTGAAAGATTTCTAGCTAGGCATCTGCCTCAGCCCAATAATAAAAACACTATCTGGAGTGTTAGCTAGTTCAGGATTATAGGATGTTGTTACAGAAAAGGTGACAATAATAGATTGTATTGGAGCTGAGATCCAAAGTAAAGCAGCTGTACATCAGAGAGACAATCAGAGCCAAGAGACTGATAATGAGTATGGTGAGTATTTTTTCTGCTTATGGGTGGAAAAGCAAGAGAAGTCTCTTTTTGAAGACAAAGCACATAGTAATGTGATCATAAAAATCTCCTAATGGGTATTATGTGATGTAGAGTAAATGTATTCATTTCAATATATTATTCCTATACCTCTGCATGCTTTTCAGAGTGCTACACAGTGCAGTGTGTATGTTATTGCAATGGTATCACTAAATGTAGGCAGAGCTAATTCACCTGTTTTATTACTATTATTTTTGTTATTCATATTTATATTGCAGCAGCTCCCAGAGATTTCAATTAGTGTTGGGGAGCCTGTTTTGTTAGGCAATGTACAGACACATGCAAAGGCACTATCCCTGTCCTGAAGAGGTTATATAATCTCAGATGACAAGTGACATACAAAAGGCAGGGGAGGAATATAATAATTATAGGCAGGGTGGGTAGCACCATATATTGTTAAGGTTGCCTGACTCTTTTATAAGATCTATAAGCTCCTGGTTTCAGTTGCTTATCATTTTGCCAAACTTTACCATTTGTCAGTATCTCGGGTTTCTGTTATTCAGGGTTTATTAATTTCATGTTTCAGGACTGATTTCTTTTAGCAATTTTTGAGATTTATGTAGATGTCCAAAAATCAGAGGATTTGGTGTCTCTCTCTTTGTGTCTATTGCAATGAGTAATTTATATTACATACATTACTCATTAGAGTAGTATAGACTGCAATAAGTAATCTCTTTGTAATGTTCCCTAGTGCACTTTAACATAGTACTGTTTCAAACAGAACTACATTAAAGCTCACTAGGGACCTTTAGTGCACACCAGCAGGATCTACATGGACCAATTAATGTACAACACAGTGCGTTTTAGAAATCACACTCTTGTTATCTGCATTATTGCTTTGTGTACACAAGTCCTTAAATACAAGTAACTGTTTCCAGTGTTTATTGGATAAATACCAATGTATTTTCTTTTTTAATCAAGGGGGTTTTATTACTGTTTAATCAATTTAAACCTAAAATCAGAAGCCCTATCTATACCTCTATCAGCAATCCCTGTCTGCCTCAGTACTTAGCCATTATTAATTAGTTGATTTATCATTTAGGCATCACAGCAGAAATGGGTCTGGATGAGGGGTTTGAAGGAGAAGAGGACAGTGGCCTTAACTAAAACAAATTCATGTAACTGCATTTCATTGCTTATCCAAAGCAGAGGCAGAAATCTTGTATTGTTTCCTTGTACTTTCTGATCTACAGCCTTACAAGATTCTGTTGTCTCTTGTCTTATACCTAGATTGTAAGCTCTTTGGGACAGACACCTTCTCTTTGTTCTGTGTTTATACCATAGCACAGGGGTGGGCAAACTATGGCCCGTGGGCCGCATCCGGCCTGTCAGACCCTTTAATCTAGCCCTTGAGTTCCCACCAGGGAATGGGGTCGGGGGCTTGTCCTGCTCCACACGTGCCGTGGCTCTGCATGGCTCCCAGAAGCAGCGGCATGTCCCCCCTCCGGCTCCTACGTGAAGGGGCAACCAGGGGGCTCTGCACGCTGCCTCCGCCCCAAATGCCAGCTGTGCAGCTCCCATTGGCCAGGAACTACAGCCAATGGGAACTGCAGGGGCGATGCCTGCAGACGGGGCAGCGCAGAGCCACCTAAGCGGTACCGTGCCTCCACATAGGCGCTAGAGGGGGACATGCCGCTGCTTCTGGGAGCTGCTTGAGGTAAGCTGCCCGGAGCCTGCACCCCTGACCTTCTCCTGCACCTCAGCTCCCTGTCCCAGCCCTGATCCCCCTCCCACCCTCCGAACCCCTCATCCCCAGCTCCAACCCAGAGCGTGCACCCTCAGCCAGAGCCCTCACCCCCCGGCACACCAACCCTGTGGCCCAGCCCAGAGCTCCCTCCCACATTCTGAACCCCGCAGCCCTAGTCTGGCGCCCCTTCTCATACTCCAAACCCCTCTGCTCCACCCCCAGCCCACAGCTCCCTCCTGCACCCCAAACACCTCACCTCTGGCCCCACCCCAGAGCCTGCACCTCCAGCTGGAGCCCTCACTCCCTCCTGCATACCAACTCCCAGCCCAGAGCCCCCCTCCCATACCCTGAACTCCTCATTTCTGGCCCCACCCCAGAGCCCACACCCCCAGCCAGAACCCTCACCCACTCCTGCACCCCAACCCCCAATTTCTTGAGCATTCATGGCCTGTTATACAATTTCCATACCCAGATGTGGCCCTCAGAACAATAAGTTTGCTCACCCCTGATCTAGCACAATGCGGTCCTTCTCTGTGACTGAAACTTCTAGGCACTATGATAATATAAATAACAAACAACAATAAATATGTTCTGGATTTTCCACAGGAAAAAATACTTTTGGAACGAGAGGAAATGTTTTCTGTCCAGAAATCCTCTATGTTCTCTTCCTTATTAAGAGAGACTCCAACATTAGTAGGAGTCATCTGCCTTGCCCCTTCCATTAGCATGTTGGAAATGTTTCCTGTGGAAATATGAATCTTAATTTTCAACCATTCATTTTAGAAAATGCTCAGTTACTGAAATGAAGTCCATATTTCAAGATGTGCTATTTAGAGAGAGACACACACTGTTCAGTGATCCGTTTGTCTCCATCCCTTTAAACACAGCACTGGCTCACTTTGTCCCTTAGATACATGGACACAAGTCCCTATGAAGTCAATGGGATTTATCTGAGGGCAGAAATGAGCCCCAAATCTCTAACACAAGGAGGAAGATCCATCCCTGCATTGGTACCATGGCAGAGGAGTGGTAGCTCACACTTTCATCTATCCAGGGCTGCCCTAACTCAAGCCCCTGCAGCAATCGCCCTTACTGGCTACTACAGTGTTGCGGAATTCTGTGGGATCAGACCACACTGGCCTCTCCCTCTCTCAACCCAGAGTGGGACACCCTTTGTACTGAGGGAAGCTGTTTGGAGAGAGAGGCCATAGAGTTGGCAGAGTCAGCTCTGTGGCTCCCACAGAGGGCCACCTGTCCAGAAGTCCTTATGGGCCCTTTGTGCTGGCAGAAAGGGGTCACAGTGCACTGATGAATTTTATTCCCCTATAACTTCTAGGTCCTTAGAAAAGTTGGGATTCTTATATATCAACCACAAATTCCCCCAGAAGGCAGGCTGCCTAGAAAATAATTCCTATCAATGTCCCACTGGTATTCCACAACTATGGTTGCTCAGGGAGAAGAGATTTACACGTATTGAATTCACTGTTATTACTCTGACAAATAGTATAATCCCTCAGAGCTAGTTCCTGCTTAATCACTTCTCTATGTTTTTAATGACCTTAGAACTAGAGATAAGAGTAGTTGAGAAGATGGAGGGCCGCTTACAAGACCTTCCTTTGCTATACACTGACAGGCAGCTCTTGGAAAACTCTAGAACCAATGTACCAAATCTGGTTGTTTACTTCAGTTTATAGTGACCAGGACACATGCTTAAGGGGGAAGAAGTAGTAGGAGTATATTTTGCGAGGATGCAGAGGAAGAAAATAATATTTTCTTTTTGTGTAACAGATACAACTAATTTTTAATCATGTCTTTGTCAGCATCTGACTCTGAATCATGTCTGATGCGTGAAAGCACCACAAAGCGAGGCAGGCAGGGTAAGAAGCCTGAATTGAAATTGTGACTGCTCAATGGTGACTGCTCTTGTAGCATCTAGCATTATATTGTTCATGTTGTGTTAACGTATACAGAAGTAACTGTGACATTTGTCCCCATGGGATGTTTGCAAGAATAAGATGTCTATGTTTTTATAACACTCTGATCACTATGCTCTCTAAATGCCTTGTAAGAGAAAGTTTCCAAAAGTATCCTATTAAGTTTCCTTACCTCTCTTCTACACATGGGATTTTGTTGTTTTACTGATTGTGGGAAAACACAATCAACCAGAAGAATTTTGCATTTTCCTCTACAGGTGGTGAGATTCATGGTCATTCATTTTGTTGTGTCTCACAAGGCTATCCCAGCAAGTAAAGTTTTCATGAAATTGTGATGCAGTGACATATATTTCTTGAAATAAGGGAATGAGACCTAACAGATTGGATCATAAGCTCCTCTGAAGTTAAGCCAGTTCATTTGTTAGCATTAGGCTGTTAGCTAAGACCTAGTGGGTTAAAGCAGAGAACTGAGGCTCAGGAGGTCTAGCTGCTGCTTCTGGCTCTGCCGCTGACTCACTAGGCTACATTTACATACCAAAAAGAAAAACGCCAAACCCTGACTGAGTCTCAGACCCCAGGTCAACTGACACAGGCCCATGCTGTGGGGCTAAAACTAGCAGTGTAGGCGTCTGAGATTGGGATAGAGCCCAGGCTCTAAGACCCACCCCCATTGCTTGGTTTCAGAGCCTGGATTCCAGCCTGAGTTCAAACATCAACATGGCTATTCTTAGTCCCACAGCATAAACCCAAATCAGTTGACCCTGGCTTTGAGACTTGTTGCCACTGTTTTTTGTTTGTTCACATACCCTATGTGAAGCTGGGCAAACCATGTCACTGCTCTTTGCCTCAGTTTCCTGATCTATAAAATGCTATAAGTAATAATATCAGAGGGGTGTTAATATTTACACAGTGCCATGAGGTAGGCAGCTGGAAGGCATTCTAGAAAGGCAAATTATTATTCCCATAGCATTAATCATAGAATATCAGGGTTGGAAGGGACCTCAGGAGGTTATCTAGTCCAACCCCCTTGCTTAAAGCAGGACCAATCCCCAGACAGATTTTTACCCCAGTTCCCTAAATGGTCCTCTCAAGGATTGAATTTACAACCCTGGGTTTAGCAGGCCAATGCTGAAACCACTAAGCTATCCCTCCTCCCATTGCAGAGCTAGGCTTGGAAAAGCTTTTGTAACACTGTAGCATGTTGTAAAGCTTTTGTAACACTGTAGAGGCTGTAGCATGAAGAAATCTGAGCAATTGTTTATTCCAGACTCTGTCATCATATTAGCTGAAAACAAGAACTAGGTTCTCTGACTAGTTTATTTATTGTCACAACATATTCTACTATGGGGCACACATAGCCAAATGTTTTCCCTTAAAAAAGAAATTCAGTCAAGTCCAAAACCTTACCCTTCTCTCTCCAACACACATACATACCTTTTAGAATGCACATATCTTGGTACAACGTGCAATTTCCTTGGCTCAAAACCCTCCTCTCCCCCCAAACTAGATAAGATGTTTGATTGTATTTTACGTTCTGAAATGTCTATTTGTTTTTTCACCAGCATGAGTATTATCTCATATCTATGCTAATATTTATCTGTTAGAAAAGGTGCCATGAACCAGCTGACATGTCTTGTATGTTTCACAGCAGAACCTTACTAATCAGCACTCCCCTAATCTGCGTACTTTATAGCCCTCCCAAGGCACTGCTGGAGTGAGGCCCTATTACTAAAACGTTCTTATTTTTACAAAGTACTTACTGACACATTAAGAATTCTTATATAATAAAACTGAGCTATATAATTATCAAAAGTAAAAGGCACAGTGTACATTTGATTATGTGCTATCCTTGTTTTCTTTTGTGTTTATTCATTTAATGCCAATCCCAGCCAGACTAGCCAGTAATTTAAATGGGCTCCCTATGATTAGTGCAAATGAGTTAGGTTCTACTGTAATTTAATTTATTATAAGCAATGTTACGTTATCAGTAGTGTGCCATATGTTGTATGGTCAGCACATTTTCTTAAAGTATAATTAAACCTTCAACATCCCATGAATTCGTTAGTGTTGAATGTTTGGGTTGTTGGGGTTGTTTTAGCTTTTGTTTCTTTAATACTGACCTTTTCAAATTCCTACCCAGATAATGGGATCCGACTTTCAAGTGGGAGACAGACTTTTCCAAATGTTTCAACTTAATAAGAGGTAAAACAAGAGAAACTGAAAAAGGCAGTGACTTTGACTTAAAAGGAAAAGAGCTCTCTTAAAAACCATTAAAATGACCCTTGCTGTTGTCTAATGTGGAAACATTTAAAAAAAGGTCTGACTTCAAAAAATCTTGAGTTTAATGACATTGCTAAAATATTGCATCCTTTCTTCCAAGCTTTATTGTAGAGCCATCTATTGAGTCCCTAAAATACCTTTTAAAAAACAGTACAGTACTTTAAGTATGTTTAAAATACTGTTCAAATGTATTGGAATTACAAGAAGTAGTGAATTAACATGTTTATCCAGCATATGAGGAACAAGACTCATAGCTATGGAAAGAGAAAAAATTGTAGTGATTTTTCTCTTTCCATAGCTATGAGCTATGTATGATAGGTCTGTATGAATTATTCTGTATAGGTTTGTGGAACATATCCCGCAGTGGGAGCCATGTAGGAGGGTCCTTATGTTGCCAGAAGTCTTGTTTGCAAGATCACAGCCTTATGTATGCTCTCCCTTTACTGACCATGCTTTCCTCCAGCATTATTAACAATGGAAGGAACTGGCATGTATTAAGGGGAGAATAGTTCCTTCAATCACAAAGAAAGCTGGATCGAGCCATGTATTTTTAATTTCCATATTATGTTGCATAGGCCAAGTAGTTCAAGCCACACATGAAGAGCCAACACTCCCAAGGTATAGTTTCAGCTCTGCCACTGATTTGTGTGGTCTTGGACAAGTCCCAGATGACCTGGTTTTTGGAGCCACTGAATGCTCATCAATCCGATTGAAGTCATTGGGAGCTGCTGGTGCTGAATATAAGGTCCATTTTCCATAGGCGAAGAAATCAATTTTCTCCACTAAAATATTAAACGTGTGCCTGATATAACTATGTTCTTAGCACAGTGTTGTCTGCCCTGGTGATTTTTCTTGGGAGTCTTGCAATATTTGATGTTTTTCTTAAAGCTCTATATCATGAAACTGTGAGACTCTTGGCTTTCATTTTAAAAATGAACTATGCTTCTAGCCTGTATGGTTGCAAAGAAAAGCTGAAAAACATGACTATAATGCACCCTAAAGGTTCAGATACCAGAAGGCAAAGAAAAAGAACCAAAATTTATTATTTGGGGGAAAAAATCTAATAAACTTTAAGCTAATCTCATGATTGTTTGAAGCCTGACTCATGATTTTTGAATGCTTGAGGCTGGCAATACACTGAAGAGTTTCAGATGAAAAAGTTGCTGCTTGCATCTTGTAGACTCTCTCAGAGGCACAGTCAGACTTAGGAGAGAAAGCCTGTGTTCATTTACTCCATGTGACCTTAGGCAGATCACTTGAACTGTCTGTTCTTTGTTTCTCCAACTGTAAAATGGAGAGAATGATTCTTTACATTTTTGTAAAGTGCTTTGAAATCTATGGATGAAAGTATTGTTTATTTATATTCAGGAAGGTCCTAGACATAGAAAGTGAATGATTTCCATAAGCACATTATATTTCTTTTCCAGTTCATTCAATTCTGGAATGTTATGACTAGTTTTTGGCTTTCAAATACTACGATGATGGGTGTGAGAAAGAATATATGTATATATGCGTGCACATGTATATACAGAATGCAATGAATATATACTGAAAACCATTTGAAGCTGGTGTAGCTCTCAAATTTGAAGAGATGGCTGCCTTTGTTGCATTCTCAGATAACAAAGCTGGTAAATATTCTGTGTCACTTTAAAAGGTCAAAAATTCTAGCAGTCTGTTGCCTAGTGAAATATATACATTCAAAACATTACTGGTTAAAATGACGACCTAACGTTTGTCACAGGATGAACTAATGCCAAGGCATATACTTAAAATGAGATGTTAAACTAAGTCCATTCAGCCTAATTCTGGTATCTGTCCAGATGGAAATTAAAGATCTCTGTGGCATCTGAGGGACTGATCCAATGCCCATTGAACTCCCTGGAAAAAAACCATTTTAGGGGAGTAACCTGAACAACATTCCCTCTGTAAAACTCATTCTAGTGTCTAAGATAGTAAGAGAGTTACTGCTGTCTGCAAAATGACTCTAAGCCCTGGTCTACACTATGAGTTTAGGCTGAATTTAGCAGCGTTAGATCAATTTATTAAACTAAATTTAACTCTTTCCGTTCGTGGTTCTACACAGTTCTTCAGCTGTGGCAGTCACCATGGATGTCAGAGCGTGGCGTAGAATTTTTTTCTTTTGGAAGGATGATTTACTTTTCTCCTTTCTGTTCTCCTTTTTCCCTATGCTTCTCCTGATTTCTTTCTGTTCTAGTATTAACTAGTGTGTCTTCTTCTAATGCACCATCTCTGAGGTGGGGGTGAAGTGGGAGATGGAGAGAGAGAGACAGAAAAGAACAGTGGTAAAAAGAGTAAGTGAGAAATTTCAATTTTAAGTTGTGCAGGGCAGAGATCTTTTCTTCATGACTGTCTTCAAAGCAACTTGCACATTGTTGGTGCTTTGCAAGTAATAATTTCTAATGGAAGAGGAGAAGGAGAGAAAAGGAGCACTGAGAGAGTGAGGAGAAAAGATAAGAGACATGGGTAAGGAGGATTATTCATAAATCTGAGACTTGTCACACTCCCCTGAATAGAATCTATGGCAACGGGCTATTTAGACACCCATATATTCCCTTTAAAAAAACCCTCTGACTTGGATCTCTTACTCCTTTCAGGTGGGTCTGACCTACAGACTTCTGATCCCAACTTTTCCAAAGTGTGGGCTGCTGGGATCTATAGCTTTGGTTCAGACCCATTTCTACAGTTAATCTATTAAAATAAAAATGAAAGGTGGTGAGAGAAGAACTTGACACCAGTCAGGCAGTCATCTTTTTGAGTGGCTCCATGAATGTACAGGAAAATGAAATGTACACCAGTAAGTAAGTACCATAGGAAAACAATTTACTGCAATGATTCCATTTAAAAGAGAAACGTTTTACTAGTTTCTATGTAATAAAAGCTTTTCTTTATTTCTACAAGATAGAGGAAGGTGGAAGGAACATCAAGATCAAGACCTGGAATTTGACTGCAAGCACTGGGGTGATGCACTCGTGGTGGCCTGTCATTCTTTACCAGTCTGAGCTTTTTCAGGGTTGGCAACTTCATTGCTAGGAATAATGAACTGAGACCACCAGGACTGGAAGTCACAAAAGCATGGATCTTATTGACTAACTCTGAGTCCAATCAGATGAGGCACAATGTTCTAGTCAGCCCTTCAAGTCAGACATTTGGGCTTGGGCTGAAGTCCGGGCTCTGGGAGTCCAGGCTCCAGCCAGAGCCTGAACATCTACAACACAATTAACAGCCCCTTATCCTGAGCCATGCGAGCTGAGTCAGCTGATATAGGCCAGCTGTGGGTTTTTAATTGCAGTACTATATAGACATATCCAGAGAGAAACAGAGAGTCTGTGAGCAAACTGAGAGAAACAGGGAGAGGGCAGCTAGAGAGACGGAGGGAAACCGGGACAGAGGGAAACCGAGAGCAAGTGGAGAGACTAAGATTGAGTAGGACAGATGTACAGGAGAGGGTCCCTGTAGTTTAAGGCTATGTTTGCTGGCATGTTCCTGAGCGTCCGTTCCTGATCATCGGTTCTGGTCACCTTCTATCATTGATTCCTGTTGTCTCAGAGAGCTGGAACAGAATAACCTAAGTAGGTGGAATCCAGTTCTGTTTGTTCAGTTTTAAATAAAATCCCTGTTACTTAAATTTTTTGATAACCAATTGTATTATCTTGACTACCATTAAATAACCTTTTATCATAGTTTAACTTCACCTAGAGAGCAATGGAAAGGCAAATGTGTAAGATATCGCTCCGTGATCACATACCGAATGAGAAGATCAGAAGGTGTATAGAAGTGAATGATGTAGTGCAAACACAAAGCAGAGATGGGTCATGTAGTCTGCAGGCAAGACAATAGGTGGACAATGCGCATCAGTGACTGTATTCCCAGAGCCCACAAGTGACAGCTGAGCAGAACGAAAATGCGCTGGGCCGATCCCATGACAAAACTCTTTGGCCAGAAATGGAAAGAATGTGCTTGCAACAGAATGGAAGGGTGTGGCGTCGACTTGCATTTGTGGAGGGATGGACGAGGACAAGCTGGACAAAGGTGACATGGTTTAACACCCTTCTCCCCAGCTGTCACCTGCCTAGTAAATTATACCACCATTGTGGTGGACCATTATTAAATCTTGGTCAGAGGTTTTGGGACTGGGTGACCCTCAAATGTATTTCAAATTATAACACTGTAGCCCTACCCTGAAAGGTCTGTTTGCATAGGAGATGCTTAAAAACTTGGGAGGGGTAAGCTACTAACTAGATGTGCAAACAACTGTCTCTAGGACATTACATTTGACTAAGAAACATATTGTTGCCATGCCTACCGTTGATACGGAAAATGCTCAACAGAAGAGCCAGGAGTGTGGTCTCAACACTCCTATTACAGATTGTGGTTTAGAATTATTTTGATTGAATTCTTGTTTATGATGTGTAATGTTTCAGTGGGCCAGCCAGGCAGAGGTGGGACTGTAATAGATTTAACGTTGGAGAAATTATGAGACCCTGAGGTGTACTGTAGAAATTATGTGGGCTTTGGCCAAATAATACATGAGACACTGGGGCATGTTTATTACCAGGTTTTCTTGTAACTTGCTATGTCTCATTAAAGTTTCAAAGTCAGAGAAAGACCCACTAGTTCATCTAGTCCATCTCCCTGCTAATGAAGCATTGTTCCCTAGAGATCATGTTTGCTTTGTACAGTGTAGTTTAAAATGTACCAGTTCATGAGTTTCCCCTACTTCTCTTGCGTGAATAATCCCCAGGTTAATACATCTGTCAGTGAGTTTTGCATTTTCTTTTAAAAAATTATCCTTTTTAAATTTTATCCCATTGCTAACTATATGCACTTGGTGTTAATAACTCTTCCAATATACATAGATAGTTATTGGGTCGCCCCATATTAGTTGCTTAGCTGATCTATACATATTTAGGGCCAGACTGTAAACACAGTTACTCACGGTAACCTTACTCCACAAGTAGCCCCATTGAAGTAAATGGGACTATACCTGAAGTAAGGTACCACTCAATATGAGTAAACATGTCACAATCCAGCTCTTAACTATTTTAATTTTTCTTTACAAGTCAATCCATCCAAGCCCCTAGATATTTTTTGGTCTTCACTGAACTCCCTCTTTCAGATGGTAATGAGATGCCCAGAAGTGAGCTCAATATTATAAGTGTGGTCACACCAGAGCTGTAGATAGAAGAGTCATTTCTTCCTTTTTCCATAATTCAAAGTCCCTGAATATGTAGCCCAAAATTTCCTAGCCTTTTTTTTGCTCACTAATGTTTAATTTTCTCTCTTCTATCACCCGGAGGCTTCTTTTAGCATTACTTTCCCCATTTCTTCCCTAAATGTCTTAGTTTGAATTTCTTCAAGTCAAGTCTTTTTTGTTATTTTCTTCCCACAGGCCATATCATGTCATCAGTTATTAAGCAGAACTCTGTAAATGTGGATCATAAACTATGGAATTAATTTTCTTTGCTTTTTGAGGAGGAAGAAGAAATTGACAGTTAACAAGATTTCCCAATTCAAATCCCACTCTGCTTCTACAAACCGAAAGAAAAGGTGATTTTATTTCTAAAATATTTATTTAATATCAGAAATTATATTAGAATCTTTTACTTTCCACAGCTTGAAATATGTTATTTCAGGTCACATATTTTTACTGATATTTTACAAGTTAGAAATTGGCTGTCTACTACTCAAAGCCTTGTCTTTAAATATCCAGAAAGAGATCCATGTCAAACATTTATAAATAATCATAAAAATACCAAGAAATGTGTATATGCTCTAAGGATTATTTTGGGGAAGTTTCATGGCCTGTGTTATGCAGGAGGTCAGACTAGATGATCAAAATGGTCCCTTCTGGCCTTGGAATCTATGAATTATTAGAATGTACAAGATAATTAATTCTATAGTAAAAGAGCTATGGGAGCCTTATTTGGGCATAGCCATAAGAATGGTGACTGAGTGGAAATGATTACTATTCATTCACAGCCTATATGATGATACACTTTGATATGTTCTATGACCTATGTTTTAAATTTTATAGGCTAAATTTACCACTAGTGTAAATTGATGCATCTTCAGTTAACAAATGGAATTACACCTGCTTACATGTGCAAACAATCTAGTCCCATTCCTTTGTGACTGAAACAAAAACATGATAACATGAGTGTTGTTTGTTAGAGATGTACTACAGAAAAATCAGAGATTTGTCGTGCACAGGCTAATTCTGCACTCATTTACACCTGTGCTGCTCTAGAGAAATCTGTAAGTTTGCCCAACTTTAACTGAGCATAGTTTGGTCCACTGTGCTTGAACGTAATAAGATATTGGAAGAGCATAAAACATATAAGAAAGTGTACAAGCTGGCATCACAGTGTCTCCTACATGGAATTAATCCAGAGGTTTGGACCACATGCTCTCTCATATAGCAGTTCTCTCCCCATCAGGTGCTCCCTGCTGACAGCCACTCTGGTCCACCTCTTTGGCAAGGTCATGATTTAAGTCTGCTCTTTCCAGAGTAACAGAAAGTACAACACACTGAAATCCAAGACCTTGTATCAGGTCTTTGGCCCCAACTCTGTGCTCCATGGTCCTCAGACCCTTCTTCCAGGGCTTTCAGACATCCTTATCCCCCTCTCACGGGCTTCATTCCACCTTGTCCAATGGCTGGTAGGGGATCCCAGGCCCTCTCACTACGCCTGGTTCCAGCCCTGAGATCTAATAACCAGCAGCCAATGACTGCGCTACCCATGCTACTGTGATTACATTGCTATTTATACTCAAACTAGCTCAGTGAGAGCTAGAGCAAGTATGTGTACATGAGCAGGGGCTTCATACCCCTTGCTCATAGTGTGGATATAACCTCAGATGACACAGTTCTGAAAATGGCATCAACAGGTACTCTACACTAGAGCTCCCAACAAAGGGAACATTTTTCACAAGTATCCCAAGTATAGACCAGGCCTTACAGACATAGGTTTGAGCTGAAAACTTATATCTGGGGTGAAGATTTAAACTAACCCTGTTTTCAATTTTTTCAAAGATTTCTTTTACTATTATTTTATTTAAATATTTAACTTCCAACTTTCAAGGATTCCAGAACCAGAATCCTAAAATATTGTTGAAAATCCATTCTCCTCCCAAAATTAGTTCCTGGCTTAATTAGCTCATATGGCAGGAGATATATAATATACACCTTTATGGGAATCCTGATAATAAAGGGTGCAGAGGATCTGGGATTTCTATGTAGAGCCAGTGTCAGAGGCTATATATCACAGGGGAACGCTTCAAAGGGACTCAGGGATTGGGGTGCAGCTACTGTTAACCCACCTGCAAGGCGAAGGTAGGGACGTCATATCCTAGAGGAGAGTGCCTGAGTGGTTGAAAGGATGGTATTGGCCATACCACAAGAGAGACTCCCTCTTGCTAGAGGCAGGAGGTAACAGGATGACTTACAGTCCTGGGTGCCCTGAGAACCATCACAATGGATGCATACAAAACCCCCCACCCCAAATCTGAACCTGGGTTGGGGAAATGGAGAGAGATTTCAGAATCCAAATGTCACCTCTTACCCTAACTTTATAATCCCTTATTTAAAATATACCATGGAATTTTACAGCAATACCTGATACATTGCAGTAGCACTACTGTAAGATGTCATTTTGGACCATTACAGTGGAATAATGAGCCTGCTCTTGTACTCACTTCAGTCAATGGCAAAACTCCCACTGAAGAGCTAGTGGCTTGGAATCCCAGTAGTCTCATTAGCATGGTTGTGCAATTTGGGTGATAATGAAACTAACGCCTGTGTATTGAAGTCGGCCCCATTCATTGCTAAGTTGCATTGGTTGGATGTAAAATGCTTTAATTCTATGGACTTACTCCTAAAGCATGGAGCTTTGTTTTCATAGGTGTCTTTAAACTAGTGTTTGGGGGTATACTGTGTTTTCTTGCCAGTCCATGCTCGTAATACCCATGATCATTAATGGGAGTATTACCATATGTGCACTGAGAGGAGATAGTAGAACTCTTTGTTATACTTTTCTTTATGCCCAGATACATAGGTTACACATACAAACGACCAACGGAGGATGGAGGGGAGGGGCACAGGGAACAATTATTTATATCTCATTTAGGCTCTGATTTTGAAAGGAATATTTTCATACTGCACATATATTGAGGCTACTTAATTTATGGTCAGTTCACTATAAAGTACACAGGGTATGAAGGAGAGGACAGTGGGCATATTTGACATCAGTATACCATGAGACATGTTTCACAGTGAGTTCAGGGGACTGGGGCCTTGATCCTGCATTGAGCTCTGTACATGCAGAGCCCTAGCCCTATTGAAATCAACGGGGTTCTGCATGGACTAGAGTCCACCTGCAAGGAGCTCCTTGTAAGACCAGAGCCTGGGTTCTCTGACTGACTCACTGGGCAAAAATCTCTTAAACTCTTTGTTCTTCAGCTTTTACCCATTTGTAAAATGGTCATAATGCTGCCTAACTCACTGGGGTGCTGTGAAGCTGGTAATGTGCTTTGGGATCGGCTGATATTTTAATTCTAATTTACCAGACACCTTAGTTCTGTATCTTTCCCTGACTAGCTAGTTTCTCCATTATTACAGTGCCTTGAAGTTTCTTTGCAAAGAAGGGGGCAACAGTGCCACAAAACAGGAAGTGGATTTTTGTCCAGGAGGGGAAAGCTGTTGTTTGAAAACATCCACAAAACTACATATTCGTATTGGTTACATAACTGCACTTAAAAACAAAACAGTATAAAACTTTAGAGCCTACAAGTCCACTCAGTCCTACTTCTTATTCTGCCAATCACTAAGACAAAGAAGTTTGTTTACATTGACAGGAGATACTGCTGCCTGCTTCTTATTTACAATGTCACCTGAAAGAGAGAACGGGTATTCACATGGTTCTTTTTTAGCTGGTGTTGCAAGGTATTTACATGCCAGATATACTAAACATTCATATGCCCTATAGTGGGGCAGCTTCCCCACTTTTGCAGAAAAGGGGTTAAAAGCAGCCCTGGAGAGGGCTGCAGCAGGAAAAAGGATTAAGAACAGCTGGAGGAAGCTGACTGGGTAAGAGGGTTGTGGGCCAGAAGGAGTGGGAAGGGCTAGCTGCCTGAGAGAAGGTACCTGAAGTGGAGCAGTGCTGGGGAATGGCAAAGGGAGCTGGGGAGCTCCAGCCTGGTAAACCCCCAGGCTGCAGGCTTGGTGAAGGTACTGGGGCTGCAGAGGGGCAGCCTGGGAATAGGCAGAGGCAGCTGGTCCAACCCCCCTTGCCAATGATGAGTGGTTTACAGACTGCAATCTGCCCCAGAGAGCGGGGGCTAGATGGTGACTGGCAGTAGCCTCTGAGGCAAGGTGGGGATAGAACGAGGGTTGGGGATTCCCCCAGGGAGGGGAGACCCAGATTGTGGGTTACTGCTGGGGGAAGAACCCTGACGTAGAGAGGCACCAGGGTCCAGGAGGGACATAGGGGCCAGTAGTAGGTGAGACACTGGCCTGCAGAGGGCGCTATGGGCTGGAAGAGCTAATTCCCAAGATGACCAGCAGGAGAGTTGTCGCCTCGCTACATGCCCCTTCATGCTTTGGCCACCATTCCAGAGGACATGCTTCCATACTGATGATGCTTGTTAAAAAAATAATGCATCAATTAAAAAGGTGACTGTACTCCTTGGGGGAGAATTGTATGTCTCCTGCTCTGTTTTACCTGCATTTTGCATATATTTCATGTTATAACAGTCTTGGATGATGACCCAGCACATGTTTGTTTTAGGAACACTTTCACAGCAGATTTGACAAAACACAAAGAAGGTACCGATGTGAGATTTCTAAAGATAGCTACAGCACTCGACCCAAGGTTTAAGAATCTGAAGTGCCATCCAAAATCTGAAAAGGACAAGGTGTGGAGCATGCTTTTAGCAGTCTTAAAAGAGCAACACTCTGATGCAGAAATTACAGAACCCAAACCACCAAAAAAGAACATCAGCCTGCTGGTGGCATTTGACTCAGATGATGAAAATGAACATGCTTCAGTCCGTTCTGCTTTGGATCGTTATGAAGCAGAACCCATCATCAGCATGGAAGCATGTCCTCTGGTATGGTGGTTGAAGCATGAAGGGACATATGAATCTTTAGCACATCTGGCACGTAAAAATCTTGCAACGCCAGCTACAACAGTGCCACGTGAACGCCTGTTCTCACTTTCAGGTGACATTGTAAACAACAAGCAGGCAGCATTATCTCCTGCAAATTGTAACCAACCTTGTTTGTCTGAGTGATTGGCTGAACAACAAGTAGGCCTGAGTGGACTTGTAGGCTCTAAAGTTTTACATTGTTTTATTTTTGAATGCATTTTTTTGTACATAATTCTACATTTGTAAATTCAACTTTCATGATAAAGAGATTGCACTACAGTACTTGTATGAGGTGAATTGAATTTTTTTTACAGTGCAAATATTTGTAATAAGAAATAAATATAAAGTGAGCATTGTACACTTTGTATTCTGTGTTGTAATTGAAATTAATATATTTTAAAATGTAGTAAACATCCCAAAATATTTAAAATAAATGGTATTCTATTGTTGTTTAACAGCACAATTAATCACAATTAATTTTTTAATCACGCAATTAATTGCTATTAATTTTTTTAATCTCTTGACAGCCCTACAAAATACACATTTGTAAAAATTCAAAAATCAAGTTTGCATCTTTAGTTCTGAAATGCCAGAAAAGGTGTGGTAAAACCAAACATTTAAAAAATACATGTTTACATACACGAGCTTCTGGGCACCCATATGCAGGCCTTGATTCTGCAGAGCACATAAGCATGTGTCCAGCTTTAAGTAGGTGCTTAAGTTCTATTGACGTCAAAGGGAGTTAAGCATGTTCTTAAATACTCTGCTGAACAAGGATAGACTTAAGTGTTTGATTAAGTGGTTTGCTGAATCAATGACATACACACAAATGTATGAAAGTTGGAATCACCGGCCCCTATCAAACAGCAATGGTTTTATTCACACAGTATGGTGGGTGGCATTTTCCTAGACTGTTTTGGTCCTTTTGTAGAATGTGAAAGAAATGAATAATTTTGCGGATATGACTGTAAACAATCCTGATGATGTCCTAGAAGCACTTCAGGACATGTGCTTAGGAAGTGAATTAAAAAAAAATTCTGTTGTAGGCCTTGCTGGAGCCCTAGGCATAACTAAGAGTATGAGCCAGAATTGGTCCTGGCAGAATAGCAACACACTAGGTATTAGCTAACACCAAGTAAGCACATTCCTGACTGGAGGGGATGGTACAAAACCACACAGATCGCTCAAGTAACTACATAAATGCATTCCTAAGAGATGGTACAAGAACATGCCGACCCTCTCATAAAGATAAAGAGGGAATGACAGGATGAATGAGGAGTTTTGTTTGAACAAGGTACAGGATAATAACAAAAAGCATATGAAACGTAATACATAACTCATTTGTGTCAATGTATAAAAGGACACATCATAAGAGGGGCACCTTTATACTAGTCTACTGGATATCATCCTGGTGTGTTGCTTGAACTGGTACCTTGTTGTGGGCATACAATGTTAGCGGACTGTAGCTTCTATGTGGCACTAGTACTGTGCTTTGTTGACAATAAACCTGGCTGAGCACCTTCGTCACTGAACTGAACCTGTGGGCATTCTTTATGAATAACATCAAGGTCTGCTGAATGAACCCGCCAGACTTTCTGCTGTTGTCACTAACACTGGAGCTCCGAAGAACAGCAGCACTAGAAACATTAACAATGCTGCAGTAATCCTTAACAACAGGAACAACATCTGTGACAATATCATGCCTGACAGAAAAAACTCAGTTACTGGTTAAAGGATACATTAACTAGTGGAAACAAAACAGTGCTTATGTAACTTCTGGTTACAGGCCTCAGCTATAAAGTTTGTATCTTTACTGCTTCAATATTTGAGGATATTCAGGCCTGAGGCTTTGGTACGGTTCATCATCTACAGGGGACTTAGTCACAAATGGATCTGAACTTTCCCAAAATTTTGGAGTGTTTGGAATGGATGCAGGGTTTTAGTTTGGGCCCATCTCTAATAGTCATACCTAAGGATAGGCCAAATAGGCCAGTTTCTTCCAAAGATGGGGAAGAGACCATGCTATTCTACCTGACCCTCATGGTGGTAATTTGAATGACTTTCCATAATTCCCACTCAGATGAATGAGAGAAAGAGAAAGAAACTAACTAGTTATGCAGGTAGGCGCTAGAGATTTTTCTGTGCTAACTAAACTGGTGAGTGTCTGATTCTACCAACCGCAGCCACACAAGCAGTTACTGAACATTTTGGTACCCCTAATATTTTGCCATCCTCGACAGCCATTTGTTCTGGTGGTGCTGTAAGTTAAAAGTTAAAAAAAACGGAGGCACTCAGAAGTCCATAGTTGGTCTGCCATTTCGCCTGTTCATCACAAATTCAAGGTAGTAGCTACTGACATATTGAAATGTCATTCCTAAAAGAAGCCTTCCCTTAACAAACAAACAAAATAAAATTAGTATTAGATAACATGATAAAATGTGCCAAGCTTCTCCCAGCCATTTGCCAAACATTGTCACTCCAAGAAGAAAACAATGGGAGCTCTAGGTGCTCAGTATGAGCACTGGCAGGAAAACAAGAATTCTGTTTCATGATGAGGTTTTGACATTTGGTTCTCTTCCGATGCAGAACAAAATGTGGAAGACCTATTGAAATTTTATCAAAAATACCTGAGACCCACCTCCAGAATAGCCAATAGCCTGGTAGTTAGGATGCTTATGTGGGAGACCCAGGTTCAAGTCCCTGCTCTGCCTGAAGCTGGGTCTCCCACTTCTCAAGTCAGTGCACTAACCATCATGCTATTGGCTACTCTGGGAGAGGAGGGGGGGGCTTTGTTTCTCTCCATCTTGCTGGTTTTGACCAGAAATTCCATTCTGGACCTCAGAAACCTTCCCAACAAAAGCTTTGTCAAAACCAATACGTTTCCATGAAAAGTTTTAGTTTTGTAGAATTGGTATTTTCTGATGAAAAAAATATTTAGACAAACAGTTTCCAATTGTAGTAAGATGAGGCCCTGAAACATAACCTCTTGTTTCAAAGGCCCAGTCTGAGGCCTGAAGCCTGAACCAAAGTACTTCCAGGCATTGCTAAGCAAAAGCTGGGCTGTGAGCCAGAGGTAGGCCTCACTCACAGAAGTGGCGGGAAAAGGAACTTGTGCCAAGATGACATCAGGACACTCCACAGACATAACAAGGAACAGGCAGGTGCATCTTAAAGACAGGACAGCATGATGGATAGATCTGTTTGTCTGGAACAGCATGACCAAAGGGGAGACAGCACCCTAATGAGCCAAGGGGCTGTACCTCAATACGTCAGGAGGGATGAGTAATCTGTCTTGTAACTGTATAAAAGTAGGTCCTGGAGTGTGCATCTTTGTCCAGTCTAGGGAACAGTGGAAAGTCCTGCCACTGTCTAAGCTGTGTCCATTGCCAGGGGGCACATATTCGTAGTATGTCCTGTACAGTCTATAGGAAACTATTACTGTGCTTCGTTTGACAATAAACCTGGCTCGGGTTCCTTCGTACCTTACTAGAGTCTGTAGTCTTTGGGGGTTCTTTCAGGGTTTGCTATCTGCGCAGAGCTGGGACAGCACACGGGGGGAACACGCACGCAACCGACTGTTATCATCGAACAAGAGCAGAGCACCACACTGGTAGCTACTGACAACACCAATGAGCTCTACTGATTACTCTGAAAATCAGATCACCCGTTTTGGTGTGTAAACATTGACTTTGGCATCTAACTTTAGGTACCCGTTTCTGAATTTTTTGACCATGATCTCTACATATACTTGGCCTAATTTAGCCCTGGTAAATCTTTGGTGCTGGAACTAGGTGTGTGGGGGGTGCTACTGCACCCCCCCCCCACTTGAAGTGGTTTCCATCATATGCCGGGTTTAATGTTTGGGTCTCAGGACCCCCATGATACAAATTGTTCCAGCTCTCCTGCCTGGTATAACTCCATTGCATTCAGTGGCATTTCCCCCAGGTTGAAATTGGCCTATGTGCACATCTCTCATTTGCTGACAGAGCTGTGAGAAGCATTCACAACCAAGCTACACAGCACTCTCACTTGGCTTTGTATTTTATTACAAACTCAAATTAAGCTTATGGAAAAGAACATTTGAGTGAACCTGGGCCAATTTAAAGATTTTGCACCAAAGAACTGTGAAAATCTTAGTTTTACTTAGTTTTGATGCAAAACCAAGGGAAGTTCAATGGCTTTCAGAGAGTTTTGTTAGCAAAATTGGGCTTTGGCGGTTTCATATGCCAAACGCTCCAAGTTACAGGCCAGATATTGCAGTTACTGCATGCATGGAGCCCCCAGTGGGAGTTCCACATGTGGAAATAGCTACAGAATCAGGTCCAAAACCCAGGAAAGTGTCATCCCTTATGAAACCAAAGGAAAGATAATTTTCACCTAAAGCCTTGTGAAGCAAAACTAGAATGTAGGCATGAGTGTATCTGCCAATGTAGTTGGCTGCCAGAGTTCAAGTCTAGATTAAGAACAAGACTTGTAACTTTGTTTTCTCATGCAAGTACTGTCTCCAGTTCTTGCGGTATTAGAAGCACCCTTGAAACCTCTGGAGGAACAAAGGAATATACACTGCATAATGAAGCACAGATGTGCCCAGTAGGCTCTATTTATGAAAGCTCTGTAAGAGTTCTTGAACCAATATCTTGACATATGTAATGCTGCAGCCACATATGGGACTAATTTGGGGACCCACATGTGGGACTGCCTAACCATCATGACAGACATGAATTTTTTTTTAAATCTATTGAATAATGTTCATTTTCATATTAGACCAACACATACACTAGGGGTGAAATCCTGGCTCCACTAAAGTCAATGGGAATTTTGTCATTGACTTCATTAGAGCCAGAATTTCAATCCCCGTGTTTAGAACTGGGGAGTCCATAATTATGATATATTGGGAAAATCTACAACAGGGGTTCTTAAACTGGGGATTGGGACCCTTCAGGTGGTTGCAAGGTTATTACATGGGGGGTCACAAGCTGTCAGCCTCCACCCCAAACCCCGCCTCCAGCATTTATAATGGTGTTAAATATATAAAAATGTGTTTTTAATGTATAAGGGGGGGGTCACACTCAGAGGCTTGCTGTGTGAAAGGGGTCACCAGTACAAAAGTCTGAGAACCCCTGATCTACAACATTTAGTGTCCCTCAAAACTCACATTTCCTCCATGCTGTGTAGTGGTCCAGGCTGCAACTTAAAATATGTATATTGTACTTAGCATCCAAGCTGTACTTCCCTTCTTACCCTCTCCCCAGGGTAGGTTGAGTACTTCAGTCCCTTCCCATCTTTAATGACAGTACTATCTACTATGAGTAGATCTGGACTGCCTACACTTTGCTTAACTAAGGGATACATTTTCAGCTTTCCAGGAGCTGGAGGGATGAAGCTATTTTGTATAAAAGTAGAAGTTGCAGCTGTCCTCATCTGTAAAACAAAGGTGCTGCCTGCAGCTTCAAGCATAAGCTAGCTGTCTGCTTGCTCAAATCAAGACAGAGCATTCCATGCTGGGTCCTAACATTTACCAGAGTATTGAAGATGACCTGCAAAAGGAGAAAAAAAAAGTGGCCTTGTGACCCTTTGGTTTTTTACAGTGTGCAAAGAAAGCCAGAGAGACTGTTGTGGTTTTTTAAAAATCTGTTTAGTTTTATATTAGGAATAGCAGTAAAACTAAACTTGCCTTCCCCGTTCCGCCCCCAGCCCCGGAAATCTTGGAACACCATGGAACTAGATTTGGAGCTCCTCCAGCTTGTAACTGAAAGTGTCTTAGTGTATGTCTACACTTTAAATTAGGTTGATTTTATAGAAGTCGATCTTTCGAAAGCGATTTTATACAGTCGATTGTGTGTGTCCCCACTAAGTGCATTAAGTCATCGGCGTGCATCCTCAATACCATGGCTAGCATTGGCTCATGGAGTGGTGCACTGTGGGTAGCTATCCCACAGTCTCCGCTGCCCATTGGAATTCTGGGTTAAGCTCCCAGTGCCTGATGGAACAAAAACATTGTTGCAGGTGGTTTTGGGTACATGTCGTCAGTCTCCCCTTCCTCCCTCTCTCTCTCTCCGTGAAAGCAATGGCAGACAATCATTTCATGTCTTTTTTCCTGGGTTACCCATGCAGACGCCATAGCACGGCAAGTATGGAGCCCACTCAGCTCACTGCTGCTGTTGCGAGCATTGTAAACACCTTGCGCATTATCCTGCAGTATGTGCAGAGCCTGGCTAGGAGCTGCCAGCATGAGGACGATTGTGAGGAGGACATGGACACAGACGTTTCTGAAAGCATGGGATGTGGCAATTGGGACATCATGGCGGCAGTGGGGCAGGTTGATACAGTGGAATGCCAATTCTGGGCCCAGGAAACAAGCACAGACTGGTAGGACCGCATAGTGTTGCAGGTATTGGATGATTCCCAGTGTCTGCAAAACTTTTGCATGCATAAGGCCACTTTCCTGGAACTCTGTGAGTTGCTTTCCCCAGCCCTGAAGCGCAGGAATACCAAGATGAGAGCTGCCCTGACAGTTAAGAAGCGAGTGGCGATAGCCCTGTGGAAGCTTGCAACACCAGACAGCTACCAGTCAGTCGGGAATCAATTTGAAGTGGGCAAATCTACTGTGGGGACTGCTGTGATCCAAGTAGCCTAGGAAATCACTAACCTTTTGCAAGCAAGGGTAGTGACTCTGGGAAATGTGCAGGTCACAGTGGATGGATCTGCTGCAATGGGTTTCCCTAACTGGGCTGGGGTGATAGATGGAACACATATCCCTATCTTGGCACTGGACCACCTTGCCAACCAGTATGTAAACTGCAAGGGGTACTTCTCAATGGTGCTGCAAGCACTGGTGGATCACAAGAGACATTTCACTGACATCAGTGTGGGATGGCCGGGAAAGGTGCATGATGCTCGCATCTTTAAGAACTCTGGGCTGTTTGAACAGCTGCAAGAAGGGACTTACTTCCCAGACCAGAAAATTGTTGGGGATGTTGAAATGCCAATAGTTATCCTTGGAGACCCAGCCTACCCCTTGCTCCTATGGCTCATGAAGCCATACACAGGCAGCCTGTACAGTAGTAAGGAGCAATTCAACTATAGGCTGAGCAAGTGCAGAATGGTGGTAGAATGTGCCTTTGGATGTTTAAAAGCTCACTGGTGCTGTTTGCTGACTAGGTTAGATCTCAGCGCAACCAATATTCCCATTGTTATTGCTGCTTGCTGTGTGCTCCATAATAGCTGTGAGAGTAAGGGGGAGACGTTTATGGCGGGATGGGAGGTTGAGGCAAATCACCTGGTGGCTGATTTTGAGCAGCCAGACACCAGGGCAATTAGAAGAGCACAGCTAGGCATGCTGAGCATCAGAGAGGCTTTGAAAACCAGTTTCATGACTGGCCAGGCTACGATGTGACAGTTGTATGTGTTTCTCCTCAATGCAAACCTGCCCCCTTTGTTGATTTTAATTCCCTAGTTGGGTTTGCCATTTAAAAGGAGGGGCTGCTGTTTTCGGGTGGATGCGCAGCACACCGCCCCCCCCCCCCCACTGCATGTTTATTCTCAGGGATGATCCCTATTAGCCAAGTGCAAACAGCCCAGCATGAACAGGGTCTTTTTACCATTCCTTTACAAAAATTCCCCTATTTCAACCAGGTGACTGTGAAAAATGTCAATCTCCTGAGGCTAACACAGAAAGATATAGACCGAATGTTGCTTGAATGCAACCAAAACCCAGGACCATTCGCTGCCATGCTTTGTGCCGCAATGATTCCAGACTACTTACTACTGGCTTGGCGTGGTAGTATCCTACCAGGGAGGATGAAATAAGGCAGGTGGCAGTCCTCCCCAGAAACTTTCTGCAAAGGCTTTCAGAGTACCTCCAGGAGAGCTTCATGGAGATGCCCCTGAAGGATTCCTGCTCCATCCCCAGACACGTTAACAGATTTTTCCAGTAGCTGTACTGACCGCGAATGCATCCCAAGTCTTCAGGGCAAATCAAACATTAAACACAATTGCTGTTAAACCCTGTAGTGTAGTTACAAATGTGCACTCACCAGAGGGGCCTTCTTCTGCTTCACGGTCTGGGAACCCGCCTTGGGAGGGTATTGGCTCCAGAGTGATGAAAAGGTCCTGGCTGCTGGGGAGAATGGATTCACCACTTGCCTGCTCCGCATTCTCCTCCTCCTCATCCACAAAATCCTCCTCCCTGTTGCGTGAGACTCCCCCCTTGCAGGTGACCACGGACAGCGGTGGGGTAGTGGTAGGATCCCCCCTGGAATGCCATGAAGCTGGTCATAGAAGTGGCATGTCTGGGGCTCTGACCCGGAGTGACCATTTGCCTCCTTTGTCTTTTGGTAGGCTTGCCTGAGCTCCTTGACTTTCACGCGGCACTGCTGTGTGTCCCTGCTGTAGCCTCTCTCCACCATGCCCTGTGTGATTTTGGCATCTATATTTGCATTTCTTCTTTTTGATCGGAGTTCAGCCTGCACAGATCCTTCTTCCCATGCAGCAATCAGATCCAGTGTCTCCCGTTCGGTCCATGCTGGAGCTCGTTTGCAATCATCTGCTTTTGAATGGGATTATCTTCCTCTGTATTGTATCCCTACTCTTTGTTATCAGGATTTCCCATGGTGATCAGAGTTACATATATCACTCTGTTAGAGCTAATTAATGGGGGGAGAGCACATTTCCAGGTGGGATTTTTTGCCAAAAGATATTTCAGCCAAAAAATGGACATCTCCATTTGTGTCAAGAGCTCTACAGCTATTTCATAACATTCAGATTTAACTGAATTGAAGACAGTGTCAAGAAGTGTGAACTTTCTATGAACTTTTGAAGTTTTCCCGCTGTTTTGTTAGATTTAGAAGTACAAGAAAGAGAAGGAAGTTATAAAGGGATTTGAATAGTCGCTGAAAAGATATTCTTGATCAAATCAACTTGGTCTGAATACCTGTTCCATTTGTTTGTTAAGTTTTCTATAGAAAAATGAATCAATAGAGCTGGATTCTTATTCATGCAAAAGGCACTTTACACTGTTCTGGCATTATAAAGGGACTTTAAAGTGGAAGTCAATTTCATTTAAACCCACTTTAAGACCACTTTACAGTACCAGAAAAATGTAAAATGGCTTTAGGGTAAATGAGAGTCAGGCGAACAGTGATTTAAATATTATCATGACATGTTCTTTGGAAATCAACCCAGACAGAAGGCCTGATTCTCCATTGTCCGTCCCTGTGTAGCCATTTAGAACAGTGCAAAATGAGTTCAAAATGCGATTAAACCAGAATGTAGCATATCACCCTCATTTCGCTCTGGGGAAAATGATTGCACAAGATGCATGGTAGAGCTGGGGAAATTTAGTTGACCAAAACTTTTTTGGGGGCAAAAAATACAGATTCAACAGCACCAATACGTTGTGTGAATTAGAGTAGATTTCACAGAATTGTTTTGGTCCAAAAAAACCCTAAAAAAAAATTCTGAAAAAAATAGTTTCATTTTTGAAATGAAACATCTTGACTTTTTTTTTATTCAAAATGACTTTTTGTTTTGAAATGCCCTTTAATTTTATTTTAAAAATGAAAAAAATACAGTAAAATGCTCAAAATCAACATTAGACATAGATTATACAAATTAAAACTGTTTTTCAACTTTTCAATTTGCTGAAAATTAAAAAAAATAGTTTGGGGGTCAATCTGAAATAACTAAGGTTAAGATTTTGTCACGGTTATTCTTAATAAAAGTCATTAATGTGAGTGATAAACAAAAATTAATGGAAGCCTGTGACCTGTCTGTGACTTTTACTAAAAATAATAGGGCGGGAGGGGGAGGCTGACGGGGGATGACTGAAGCCCAAGGTGGGGGAGGAATTGGGGGCCTGAGCCCCGCTGCAGGGGTGCCCTATACCTGCTGCCCGTGGAGGCTCAGAGCTCTGGGTCCCACTGCCGCCCCCAGCAACTGAAAGCTGGGAGGCCCCCCCATCACCTGTGGCAGCTCAGAACTCTGGGGGTCAGCAGCTGGGAGTTGTAGAGGCCCCTGCTGCCCGTGGCGGCCAAGAGCTGCAGGGGCCCCACTACTGTTCATGGCAGCTGAGAGCTGCCCCCACTGGTTGACAGCTCTCACCTCGCCACCCTGGGAGTGAAGTGGAAAATGTCACAGAGGTCTCTGGTAGTCGTGGAATCCATGGCTTCCGTGACCTCCATGATATAATCTTATCCTTAGAAATAACTTTTCCCCCCAATTTTTCAGAATTGCTAGTGAAGTCAACATTCCATTATTCACCCAGCTCTACTGCAGGGCAATGGAGGATACAGCTAAGAGTCTCTGTACAGTATTGCCAACCCCAAATGTTCAAAAATCATGAGTCAGGCGCACCAAAAATCATGAGATTGGCTTTAAAATCATGAGATTATGTAAAAATAATACATTTGCCTTCTTCTTTTTGAGCCTTTAGGGTGCACTGAGGTCAGATTTTGAAGCTTTCTCCACAGCCACGAGGGCTAGAAACATACTTTTTCTTTAAGAATGAAAGCTGAAATCATCACATAATCACTTGACTCCAGGAGCTGGGGCTTTAAGGAAAACAATAATGATCATGAGACTCACGACAAGATCATGAGAGTTGGCAACACTGTTGTAGTTGTGATGTCATCACATCACTGCATGATTGATTCAGGCTCATCTACACTACAAGCTAGGACTGTGCTTCCCCTTCTTGTGTACACATACTCTCATTGAGCTAGCATGAGCATAAACAGCAGTGTAGCCACAGTAGCATAGGTAGTGGCAGTGCCGAATACATACCAGCAGTTTCAGGCAGGTTTGTACTCCACGTGGCTCAGCCTATGCTACTGTGGCTATGCTGCTATTTACACTTATGCTTTCTCAATGAGATCTAGCGCGAGAACGTGTACAAGAGCAGGAGAATCACCCCTCTAACTTGTAGCGTGGATGTAGACTTTGTGTTTAACTGAACAGATTTGGGTAAGCATTTAGTTAACATTTGTGTGCCTCATCTCACTGTTCCTAGCTTTTTCATCTCCCCAAGTCCTGCCTTCAGCAGGACCACCACTATTTGGAGGTGTCAGACTTATCACCGCTGCCCAGCAGGGGCAGTCCTTCTTTGGAAATGAACCAACTATACCTCCTAAAAAAATAACTTCTGAATGCTCCACCATCATGCACTCAGATTTGCAGTGCTTTGTCCTGAGGTATGAAGGTAATATATTATTAGGGTTACATGGATTATCAACAGTATACCATGTCAGAAGATTTAAACTCATAGGCCCTGCTCACACTGTGACATACCTTCAAATACCTTCAGCTCCATATCAAATACTAGCCACGTGACTTTTGCATGCAAACTGTTTGTTGCAACAGCTGATGGAAACGGTAAAGCTTTCATTTAAAAATTTCAGCCAAAATGGTTCAGCCATTTCCTAGAACAGGGGTTTTCAAACTGGGGGTTGGGGGTCACAAGGTTATTACATGTGGGGTCATGAGCTGTCAGCTTCCACCTCAAACCCCACTTTGCCTCCAGCATTTATAATAGTGTTAAATATATAAAAAAATGTTTTTAATTTATAAGGGGGGGTCGCACTCAGAGGCTTGCTGTGTGAAAGGGGTCACCAGTACAAAAGTTTGAGAACCACTGTTCTAGAATGAGGCTAGGGAAAAATACATTGTTATGCCCATATTAAAAAATGCTGGTGACTTTTTTTAAAAAAGGTCTAGTTGCCCCCACAATTTGAAGCAGAGACTTGAAATTTGGTAAAATTTGGTAATTTGGGGGTGGCTGGAATTTTCCTTTAGCCATTCCCTTAAAAATGTCCCCAAATTTGGCCAAGTTTTAGTCTTTTTTAAAAACAAAAATATCACGGTTTGCACGTGCCCAAAGATTCGGTCTGTATGGGGCATGCTGCAGCCCAAGGCTGAGCAAGACTCCATTTCTTGCAATTGCAGCCCTGGGCTGCTGCAGCCTGTGCTGGATCTGGGATCGAGCATGTGAACTGAAAAGAGAGAGCCTGTCCCTTCTGTGCTCCCAGTGACCCCGCTCCTGGGCCTAGGCAGTGTGGAGAAGGACTGCAGAAGGAACCACAGCTGGACTTGTGTGGGGAGTAGATTTGAATAAGGAGCTCAGAGGAGGGGGACTGGGACTGGAGGGGGAAGGGAGAGGGAAACTAGGGCTAGGAGTTGAGGTGGAAGGGAGACTGAGTCTGGGAGCCAGGAAGAGAAAACTGGGAGCCTTTAGGTGTTTGTGGAGAGGCTGAGATCAGGTGAGGAGCTGGGGGAGAGACTCGGACTGGTTGAACAGAAAGACTGGGGCTGAAAACCAGTAGGAAGGGGACAGGGACAGATCTGATGAGGAGCTGGGGGGTCAGGGGATAACTGGGACTGGCTAAACACAGAGACTAAGACTAAGATCTGGGGAGGGAGCAACTGAGCCTGAATCAGGGACCCAGGGATGGATTGGGACTGGGAACCAGTGAGGATAGGGAACATGGTGAGGGGTAGTAACTGGAGCCAGGATAGGGGAGAGAGACTGACTGGATTAAGAGCTGAGAAAGGGGAACTGAGATCGGCTGAGCAAGAAAGTGGGGACAAGGAGCCCTAGACCACAACATGCATGGCTCCCATTAATCTCTGAGGGCAGAATTTGACCCAGAGTCAAATGCCTAACGTTTGAACCCAAAGTCCTTCATCACATGATGGAGTGTGGGCTGGATCCTGGAAGCCATTGATTCTGTCTATTGTGGCAGAAAAAACAAGTTGAACAATTCTATTTAAGCAATCCCGAAGGTGGCATAGGTCACATGGCTCCACCCTGACTGCCTGAGGAAAGACCTTGTAGCCATGCTTGGTGCAGGGAAAAGAGGAAATTCCTTGAAGGCTTCAGGAAGGCCCCTCTCTGGGCTCCAGACTTCCTCTTACGGGAGGAAGCAGAGGAGCTTTGTGACAGAATCCCAGACTAGCACCTGGGAATCAGCTTCCCATACTGCCAAATTCAGATCACCTGATCATACCCTCCGTTACCTCATACAACACACCAGTGAATCTGTGCCTTTTCATTCTACCAAGGCCTGGGTCTCCACAATCCCCTAGCTGGCTCCTCAGGAGATAGCTCTTTTCCCACATCCTGGTGCTACTGTGTGTAAAGTCCAAAGGAGCAGAAGCAGCCCTAGCAGCTTGTGCCTCAGGCCAGGTCTACCCTACAGTACTCCTGTGGGAATTCTGTGCCAAAATCAGAATGAACAGGGACTTGTTGGGGAGGGGGTGGGGGGACATTATGGGTGCAGAGGCAATGGGACTCTGCAGGGGGGGGTCCAGGTGAAGGTGGTTGGGGCTCAACAGGAGGGTGTGGGTATGATGGGCTCAGTGGGTGGGAGGTCTGGGTGCTGGCTTGGTGGGGCTCAGTGGTGGTGGGGGTCTAGGTGCAGGGAGCTAGTCAGGGTGGTCCAGGTGCAGGTGGAGGAGTTGACAAAATTTAATGCTTCATCGTTCAAAAAGTTGTTTGAAAGTGACAGCCACACTTTAACCATGGAGACACTGCTGTGAGTCCATAATGGAGAAACTCTGACACTAAGACTATGTCTACACTACCACCTACGTCAATATAACTAGAGCCCTACCAAATTCATAGTCCATTTTGATAAATTTCATGGCTAGAGGGTTTTATAATTGGTCAGTTTCACATTTTCAGATGTTTACACTGAAATTTCATGGTGTTGTAACCGTGGGGGTCCCAACCCAAAAGGGACCCAGAGGTGGGTCTGATCTTCCCCCACTCCCAAGGGTGGCTGTGCAGGGGAAGGACAAGTTCTGTCCCTCCCCAGCCCGACTGGGACTCGCAACTATGAGCCCCTGGTGGGGGAGCTCCCAGAAGCACGGTGGAGATCAGATTTCACAGGAAAGGGATTATTTCAAAGTCCGTGACATGTTTTTCATGGCCGTGACATTGGTAGGGCCCAAGGTATAACTTATGTTGCTCAGGTATGTAAATAAGCCACCTGCCTGAGCAACATAAGTTACAATGACCTAAGCACTGGTGTGGATAGTGCTATGTTGGCAGGAGAGCTTCTCCCATCGACATAGCTTCCGCCGCTCGTTGGGGTGGATTAATTAAGTCGACCCCGTCGGTTTACAGTGGCTACACTAGAGAGTTTACAGCAGCACAGCTGCATGGGTGCAGCTGCCCCATTGTAAGCTCTCTCGTGGAGCCACGGCCTAGGTCAGTGGTAGGTGGCAAGAAGAAGCTATGCCAAAGATAACAGGATGCAAAGAAGGAACAGAGGAAGACAGAGGATCAGATTCTCAGCTGGTCTTAATTAATGTAAATATCTCCACTGACTTCAAAGAGCTAGACCTGAATTTGAATTTATGCCGGGTGCTTTTTGTCTGAAAGCCACGTGTGGCAGCAGGCTGTGGTTGGGTAACACACTCTGTTCATTTCCATAAGTTCTGTTCGGCCGTATGGCAAGATCTTGCTGGAAGTAAATTAAACAGAACAAAATGCACAGCAAATCAATACTGAAATTGCATCCGAATAAATATGACAAGTGTAACAAGTGTTTCGGATATGAAATCTGCTCCCCTGTATGCAATAAATTTTGGAGTGAAATGGGTGCCCGCAGATATTGTGCGGTGTTTGCTCTAATGCTTCCCTCTCCCCATTTGCTAGATATGTCATCAGATAGACCTTTTATAAGATCTGGTAGGCTGATAGAAAATAGAACTGCCAAACCATATGAAACTCCCACTAGAGATTTAGAGGAAGATGAATGGTACTTAAGCAGTACAAAGACCGTGAAATCAAACCATTAAAAAACAATCTCTGAGCCACTCAACTTCTCTCACCTCTTTCCCACAATGATAAAGGGGAAAAAAGGGCATTGAATATTTCCTTTTATCCTGCACAGGCTGATATGTAGAACTTCTTACAAATTTTATTATGTGCAAAAAGGAGTTGCTAATGTTTTGGGAATACTTCTCTCCTCCTTCCCCAATCCTCACTCCTATTATATTGGAGTACACTAGAATCCTGACCGTGAAGGTTGGGCTTGGAGGAACTGGAGTTAACAAAGTAACACAGGCTTCTCTCAGCAGGATACAGTGGAGCTGAGACGCAGACAGTGAATAGCATCCTTCCTGTTGCCTAATTTTTAGTAGCACTCCGAGCGACAGGAGCCGAGCAGACTTCTATGCTGATATCACATGAAAAGCAGCCACAGTAATGTTTTCCCAAGGAAACATTTTGAAACGATGTTGCTACAACAGCAATGGGAAACACACTCCAGTACAACATTATTGGTTTGAGTGCTGTTTTGTTTTGTTTTGAATGCTAGTAATTATGTAGTTTCTAGAGGACATCCTTATCATAACCAGGTTGGTAATGTTGACAAAACATGCTTTAAATAAGCCCATGTCAAAACAAGAGATATTTTTGTTTGCCTTGTATAACACTGGGTTTAGGGCCTTCAATGTAAATCTCAGCTAATTTAAAAATACATGGTGTGAAGTGACTCTATCACTACACTAGATGACTTCGAAACACCTTAAGAGTGACCTGCAAAGGGAAAAAATGCATTAAGCAGTACCACTTTTGGTTCCTATGTGATGTACAAAGACTTGTTTTTTAGGCAATTTTTTTTATATTAGAAATTCATGGCTTGTCTATTCTGTTTTTCCTGGAAGACTCTATGGATAACATAGTGAGATTATTACATCAAAGACTCCATGCAGTGAAATTTGATTAATTAGAGAGGAAACAATTTTTATTCAGAATGAAAAAAAAAACCTTTGGGGTTTTGTTTGTTTTTGTAAACACCTATTTAACTCAAATGCCTAAACCATCTGAGAGAAAATATATTTTCGTGAAAGTTCAATACCTCTGCTCTTCAGCTAGCAACCAACAATCTCACAGTACATGTCTTTGAGACCTCCAGTGGATTCTCCAGCAGAAAAGCCAACACAAGAATTGACATTCCTGCGATTTCTAAGGTAATACCCAAACAGAAGAACCCCCAAACCCAAATTCTTCTTTATGCATGCACAAAGCAGCAAAAAAAAAAAAAAAAGAGCAGAAACCCTTTCCCCTTCTTTCGGGTCATTTTTTAAAAGCCAACAGGTCCCAGGATTTTCAAGCAACTTCACTGTCTTTGTTTTCCAGTTTATGGGCTCAGTCCTAAAGGGTGTAGAGCACCTTCAAACTCAGTTGATGGCGTGTCAACACATTGCATGAATGAGCCTTGTAACCTTGGCTGCACCAGCTGATACTGTACCTACCAACTCTTATTCTGTTGTACGTGCTCCACCCCACACTGGGACTATTCCAGATCCTAGCCTTGCAAGTGATAGGATACTGGGGCACAGCAAAGAGGCTCACCATTAAGGGAAGGAAAAGGCAGTTATTACCAGTCACAGAGGTGTGATGGTGGCTGAAAACGACTGTCTTATAAAATGAAATGTGCAGCTGTGCATAAAGGGTTGCACAGCAATACTTCAGAGCATTTGAATGTTGGTTTGTTTAAGCTATTCCTTTTTCCATTTTAAGTTCCAGGGCTGCCCAGCTCATCTATTCCTCAGTAGCTTTTGGATGCTTTCTGAAGCTCTGCTAGCACTCAGAAATTCACAAAAATTGCCCTTTAAATACACGTGGGGAGAAGGATCGGGGTTCAGAAGAGTTCTTGCTGCTTTAATGCTGAGCACAACAGGAGCAACAGCAGTTGGGGGAACCAGTGGTTTCAACAACACACTTGGTTTCCCCTCCCCCTCACCATTTCCAGCGGATATTACAGAGACATGATCCAAAGCAAATACAACATATGGGAAATGGCCCGTAAATCCAAAACAAAGGATGATTGCTTTTATCAGCTGTTTCCTGTTGTCAGAGAATAACTTATTGCCTTAAAAAATAGTTAAGTGCAGTGCCCAGTGAAGAATGGCCAATTATTTAACATTTGAAATATAGCTGAGGCTTTTTTTTCCTGCATTATCTTTTAAAATAATGCAGTCTGAGAGTTATTTTGTTTGTTTTGGTTTGTTTCTGTTTTTTTCCCCTTTCATTTTCACTCTCCTCCACTCATGGACTGAAGAGGGGATGAGGCAATATATATGTGTGTGTGTGTGTGTATACATATACATACGTATATGGAAGGGGCCTCAAGAGGCTGAATTTAATCTTGTTGATTTCAGACCATTTCTCCAGTTTGTCAAGGTCACTTTGAATTCTAATCCTGTTCTCCAAAGTGCTTGCAACCCCTCCCAGTTTGGTGTCTGCAAATTTTATAAGCACAGTCTCCACTCCATTATAGAATCACAGGAATGCAGGGCTGGAAGGGAACACCCAGGAGGTCACCTAGTCCCGCCCCCTGCATTGAGGCAGGATTAAGTATACCTAGACCAGGGCTGGCCAACCTGAGCCTGGGAAGGAGCCAGAATTTACTAATGTACATTGCCAAAGAGCCGCAGTAATATGTCAGCAGCCCCCCATCAGCTCCCTGCTAATCAGCGCTTCCCCCTCTCTCCCCCACCTCCCGATCAGCTTCTTTTGTGGTGTGCAGGAGGCTCGGGGGAGAAGGGGCGGAGTGGGGGCAGGGCCTGTGGCAGAGCCAGGGGTTGAGCAGTGAGCACCCCCCGGCACATTGGAAAGTTGGTGCCTGTACCTCCAACCCAGAGTCGGTGCCTATACAAGGAGCTGCATATTAACTTTTGAAGAGCCGCATGTGGCTCCGGAGCCACAGATTGGCCACCCTGACCTAGACCAATTCTACAACCTCCCTTGGACGCCTTTTCCAGTGCTTAACTATCCTTATAGTTTGAAAGATTTTATCTAATCTTTCTAACTTAAATATACCTTGCTGCAGATTAAGCCCATTACTTCCTGTCCTACTTTCAGTGGACAATGGATCAGCACCCTCTTTATAACAGACCTTAGCATATTTGAAGAATGTTACCATATTTGAAGACTATAATCACGTGCCCCATCAATCTTCTTTTCTCAAGACTAAAGAATGGCCAGGTTTTTTAACCTTTTCTCAAATGTCAGGTTTTCTAAACCTTTTATTGTTTTTGTTGTTTTGCTCGGGACTCACTCCAATTTGTCCATATCTTTCTCAAAGTGTGGCAGCCAGAACTGGATACAGTACTCCAGCTGAAGCCTCAGCAGTGCCGAGTAGAGTTGGGACAATTATTTCACATGTCTTACAGATGATACTTTTGTTAATGCACCCTAGCATATGACTCTTTTTCGCAACTCCACCACATTGTTGACTCATATTTAGTTTGTAATCCACTATAGCCCCTAAATCTTTTTCAGCAGTACTACTGCCTAGCCACTCATTCCCCATTTTGTATTTGTGGAATTTGATTTTTCCTTCCTCAGTGTAGTCCTTTGCACTTGTCTTTACTGAATTTCATCTTGTTGATTTCAAACCAAGGCCTGGTCTACACCTCAGAGTTAGGTTGATGTAAGGCAGCCTACATCGACCTAACGCTGTAAGAGTCTACACTAAAATGTTACTCCCACTGATGTCACTGGCCCACTACACTTACTTAATAATTCCACCTCCGTGAGATGCATAGTGCTTAGAACAATGTAGTTAGGTCGACGCAGTGTCAGTGTAGACACTGTGTTGCTTACATTGACTGTTGCTGCCTTTCAGAAGCCATCCCACAATGCCTCCCACTGACAGTTAAATTGGTGCAAGCACTCTGCAGACACAAGAAGTGCAGTGTGGACATGCAAAAGCAATTTTATTACTGCATCGACGTAACTTAGGTCAACTTAATTTTGTAGTGTAGACTTGCCCCAGTTCTCCAATTTGTCAAGTTCCTTTTGAACTCTCCTCTTGTCTTCCAAATGCTAGCAACCCCTCCCAGCTTGGTGTCATCCACAAATTGTATAGGCATACTCAAAAGTCTTACAAAAATTAAGAGAGATGATTTCTACAGTTTCCCCCAATCCACTAGACCAGTAACCCTGTGAAAGAAGGAAATTAGATTTGGCATGATTTGTTCTTGACAGACCCAGGCTGTCTATTTCTTATAACTATTATCCTCCAGGTGCTTACAAATTGATTGTTTAATAATTTCTTCCAATATCTTTCCAGGTACTTAAGTTACATTGACTGGTCTATAATTCCCTGAGTCCTCTTTGTTTTCCCTTTTAAAGATAGATACTAGGTTTGCCCTTCTCCAGTCCTATGGGATCTCATCCATCCTCTATGAGTTCCCACAGATAATTGCTATTGGATATAAAATTATTTCAGCCAGTTCCTTAAGTACTCTAGGATGAATTTCATCAGGTCCTGCTGACTTGAATACATCTAACTTATCCAAATAGTCTTTAATCTGTTCTTTTCCTATTTTGGCTTGCATTTCTTCTCTCTTGTTGTTCATATTAATTGTCCTCAGTTTACCTTTTAAGTGAAGACTGAAGCAAAATAGGCATTAAATACCTCAGTCTTCTTGATGTCATCACTTGTTAGCTCTACTTCACCATTAAGAAGAAGCCCTGTGCTTTCCTTTGTCTTTTTCTTATTCCTAACATATTTATAGAACCTCTTATTACTTTTTATGTCCCTTTCTAGGTGTAACTCATTTTGTGCCTTAACCTGTCTGATTTTGTCCCTACATACTTGTGCTGTTCTTTTATACTCCTCCTTAGCAATTTGTACCTTTCCACTTTTTATAGGATTCCTTTTTGATTTTCAGGTCATTAAAGAGCTCCTGATGGATCCATATTGGCCTCTTTCTATTCTTTCTGTCTTTTCTTCGCATCCGGATGGTTTGCTGTTGCACCTTTAATACTGTCTCTTTGAGAAACTGCCAGCTCTCCTCAACCCCTTTTTCCCTTAGATTTTGTTCTCATGAAACCTAAGCTACCAATTCTCGGAGTTTATTAAAGACTGCCTTTTTGAAGTCCATTGTCCATTTCATGATCACTTTCACCCAAATTACCTTCAACCTTCAGATTCACAATCAAATCTTCCCTGTTAGTCAGAATCAAATTCATTTCCAAGTCATCATGTGAGTCATTAATGAAAATATTGAAAAGCACCGGACCGATGACCCCTGTGGGACTCCACTAGACATATCCTCACAGTTTGATAGTGAACAGTTGATAACTATTCTTTAAGTACGATTTTTCAATTAGTTGTGTGCCTACTTCATAGTAATTTAATGTAGACCACATTTCCTTAATTTCCTTCTCAGAATACATGTGGGACTGTGTCAAAAGCCTTAGTAAAATCAAGATATATCACGTCTACTCTTTCCCCCATCCATGACCAGGGCCAGCATCCATGACCAGGGCCAGCTCCAGCGCCAAGTGCGTGCTTGGGGCGGCATCCTGCGGGAGGGCGGCAGGCGGCTCCGGTGGACCTCCCGCAGGCATGCCTGCGGAGGGTCCGCTGGTCCTGCGGCTCCGGTGGACCTCCCGCAGACGTGCCTGCTGGCGGTCCACCGGAGCCGCGGGACCAGCGGACCCTCCGCAGGCACATCTGCGGGAGGTCCACCAGAGCTGCGGGACCCGCAACCGCCAGAGCGCCTCCCCCCGCAGCGTGCTGCCCTGCTTGGGGCGCCGCAAATTCTAGAGCCGCCCCTGTCCATGACACCAGTAACTCTGTCAAAAAGGAAAGTAGGTTGGTTTGGCATGATTGGTTCTTGACATTTCCTTGACATTTTTAATAATAGTAAAATAAAGACCAATTGCAATTGTATTCCATAGAGCCTCTTCTGCTTTTGCGTTCTCCTTCTGGAAGCAGGGCCACAAGCTACTCTGACGTGATCTTCTTGGAAATCCTCTCCTACCTCTGCCCCCCTTTCATATATCTCCCTGCTCTTAAAGGAGTTGCTGCTGCAGTCACCTCCCATAAGAAACTGAAGACAGACATTTTACCGATAACGAAGGACTTCATTTGTAATGGACACGTGCTGGCATCACAGATAAGACGTTGTCTCATCTCGTTACGTTTTCATTGTTTGGAACCCTTCTGCATGGTGGAAGGTCCCAACAGCATTTTACCCTATCTGCATACATTACTGCAAATGCAGCTCCCAAAATACTATTTTAGGAATATGTGAGGGAGTAAAATGAAGCTAGTCAAGTGCTGCATCACCAGGCCTATAACTGCTAAAGAGGATGGGTATGATTTTCTTCATTTAAAATAGCACTGAAAAGTGTGAGGCCTTGTCTTGACTAGGATTTAAAGGTGTGTTGTTGAATGTGTTAGCACCCCATTAGGTGCTCAACAAGTTTAGCAGGTGTTAAAGTCTATGCAGCCTTGCTGCACCGCACTTCTAGAATGTGATTGCTAACACATTCTAACAACACACCTTTAAATCCTAGTCAAGACAAGGGCCTAGCATGCTGAAATAAGGGTTGGGATAGTTCCTTTATTCTCTGTGGCACGGTATATGGATAAAATAGCATTACTATTCTTGCCCCTTCTTCCAACACCAATGCCCTGTTCTGACATCAGCGTTGCTCCTCTGCTGAGAAGTAGAATACACCTTGCTATTGTTACACGTTTTATTTACATGTATCTACTAGTTTTTAATGCAAGAGTAGATAAAGATAAGGACTGGCAAGGTGTCATTGGGGAAAATGGCATTGGAAAGATGAATGAAAATGGTCTACTACTCCTAACCAAGTGAGCAGAACATAGCCTGACAATTACAAATACCATATTCAGACAGGCAGACAAATATAAAACTACATGGATGCACCCCAGATCAAAACAATGGCATCTAATAGAGCCCATAATTGTCCAACAATGTGACACAAGGGATGTTAGGAACACCAGAGCCATGCGTGGAGCAGAATGTTGGACGAATCATAGACTGATTAGGTCAATACTGAATCTACACATTTTACCCACAAGCCTGAAACGCCCCCAAACAATCAAATTGTCCCCTGATATTGTTAAACTAAATTATGAATCCTATCGAGACAAGCTACAAAGTGCACTAGTAACCAACCTTGGTGATTACATTCCTCCCATGAGACAGGGTTGAGAGACGCTACAAAAAACTGCAACTGACGTCGTTGGATGGAAGAAAAGGGCTCACAGTGATTAAAATGATGGTTTGATCAAATGATGACAAAATCACAGTACTCTTGAAGAAAAAAATGAGGCTTTCCAAATCCGACAAAATGATATTCAATCCTCTTCAAAGAGAGACAGATTTAAACAACTGCAAAGCAAGGCAGGGAGAAGGTAGCAGAAGACACTCAAATGTATGCAGAAACAAATGAAACAAAGAAGTTTTTTGATTCCTTGAAGCTAGTCTATGGACATTCAAAAGTGGGCACAGGTTCGCTCATGATGGCTGATGGCAGGACGGTCATCAAAGACAAACATGGCATGGAACAGAGATGGGTTGAACATTTCAGCCAACTACTGAACTGACCATCCTTAATTGAAACAAGTGCTGTTAATCTGACACCGCAAAAGTCTATTCAGCACCACCTTGACTCACCACCCTCACTCAGGGCTGGCCTTTCCATGAGGTGAACTGAGGCAGCCGCCTCAGGTGCCAGACTGTGGGGGGAGGGGAGTTGCGCCACTGTGACGAGGCGGTTCTGGCGGGACCCAACTGAGAGTGCCAATTCAGGACCAATTGCTCAAACAGGGCAGTCACAGCCCTAGGCTGGGGTTTTTCCACCTCTAAGGCAAACCAAACCAGCCAGAAAAAAAGGACTTTGGTTTCACCCCACTGGCTAACCACAAGTCACTCAAGCAATTTCCTTAGACACTCCAGTCTCCCAGTATCACCACCAGTGCACTCATCCTGGGGATGAATGGTTATGAAAACCAACACCCCAATAAAAGAAAAAGGTTCTCTCAATTCCAAAGAATCAAGCCCCAGACCCAGGTCAATACACACATCAGATCTTACCCACAAATCACACTGTTGCCAATCCTTTAGAATCTAAAATCTAAAGGTTTATTCATAAAGGGAAAAAGGTAGAGATGAGAGGTAGAATTGGTTAAATGGAATCAATTACATACAGTAATGGCAAAGTTCTTAGTTCAGGCTTGCAGCAGTGATGGAGTAAACTGCAGGTTCAAATCAAGTCTCTGGAGTACATCCCCCGCTGGGATGGGTCATTCAGTCCTTTGTTCAGAGCTTCAGTTTGTAGCAAAGTCCCTCCAGAGGTAAGAAGCAGGATTGAAGACAAGATGGAGATGATGCATCAGCCTTATATAGGCTTTTCCAGGTGTAAGAACCTCTTTGTCCTTACTGTGGAAAATTACAGCAAAATGGAGTCTGGAGTCACATGGGCCAGTCCCTGCATACTTCGCTGAGTCACAAGGCGTGTTTGCCTTCTCTCCATGGGTCAATTGTGTAGCTGATGGTCCTTAATGGGCCATCAAGCAGGCTAAGCAGAGCTAACACCAACTTGTCTGGGATATCACCCAGAAGCACATCACCAACTTGAAATACAGACAGTACAGAGCCAATATACATAACTTCAACTAAAAATGATACATGCACACAGACAGCATAATCATAATCAGCAACCCATAACCTGGTCTTAGACACCTTATATGACCCCCTTTACCTAAGATTTGGTGCCACTACGGGACCTTGGTTGCAACCCATGTTCTATATGGTCCCAATTTATATCAATAACGTCACAGCCACTAGAACCCAGAGTGTAGAAAATTGTGTCTGCTGCTGGTGCATATGTATTCTCTCTGCTCTAGATGCACAGAGATGGTGGAGTGCTGTGCTGGAGGAAGGAGGGCACAAGAGACATAACAGGCAGGCAGGAGAAAAGGTGAGAGGGAATAACAGACAGCAGCAGGAGCTGCAGGGAAAGAGAGGAGGAGGAGCCTCTTATGTACCTCTCTAGCACCCCCAGGAGCCTGGTCTGATTAACACCAGCTTCTCAGGGAGCTTCCTGTTTCCTGCTGCTTCCCTGAACCCACTTGAGGAGAACAGGCAGTCAACTGAAGTAGGAGGAGCCAGTTAGGCCCTTAAGATGCTGATATCTTTGCTCAGGCCCTGCTACCAGCCTGCTTATTTGTTCCCTTCAATTGAGTGTTGAGGGCCACTATAGCTGGCACAGAACAGCAGTCATGAGTGAAAGAAGAAAACGCCCCTCTGGGGCAGCATTCAGAAAAAGAAAGAAAGCAAAGGAAGCTTTACTATCTAAGCAGGAAGGAGCTCTCCTGAGATACATAGACACAAATGTTCATGGTGAGCCTTCCGGTCCCAGTGAGGATGTGAGTGGTGAGGAGATGCCTGATCTTCCAGTTAGTCAGAGTGCAGGTGACCTGGCAGCTACTGCAGCATCCATATCTCCATCTCAAATGGATGTAACCATGCACATTCCTGAAGAAAAGTGTAGATCAGAGAAGAGTGTGGCGGAGGCGCAAGAAACAGCTGCTTCTGAGTTTAGTTCCTTAAGTCTAGATGATCCAGGACTGTGGACCCACTTGAGCAGTAGCCTGAGGGGCTTCCTTGTACTGCATGGGCCACAGCAAGTGAAAAAGTTCATGTTCCCCAAAGACAATGAAAATAGAAGTTTCCACACTGTTTTTGTTGCAAACTCTTCCAGCCACATTGGGTTCTACAGAACAAAGGACTGGAAAAATCTGGCTAGAAATCTGGCATGCTGTGAGAAGGCAGCAAATCACTAGAGAGCATTCCATAGATGGAAAGAGCTTGAGATGAGACTAAGATTAAAGGCCACCATAGATGATCAGCATCAAGAAAAGATTGCATCAGAGTCTCTTTATTAGCAAAATGTTCTGAAAAGGCTCATTGCCATTGTGAGAATGCTTGCTACCCAAAACCTAGCACTGTATGGCACTTCAGATCAGCTGTATGTGCTAAACAATGGAAACTTCCTTAAATTGTGGAGCTGATGGCTGAGTTTGATGCTGTACTCCAGGATCATCTAAGAAGAGTCACCACCCAAGAAATGTACACACACCGCTATCTTGGAAAAACAATTCAAAATGAGATCATACAGTTACTGGCAACAAAAGTCAAACAGAAGATTGTGGCAGATCTGATGTCAGCAAGATATTACTCTGTTATTCTGGACTACACACCTGACATCAGCCATACGGAACAAATGACTTTAATGGGACTTTTTGTAACAACAACAGAACCTAGTGAAAATGTCCCTGCAATGGTGACTGTCAGAGAGCATTTTCTAGAATTTATTGACATTGATGATACTACACGAGCTGCTATGACAAATGTGCTTCTTTAAAAGCTGGAAAATACGGGAATTGCAATAGCTGACATGAGAGGAAAGAACAGAGGAGTGCAGACATGGATCCGAGAGTTAAACCCTTAAGCTTTTTTTGTCCCAGGCAGTTCTCATTCATTGAACTTGGTAGTCAGTGATGCAGCATCAGCTTCTAGTGAGGCTGTTGAATTTTTTAATGTAATTCAAAGCATCTATGTATTTTTCTCTGCATCAACTCATCAATGGAAAATTTTGAAGCAACATCTGGGAACATCCTCTCTGACACGGAAACCACTGAGTGCTACATGATGGGAAAGTCGAATGGAGGCAATAAAGCCTATCAAACACCAAATTGGGAAGATAGATGATGCCATAGTTTCCATTATGGAGGAGGAGGATAATGCTATGACAGGAACTGTTTGTGGGAGAACAGTGGCAGAGGGAAATGGAATCACCCCAGAAACATACATAACGTCACATTTCTGTGTGGCTTAGTGTTGTGGCATGACATACAGTTTGAAATAAATGTTGTAAGCAAAAGACTCCAAGGTGGTGACCTTAATATATCTGGAGCAATGGAACAACTGGACAAAGCAAAGTCATACCTACAGTTTTACCGGTCAGATGAGGGATTTCAAAACGTTCTGAAGAGTGGACAGAAGTTGGCAGAAGCTGAAGCTATTTTCCCACCCATTCAAAAATACAAGAGTCACCGAAGAAGACGACATTTTGATTACGAGGCACAGGATAATCCCATAAGAGACCTCAAACAACAATTCAAAGTTGAATTCTTTACCAGGTGCTAGATTGTGCAATACAGTCAGTTGAAGAATGTTTCATGCAGCTCAAGGAACACAGCAGTATATTTGGGATGATGTATGATATTCCAAAACTCCTCACTATACCTCAAGAAGACCTACACCAGCAATGCAGGGCACTAGAGACAGTGTTGACACATGATGACATGTGCGATATTGATGTGAGTGATTTAGGTGATTAACTGAAAGCCCTTTCAAGATACATTTCAGCAGGATCCACTCCAAAGGCTGTTCTGGAATATATGTGCACAAATAAGATGACCACCCTCTTTCCAAATGCTTTTGTTGCTCTATGCATAACACTTCCTGTAACAGTTGCCAGTGGAGAATGCAGCTTCTCCAAACTGAAGTTAATAAAAACATATCTACACTCCACAATGACACAGGATAGGCTGGTCGGCCTTGCAACCATCTCAACAGAGCATGAGCTGGCCCAGACTGTGGACCTTCAGGAAGCAGTTAAAATCTTTGCAACCAAGAAGCACGGAAAGCACCACTTTGATTATTCATACAGATATAAATGCCAGTGTTTACTATGCAGACAAGAAAAGTTACATTTGCTGTTCAGGCATTTGAAAGTTAAGTGTTACTCAAAATTTTTGAACAAGGCATTTTAAGTTGTTAGTTCTCCTTTATTGGGATAGGTAGCAGAGCAGTACCATGAGAGGAGCAGAACAGGAAGAAGGCAGAATTGAGACCTTTCAAAATTTTGGCCCAAGCGAGGGGGCATGAGGCGTCATTTGAGCTCCACACCTCAGGTGCCAAAATGTTGTGCTCTGGCCCTGCCCTCACTGAAGAAATAGAAAAGGCAAACAGTTTGATGAGCTCAGGGAAGTCCCCGGGCAGAGATAGAATACCAGCAGGAATATATAAATCTTCAAGTCCAAAAGTGGTAACAAAACTGCAGAATCATAGATCATTAGGGTTGGAAGGGACCTCAGGAGATCATCTAGTCCAACCCCCTGCTCAAAGCAGGAGCCATCCCCAAATGGCCCCCTCAAGGATTGAACTCACAACCCTGCGTTTAGGAGGCCAATGCTCAAACCACTGAGAAGATACTTACTGACATCTGGGACAGTGAAGCAATGCCACAAGACTTCAAAGATACCACAATTATTCCTTTATTTAAAAATAAAGGCAGTAAAATGGTCTGTAATAACTACCGTGGGATATCTCTCCTATTTGTCGCTGGAAAAATCTTTCCTTATGTCCTCCTGAACCGACTGATTTCATCTGTCTCAGAAGCCAATCTCCCAGAGACTCAGTGTGGATTCAGACCTGGTCGTAGCACCATAGACATGATTTTCAGTATCAGGCAAATACAAGAAAAATGTATTGAACAAAACATAAATTTGTTCAGTGTTTTCATCGATCTGACAAAAGCATTTGATACAGTCAATAGAGAAGGATTATGGATGATCCTCAGCAAACTGTGGACTTCAGAGTCACTCCAGAATCCACAAAAAGAGAGAACATGAAAATGTCATCGTCGAACTACACACACACTTATACTAGCTCTGGAAACGAGGTGGTCAAACAGCATGCAGGGAAGCCTCTGCTTTCAGGAATCAGATCAACACCGATGGTTCCCAGGGAGCAACTCTACTTCAAGAATTGACTAAATTCAGAGGACAAGGCAGAGAGCAAAGTGTCCTGCTGCTTGCACAAGCTTCCTCTCCAAGAACCACTGCCTCTATACAAAACCTTGCAAACCAAAAACTACCGTCATCACAGCAGGTCTTCCAAAGACTGAACATTTTGCTCACAAACTTACAGTTATTTTTTTGAAAACTCCATGTAACAGTGCTGGCTGGTAACATCTGACATAATAGTATTAAATGACTCCACCAGTGCTACTTTAGTACTTGGAGAAATTACTGTCACCTGTTTTTATTTTATAAAGGAGTACAGCATTGTGAAGATGTGATAACTCTGCACATTATTTTGGGCATGAATACGATGATGTCTTCAGGGTATGTCTGCACTTGAATTTGTAGTCATGTTTTAGCACATTTGTTAAGACAATTGTAAATGCTCAAGGGGGCAAGGCACAATATTTGTTGCCATCTCTTTATGGTTAAGTATGTGTAGCAACAAACTTGTGTGTCTTGGAATTTGCACTAATTTTAGCTAACAAGGGTTAATTAGCATGTTACAACATGATTAGAAATTCAATTGTAAAAACACCCTTGCGCACATTGAAAAGTTGTGATGTTGCAGTCCATACTCTTTATGGAACTATGCTTTTAATATTGGTATGAAATAACTGAGATATACTTTATGCAAGATGCATTTTGTAAGGCATCATTGGAAAGGTTATAATTTACTGAATGTGATTATCCAATTTGTACGCCTGTTTCATTTCCGTATCTGAAATTAGGAATATTGACTATGTATCTGTATTTCAGCTATGCTACTTTGAGTGACACCCACTGCTAACACTTCAGGTACAACAATGGAAAAGCCAGACAGGGCTGATGACCCATCAGCAAGGACAATGGACTGTGAAAAGGCTTGGCCTTCCTGCGGACGTTCCATACTGCCACTGACTCATGGACGCTGTGATACTACAGAGTCAGGTGGTCTTGTCACCTGATACTAAACATTACCTGGGGCTTCTTGTAACTTTCCACTGGAAGGGAAGGGGGTTAAGTTTGGGAAACAAAGGATTCCCGCCTTATGTAAATCCTATTTAAGGGTGGAGAGGAAGGCAAATGGGACTCCTCCTCTCCATGTCCTGTCTTCCCACCTGAAGTGAATGCGGGGGGGAGTCCAGACTGGGACAGGGATCCAGTCTGAAAAGGAATATAACTAGAACTCTGAACCACAGAAACTTTGCAACCTGCCTAAAATAACATTTAGGGTGAGAATTTATATTTTGTAACCTGTTTCTTAAGTATGTTGAGCTTAGCTTGCATATTTTGCTTTATTTGGTCAGTAATCTGCTTTGTTCTGTCTGTTATCTCTTATATTCACTTAAAATTCACCTTTTATAGTTAATAAACTTATTGCTTGTTTATAATATAATCCAGTTTATGTAATTTCTAATGGGGGGGGGAACTATGCGTATCTCCCTCCACATTGAGGGAGGGGGCGAATTTCATAAAACCTTTGGGCTTGTACCCCTTAAAGGGAGTGGGCACCAGAGTGTTGGAGCAAGCTCCTAAGGCTGAATCTTTCCAGAGCGGATGTCTGTGTCTCAGTGCAGCTGGCTGTGGCCCTGCCTATGTGCTTGGCTGGAAGAGGCTTATGAGCCTAACCCAGTGGGGCCAGGTAAAGGGGACCCAAGCTGGCAGAATAGGCTGACTCAGTGGCATCCCAGCAGATCAAATGATATCCCAAAGGGCTCAAACCTGTCACAATAGTATCTTACTTTATCCCACAGAAGTAATTGGAATTATTCAAGGAGTAGGTATTCCTCATCATAAGTAAGGATATCAGAATCTGGCTTTTGGGGATCCTTTAATGCCCTACAGCATCTTCCCATCAGTGTAACTCCAGGAAAAACTGGGGCAAGTAGCAACCTTATCTGAAATAGTACTGTCCAAATTTAACTCAGAAATATTTTATGAAAGTCTCACTTCCTAGTGGCTAGAAGCCTACAAAGTCGATGTAAGCAGTTCTATGAGATTCTTCTCTAGCTCAAGTGATAGAACTATTTCTTTTGCATCCAAAGGGTTCCAGCAGGGCTGGCCTTCTCCCACATACCAAAAAAGCATTCATTAAATGAAAGGGGCTGTTTAACATTGCTAAGTCATTCACTAGAATACTGCAAAGAGCTCACAATACACTTTCCTTAGGACTGATGTTTGCTACTAAAGGACAACCAAGGTGCTGCACACTCACTGGACTTTTTTTGGGGGGTGGGGTGGGGGGAAGATTCTAAGTGTGCATCTCCAATGTCATTAAAATAACTGGGTGCAGGGGCTTCAGCATTCAATTTTATTGCTTCAGAGTTTCCCCCATATGTTTTTTGGGTCCTAAGAAGCCCTCATTTTCTCCTGTCCAGCCATCTTACTAGAATGGGTTCAATGCTTTAGCACACATTCAGTTCTCTCCATGTGACGTCTCACTTGGGGCTACTTCTGCCTTATTTACCTTGACAGAAATGTCCTAGGACTGGGGCTAGAGCCGTTAGTTTTAGAGTGATTGACCAAGGCCTGTCTCATCCCATCTTTTCTGTGCCAAAAGATGTATTTGGCATTTTCCCTACCAACTTCAGAAATTCCTCTGTTCCTCTGACATGGCCTGCTGCTATTGACCTTTGGTACTATATGAAAAGCCATAGCAACATCCCTGTCTGCTACCACCAGCCCTACTACTACCAGCATACAAGAACTATTCTTACTCACATCAGTGATGCTGAATACAATTCAAATAAAGAGTATTCTCCTTCCCAGACTATCATTTCAAGTTCAGTAGCATGGGCGCTTCCAGCAACTAAGGCCCTGATCCTCAAAGGTACTTGGGCTCCTAACTTCCATTGACTAGACATGTCATCAGTTTACTCCAAGAGAGGGGGTCTCCCTCTGGATTTTCAGTTCACCAGAGATTTCATTGGAATCTTCTCGAATCCTTGATGCTCTGCACTCTGAAGTACAGGTGCTCCATACAACGCCATCCATGTAGGCAGGTACGGAGCAGCTTAGCAGTTCTCCTCCACTTCCCACTCATTCATTTCACAAGAGAGATGAGCTGAGGCCTCCTCAGCCTAACGAAAGCTATAATCTTTGCCCTAAAATGAGTACACTAATATTGTAGGACCCCTTAAATTTTACACAGTAGACTTCACTGCCCTGCAAGGCGGCTCTCCCAGTGTTTTTTGTAGCTTTGTGGTCTAGTAAAATGCCAGCAACAGAGCACTTCCCACTTATACTGCAAGGAATTACTGATTTAGAAACACGTCAGTAAGAGAAGAAGAGAGTTCTATGGAAGAATCCGAAGAAGAGTAAGGTTGCTAGGCTTCTCCGGCTTCCCAAACTTAGGTGTTACATCACTGACTTCTTCCTCCTCTGCCTATCCCTGAAGTTTCCAGATCTCATGTTAAAAAAAAAAAAGCCTCTTCAAACATTTATAAAACTCACAAAGTTTTATCAGGCGGCACACATCACTGAACGTATGACCCATCGAAAGGGGAGACAGGGAAGGTTGACGATGGGGCTGTGTTTTGATTTGAGATATTAGATGGTGGCTGATCGTATTTATCACTTCACAGCACAGTTTAAATGTTAAAGTAGAACTTTCAAAAAAGAGTAGCTCTAGATTCCATTCTTTTTGGCCTTGAAACTAATTACGTAGCACTGGTTACTTGTTCTGGGCAGTAAAGTCCTACACTGAAACATCCCATTTATAGCCTTGCAACTTTTTATTTAAAAGATGTGGGCCAAGCAAGATACTGACTCAGCTGGAGCTTTGTGGTCTTACCCTGGGACCTTTTCAATTAAATGAGAGTACAGAGGAATATCCAGGTCTCGTGCCTGGTTGGTTCTAAGCAAGAGCATCACTACTTTATGGAAGAAATTTTACTAGGGGCTAATCACACAGGGAAGGATGCAGCTTGCAAGAATATAAACAGGAACTCAAATACTTTTCCCCTCTTGAGCCAGATACTCTTGTTTCAGAGGCAACACTATTCTTTCTCAAGCTGTGAGTTTAGATTCTGCTTTGAAACAATTACTATCATTCACATGGAGCAATTTATTTCCCATTTACTACAGTGTAGCGATAGAGATTGAAAATTCATGTCTTTGAGGGACAGGGTAAACGATTGCAAATAAAACAGCTGTCCACCACCCTTCAAAGACGTGTATTTTATTCATTTTCAGACTGGAGTATCTTGTTTTTTAGATATCCATATTTTGCAAGACTATTGGGTGTAAAATTCAGGAGGGTTTTTCAGTAAGACTAGATTCAGTCCTTACATATCAGTAAATAGTTGTATCACCTGTCACAAAAGGCTTGATTGATGCTTAAGATGAATACTGTATATAAATTAGGGGAGCTACCCACCCAAGGACTTGGTCTAATGTACCCCTTTTAAATGAGTTCAATTTGAGAAATTAACAGGTTCTGCTAACTGAGTTTATCCTTGTAAAGTAATAGCATTCTAGACAAAGGAACAAAACAAATTTCAATATATCCAGGAATAACATGCACAAGTAATAAAATAAGAAAAACTCTTAAACCCACTTCCTTGGCTGTGGTTGAAAAGTGTACAGTACCATTCAGCAGAATTAAAGCTGCTTTTACACTCCTCTGATCCTGAGCTGGCTGTGTTGAGCCAGCCTCCTAGTATGAGTTAGTGCATCCTGAAAGCTACTCTAAATTATGCCAACTGCCAGTGGCCCAAAGAGCTGATGTAACCTACTTGGCAGAGTGTTACATGTCTCACTGCGTTGGGAACTTACACTGACATGATAGCTGAAAAACAATGGGGCACAGGGAGGCCCTAGCCATATCTTTTCCCATAGTCATAGGCCTATACTGGGCATGGGAAGGAGGGAAGGGCATAGGAACTGTCACACTGACTCTGTCTCACTAGAGGCTCACACTGGTGATGCAGCACCAAGCTGCCTTCATGCAAATAAGGCAAATCCTACCATCCATATGCAAGCAAAGCTGCTTTTGAAGGTCTGAGTGTAAGGACTGCAGAATATAGGGTTTGATTGTCTCTAGGACTGCATACTTGCACAGCAGAATAAAGGGAAGTATGGCCCTTACACCTCTGCATGGACTACCTGGACGCTGGGCCCGGGTATGCAGGAGTGTGTGTTTGCCGTGCACCTGCTATTCTCTCCCTGAACAGATGGAATCGTGGCTCTGCTCCTTGCAGCACACCAGCCAGATCTGAGCTGGCACAGGGGCTGATACAGCCCTCTCCCATACTTTGTGCAGGCAGGAAGCAGGGAGGGAACTGTGGCTCCTGAAGCCACAATTCCTTCCCTGAGATGCTTCTGGGTGGCACAGCACTGAGCCATCCCTAATTGTGGGCTGTGTCTTAATGGCACAATCTAGCCCCTAGAAGTTTGCTGATGAAATCAGTTAACAGGTTTACAGACTATTATGCAGCAAAACATAACCTCCTGGAATTTAAATCCAGTATACAGTGTATGATTATTGCTGTGCAGGGCTTCATGCTGGTGGTATGTGAAGAAGAAATACCAAGACGCAATTATGTGATCTGCTCAAGATGACTCATGATGGAGAGAGATTGTAACGAATACAGTAGAACCTGTAGAGAATGGAGGACATGGAACACCTAGACAAGGCTCTTTTCAACGTGCATGATGCACATGACGCCATAACTCAGTCCAGACGAGAGAGGTTTTGATAAACCAGAACCTCATCACCAGCTCTGAATTTGGCCTTATAGCTACAGTAGCTACGCGGTAGAAAAACCAAAATATGTATGGAGAGGTGGGGGCATGGGAATGGGCAGATATTTATTTGGATAAATGTTTAGCATGATACGAACAGCTTGTCTCTTTTAACTAGGTGCTGATGAATATTTTAAGACATTTCCCAAAAGTCAGTTCTTCTTTTGCACTAAAGGGCTGATATAGGGTTGCCAACTTTCTAATTGCACAAAACCGAACAACCTTGCCCCGCCCCTATCCCGAGCCCCCATCCCTTCTCTGAGACCCCCGCCCTCACTCACTCCATCGCCCCCTTCTCTCCTGCACCATCACTCACTTTCACTGAGCTGGGACAGGGGATTGGGGTGCGGGAGGGGGTGCGGGCTCTGGTTGGCATGCGGGCTCTGGGGTGGGGCCACAAATGAGGGGTTCAGGGTGTGGAAGGAGTCTCTGGGCTGGGGCAGGGGATTGGGTACCCCTGCAGCTCCCATTGGCCGTGGTTCCTGGAGCTGGCACTTGGGGTGAGAGCAGCGCATGGAGCCTCCCTGATCACCTGTTCGCCTAGGGGCCAAACGGATATGCCGGCCACTTCCAGGAGCCATGCAGAGCCAGGGCAAGTAGGGAGCCTGCCTTAGCCTCACTGCGCTGCTAACTGGACTTTTAGCGGTGCTGAATGGAACCACTAGGGTTCCTTTACGACTGGACGTTCCGGTTGAAAACAGGATGCCTGGCAACCCTAGGCTGATAAATGTTGGAATGGCAAGTTCTCATTATCTACCAGACATGATGGTTGTGCTACATTCCATGGCCTTTAACTCAAATTGAAACAAGGTGCTTTTAAAAATATGTTTCTTCCATCACAGATTGGATGGGAAAGGAGAGGAGGGGCAGTGCACAGAGCACAGTGTAGTCTTTTATTTTTAGCTTTGATGGTGTAGGTGATTTTTGCTGAAGGACTTGCTCCTCAGTTCCATGCTGTGACATTTTATTGTTAGTGTTCATGTTGGCAATTGTGATGACCATCTTCTGGAGCATCACTTCCAGTGACACAGCTGGAGAATGCTGAAACCCCAGGGAAATAATTATAAGCAGCCCCTGCAAGTCAGATTTTTACCCTTAAGAACACTTGGAAAAAGCCAGACAACTTCGAACTGTGAGCTTACAGCTGATGACATAGACAACCCTTTGTCAAGCTAGCATAAACCTCACAAACAGACAGATCTATGTAGTGCCACAATCTTTAAATAAATAGAATTGTTCTAATCTGCTGTCTCAGCGGTGGATTTGAAATTGGAACAACTTTTCTCTGACAACAGGCCCGATTCTCTTTTCCTCCTTACTTACACTAAGTGTGGGATGGGGATAAGAGGAAGCAAAGGTCACTTTTGCACTTCCACATTATTAGGCTGGACCACTGTATAAGTTAGAGCAGCCTTACTGCAACAGCCTCCTGGGGCCTTCCACAGCCAAGAATAGCCAGAGCCCAGCATGTTATGGCCACATCCCCACTCTCCAATCTGTCCCCACAGTGTTCTCACTATGCTGGGTGACTGGAGCAGTGAGTGGGGGAGTGTAAATCCATTCTACTGGCTTTGCCTCATCTGGAATCCCTTATACTTGGGGTATTTCTCAGAAGTCTTTCCTGAAGGGTTCATGCCTTTCCCACTCCAGGTACGGGTTGCCAGTAGAGTGCAGGCTCTCTCAGCTGAGAGCTGCATCTCTATCATGTAATTCCTCTAGACCTTCTCTTGAAGAGCACTTGTAAGTTTCAGATGTTACAGAACACAGCACTGAGACTACTCCAGGGCCTTTGCCTCACCTTCACATTTCATAATCTGCACTGGCTTCCAGTTATTCACAAAGCGGCCTTTGCGGCTTTATTGTTAGCACAATGATTAAAGCCTGGATTAATATAGGATCAGTTTACCCAAGAGGCCGACTGAGCCTCGGTGTCCCACTGTAGCTACTGAGACCCGCAGATTCTGGGCTACTGGCACTTTCACGTACTGATGAGCAAAGCTTATGGAGGCTGAGGCTTTTGCAAGTGTCTAAAAATATGATGAAGGATCACAAGCCTCGGCAGTGTTCACAAACCATTTCCCCTGTAATTTAAAACCTTGTTTTTATTAAGGGTGAGCACATTTTAAAACATCCTTGTTTTTCTAGTCCTGGGATAGAGGATTCCCCCAAAAGGTAATCTGACGCAACAAACACGACATAAATGGCATGTGCACTCCAGAGATTCATTCAAATCTGCATTAGCATTTTTTTGTGCATGGATTGGGGAGCTGTGCCACAGTCCTCCTATGTGGCCTCTGGAAAGTCACTTGAGTCTTTGGTCCTCTTACGAATCATACTTAATGGGTGAGAGGGGAGGGTTTATTAATTAAGATCTGTAAAGCATTTTGGCTCAGATTGAGCGATATTTGGATCTGGCTCAAGAGGCAGTGGGAGTCATTCCATGGACTTCAATGGGCTTTGGATCAGACACACAGCACCATGTTAATGTTAGTGGAAGATGATTATTTTCTAAAAACTGACATTTTACCAGATGGAGCAAGAGGAGACTGTGACGTTGTGCAGTCTATATGGTTTTATAAAAATATGGTAATGAGTGAATATAATATAAATGGAATATGCTTCATGCAAAAGGTCTCTTGTAAGGTATCATTACAAAGCTTATAATCTACGGAGTATGATCATCCTATTTGTATAAATGTATCACTCTTGTATCTGGGACTAGAAATATGAAATATAACTCTGAGGCCCTATTGTAATTATGCAAAGTGTGGTCCATTAATGGTGGTTTGGAATCTTAATGGCTCCCATCAACCAGGACAATTGACTGGGGCTCTGTTTGCAAGCAAGCCTTCCTGTGAGTCAGGCTGGGAGGAATGAAGGCCTGGGGTCTTACAGTGACATGTGATCATGTCACCTGAACTGGAATCCATCTTTAACCTGGTGCTTTTCCAGTGAGGGGAGGTGGAAACCCTGAGAGAGACAAAGGATTCCCGCCTTATGCAAAAGATATATAAAGGGGTGGAACAGAACAAAGGGAGGAGAGGAGCCATCATGAAGAATCCCCTAACTACCACCTGAGCTGGAACAAAAGATGTACCAGGGGAAAGAATTGTGCCCAGGCCTGGAAGGTGTCCAGTCTGAGAAAAAAAACTTACTGTAGCATCTCTGAGGGTGAGATTATCTGTATTCAGTTTGATTAGACATAGATTTGCGCATTTTATTTTATTTTGCTCGGTGACTTACTTTGTTCTGTCTGTTACTACTTGGAACCACTTAAATCCTACTTTCTGTATTTAATAAAATAACTTTTAACGTATTAATTAACTCAGAGTATGTATTAATACCTGCGGGAGCAAACAACTGTGCATCTCTCTCTATCAGTGTTATAGAGGGCGAACAATTTGAGTTTACCCTGCATAAGCTTTATACAGGGTAAAACGGATTTATTTGGGTTTAGACCCCATTGGGAGTTGGGCATCTGAGTGCTAAAGACAAGCACACTTCTGTGAGCTGTTTTCAGGTAAACCTGCAGCTTTGGGGCAAGTAATTCAGACCCTGGGAGTGTCTGGCTCAGCAAGACAGGGTGCTGGAGTCCTGAGCTGGCAGGGAAAACAGGAGCAGAGGTAGTCCTGGCACATCAGTTGGCAGCTCCCAGGGGTGTTTCTGTGATCCAAACCGTCACAGAGATGGTATTGGCTCCTTGGACAAACATGCCTCTTCCTCTCAAATGAGTAAGCATACAGCATGACAAAGACACATGAGAAGCCTGGAAAGGGAAATACTATCATTGTGGTTAACCTACCATGTCTACAGGATGAAGACACAAGTTTTCAGGATGCTAAAGCCGTCAACCTATAAGGTAACAGGATTTTAGTTTTCCCAGATGTGGATCCAGGCATGCGAGCACAGAAGGAAAGCACTAGTTTTAGCTGAACAAGCCTTTCTGTGGAAATAGAGGGATCTTATATTATTCCCTTTCAAATGGTAGATCCAGCATTCAGACAACACCTATCCATTTTGGGACCTTAACAGAGACACTGCCTGATCAGACTAACAAGGACACCCTTTTGCATTCAGATTCAGACTATGAAAAGCGGAGTGACTGAAGTTCTTGCTTTGGCTGACTGAACTTTACCTTAGCAGTTATTATTTTGAAACGTGAAGCGATGCCTACCACATCTCATGGGAAAGGAAGATGCAGCTTCTTTGTCAGAAACACCCTCTGTGTTTAAGTTTTGATTGTATCTGGGCATGTTCAGATAATTCATGTCTGCTTGAATTGCTATTGCAATAATAGCTTTGTAATTAAATCAGTAGAATAGATGGCCTTTGAGCATATGAACATGGGCAATGACATTCTTTAATCATAAAAAGCAATGTTATTGATTTATACAAGATATTTGGTACTATGGCATAATGGAATGAAATATTTAGAATTAAAGAGGGAAAATATTATCACATTGTTTTCTACTTTTAGGCACTTTTGGGGAGCCATTCTCTGCCAATGATAGGCCATCTCAGTGCGTTGAACTGTATAGGGAGCTCCAATACTGCTGTTTGGATACAAGTGTAAAAGTTTACCTGATATAAATCAGGACAGGTTGGAAAACCTACATGCTTCTTCCTTATGGCCCCTTAGTCTTATTTTCCCTCCCAAAATATGGAGGGTCAGTGAGCTCCATATAGATATTGTTGCATTCATGGAATATCAGGGTTGGAAGGGACCTCAGGAGGTCATCTAGTCCAGCCCCCTGCTCAAAGCAGGGCCAATCCCCAGATAGATTTTTGCCCCAGATCTCTAAATGGCCCCCTCAAGGATTGAACTCACAACCCTGGGTTTAGCAGCTGAATGCTCAAACCACTGTACTCTCCCCCTCCCAAGATGTAGTGTGTTTATGGAAATTATAATTGTTAGCTATGCTATTTGCATAACCTAAATGAAATATGCTCTATTTAATGGAATAGCAGGGCTGTCATAAGCACCCTATTTCAGATTGAATATCTCATTATCTTTGTTGTATTAGAGGATTAGCTTTGCAGAAAAATATCAGTAGGAAAGTTCAGTGAAATGAAAAAACAATAGCCTTTGAATTACATTACAGGAGCAGCAGATTTAACTTACTCTGGAGGAGAAACAGGTGGAGCTCTGCTCTGCCAGGCTTCTTCCCCTCATATCCTGCTCAGACCCCACCCTCAGAGCATTTTAACACACTTCCTCTCTCCAGGGGTGCTGGAACAATTTGTATAGTGGGGATGCTGAGAGCCATTGAACCAAACTGTGTAAACCCTATATATGATGGAAACCACTTCAAGCCAGGGGTGTGGCAGTTCCAGCACCTATGCCTCTCTCTCCTTATGCTGGTGGTGTGGGCCTAGCTGGCCCAGGAGGCAGCAGAATCACTGCCATCTTCTTTATGCTGTCAGAGGGTTCCTCTGCACATGGGAATATCCCACTACCTCTGGCTGTTTATGCAGCCTAAAGTGGCCTTAGCAGGCTGAAGAATCTGGTCTTATAACCTTACACTGGGTCTAATGTTCCCCAAGCTTTTCAGGAAAAAAAAAAGCATCTATGGGTGCAGGAGACACATGCAAAGTTCCAGGAAGATCAGATTCTTTGGGGGTAAGTTAGATAGGTTTTGTACATCAGCCCTATAATGGTGAACTAGCTCTTAACTACAGAGTGGATATTGTGAGCTTTTATATTATTTACACTCATTTTTATATATGGGCAAATGAAGATACAGGAAGGTTAAAATGTATTCAAGGACACTTTGTGACCCCATAGAAAAGCTATGCATAAAATCCAGGGAGGCTGGAGAGGCTGCCTTAGAGTGTGTGGCTAGATGCAACCTGCTGGTTCAAGGACCTCAGTAACCTTTCCCTCATGTTCACTCTGCTGCTCTCCTCTGTGTTGTTTATTTGCAGAGTTCCTGGCAACTCTTTTTGGCAAGGATTTACCCCTTAATTTTCTTTTTTAGGTATCCATGTCTTTTTCAGATCTTCCGCAGACCAGTTATGGTTCACCACAGAGTTTGATTTGTTGGCAATGTTTTACCACATTGTCTCTCTCTCTTTTTTGTTTCATTTCTTTGTTTCAACAAGTGTTTCTCATCTGTGATCTCCACTGAGGAGTATGTTGCTTTCTGAATCATACACACCACCCACACATTTTGAAGTGTAACAGGTGACATTTCACTTATCATTTCACATTAGTTTCCCCAGATCAGACCAGTCACTTCTTACTGGCGTTCTTGTACCACAGTTTTTCCCCACTTCTGATAGCTTCTTGTCTGATGTAAAGCCTCCTTTAAAGCCTTTTTTACTTTTCTATTTGGTTTTCAATTAGGTCTGGTCAAAACTGTTTTTTGACCAAAGTTGAGTTTTCCATTAAAACACGTTTCACAAAAAATGGCTGTTTGACACAGAAAAAGTTTGACTTTTTGTAAAAAAAAATTAAAACTTTGGGGGTGTAAACTAAACTGAAATATCTACACAGGGTTTTGCATCAGTTTATCAAAAGGGGTTTAAAACTGATTTAAGCCCTTGTCCACACACAATTGCACTGGTGCAAAACCCCTGAGTAGACACTCGTATTTTGGTGTAAGAATGGTTTATTTTGGTTTAGCTTTAATTAAATGAAAGCTGTCCCCCCACTCTTTCCAGTAGTATAGTTAAACCAATGCATACCCTGTAGGGCAGATGTGGGCAAACTACAGCCCGTGGGACTGTCCTGCCCCATCCGAGTTCCAGGCCGGGAAGCCTAGTCCCTGGCCCCTCCCCCCACTGTCCCTCCTTCCCTGCAGCCACACTGCCCGCACTCTGGGCCACGCTCTGGCCTGCTGCTCCTACTGGGCAGCATGGGGAACACAGCTGGCTCTGGCCGAGTGTCGCAGCTGTGAGCTCCTGCTGCTGGTAAGGGGGTGGGGGGGGGTTTGGGTAAGGGAGCAGGGGATCATGGGGGGTAGTCAGGGAGGAGGGGGCTGTTGGATGGGGTGGAGGTTCTGGGGGGCAGTCAGGGGATGGGGAACAGGGAGGGTTGGGAGTGGGAGTCCCGGGAGGCTTGTCAGGGGACAGGGATGTGGATAGGGGTCAGGAGGGCCGTCAGGGGACAGGGGGTTGGATAAGGGGGTGGGATCCCAGGGGGCAGTTAGGGATGGGGGGTCCCAGAAGGTGGTGGTAAGGGGATGAGGGCGGTTGGATAGGGGGTGGGAGTTTCAGAGGGGCTGTCAGGGGGCAGAGGTGTGGATAGGGGTTGGGGGCAGTCAGGGGGGTTGGATAGGGGGCAGGGGTCCCAGGAGGGGGTGGTCCGGGGACAAGGAGCAGGGGGGGATTGGATGGGTTGAGGGTTCTGAGGGGGGCAGTCAGGGGGGTGGGAAGTGGGAGGGGGCAGGGGCCAGGCTGTTTGGGGGAGGCACAGCCTTCCCTACCCAGCCCTTCCTACAGTTGTGCAACCCTGGTGTGATCCTCGGGCCAAAAAGTTTGCCCACCCCTGCCGTAGGGGCACTTTTATTTTACTGTAAAAGAGAGTGGTTTTTTTTCCATTTAGAGTATGTCAATAAGTACATCACTGCAGCGGTGCACTGTGCCGATACAGCTGTGCTGCCGCAACACAGTTGGTGAAGAGGGATGTTGCTGATGGGGGAGAGCTCTCCTGGCAGCATAAAAAATTCCACCTCCACGAGCGGCACAAGCTACGTAGGTGGGAGAAGCTCTCCCGCCGACATAGCGCTATTCACAGCCCTGAGTGACATACGTTTTGCCCACACAGGCTGTAGTGTAGACATAGCCTAAGTTTAAGTGATTGGGAAGAGGTTCAAGGTAAACCTAAATATGCCTTGTACCTCAAATAAGTGTCTACACAGGGGTGTTCACTGGTTTAACTATAGTGGTGTAAATGTACTGTAGGCAACTTTTTCCATGGAGACAAGTCTTAATGAAGTTAAGCTAAACCAAAATAAGCCTGATTTAAACTGAAATAAGAGTGTCCACACAGCCTTTTGCACCATTTTAATTGTGTCAGTTTAAAGTCACCCCCTTAAGTTAAACTGGTGCAGTTGTGTGTGTTGACAAAGCCATAAGTACAAGTTCTGTGTTTAGACCAGCCTGGGAGAGCAGTAAAGCAGTGATTCCAGTACAGACAAGACTGACTGATCAGAGAGCAGTGAGAAGGGACAAAAGGTAGAAGGGAATATGTGAAGGTGCTCCCATAGCAGAAAGGTCTCTTGCGTGGAGACACATCTACAGACATCAACACACAGCACAAGGCCCTTTATATGGTGCTTTCTTACCGTCTCCTGGAGAGATTCAACACTCTGGTTTCTGCAGCACTGCGCCTGTTTATAGAGGTTAGATCATCCATGGAGGGAACAGAAATCATACCAAGTAGCCAATCACACAAACAGAATCCTAAATTCTCAATGATCAGAAATGTATAGCAGTATCTGTTGTGCCCATCTCGTGAAAGCCCACAGTTCCAAATCCTTTCATAAAAACTATTCATTTAACTATTGCTGATCAACAAATCCAGAGAAAACATGCTTGGTTTATAGGTCATTTGCAAAGAGAACAAAATTGTTCACAGCGAAGAGCTCAGCCTGTGCAAGTCCAACCTAAGCTTTAGGAACACAAGAACGGCCACACTGGGTCAGACCAATGATCCATCTAGCCCAGTCTCCTGTCTTCCAACAGTGGCCAGGTGCCACGTGTCCTAGAGGGAATGAACGGAACAGGTCAATTTATCAAGTGATCCATCCCCAATCATCCAGTGCCAGCTTCTGGCGAACAGAGACAAGGGACACCCAAAACCTGGGTTTGTATCCCTGCCCATGCTGGCTAATAGCAATCGGTGGATCTATCCTCTATGAACTTATCTCGTTCTATTTTGTACCCTGTTATAGTTTTGGCCTTCACAACATCCCCTGGCAAAGAGTTCCACAGGGTGATTGTGTGCTGTGTGAAGCAGTACTTCATTCTGTTTATTTTAAAACTAGGAATACTAGGAATGCATGATATGCCCTGAGTTGGGAGGTGAGAGTCTGTAGGAGTGTGTGGCAGTGCCTAGCATGTAAGAGGAGGTGACAAGTTCCTAGCAATTTTAAAGATTAACACTGAATATTCTTTTGGTATTTAACTCCAGGACATTTTCATGCTTATTAATTTCATTGGGTGACACCTAGTTTGTGTGTTATGTGAAGGAATAAATAACACTTCCTTATTCACTTTCTCCACTCCATTGATGATTTTATAGACTGTCACAGAGTGTGGGGGACACAAGGCCCTGCTCCCCCGGCTTCCTGCGATTCACCGTGACTGTCAGCCAGCCAGTAAAGCAGAGGTTTATTTAGACAACAGGAACACAGTCCAAGACAAATCTTTCAGGCACGGACAACAGGATCCTCCCCAATTAGGTCCATCTTGGGGTCCCAGGGGCACCATAGCCCCATTGGGGGATCAGAGCCCCATCCAGGCTTCCCTCCATTATGCCAGCCACCTCCTGAAACCCTCTCTCCCCCAGCCTTTGTTCAGTTTCCTGGGCAGAGGTGTCACCTGGCCTCTAACCCCTTCCTGGGTTCTCACATTACATACTCAGGTATCTTCCCTCAAGGCCAGTTTCCCATCCCCCAATGCAGACCATCCTCCCAGGCCAACCCTCCTCACTCAGCATTCACAGACCACATTAAGAACAGTCGCAGTTCATCACATAGACCTCTATCATATCCCCACTTAGTTGTCTCTTTTGGAGGGGTAGATTTTCAGAGCAGTTTCAGAAGCAGCAGTGAATACCGTAGAAAGCCTCAAAACTATAAACAAGGGAGGCCCTAAGTACTCTTCACTAAGAGGCCCTGCAAACTTCTGCAGCAAATCTCCCTCCTTTCTGCAGCTCACTAATACACCAAACAAAATTCTGTAGCTGATACAGGTGAATTGAAAAAAAAATGGATGTCTTAAGTCAAACATGAAAATATTTCCCAGAAATATGAAAGTGACTAATGCAGTCAGTACACTATTTGCTGGGCAGGTGAGAGACTAGATATTTTAGGGGGCTTAATGCATTCATGTCTTCACCAATCCTTGCCAGCAGCCATCTGAGCCTACCCGAACGCTCACCACTATACCCAGCAGCAACCGCTCAGCATCATAACTGGATTTTTATGCTAAAATGTTTGTAGAAGTGTGACTGACCAGGCAGCACACCCTATTGTGGCTAGGTGTGGCATAGAAGGTTTGCCTCATCTGGTGCCCTTCACAAACAGCCATTCCAGCTTCTTCTTGTGACTCAGCTTTCTGTCCTGCTCACTTTAGAGTCTCATCCCTTCCAGGTATCTAGGTCCCACACAAAGCTGATATCAGTATGGCATCTTCCACCCACACTACACTCCTCTGTGGTACTACACAGCAGGTTCCCAAGCTTTCCTTAGCATCCCCCAACACACCCCAGAAAACCCAACTAAAGCAACCTTTACACACCCAGGTTTGAGCTTTCAGTCCTACCAGTTCTCCCTAGCCCCTGTTCCTGAACACCAACCCCCAGGATTACTTTCTGGAAATCTTCCCCCTTTTCCAAGGCCAGCTTTATCCCTGATGGCTTCCCACAGCTCGCCATCCACCTGACTCCTATTAAAGCCTTCTCCAAGAAGAAGAACTCCCAACCTCCTCTCTCCTAGGTCCCCCTCTTTCCAAGAGGGCACTCACTTTCTCATTGTAAGCCTTCTGACCCTTTCCCAGCTGTTTCCAATAACTCCAATTAATCCACCTAACCAGGATCAGCTGGGGGAAAGTTGCTGCATCACAGGCAAAGCTGAACCCAACTTCCTTAAAGGCAGAATATAAGAGATCCTGACTACAGAGAACTTCTCAGTCTAAACCATCTAGGGACATTATCCAAGATACTATACATTCAATCCATGAAAGGGCAAAAACTAGGAAGCAACAATACTAAAGGAGCTAGAACACAGCAAATTAGACATGAGTTTTCAAAGTGATATGCTCAATCCCTGCTCTAATTTACACCACAGGACAGGTCCTGCACCAAGGAAGGACAGCTGGGAGAAGGCAAAGCTGAGTTTTATGCCTCTTTTGCACTCCCCACCCAATCTGAGCTACATGTAGTTCATCTGGACCAAGAACTTAGAAATGGAAAAGACCTCTTTGATTATCCTTCTCTCTGCCAATGTAGGGTAATTTCCTATAGTGTTGTGTAACTTATGTTGGTGGCTACTGGCTCAAAGGGACCAAAACTGCTGCTGGTGATTAGTGAGCAAAAAAATGTGCTGGCCATTTCCTCTTCCACAGGTCATATCCTGGTCTCCACCCATAGGGAATAGGGTGCCCAGGACCCTCTATGCCAGCTGTGCCTCACCTGAGCTGAAAAGGGTCGTCTTCCTGAGGCCTGATATGCTGATTGTATGGCCAGAATCTGCAAAGTAGCTGCACTCTGTAGCAGGATTGGGCCTTTTGTTTCTGTGTCTACAGATGAGCATCTAAGATTCCAGTGCTGAATGGGAAATGTGCTATAGTGTATAGACAGCACCATAAGGTGAAACTTAGAAATACCCCCCATTTTTGGAAGCAATAACCATGACACTGAACACCTGCATTTTAAAAAAACGATTCTCATGACTGTAAATCAGCCTCCGGTCAATTCTGAAACATTGTAGGTCAGTCCTAAATCTTGTTATCTGAGGTATCATACTTTAGTTAGGCCAGTGTTATTGGACATCCCAAATTCTGTCCTAATGATTCTGTTTGCAGATTTGCCACATCAGTCTCTTATTTTTATTTTTTACCCCCCCGTGCAATGAAACCAGTCTACATAAACCAAAGATCTTGTCAAATATACAGGTTAGACAGAGATTGCTTAAAATAGATAAGCCCTGGCAAGCAGCAATTTAAAAGCTCAATCGTTTGAGTCATTTTTCTGCAAATAGAGGGGGAAAAAACCCCTAACCTATCTTTGTAACTGAAGCAGAAACACTGTATTTCTATACTTGTGGACTTTTTTTTGTTGTAAAGTCTGTACTAGGAATGCATGATATGCCCTGAGTTGGGAGGTGAGAGTCTGTAGGAGTGTGTGGCAGTGCCTAGCATGTAAGAGGAGGTGACAAGTTCCTAGCAATTTTAAAGATTAACACTGAATATTCTTTTGGTATTTAACTCCAGGACATTTCATGTTACCAAGGAGAAACAAAACATCCCTCCTCCCCCACCCTTATTTTGTTCTTAACTCCTCTATTCTGTGCATTCAGAAGCCAAGGATGTCAAATGCCAACTCCTTGAGGGCTGAAATGGCTTTCTATAAACTAACAGAGAGGGTAAGCTTATAATATATGAAGACAGAATCTAATTCAGTGCTCAGCTGAAACTATGAACTGAATATAGGGGGATTTTATTTTATTTTTTTAAAAGAAGCTTATGTGAGAAAAAAATGCCACACATCTAGAAACGGTGGGCCAATAAAAAGCAGCTAAAGGATAGACGCCAGCATTTAGCAGTTTAAAAGTATTATTGTTGAAGATATACATTTGAATTGAGTTGGCTGGCTGATGAGTTACTGAATATTGGACTATAGGCCAAATTTGAGAGCTGCTGGTTGCTCAGCACCTTTGAAAAATCTGGCCTTGAGGGTTAAATTCATCCCTGGTGCAACTCCATTGAGTTAAATGAGGACTGAATGTGGACCTAAACTTGATTGTCAGAACCCTGAGAAACTCCAGCTTTACACTGAAGTAAATGAGATCAGTCTCTGCTCCCTGTGACTGCATACAGTGCTGCTTACCACACATTAGCATGCCTACGTCTGTGGTCCTGCAAAAGAGAAATAAAAACTCAACTGGCTTTAAACACCAGTTCAACATGTAGTGTAGAGTGACCAATACATTACAAGGGTTTAATTGTAGCTGGGAGCGACACAGAGCCAACAAGTCAGATCACAAAGGGAAGCTGTTTCCTTCAAATGCTGCAGTTGCAGAGAGTTGGTGGATGGGTGTGGTCCATCAGCAGCATGAATACAGTACATGTGCAGTTTCCTCCCTTCTGCTTCCTTTCTTTCTCTTTGCTCCCCTGAGGTGAAAATCCCATAATATACAGTAACAAAACTTGCTGAAACAAAATGTCAGAGTTAACATTCCCCTTGTGTAGCAAGTAAAAAAGAGTGTACTAAAACAACACAGGACAAAAACCCAACCATACCATACTATTCCTTTGAGGAAAAAAAATAGTGACGGGACACATCTGCTGGTGTGAACTGACATAGTCCTGTTGATTTCAGTAGAGCGCTGCTGATTTACACCAGCCTTATATTTAGAAGGAGACAGACACTTGTCCATGAAAGTGTTTCCAAACCATGAATTGAAAATCAGGATTGTTTTGCAAGAGTCCCACTGATGACTCACAGATAGGGTCAGATTCTTGGCTGAGCTGAGAATCTTTCCCTGATTCTCAGGCTGATTTTGCCCCAGCCAGCAGCCAAAGGCTGCTCTGAAAAAACTGTCAGCTAGTATGTAATAATCTCCAGGGGGCCAGCTGGAGACCAGCATGCTCACCATACTTGCTCCATGCCCCTCAGTGCTTCTGCCACACCCTTTGCTGGGGGTTGAGAGTGATGGCAGCTTTTGAGAAGGCTATGGGGCTTTGTGCTAATTTAGGATTTCCACATGTCAGAGCAATCCTGAACCTGGAAGTTAAGCCCAGTTTCCATTTCCTTTGCACCACTGGAGTGGCACAAAGGGTGTGAAGTGGGAAGATAAACTAGACCAAACTCACTTGGCTTCCCTCACCCTATAGGACAAGTTGTACCAATTTAACCTAAATCAGGTTTTTTAAACTGGTTGATGTAAATCCCTGTGTGGACACTGAATTCAGTTTAAGCCTGGATTGTATCAATTTCACTGAAATTGGTAAAGAATTGATTGAACCTGAATTGATAAATGCCAAGCTTAAATTATTTAAAAAAAGTTGTCCAAACAGGGATTTGCACCAACTAAACAAAACCCTTTTAAAAAAACACCTAGACAAGGCCTGTTTGTTTCCTTTCCTAAAGGCTAAATTGTCTTATATCCATACAATATCTCCATATAGGAATTTGTGTGTGTTGCATTTAGGCAAAGGGTAGAGCAATGTTCAAGCTTTGCACTTCATTAAACTGCAGGCAATATGCAAGGGAAACATTTGTTATGCTCCTCCTGAGTTCTCAGGAGTGACCAACCCCAAGAGGACAGGATGAATGAGAGGAAGAGGGGTGTGCCAAGTTCTACTGTGTAAAATATGCACATTCATTGAAAACAAAAGGCATCAAAGCACAAGAGGCCTGATTCTCACTTCTGCTCATTTACATCACAGTTAGTGAAATCAGAATCAGGTCCATTGTGTACAAAATAAGGCTGCATAAAAGCATCCTGTTAACTTGTAATTAGTGGGCTTGATTCTTTTCCTCACTTACAGTTGCAAAGAATCCTGTAGCACCTTATAGACTAACAGACGTTTTGCAGCATGAGCTTTCGTGGGTGAATGCCCACTTCGTCGGATGCATCCGACGAAGTGGGCATTCACCCACGAAAGCTCATGCTGCAAAACATCTGTTAGTCTATAAGGTGCCACAGGATTCTTTGCTGCTTTTACAGAACCAGACTAACATGGCTACCTTTCTGTCACTTACAGTTGTAAATCAGCAGTAACCCCATTAAGTCAATCGGGATACACCAGTGTAAAAGCAGAGGAAGGCGGAGGCAAATCAGACCCTGTCTCTTAATGAGGATTTTATCATGGTATCAACTATTCTGTTAAGTAACAAGTGCTATTCATAACAACCTTAATAGCAAGTGATAACAGTGTGCAGCTGAGACATAGGGCAATTTACTGTTACTGCTGATTCATTTTACAACATTTTAAGGAATCAATTTTGTTTGTAAGTAAGCATTTGTTGTCTCTAAAATACACAAGATCATTGTAATATTGTTTTGTTCCATAGATTTTATTTCTTTTGCAGTTTCTTTAGAGGAGGCTTTATTTTTACACTGGGAGTAATTTATGAGAAGAAACCCCCAAATGTTTATATGGGAGGGAGTGCTAGCACTGGATGATATTTGTAATGCATATGATTCAGTAAATTCCTTATGGAGCAAACTTTTGCTTTGAACACCTGTCTGATTCTGCAGTGGTAGGAGTTATGGCTCTCAACCTGTTAAGTGAGTGACTAGCTCTCAGCCTGCATGACAAAGACCTAAAGCACCTAATAAAACACAGCAAAAGATTCAGGCTTCCTTCTTTCACAACCCAGTACAGCTCTATTTCTCAGATGCTGCTGCATTTTATACCCGGCAGAGGAAAAATCTTTCCCACCCCTCCTGTCTGTCTGGGAAGGGCATGTAACCACGGGAACAAAGGCATGGCTAGGTAGTCCATGTGTCAGGAAGGAGGGCCTATTACAGGTGTGCCTACTCAGCAGTCATGATCATGAAGCCAATGAGCAGAGCTGGGACAGAGCAGTCAAGGGATTAGCTAAGGCAGCCAGGTGGCATATTGTTAAGCTCTGCTGCAGTTGCTGGGGTTCAGTAGTAGAAGCTCAAGGCATATGCATATGGGTTCTCTACTTCTCTCATGTCAAGCCCCACTCCTGCCTCACTATAAACTAGACCCTAGGCTTTGCCCAGCCTTACTTCTGTTCTGCCCCAGCCTCAATCCTGCTTAACACCTAGCCTTAGAAACAGTCCTGCTCTTGCCTTCCCTGGCTCTAGGTAATCTGGTTCTGACCCTCAGCTCTGATTTCTGGCCCTGGCATTTGGACTCTGACCACTAGGCATGACTCTTGCTCTGACCCTCTATGGCACCATGCCACAGTGATCCCCCTACTGCTCCCACTGCTGGAACTGTCCCCTTACAGCCACTGGAAATCAGCACAGATTACAGCAACTCTGAGACTGCTCTTACCTATGCTGGAGACCAGCCTGGTGCCCAAGCAGCCTAGGGATTGTGGGCCCAAAAGGCTCTGGGTTGTTGTAAAAGCTGGAGTTATTTCTAGGGCAGTGAGAACTCTGACCCAAGTCTCAGTCTACACTAACCACTGGCCCAAGCTGATAGCTGAGTGGGGTAGGAGGGCGAGGCCAAGCCCAGGAGAAGCTGCCCATGTGGATGGCTGCTGCAGTGCTGCCTCTACAGATTCAGGTAGTCTGTCTTGGAAAGTGTTGCCCTCTCAAAAGCCATGGGTCCGCAAACTTCCCAAGAGGGATGGTTTGCAGGAAACACAGCAGGTCAGTCTCACTGAATTTTCCTGTATCTTTGACCCCCTACCACATGTTTCCTTATAGACAGGCTGATCTATCCATCAAGCTGGGAGAACATGAGACTAAAGGATCGATGGATGTTTGACATAGCCCGTTATGAAGAGTTTGCATTTTGAATATGAGAAGGAAGGCTGGGACACAGCCTGTTGCGTTGCCACTCACTGGCAGCTTCCTCAGACTCCTTGCACGAAACTAACTGGGTCATTTGCTTTAGGTAGCTAAAGGTTCCCGTGGCTCCTGAAGTAAAACAGGCTACACTGAACTAATTATCTGGGTCATTCAAATTTCTGCTTCTGGAAATAATTGTGGCTTCTGGGAATATGCTGCATAACACTGGTTTATGACTGGAGATTAAACAAGAGGTTTCCTTATCTGCGTGAATAGTAGAAAGCAAAGTTAGTGAGTCTTCCTTATGTCCTCAGGGCCATATAGTAGTCTGATCCCATGCAGAAAAGTCCCATTGGTTGTAATAGACATTCCACATGCACAATGAGCACCTATATCCAGAGTAAGGGTCTTATATATCTTTATAAATATAAATAAAAGCCTCCAACCCTGTCCTGGTGCTTGCCTACTGGACTAGTACTCTGGCTTCCTTAACTATCTTGTTATCTCTCACTAGTGCCAACAGTGACAAATATGGAGAAAAATAGTGAGGAACTGAGTGATGAGAGTAACATAAGGAAGCTGAGACCACTTGACAGCCATACAGAAAGGAATGGGTTCATAGAGCACAGCAATACATGGGTAACAGATTTTAAGAAAGCAAAATTTGAAGAATGAAGAAACTTAGGGCTACATCCTGTTTTTTCCTGTCTCTGAGAGAAAAAGGGGGTGATAAGGCTGCCCTAACCATATACAGGGTTCCTTGCTATGCTGCCTGGTATAGGAGTGTTTTGGGGACTGCTTGGGGAAAGCACAATTCTTCTCTGGTGATCCCGAGCTTGTGTAATGGTCTCTAGGCGGCTGTTAACAACCAGCATATGTTACAGCAGCCCTGGGATTGCTCTAATTTATGTCACTTTGCAGTCTTAGATATTAGGGGAGCACAAAGGTGATATGCAGTCAACTGATCCCACCCTCCCAGGTCCTGCACTGAGTAAAGCTCATCTTAATCTGCAGATTAGGCCCCTAGTGTGTGTATTGCAATTCTGTGCAGTTCTTTGAAGCTTCCAAATAGCAAGTAAGACCTCCTGAAAACTCTTACCTAATGTTGGAGAAAAACTTAGTTTTTACTTTCTGGTTGGGTGCAGCAAAGTTAGATACTTTATTTTTTAAGCAATTGCATAGAGGGAGAGAGTGCACTAGGATACAGGGTTTTCCCCTCCTAGGCAGGTCTTTTTACAGGTAAACAATTACAGCAAGCATTTATACTTTTTGTTACGTACAATAATAAGCAACAGCTGCATTTTGTTTATACATAGGTCATCATGATATTTTATTTTTCTTACCTTTATTTAGACTCTAGTCTACATTTCATATTTATCGACACAAGGTCGCAACAACGTTTCAGAGTTTTTTCCCCACTTGCCTCACACAATTCTTGCTTTTACAAATTTCGCGTTATTAGGGTTACAGCTAGCCTAACTCTTTCTAACAGAGACTGTCATGCATTAAAATCCCCTTCAAATCCCTGTCAGTTCTTTCTTTACTTCCACATCTCCCCCTTATAATAGTGTATACAGAGTGGAAACAGATACAGAAGTCGGGTGGTTACAGGCCTCCTGTGGGAAGGCAGCTGTAGATATTTATTATTACTGAATGATAAGGAACATAAATGATTGCTGAAAACATTTGATAAGCCTTTGCCCACACACTTTTCCTTTTCATAGATGTCTATTTGCACACTTTAAGCCTGCTGCTTTGCTATCATCTGTTTAGCTAAATCCTTAGTTTTTGCCTTTTTGAATTAGGTACTAAGAACCTCCCTGCAACTCTCCTCCCCTGGTATTATCCTGGTTAAAAAGCTACCATCCTAACTAAAGCCCTGGGCTCTCTTCCTGACTGACTCAGCATGGGGCCCTGGGTAACTGTCTCTTTTTCTTCATCAGTAAATTGGTAACACAAGGCATGGTGAGGCTCAGTACTTAATGCTTGTAAAGGGCTTTGAGAAGTACTGTAAAAATGCTTATTGTATGGATTTACATCTAAAGCCTAATGGGCCAAATCCCAGGCTCAGAAAATGACATGGAGTTCACTGTAGCACAGCTGGGCTCCATATTCACAGAGGATTCCCTATATCCATAAGCGGGAACTACCCTGCCCAGAGCCAGTCTCATAGAGTTTGGGCTGTCCAACTCTCTTTACCATCTGAGGGCTGAAGTCACAAATGATGCACCCTGCTTCTCATATATAGCTCACACAGCTACTGGGGAATGGTATCAAGAGAAGGAACAGATCATGCTCAATGCCTCCTCAATATCCCAGCAGGAACTGTGTTCTTCCTCAGCTCACTGACAACAAATAGGATGTGTGGCTATAGCGCAAAACAGAGTGTAAGGGAGAAAAGATGCAATCCATTGGGCAAAAGATGCCCCTGGAAACCAGAGAAGAAAAGAGCTTCCTCTTCCCTAACTAATCTGTCTCCTCTCTGCCAAAAACTCTTCTGGAATCTCTTTCTCATTCTCTTCCTGAGGGAGTGACCTGAGTAGGGTGACCAGATAACAACTGTGAAAAAAAACAAGTTGGGGGTGGGGAGTAATAGGAGCCTGTCTAGGAAAAAGCCCCCAAAACCAGGACATCTGGTCACCCTAGACCTGAGGGTTGCTGCTCCTCTGCAGCTGGTGGCCTTACTTAGGAGAGAGATGGCATCAGGATTCAGGAAGTGCTGCTTGGGCAGGCAGGTGGCAGCCTGGAGCACATGTGGGTGCCTTTATTGCCAGGTAAACTGTCCTCAGAAGGACTTGGCCCAAGTTTATTAAAACTAGTTTATTCTTATCAGTGATAAATAAATAGTAATAAATTCCACAGTGAAGAACAAGACAAATATGTACTAACAATGAAGATTTACTTAGCCCTTGTCTACACACAGTGTTTGTACAGATTTAACTATTTCAGTTTGGGCAGAGGGAAGCCTTTTTCTACCTCTCTAGTTAAATTGATAGAAGCCTAGCATGGGCATAGTTACACCAGCACAAAGGTGCTTGTAGGAGTACAACTCAATATAAACACCTTTGTATGGTACAGCTGCATCTACATGAGAGATTGTACCAATTTAGCTGTTCTTGTTCCAAACCAATAGCGTTACAGGTTTGTATGATTTTAACAGGCCCAGCTAGCAGCTTTTGGTCAGAGCCAGTTGTAATGAAGAAAGGAGAATGTGTGTTACAGTCCTTAGAGCTAAATCCTCCTCTCTACTCTGCACCTCGGTTTCCTCCTTTTTCACTGCAGATTCTGTTCGTGTTCCACGTGTGGTATGCCTACTGACATTAACTGAGGCTCCCTGCATGGAAGGGGGGCCAGATCTACAACAGAAGAGATCCAAACAGAGCAAACAGGAGAGGAGAATTTTCCTTAAATGCTGAATCCTCATGGTATGTTGAATCCATTGCTCTGCTTTGTCCTATTCTTCAGTAACAGTCGCTCTGGACAATTTCTGAATTGGAACAGATCCCAAGATTATCGTACTGCTAGCAGTAGGATAGTATTCATCAATTTTTCATAAATCTTAAGCCTGAAATAAATGGCATGACACATCTGAATTTCAGGAATCATTGGCTCCGGTAGTTTTGTGCAAAGACAGTGTAGGTGCATTTAAGAATAGCAGTTGGCAAATCTTCTTTTGTATGGCTGCACATTGTTTATACTTTTCTTCCTGTTTTTGAGCTCAGAAATTACTGTCAGGGGCGAGATAAAAATTCTTTCAGAAGTGCTGCTTGAGAACAAACACTTTCCTCATTTGCAGTAACAGCAACATAGAGGAGATATTTCTGGGATATCCCATTAATATTTTATGAATAACCTAAAAAAGGGTTTTTTAAAAATGCAGTGAAGTGGGCCAGTGGACTAAGTAAGGGAGCTAAGAACTAGCTAGTTTAAACTTAGTTCTGCCACTGACTAATTACATGATCTTGGGCAAATCACTTAGGCCAGATTTTTCAAAAAAAGAGGGTGACTCCATTTCTGGTTGCCAACCTTAGGCATCTGCAAACTAAGGCACCCAAGATCAGTAGCCACTCGTGAAAAACTGGGCCTAGCTCCAGGACCAGTCTTATACTCCTTCCAAAGCAACTAGTTATTCCTGAAAATAGTCACACTGAAGTCAATACTCAAGTGAGTAAGGAGTGTTCCTGTGAGTCAGAGCTGCAGGATCAGGCCCATATTTTTTAATCAAAAAGTCCACTACATGTCCGAGATTGTCAAACTTCTGTGAAGGATTGGCACCACTCCACCACACTTTTCTTCTAACAGTGCCTGCTGCTGCAAAGATACTTGATTGAGCAAAAAGCCTGATGGAAGCCCCTGAGAGCAATCTGGAGTGATGAGTCAATCCTAGGAAAGCTTGCTAGTACAAATTCTCAGGATTACCCTTGAGGTGTTGTTGGGGGCTCACTGAGCTGGGCATTGAGTGAGGTAGTAAGTAGTGCCGAGATAAGGTAAGTGGGGAAGAGAGCAGTACTGCTAGGATAACAACCAGATCTTAGAGAACAGCTGAATCAGGGGCTCTCTTTGAGGAACTGGACTCCATCATTGTGAATTGACCATCGAGTAAGTTGTGTGTGCATATGAGCAGTATCCAGGATGAAATACATGCTTGGGGTAGCAAACTGAGGAGCAGGAGGCCAAGGCCGGCCTGACAGAGCAGCATGATGGGAACACAGCCAAGCTGACAGATTGCAAGGTGCCCTCTGCACAAGGTATAGATCTGTGTTTTGTTTTGTTGTATAATTTTGCTGATTAAGCATGCACAGCAAAACAGAGGGCAAATTAAATCAAAGCACTTGAGCTGACACTACCTGGCAATTCCATTATTGTTATTACTGTGGCAGATAATTGGAGATAGAAAGTGTTCTGTTCCTAGAGGTAGCCAAAATGAGTGACTGAACAGGGAACTCCCTGCAGGTTTCTTTTTCTTGTGTGAAATATAGCTACCTACCACAACTTAATCTCAGGCCCAGTGACTCCAACCTCTGTGGCTGCCCTTAATCTCCAACCTCCTCTGTGAGCCTGGCTTCCAGCTGCTACCAATACTGTTACACTCTGAGACAGTATCTACACTTGAAAGAGGGGAGGAGTTATTCCATCAGCATAGATAATGCACCTGCCCTAGAGTGGCGAGGCAGTACCTAGGTTCATGGACGAATTCTTCCATCGACCTAGTGCTCTCTACACTTGGCTTAACTACATTGCTCAGAGGGGTGGATTTTTCACCCCCTCCAGTGACATAGCTGGGTCAACTTAACTTTTAGTGTAGGCCAGGCCTCAGAGCAGAAGTTGCCAGAATATCCCATAGATATCCCAGAATATCCCAAATAGCTACTGAATGCCAGTTTGATGGGGGGCTTTTTTTTTTTTTTAGTATTTAAAGCTAATCAAAAAAGCCAAGTCTATTGTACTGTGCAAGTAATACCAAACACACTAACTGACATATACCTAATCAGTGTAGTAAACCCAGGATAAATATTTAGTGTTGCAGATCAGCTATGATCCCTCTGTTAAGAGACATGATGCCCTGCCACAATGGAAGGGACAGGGTGACAGCCACGATCATCCATTTAAAAATGCTGGCTAGACCCTCAGCAGATGCAAATGGTTATTGTTCCACTGAAGCCTAAGGGTTGTGCTGATTTACAACAGCTGAGGATCTAGCCTGCTGAGTTCCAGTCCGGGAGGAGGGTGACTTCTGACCACAACAAAAGGAAACTCTAGAGCAGCCTGTGGGGCAATGTTTACTGCTATGTCTTCCATTATCCAGTGGGTACCTTCAGTTTTTACTTGTATGGTCATTGAACCGTATTATTCCTCCCCCTAGGCCTAGATTAAGTTATTTAAATAAAAAAAGTTGTTTGCCAAAAGTTGTGGGTTTCAACTTTTCTTCTATTCTGAGGTGCTGAAAGCAGGAATGGTCCATTTCTCTTGAAAATATTGTCAGAATTGAGGACTATGGGCTTAGCATTTTGTTAGCAATTAAGGCCTGCACCAAACAGTGGGCTCTGTGCAGGCTTATCGGTGTGCAGCACAGCTACACTCCAAGCTGGCAATATTCCTGCACTTTGAAGCCATAATCTTTACTCGCATTCTGTACCAAGCTCTCCAGCCATAAATGAAACCCTGGGCACACTGAGACCTCCCTCATTCTGTGCGCCATGAGAATGGACCTTCTCAGAGGTACATCCAGAGGTCAAAAGATGGGAAGCAGAGTGCTAAACAACTTGAAGTGATAGAAATTGATTTCAAGGATAAAGATCTTTCTTAAGCTGCAGTGGGTGGTGAGGAGGGAGATGGGACTTCAGATGGAGAAGAAGAGAATGACATTGCAGAAACAGGTAGCATCTTTGGAAGCTAAGGGGTTGCAGAAAAAGGATGAGACCAAGGACGTGCTGGAAAAGGAGGGCCAAAAACTGAGGCTGCAACAGAGAAGACAGACCAAAAACTGAGCATGTGGTAGGAGAAAGAGGACTCCAGACTGAGGCTGCAGATGGAGGAGGACCACCAAAGTGTCAGGGAATGAGAGAGGTATAAGACTGCTGTGACTTTGGCTTTCAGTAGGACTTAGGAGCCTAACTGGTGTCCCACTTTCAAAAGTGCGTATTTTGACAGATAAGCCCCATGTTCATTTGCCTTTTCTGACTAACGGTATGTGACCTGAATACTGTATGTTACTGTATGGTTGTAGTGGATTATTGAAATGTTCACCAGATGCATATATTAGTTTAATGTAATAGTAGGGGTGGGGGAAACAAGCAGGAAGGCATCACAATGGCTCCGTCTAAGCAGCCTCGCAGTAAATTCTTGGGGAGTTATTAAGAGTCAATACCTGAGCTGTTAGCTATCAGATGCTACTTCCTTGGCTCCAGCCCTGAGGTCAGGCATTTGGGAGCTGTTTGTACAGAATGGGTGGATAGACAGACCCCACTGGAGGGTCTGAAATAGTTAGGCGTTTCGAACCTGGGATGGAAGCAGGGCTGCCCAGAGGATTCAGGGTGCCTGGGGCAAAGCGGGGGAGCTGAGGCGCTTGTATTCACCCGGCGGTGGTCTGGGTCTTTGGCATCATTTTGGTGGCAGGGGGCCCTTCAGTTGCTCCACGTTTTTGGCAGCACTGAAGGGCCCCCCGCTGCCAAAATGTGGCCGAAGACCTGGAGTGACTGAAGGGCCCCCTGCCGCTGAAATGATGCCAAAGACCCAGACCACCTCCAGGCCAGGGCTCGTGGGGCCCCTGTGGGGCCCAGGGCAAATTGCCCCACTTGCTGCCCCGCCCCCCGGGCGGCCCTGGATGAAAGGCATAGAAGGGCTTTGAGTAAGAGAGATGCATATAGACCTCTTGTTTTAAATTTCTCTTTTTCTCTCTTAAGTTTAAACAATACTTTGTTCTGAGAAAACCCTCTTCTTACTGTATTTACCACGGCTCACAAGCTCTCAAAGGCAAGTCTTGCAGGTGTCTAACTCAGCTGAATCTGCTGGTCAAGCACAGTTGGTACACACAGTGCTGTAGCCCATCCCGAGTGGGAGAATTGTGGAATTGGGGTGGTGGTGAAGGCACTAGGTCTGATACCTGTAGGGGATACACTTATAGGCCAGAAGAAGGGTCAGGAGTGCAGCTCGCCCTGTGACAGTGACAAGGCACTTCTGAACATTTTCCTATGGTGCACATCTGGTGGGTGGAGACTGCAAGCCATGTTCACAGTATCTACCACATGAATGACTGATTCCACAGGAAAAGCTCACCAAGGACATAAAACATAGCCAGGAACAGCAGCCTATGACTGGATCACCTAAAAGGCACAATAGTGTTCTTATTTACCTCTGACCTGCACAGCTCAAAGCATGTGATGAAGACCATCCCAATTTCTCTCCCATACAGAGACCAAATATTGTTATGTTGCTACAATAAGTCACTAAAACCAATTGCTTGGAAAGCTAACCTTTTACCTTTTAGAAAACCTGCCTAAAACTGATTCCATCTCTTTTCTCTGGGATTTGCCACCACACTCCTTTTTAAGGTGACATCAGTTGGAAAGATTTGGCCTCGCTGATTAGTTCTGCATTGACTTAACTTCGAACCCATAGACTTCAGTGGACTGTACAGCAGGCCCTACATGTTGGACAATATACTGGCTGTATCTGAGGAGCAACAAACACACATTTTTCAAATCTGCAGTTGTGCTGGGACACTGCTGTCATCCAACATGACACATCAGGACAGACATCTAATGCACTTGTGCTCAAATGTCCAAAATGAGGCATCCTTTGATTGAAATGTGTAGGTTTTAATCTTCCACAACAATTACATGCACACTCCTGTCTGAACCTTGTCTACTATGGGTGCATTTCATGAGCACAATATATCATAGGTACTAGCAAACAGGGCTGTCAAATGATTAAAAATAATCACAATTTATCAAGAGATTAAAATATAGTCATGATTAATCCCAGTTTTAATCGCACTGTTAAACAAGAAGAGAATCCCAATTTAAATTCATCATAGAAACATGTCTTCTGCAAAGGTGGTCAAAGCGTGAAGGGGCATACACATTTTTAGCAAATCTGGCACGTAGCCAGCGTTGCAAGGTATTTACAACAGTGGCATGCAAACGTCTGTTTTCACTTTCAGGTGACATTGTAAATAAGAAATGGTCAGCATTAACTCCTCTAAATGCAAACAAACTTGTCTAGTGACTGGCTTAACAAGAAGTAGGACTGACCAGACTTGTAGGCTCTAAAGTTTTACATTGTTTTGTTTGAGTGCAGTTATGTAACAAAATAATTTTACATTTGTAAGTTGCACTGTCATGATAAAGAGATCGCACTACAGTCCTTGCGTGAGGTGAATTGAAAAACTACTCTCTCTCTCGTTTATCTTTTTTACAGTACAAATATTTGTAATAAAAATAAAGTGACCGCTGTATACTTTGTACTATGTTGTAATTGAAATCAATGTTTGAAAATGTAGAAAAACATCCAAAAATATTGATAATAAATTTAAATTGGTATTCTATTATTGTTTAACAGTGCGATTAAGACTGCAATGAATCAGTACTATTTTAAAATATAATTTGTTTTGTGTTAATTACTTGAGTTAACTGTGATTCATTGACATCTCTACTAGCAACACATGAAAGTCTGCTTAGTGGTTTAACCCATAGGGAACTGTCTACCTGCTTAGCTGGAGCCAATACAATGTATTGCTTAAAAAAAATAAATAATGAAAAATGGAAAGTTCTGTAGAAGGGTCTGTGAGTATGGAAGATATTTTGGTCACTGGCAAGTGGAAAAAGAAATAAATGCTTAAAAACACACATTTAACGATTGCAATCTAATGTAAATCCTCAGCAATATCAACATGGATCTGTGGTAGACATCCATGCACTGGTCAGCTATATGCAGTGTTATTTTCCCCCTGGGGAAATAGGAAGTCAGTTTAGGTTTTGTATTATAGTGCAATCATAGGGAATCTGGTGCGTGCATTGCATAACTGCAGATTTTGGAGCTATGATACTTATGTAGAGGGAAAGTATGTGATATGTGGGAAACAAGATATTAACTTTTTGTATGAAACTTTTTGTGGTATACATATTTATACCTATTAATATTTCATAGTGCGTGCATGGCACCAAATGGTACAGTTAAAGTTGCAAAAAGAGATTCATAGCCTTTTGTTATCAGAGATAAATAAGGCTAAGATTTTGTCATGGATATTTTTAGTAAAAGTCACAGACAGGTCACGGACGAAAAAGAAAAATTCACAGAAGCCATAACCTGTCTGTGATTTTTCCTAAAAATATCTGACAAAATGGGGATCTGCAGGTCCTCACAGACCTGAAGTGGGGCAGCTGTGCAGGGGCTAGGAGCCATCTGCAGCAGCTTGGGGCTGTGGGGTAGCCCTGCTGCCTGCAGCTCCAGAGGTGCCCCTGCTGCCCGCTCGGGGATTCCCTGCTGCCCCTGGCGGATGGGAGTTCAGGTGGCCCCTCCGCCACCCAGGAGCTTGGGGGGGTTCCCCCGCTACCTGAGAGCTTGGGGGGGGGAGAGTTCCCCGCCACCCACAGCGGATGGGAGCTCAGGGGTTCCCATGGCAGCTGGGAGCCTGGGGGTTCCCCTGCCACCTCTGGCAGCCCCCACAGCTCCTGACCACTGCAGGCTGAAGTCACAGAGGTTGCTGGAAGTCATGGATTCCGTGACTTTCATGACCTCCCTGACTAAACTGCAGCCTTAGACATAAATAATCATCTAGAACTCTATCCAGTTGAGCTGAAATTTTCCATTTTTATGAGTAAAATATCTACAGCCATTTTATAGTGTTTTATATCTAACATTTTTAATTTGGAAGGAGTGTTAAAACTAAGTGGAAAGAACTCTAGGTGCATGTAGTGTTGGAAGAAGGCCACTTCTAATACAGGAAAAGAGGTCATGTTTAAAAATGTGCTAATCGTATTTTAACTAATAAGCTTTTAAACCCCAGTATGCACAGGTAAACACTTCTAAAGAGGTGTTAGTTGTGGAGTCAAAGAGATAGGTCAGCATGTTTTTAAATGTCACATTTTCCAAGCCTACACACACTTGGAGAGAAAATGCTATACAATGATTCAAGCACAGGCCTGGAAATCAAGAAGTTTGATTTCTGTTCCCAGAACTGCCAGTGACTGTTTGTGACCTTGAGCAAGACAAGATCTCTTTGTGCTTTAGTTTCTCCGTCTGTCAAATATTGTAGTTACGTATAGGGCCTCATCCAGAGCCCATAGAAGTCATAGAAAGACAACCTATTTATTTCAGTGGGCCTATAACTCAAGAATCCTAGGACTAAAGATGATGTAATTCAGGTTTGTAAAGCTCTTTGAGATCCATAAAGGGAAGGTGATAGGGCCATGTAAAGTAGACAGTAACAGTTACTAATGAATGGGCAGGTATTATTTCTTCTTTACCCATCAATTTTCATTCCACAGTAGCAATAAAGCAGAGATTGAAAGCATTTATCAAATGGCTGAGTCATCCAGCCTTTGACTCTGCCTTACAGCAGTGCCTGGGGTGTGCAGTAATTGCGCAGAAAAGACACGCTAGCATTGCCTATTATTGGTTAATTTACTTTTCCAGTTTGCTTTGTTCACTGGATTGCTGTACTAAATTGTAGATTCATGAGTGTAAATACAATGAGCTATCTATAAACACACATGGTATGACTCAGATACAAATGATTCATCTTACAGTTAAACTTCAGTATGAGAAGAAAAACAAAAGAGGTTAATATTTTTACAAATACAGTATGGGACCTCATTCTGTAAACACTTATTTTACTCACCAGTAGTCTCATTGAATAATAAAGTTAGTGACAGGCACAAGTGTTTGGATCAAGTCTGTGTTCTGCAAACAGGAATATATATATATAATCAGGAGGGTTTCATCTCTGCATGTAGTAATTACACCATCATTCAAAAAGTAATGGATATTTTAGAAAGGATATTTATGGGAACTTAGTGTATAATTCATGTCAAGTCATTTATTAAAATGAATTTTGCCTCATGTTTGTGAATTACTGATGAGCAGCTGCCATTTAAAAAAAAATTATGGGTGAGATTCACCCATGTGTAGAGGGCCAATGGATGCCCAGCCCCTTCTGTCCCACTTAAGTCTTCAGAATATCGTATAACTGGGACTGAAATGGTGCATAGCACTTGTACTGGGAAGAATTTCACAATAGAGGAAAATAATTAGTTGAATATCATGAAGAATTCTTGTCTGTACCTCGTTAGCAAGTTGTTCATTGTGAGTAGTGAAAAATCAAAATTCAAACTGCTTTGATTCGATACACAACTCCAATGATGTTTCTGCTTCCTGATTTGATGACTAGTTCTTACAGTCAAGGTAGGAGTATGTATGTTTGATTTTGAATTGAGTTTCCATAGACTTTCCAATATGATTAATATCACCTCTACCAACATTTCTACCAGCAAAACACCTACACTAGAGCGTCAGTGGGAAATTGACAAAGTTACAAACACTTTCAAAATAAGTTAAAGATGAGTGAATATTTGGAAATATATTTTTTGTACTATTAGCCAAGTCTGGTATTTAAACTGTCATCTAAACTGTGATGAGTCATAAGAACAGCTATACTGGGTAAGATCAATGATCTACCTAGCCCAGTATCCTGTCTTCTGACAGTGACTGGTGCCAGATGCTTCAGAAGGAATGAACGGAAAAGGGCAATTATCCAGTGATCCACCTTCTAGCAATCTGGCACTCCAGAGCATGGGGTTGTGTCCCTGACCACTGTTGCTAATGGGTTCATGGAGGATGGCCACTGAGGGACCAACATAATTCTTTTTTGAACCCAGTTATGCTTTTGGCTTTCGCAACATGCCATGGCAACAAGTTTCACAGGCTGACTGTGTGTTGTGTGAAGTAGTATGTCCTTTATGTTTGCTTTTTATACCTGCTGCCTATTAATTTCAAGGGGTGACCCTGGTTTGTGCGTTATCTGAACTAACACTTTCTTGTTCACCTTCTCCACCATTCATGATTTTAATAGACCTCTATCCTATCTCCCCTCAGCAGTCTCTTTTCCAAGCTGACCAGCGATGGCCAAGACTTGTTTTTCTACATTTCTGTAAGACATTTATGCATACAGAATTTTACAATTTTCTACACCTACTTACTAGGATTTTTTTCCCCACTGGAATGAGTTTGAGTATAGCTGCTATTTTTGTACTTCAATAGGCTGTTAAAGAGGAGCAGAATTTAACATACTTTATAAACAGGAGGGAAATGAATCAATACCAGCTTTCCAGTTTAAGAATCCTCAGGTACATGCTGTCAATGGAAGTTAAATGTAGATGTATCCAAGATTAGGATTTGGCCTTAAACTGCAGTTATAGGTTTCAATTTCTCTCAGTTACACCAGTACAAATCAGGACTAACTCCATTGACTACACATGGCATTGGGACATTATGGTCAAAGGATTTACATCAACATTACAGAGCAGAATTTGGATCAGCCTGTATGTACTCCAAGTCATGCCTGCTTTCCTTAGCAACTAAAAGATTTCCCTTTAAACTGCTGTTTCCATTGCAGAACCCCTATATCTCTGGGAGAATGAGTTGGATTATTTTCTATTGCTTGCATGGATCATCACTGTTGTTCACTGTCACGTGCTACCTTTCAGTTCTGGGAGCTGAGGCTTGCAGACCCCAGTGGATGTTGTGGGAGGATTGTTAGAGAGTCATGCTGTTAAAGAGCAGAGAAAGTAGATCAATCTGCTGACAGACCACAAGCCTGGGTGTCCGTTGTCATCTAGGATATGGAAGACGTTAATGCAGCACTGTTTTTTATACTCCCTGTGAACACATGCATGTTTCTGACAACCTCAGCAGTGCTGTCATGAATCCTAATTTGCTTGATGAACCCATGGAACTATGGAAGAGATGTAATATATGGTGCATGTCATGATAAGCCACATTACAACACAGCAAGTAGATTGGTTTTGCTGTTGGAAAGGCCCAGCACTAAGAAATGAAGCCGCTGGAAGACCTAACTGAATCAATTTGGCTGGTCAGAATGAGCTGTCTGCCAGATATCCTGTCTGTTTTAAGGTCTCAAAGAATAACTCCATGCTGAGTATAGTCTGATTCTGTTAATCAGCCCTCAAGTCACGTTGCACAGGAAAGAAAGTTGTGGGCCAGATTTACAGTGAATTGTCCACAGATAGATGTGTGTGAATGCCAGTCTGACAGCAAAAAGCGATAGCAAATTTTGTCCCTTTGGTAGGATCTATATTCTAACTAAATGCAGAACCAAACTAAGTAGGATCTCCTTTAGGTCTGAGAAAGAGCTATGAATAGTATAACTTTGCCTGGGCCTGAAATGAGAGACCCTGTGAACTGATAGGTATTAGAGAAGGTGAATCTTCTTCTATTTCCCATTTTCTCTCCATGGGACAAACACATGGAGAAAGACTCCATGTTGCTTAGCAACCCCCTACAATGCTGAGGGAAATTAGTCAATACAATTCTGAATGAAATCTGCAACAATCCACACAAAAAAACAAACCCCACCCCCCAAAAACAAACCAAAAAACAACAACCAAAAAACAAAAACAAAAAACCCACCAAAACTCTCCACTATCTAGAGGACTTAGAGAAAAACCAACACTAGTTCTACTTTCCCTAGTTTGTTCCAAAGTCACATTAGCCTGGTGTATCACGCTGTCTAATGTGAACGATTGTGGAAGTGTTTTTTTTTTGAGGTGGCAGGGGTTGGTCTGATGTATTCTAGGACAGTCCAAATGAATAGCCTACTTTGAATTTAAACAGAGCTGGTCATTACAAGTATGCATTATGCAATTAGCCCCCTTTTTTGGTGAGTGAATCACTTGCAGACCAGTCTTGATTTATGTTTGTGTAGTTATTGGGCCAGCTCCTCACCTGGCATAAATAAGCACAATTTCATGGACTTCAGTCAAGCAACACTGATAACAAGTGGCCCATTACTTGTAAGTACTGTATACACCAAGTCTTCATCCTAGGAGTTGCTTACCAGATATTTAAAGCAAATTATATTTGTTGTTCCTGGTGTATGATTGGGTATATAAATCACATGGTATTTCTCATCCCTGATTGGGTGACTGAACACATAAAAAATGTTTACTTCAGGCTAATGTGACTTTGGGACAAAACAAGTATAATTATTCTTGATTTTCCTATAAATCCTCTTGATAGATTGTTTGTGTGTGGATTATTTGCAGCTTTAATTCAAAAGGGAAGGGTAACAAGAGGGACAATATGAGCATTTATCACAAAATTGAGATGTTGAGAACAAAATCAATCAAGGAACTAAAGGACATGAAGTGACACAATGAGGGAAAGTGAAGGCAGATGTATTTGGGGTGTGTGTTTAAAAAAAAAAGGGAGGCAGCTGATAGTAATGAATATATTTCAGAAGCTAGGCATTATAGAAAGGATAAGGGAAGCAAAGGGACAAAAGGAGAAATGTATGGCCAGTAGAGTTAAGAAACAATAAAAAGGATTTTTAAAAAAGGTTATATTAGGAATAAAATGAATCCTAACAAAGGAATTGGTCCATTACTAGATGGAAATAGTAAAATCAATAATAATGCAGAAAAGGCAGATGTGTTCAATAAATATTTGTTGTGTATTTGGGAAAAAAACAGATTAGTCATGTCATATGATAACACTTTTTATTTCACTAGTATCTCAGGAGAATGTTAAACAGCAGCTACTAAAGTTAGTACTTTTAAAATCAGTGAGTCCAAATAACTTGCAGCCAAGAACTCACTGGACCATCAATGCAGATTTTTGATACCTCTTAGAACATCAGGGAAGTTCCAGAAAACTGGAAGAAACCAAATATTGGCACAACATTTAAAAGGGTACATGGAATGACCCGGCTAATTATAGACTTGTCATTCTGACATTGATCTCGTGTAAGATAATGGAGTGGCTGATATGGGACTCTATTAATAAACAATTAAAAGGCAGGTAATATAATTAAAGCCAATCAACATGGGTTTCTGGATAACTGATCCTGTCAAACTGATAATTTTAAAAAAATGAGATTACAAGTTTAGTTGATAAAGGCAATTGTGTTGATGTAGCATACTTAGACTTCTGTAAGGCATTTTACTTGGTACCTCAGGACATTTTGATTTAAAAGATAGAAAGGTATAAAATGAACATGGCACATATTATGCAACTGATAGGTCTCAAAAATGTAATTGTACATGGGGAATCATCAAATGGGTGTGTTTCCAGTGGGATCCTCCAAGGATCAGTTCTTTGCCCTAGGTGATTTAGCATTTTTATTAATGACCTGGACAAAATATAAAACCACTGATAAAGTTTGCAGATGACACAAAAATTTGGGAAGTAGTAAATAATGAAGAGGACAGGTCACTGGTACAGAGTGATCTGGACCTCTTGGTAATCTGGACGCAAGCAAACAATATGAGTTTTAATATGGCTAAATGTAAGTATCTAGGAACAAAGAATGTAGGCCATACTTACATGAAGGGGCATTCTATCGTGGGAAACAGTGACTGAGAAAGATTTGGGGGGAGGAGGTGGTACTGGTGGATAATCAGCTGAGCAAAAGCTCCCTGTGTGATGCTGTGACGAAAAGGGCTAATGTAATCCTTGAATGCATAAATGGGCATTTCAAGTATGAGTAGAGAGGTTATTTTATCTCTGTATCTGGCACTGGTGTGACTGCTATTGGAATACTATGTTCAGTTCTGGTGTCCACACTTCAGGAATAATGTTGATAAATTGGAGAGGATTCAGCCAAGAGACATGAGAATGATTAAAGGATTAGATAATATACCTTTAGTGATTCAACTCCTTGAGTTTATCTATTTAGCTCAACAATAAATGTTAAAGAGTGACTTGATTTCAGTGTATAAATTACTATATGGGGAACAAACATTTAATAATGGGCTCTTGAAATTTAGCAAAGAGAAGTACAACAATGCAATAGCTGGAAGCTGAAGCTGGACAAATTCACACTGGATATGAGGCGTTATCAGTGACGGTAAGTTTTTCCAATCACTGAATTTTTAAGTCAAGATTGAGTGTATTTCTAAAGATATGGTCTAGGAATTATTTTGGGGATGTTCTATCACAATTGTCCCTTCTGACCTTGGAATCTAAGGCGATGAATTCAGAAGGAATTTTTGGACAGTCGCTGCAAAAATTCATGAAACATTCAGGGGTATTTGTAAAAATACTCACAAACACCAACTGGTTCTCCAAATGCTCAAGAATAATGATTAATAGGACCTTCTCCAAATCACAGCAAGCTGAAATTGGTGCTTTTATTCATAGAATATAGTCACATGCCTGTTTTTGTTTTACTGATAAAACATTTGTTACCATAACTCAGAATTAGAGCTGGTCCAGTTGTATTCATGAAGTGACAATATAGAAAAAATGGCACTGGTTAGCTGTACCAATAAAACCTGATGCATTTAGGGCTGTTTTAACATTGCCAAGTACAGTGGAAGGGATGACCAGTCTCAGCCTATTTCTTTAGACCATGTTAGCTCCCTGCTTTAAAGGAAAAACAGCAGAAGTGTACTCTTGCTTCTCTCTCGCAAACTATTCAATTCAGAATCAAGGCCCAAGTTAGGTCCTGGTTCTGCATGAATGGAACTTCTTGCTCATGCAAAGAACTGTTGAAACAGCTGGGGCTTGACACATGCACACAGTGATCTGAAAGAGTACCTCCTCCCTCCCAATACATTCCTTTACTGCTCCATGATGTTATATGTAGTTTTAAAAGCTACAATAGATAATGCTAATCCCATGTGATTTCTAGATCTACACTCTCAGGACTTCACATTTCTGCATTCCTGAATGTTTGGTCTAGTGTTATGAATTGGCCCTTTAAAGATAGTCATTATTTTCTCCCTTCATTGACTGTCCTGTAGCTTTAATTCAGGAGAGACAGGGATGTTTACACATTAACAACAAGCTGTGTGGGTATACCAGCTCATTATAATTCATAAACTATACACACACAGATCACTTTTTCCTTGATATTAGCACAAAGTTAGCTGACTTGAAAAACAAAACAAAACACTGGAGTTTGTGTGTTTTGTTTTGTAAGTCATCTGAATCCCAGCCACGCAAAAGAAAACTTTATAACTGATGCTTGAGATATAAGTCACTCAGGGAAAACATTTTATAAAAAAATCCTTAGCTTTGATTTTTCAATCTTCTGTTCTGATAAACCATCAGCAACTCCCTCTTACTCTTTTGTTTTTCCATTATATATAATATTTTGTTTTAATTTAAAAAAAAATCATTACCATTAGGAAAACCTACAAAACTAGAGGTCTTGTCAGCACAACTTTGTTTTTTCCCTTTAGACTTTAGCAATTTGCTTTCCACAATGATTGTGGTGTGTAAACTCCCTTACCATTTGTGTTTAATGTAGAGCAGTTCACCATACTGCATGCTAAAGAATTATGCTGGCTAAGTCTCACTCTCAGCACTATGGAAAGACTGAACATCTCAAAGATGAACCTATATATCTTGGGGGAGCAATGGTCAGCCAGAGGATGAGCGGGTTCAAGATATTTATTAGTGTTGATCTCTGTAGCCCACCCGCAGGACATGCTCGCTACTAGCAGTGTGATACAATGTAGTTGGCATCTAATAGGAAAAGCACTAAAAATATTTTTTTAAAAAGGAGGAGGAAGGATTCCTTTGACAGGAACAATTTGTGTTGTTGGCATATTTGGTATTACCTGTCGGTAGTTTATTTAAAATCCAGCTCAATAATTATGGGCCCCTCAGAGGTCAGAATTTCAGAAAAATTCTGAGGGGGCAAAGTTGTGTCAGCATATAGAGCATTATATGTGATTATACCATATCCTGCAAAGTCAGGGGAGCAAAGTGGAAGACATATAGGCCAATCAAAAGTCTGGGGAGGCAAACCAAGGTCAGGGGACAACTGCCCCCTTGTCCTATAGAGCCGAGCCTTCACTTGCTATCTCCACACCTGTGCAATTGAACCAGGGGATCCTCTTACAGAATACTGAAAATTTGTAGTGTGGACAGGACCATAATTATGTCCCATCCCACGACTAAAGTCTTGGCTATGCCAAAATTCTACCCCTTTCATGCAGTCTGGTTGCATCATGGTTAATTGCCATCCAGATTAAGGGCCAGATCCTTAGTTGGTATAAATTGACATAGCTCCATTAGCTTCTAGTTGAAGAAGTGACCTTACAGCTCAGGGACCAATCATGCTGTAACCCAGTCAATTGTTTGGGAGGATAGGGACCTCACTGCAGGTTAAACATCTTAAGGAACACTGTAGTTGTAAGTAAAACATTTAGATATTTAAATAAAAAAAAGAGTATGGTCTTAGACAGGTAAGCATAGCAAAAATGTTATTTTCATTATTTCTTTTTAAATTTTAATAAAAATGGTGAGGGGTTGAGTTAGCTTACCAACCCCCACCCACTCCAATAAAGCACTCTCCTCCCTCAGTGCTGTGAATCTAAATGCAACAGTGGTGTGTTCAATTTGTGAGACTCAGGAAGGGGAACTGGCTAGACAAAAATACCCTGATCACTATTTGCATTATTCAAGATGAGCAGAATCAGAGCACAGTCCAGGTGGGAGGGGAGTTTCCCAGCAAGAGAATAAGAAGTCAGTTGGGATCTAGCCCAGAGGTAGGCAACCTATGGCATGTGTGCCAAAGGCAGCACACAAGCTGATTTTCAGTGGCACTCACACTGCCCGGGTCCTGGCCACCGGTCCGGGGAGCTCTGCATTTTAATTTAATTTTAAATGAAGCTTCTTAAATATTTTAAAAATCTTATTTACTTTACATACAACAATAGTTTAGTTATATATTATAGACTTATAGAAAGAGACCTTCTAAAAATGTTAAAATGTATGACTGGCATGCGAAACCTTAAATCAGAGTCAATAAATGAAGACTCGGAACAACACTTCTGAAAGGCCGCCGACCCCCGGACGAGGCCAAATCTGGAGGCCTTAATCAGCCTTTAAAAACAACAACACCCTCCCCCCTCAAAAAAACCCTCAGTCCTTACTCAAGAAAACACCCAAGTTCATTGAGAGTTTGCTGAGTCAGGACCTCAGGCTTGGTCCACAGAGAATATGAACTGCATAGCTCTGTGGGAGCCTAATCTCCCTACCAGGAGTATTATGTATGTATTTGGCAGACAGAATGCTAAGAGGGGCCTTAAGACATATCAGTGAAATATAAAAATATGAAACGAGAGACCAGAAGCTCATTTAGATGCTTTTCAGCCACTTGCTGCTGTAAGATGGGCGAGGGGCGGGCGAGAGGAGATCTGTGTCTGGCAAAATGGCATGTTAAGGGTGTCAGCTAGAGAATGATGAAAATATCTCAGTCAAGTGACAAGAAGCCAGTGGCACATCAAATAGCAAAGGAGGACTATGCAGATAACAGCTGTCTGACAAGGGAACAGCTTCCGCTGATTGGATGCCGTCTCCAAGGAACGTGGACTGATTCTTTGCTTCCTGACCTTGAAAATGGAAATAATTTTAGAGGCAGCTTTCTCCCATTTGCAGAAGTGTAAGCACATTTGTTTCTTTCAAATTCATTTGAATACATACGACAGAGTCCATGAGAAGGGAAGGTTACTCCTCATTTATCAGAGAGTGTTTTACTGTCCCCACAGGGGCCAGCTGCAGTTTTTAATATAAGTGACAGATTTAAGTTCTGGGGTTGACTTTTGTCTCACATAAAAGATGAGACAAAGGCTGAGAACATGGCGGAGATCCTGGGGCTAGGAGGGAGATATGTTCTGAGCAAAATTTCCTCACACATTGGATGTGTGTTTGTGTGGGGAGGGGAGAGGAAGAGTAACAAGTTGTGGGGCTGAAGTCAATGCTGGGGGAAGAGTGAAAATAAAACAGCATAATTTCACTGGCACTCTTCCAGCTAACCTGAGCAGACAAGAGGGAAGTCTGGATATCACAGCATGATTATGGCAGATGTCCTAAATTTCCCCCATTCAAAATTCTTAAAGAAGACTCTATACAAACAAGTATTTTCTTTGCTTATTACCAAAGTAAACAGAATTCTGGCCTTACCTCTGAGGATTGCTCCTCACTAAGGTCTAGAACTTGCAGGAATTGAGCACTTTTTTAAACACAGCTGAGCACCCCTGTCTCCCACTGAAGTCTCTGGGGGTTGATGGTACTCGGTGCCTTTCAGGATCTGTAGAATCTCTGAATAGGTGGGGCAGGGCTGGGCCCTTTTCAATTTGATATTCTACTTGTCCATGCTCATCATTTTAATGCAAAGTATAGTTGCAAGATGAAAAAAAGATGATTGAAATGTCCATTGTGGTTTATTGAACTGAACTCCATTTGCAGCAGCCTATATTCTGTCCCTATCTCACTCACTACCCCTTTCAGCCAAGATGAATGTAGGGCTATGTGTATATATAGTCATAATCAGCGCTTCAACTACCTGAGCTCTTCTGCTGGACTGAGCGCACTGCAGACCAGCAGGGGAGAGCAAAGTGACTGTCACTTTTGCAGTTCTGTCTCCAACAAGGGGTTCAGCCTCCGGCATATAGAGCTGTGTCCTGGGCATGGGTCTAAATTCTACCCTGTTTGATGCAGTTTCCAAGGGACTAGCTGGCAGCCCATAATGGGTGGAGAAGAGCATGTTCTGGCCTCTCCCACCAGAGCCAGGTTCTCAACGTGCACCTGCATCGAGGCCTGCTAGGAAGGGGGCTGTGTCGGGTTGTTCTGCCAGCTCTAAGTCAGATAGATCAGATTATTCTCCAGTGGTGCAAACCAGATCATTTATGGGTGGAATAAAGGATCTAGGGGTTTTTAGAGCAGCTAATTAAGGGTGAAGTGCTAGAGGTAGCAGTGCAATGAAAGGCATACGACAGCACCCTGGGTGTGCTGTGGAATGGCCCTCTCCTAAGTGCAGAGGTGCACCTGGGACACAGGCCCACAAACATACATGCTGTATGGCAGAAACCGCCACCCATGGCCACTATTCTTGCCCCTACCCTGCAGTAGATAAGTCCCAGCTACAGTAAGTTGGAGCTGAAGGGCCTGTTCTTCAGGTACTCCAGTAAGGCGTACATAGGGCTGCCTACTCAAACTAGCTGAAATTCACTACTGTGCAGAAGGCCAAAGCAGGCACTGAACAGAAGCAACTTTCACCTGCTAGGTGCTCTTTCCCACAGATTCCACCCGAAGTGGGGTATTGGACACATTTTTCAAATTTGCTGCCTTTTGACGGTTCTCTCTCAAGCTTTCTGAAATTGGAATGTTATTTAAAATTGGGTGAAGCAGAACCAGGACACATGACCTACATAACGGGGCATCTAGCACAGACAATCACCTTAGGAGGGCTGTGCTAGACTTTAAGAATAACGTGTTCTTTAGTTAGACATGACAAAGCAGAGTGAGTGTAAGTCAGACATTTTCCCAGCTTCTTTGTGGGGATGACAGCATGTTGTCAGGATTGGGCTGGGTCCTGAATAGAACCTCTGTGCATTCATAAGGTTCCCTTGGCCTAATTGGAACTGGTGCACCCAGGGGAGAAAAAGCAACAAAATTGTTTTTAAGCTCTGAGCAATTATAACACCCCTTAAAGTGCCAGTATCACTAAGAGGATTTGTGCTGGATTATATCTAGTAGTAACATGATGTAATGCTGCACGAACACCACAATCCACAGCAGGCCTGATTCTTCAAAGTCATCCACGTTTGGGAGAAGAGGGGGGAGAAGAATCAAGGATGGGGGAACTTTAGCTATAACGTCATTTCTTGATTTTTTTTTAAAAGCAAAAGAAGAAGTCTTAAATGAATGTTACAATTTACATGTGAAATTAACAAAAGCAAGGAAACTCAAAGCTACTCCGCTGCCACTTCAACCTCAGCTCACCCTGTTGTACAGCGATATTGTAAAGGTCTCAGAATAGCATGTGATCACATATGGCATACTACTAAGGCTCAACGGGTGACTGAAGGATGGAACAAAGAGCCCTAATGCTGAATCTTTGTATCTCTAGGTTTAGATCTTTTTTAAATGTTATTTTAAGAAGGTTAAGTATTCCTTCCTTTCAAGGTTATTTTAATTGTAATATGATGGAGTGGGTAGACCCTAACTGGTGAAGGGAGAAAATCAGCCTAAACAAGGGATTTATATGGGTCTGCCCTCAGTGTAGGGATTTCAGAGGAGCAGGGCTGGACGCAGCTAGTGATCATCTCACCCTCAGAAAGATGGAAGTGAGTTTATATGAATGGCAGGGAGGATGGCATTTTGATTAAGGTTATGGACTGGGAGTCTGGAGATCTTGCTTCAGTTCCTGTTCTGCTACAGACAGTGTGTGACCTTGGGCACTGCACTTCATCTCTGTACCTCAGTTCCTCAACTGGTAAAACGGGAATAGCATTTTCCTGCCTTATTGGCCAGGGGAATTTGTGAAAATACCAGGGGTTCTGAGCACCTTGTAATGAATGTAATGGTAGCTATATGGAGTATTTAAGCTAGATAGAAAGGAGAGGACTTGGACATTGTGGAGTTACAGGGAGAAGAAACTGAATTTAGAGCCTCTGTGCCCAAACTTGGAAGCCAACAGCAGCTGGAAAAGGCTCAGGGGCCCTGAACCACACCCATGGCTGAATAGCACATTATGCAATTCAGAGGGCGTACAAAGGTAATCTTAAAACACCTTCACAGACAGAAAATCCCAGGCCAATTGTGCACTAGGTTGATATTCTCTGGCACAGATAAGAGTAGCCTGAGATCTGCCTTTTGGCAGCCAGAAAGCGCCTGGTCAGAGGGAAGCAGTGACCCTTTTCCTCTAAGACAGCAGCAGGGAGATGGTAGCTAAGTAGCTAAACTGGCCTTATGACCGACTCTAATGAGGACACTCTGGCTGACTATGGAGCCTGGAGGCCTGTTTTGTCTAGTAGTGCAAAGCATCTGCAGTACAAGGTGGGGAAATGAGGCTAAGTTGTGCTGCATTATACTTCACCTCGGAGTTTGGCTCTGACTATAGACTGACCTGACCATGCTCTTACAAGTATTGTAATTGATTGATGAATAGGATACTTTCATATTAGCCCCTTGGTAGACTTTGTCACTAGTATATTACATTTATTTTGCAGAGACAAAATAAGTACACCCAACTTAACTCTAATCCATCCTATTGAAACCCACTCAGGGAATAAATTCACTTCCCAATATACATCAGGTGAGGCTATAATATATGAACAACTAGCATCAAGGACTATGGCCCAGGTTCTCTGTTGCATCCGCTTTCAGCTGCATATGGGGGAGCAGAGAGGTGTCATGGAGCAAGTTACAGCTGCCTGATTCTCTGGCTACATCAGCCGAGTATGATGAAATTCAGATATACAGATCAAGACGAACTGTTAGTTCTTTGGTGTTTGAATCGGCTGTACATTTGGTGGGATATCACTCGATAGGGAATTGACTTACAGTGAAACTCTGCTTACAGTGAAGTGGTATGAAAGTCATAGGAAAATGGAGGCATAAAGCAAATGAACTCCCCTAAAGCTCTGCAGCAGCATTTCTGAATAGAATTTTTTGGGGGCCATTTGATTTTTCAGAAAAAAAAATAGTTTTCCATGGAAGACAGGTACTTTTTGCAATAAATAAATAAATATTGTTTAATCAAAAACCTGATTTTAAGAAAATTTTCAGATAGCCCTAATGCAGAGGACTTATGCACAGCGGTTAATGACCCACAGTGAAGTTTCAGTCTACTAGTGCTAATATCCTTGTTTGCAATTATCACCTAGGAAATGAGTGTTAATGTAGATTTTTGCATTCAGAGGGCCAGATGTTCAGCTGGCATAAGTTGGCACAGCTGCAGTGACTTCCATAGAGCTGTGCCAATACATGCCAGCTGAGGATTGAGCCCAGAATTTATTAGATTACAGTTTACCTTAAGGGTTAAAATAAAGCAATCCAGCCACTTTGCATCCATATGCTCACTTTAACACCAGTTCATTTAGCTGGAAGATGTTGTAGGTCAAACTGATGAGTGGTTAAGCAGTAACAACAAAGCAGCATGCAGGATCACGTATTGTCCATTTTATAGGTTTTGTTGTTGGTTTTTTTAAGGGAGGCATTTTTGGAAAGGAGCTAGCAAGGAATATGGTGACTTGACTTAATATAGCAACTAAGCTTTGGCCTGTGGCCCCTTTAGTTTAGCAAAGGGCTGCTTTCCTTTCTTCTGTAAAACACTCTGATTGATCAGATAACTTTTTAAAATGGTGTCAAAGGGAAGATGGCCTGATGCCTAGAAAAAAAAATACTAATTTGTAATTTTAAAATGTCAGATTTCTGTGAAGGGGGACATAGGTGCTGTGTCTAAGTGCTACATTGCTGGAAATGTAGCACAGCATACATTTCCCCAGTTTACTACACTGGCTGTTATGTTGTACCTCATAGCTTAGAATCAATAATGTCAAGGCAATTTCCTTAACATGCCATCTATAAGATTATGGAAGGGGGACAGAGGAAAGGTTTTCCTTAGTGGCTAATGCCTTAAAGTTCAAATGAGGCAATATATAGTAAAATAAATTCAATCTCTATTTTCACTCCTTGCAATTTTAGTGGAGACTAAATGAAATGGAACTGTGTTGATTCTAGCCAGTTCAATATCTCTTCACTTTCTAATAATCAAGGTCATTTTTACCTTCATGGAAAGAGAAGCCAAATATAAAATACTCATCCAGACTGAACAAAAACATTTTGCACTTTTTCAAAAGCCAGGTAGATGACTGATATATTATGTAATTCATTTCATGGCACACAGCTGAATGTTTTTTATAGATAGTGTTTAACCTTGCCAGGTTTGCACTGAGGTAATCACCCCTTTGAGGATAAAAAAAAAAAATCACATTTAACATTAGAGGAAGGGGGGGGGGAAATCTACAGCATGCAACAGACCTATCCAGAGAGATGATGATTAGATCAGTTTTTACTGCTATATTATTAGCCAGTGGTTGTTATAACATCAGAAATACCATGATAACTGCTTAGACTGCATTTTGGTACAGCCGGCGAGGGATGACAAAACAATAATGTAAGCTGTATTTCTGTCCTGACTAATAGGGCCGGCAAATAGATTTATAAAAGTTTGCTCATATTTAGTGTTGGAGATATTCTAAGACTACTGGAGCTTCACTTGTGTTTGACTTTATGATGTTAATTGATTAGTGGTGCTGGTATATGGTGGTAAGGGAATAGAGGAAGGGCAAAAGGAATGGTAAGGGCTGGTCTACACTACGAGGTTAGGTGGAATTTAGCCACGTTAGGTCAATTTAAAAATGAATGCGTCCACACAACCAACCCCGTTCCGTCGACCTAAAGGGCTCTTAAAATAGACTTCTGTACTCCTCCCCGGTGAGGGGAGTAGCGCTAAAATCGACTTTGCTGGGTTGAATTTGGGGTAGTGCAGACGCAAATCGACGGTATTGGCCTCCGGGAGCTATCCCAGAGTCCTCCATTGTGACCGCTCTGGACAGCGCTTTGAACTCTGATGCACTAGCCACGTACACAGGAAAAGCCCTGGGAACTTTTGAATTTCATTTCCTGTTTGGTCAGCATGGCGAGCTCAGCAGCACAGGTGACCATGCAGTCCCCCCAGAATCGGAGAGCGTAGAATATTTATTATATATATTATAATATAAATATATTACGGTCATGCAGTCCTCCTGCATTGATAGGGCACAGCTTAATGCCTGGAGGCATACAGTGACAGAGGCCAGGAAAGAATTAAGTGAGCACGAAGAGCGGAGGCAGGATGCGATGCTGAGGCTAATGGGGGAGAAACGGACATGATGAAGCGTCTGTTGGGGCTGCAGGAAAGTCAACAAGAGCACAGACCCCCACTGCATCCACTGTATAACTGCCTACCCATGTTCCATAGCCTCCTCACCCAGATGCCCAAGAATGCAGGGGGAGGGGGGAGGGGAGGCTCCGGGCACCCAGCGACTCCACACCAGAGGATGGCCCAAGCAACAGAAGGTTGTCATTCAAATGGTTTGATTTTTAGTGTGGCTCCAATAAGCAATGTGGCCTTGTCCTTCCCGCCTCCCGCACCCCACCCAGGCTACCTTGTCAGATATCTCAGATATTTTTTTAATTAATAAAGAAAGAATGCATGGTTTCAAAATAGTTACTTTATTTTGAAGGGGGAACAGTGGTTGGCTTACAGGGAATTAAAATCAACAAAGGGAGTAATAAAAAGGTAATAATAGGAGATATACCAATCTCCTAGAACTGGAAGGGACCTTGAAAGGTCATTGAGTCCAGCCCCCTGCCTTCACTAGCAGGACCAATTTTTTTTTTGCCCCAGATCCCTAAGTGGCCTTCTCAAGGATTGAACTCACAACCCTGGTTTTAGCAGGCCAATGCTCAAACCACTGAGCTATCCCTCCCCCCCCTCCTTGATGTGTTTTTGCATCAAGGAAAAACACACACAACTGTCACACCGTAGCCTGGCCAGTCACGAAACTGGTTTTCAAAGCCTCTCTGATGCACAGCACGCCTTGCTGTGCTCTTCTAATCGCTCTGGTGTCTGGCACAAAACGATTGTCTGCCGTTGCTTTCATGGAGGGTGGCAAAATTGGGCCCATAATTTGCTGAAATTAAATAATTTGAAAAGCATGGGTCCAAATCCTTACTTGTGTGAATGAGGACCACTTTCACAAGTAGTCTCAAGTTCAGTGGGAATAATTCAGTGAATGAACTGTACTCAGGTGAATAGAAGGTCATAGGATCAGGTCTGTTCTCACCTGATATTTATCAGGTGTCTAGTTCAGAAGCAGAGGTTTATTTTTTCACTAAATCCATATATGGTTCTCAATGGGGGTGGGACAGAGAAATGACTGGTTATATGAAATGCAAACTATTCAATATGTCCATATGCACTACCAAGAACCATGGCAAGCATAATTAGTAAAGGCTTACATGCCTAGAGGGACCTTGGCATTACAACCCTCAGCATCAATGCCTAATTTTAGTAGCCTATTAAAAAAACCCACATCACAGGAAACATCATTGCATTTCACAAAAGCCTGAGTTAGGCACCTAGTCTTCCTATATAACGAATGGGGAGAGATGCCTTAGAATGAAATTCACAAAAGCCAGCATGCTAGGTGGGAAGCCCCCTAAAATAGCCAATGGGCGATATCAAGGGCAGAGGTGTATGCTAAGCTATGCCCCTCTTAGAGATAGGCACGTAAGTCCTGGTTACAGGGAGGAACCAATCGCTGCTTGTGATTCTCAGGTGTGAGCTCTCTTCTGGAGTTCGATACTTAAGGGTGTGTGTGGGTGTGGGGGTGGGTGTGGGTGTGCGCAAGGAATGACAGGGAGAGGAGGATCTCCAATACAACTTAGCCTAAAGGTTAGGGCACTGAACTGGGATCTCCTACATCCCAGGTGAAGTCCCCTCTTGACCTGATAAGGAAGAGTGATTTGAACAGGGATCTGCCACCTCTCAGGAGAGTTCTCTAACCACTGGGTTGTGGGTTATTTTGATGTGGGGTTTCCCCAATTTCTCCTGGGGAAGCTGTTGCACTTTGGATTAAATAATTAAAGAGTCATTGGCTGACTCAGAGAGAGAGAGAGAGAGAGAGAGAGAGAGAGAGAACGAACATATGTGAGCAAGCAAGCATAAGAATATCCATCAGGTTATAGTCAGAGCATTCACCAGGATGTGCTAGATCCAGGAGCCAGTTCCCCAGCTCCAATTACTTTGCCCATGATCCACAATGGAACAACTTCAACAAGAGATGGAGGGAGCCCCACATCAGAATATCCCATAGCCCACTGATTAGAGCACTCATCATCTGAGATCCCAGTTTAAGTTTCTCCTCATCAGGCAGAACTGGGAGTTGACCAAGGGGTTTCCTACATCATAGGTGATTACCCTAACCACTGGGCTAAAAGTTGAGGGAGCTTTTCCTTCCCGCCATGGCCATGTTTTAATAGCTTGCCTGCAGGGCCCGATCTGGTAGGCAAATTCAGAGCACACTTAGTGGATCAGGCCCTGCAGGCAAGTTACAGAGGAGCATCTATCTTCTTCCCCCAGTTTGTGGGGCTTAGGCAGGAGATGGAGTCCATATGCCTACAGGGAGTCAGCAGCGCACATGCCCAGAGGAAGAAACAGGTGGCTAGGGACCTTTTTCGGCAAAATATTAAGTGCTTAGGGAACTTCTAGGCACCTCCAGTGTTAGGCGGGGGGGTTGTGTATTGCAGAGGTGCACAAACTGGGACTTAGGCACTTAACTCCTTTTGTGCACCGAGGCTTAAATTAGTAAATACAAGGGCCAAATCCTGCAAATCTTTACTCTTGTGATTAATGCAGGGAAGAGTCTAATTACGGTCAATGGCTCTGTTCACTTGAGCAAGGATTATTCAATTCACCACTTGTGCAGACAGCCAACATGTGGCCTATGACCCAAAATAGAGCTTAAATGGTGCCGATGCCTTTTGCTGCCTCTCTTCAGTGGAAGAAGTTTCCCTTTTAAGAAAGTGTTGGCAGGATCAGGCTCAAGGATAGCATATCATCACTAGTAGGTGTGTGCTTTTCTTCATAACAACCTAATTTACCCTGTTTCTTAAATGCACGACCAGCTAAACAGAGAGGCCAGATCAAGTCTCATGCAGTTTAAATCACTTTGTAGACCATAGTGGACATCCTCGAATCTCATTATGGCCTTAAGCCTCATCTACACTGCACTTGCATCATTAAAACTTGTGTGGCTCAGGAGTGTGAAACACCCCGAGTAACAAAAATTTTAATGATGAAAAGCACCAGTGTGGACTGCACTTTGTCAGTGAGAGATGCTCTCCCACCCACAAAACTATCACCCTTTATTGGGGGTGGTTTTATTTTGCTATCAGGAGAGCTCTCTCCTGGCAACAAAAAGCTGCTACACTGCGCACACAGTGTAGTTGTAGCCTTAAGTGACTGATAGATGTTAGCAAGTAGAAGAACTAGATGTATTCTCTGAACACATGCTGTTGTTACAAGCTGGGTGAAATATTGTTATGCATTAAGTTAAAGCCTTGTTCAAATTGATGTGTGAATGCACCCTTCATTTAAGATAGTTATAATAGACAGCTAAGGGGCCACAACTAAAACAAGGCCTAACTGGGTTGTAGCCATGTGGATGAAGGGAGTTTCCCCAAGGGGGTAGTGAGAGCAGACGTGTGTGGGTGTGCAATTCATGAAGAATCTGAGAACAGATTGTGACGTTGCACTCCATATGCTTTATCAAAATAGTGTGAATATGATGTAACTGGAATATGCTTTATGCGAAAGGTCTCTTGTAAGGTATCATTACAAAGCGTATAATCTGAGTGTGTTTATCCTATTTGTATGAATGTATCATTCTTGTGTCTGAAACTAGAAATATGAAGTATTACTCTGAAGTCCTATTGTAATTATGCAAAGTGTGGGCCATTAATGGTGGCTTGGCATCTTGATGGCTCCCATTAACTAGGACAATTGGTTGAATGGCTCTGTTTACTTGCAGAACTTCCTGGGTAGTGCCGGCCAGCCTTGGAAGAATGGAGACTAGGGGTCTCACAGGACATGTGACGATGTCACATGATACTGGAATCCATCTTAAACCTGGTGCTTTTCCATTTAGCAGGAGGGGGTGGGAACCCAGAGAGAGAGACAAAGGATTCCCGCCTTGTGCCAAAGTTATAAAAGGGAGTAGAACAGAGATGTTCCAGTCATGTGGAATCCTCTGCTTTTCACCTAAGATGCCTGCTGGAACTAACAAGGTCTGTACCAGGGGAAAGGATTGGGCCCAGACTAGGAAGGAGTCTAGTCTGTGAAAGAAGCTTATTGGAACATGTAAGGGTGAGATTTACCTGTATTCAGTTTCTTAATGTATTAGGCTTAGACTTGCATGTTTTGTTTTACTTTGCTTGGTAACTTATTTTCTTCTGTTATTACTTGAAACCACTTATATCTTACTTTTTATACTTAATAAAATCACTGTTGCTTATTAATTAACCCCAAAAAAGTAATTAATGCCTGGGGGAGCAAACAGCTGTGCATCTCTCTCTATCAGTGTTATAGAGGATGGACAATTTCTGAGTTTACCCTGTATAAGCTTTATACAGAGTAAAATGGATTTATTTGAGGTTTGGATCTCATTGGGAGCTGGTGTCTGGGTGTTGGAGGCAGGTGACCTGCTGAGCAGTTTTTGGTTAAAGTCTGCAGCTTTGGGGGCGTGGTTCAGACCCTGGGTCTGTGTTGCAGCAGGCTAGCATATCTGGCTCAACGAGGTAGGGTTCTGGAGTCCCAAGCTGGCAGGGAAAACAGGCTCAGAGGTAATCTCAGCACATCAGGTGACAGTCCCAACGGGGTCTCTGTGACCAAACCCATCACATAGATAAGAATGAAGAGAGAGGCAAAAGCAAAAAAGGCAGCCAATAGCCTGTGATCACAGCATGACTGCTAGAGAGCATGCCTCAGAGTCTGCTGGCTAAAGAGGCTTGAGCTTGTAAACTAAGAAACTGCTCCTTTTGTTTTTGGTTCCTCTTGCACTTGGAGAAGATGGACTTTGTCCACTCTTTGTAAATAAACAAGATTGCATCATCGAATACAAGACTCCATCAATTTCTGCTTCCAACTGTCAAAACCCCAGATCCCCAAACTTAGACTGGCCACTAGGATCAAGAAGAGGCAACACTATGATCCTCCTTCTGTCATTGGGACAGACCCTTCTTGATCCTCAGCATGAGGATGCATTCCTGAATATATATATATATTCAGGAATGCATCCTCTTGCTATATATATATATATATATATACACATATATATACACACACACACACACATATATACATACACACACACACACACACACACGAGAGAGAGGGGCTTAAAAAAAACAGGCTTCTGTTCATATAAGAGTAGAAAGGAAAAGAAAAATGTAAAAGAAGTGAGGTACGAAGGCTTAGCCATCAACATAGAGCATGCATATCTGTACATATACAAACAATATTTGGTGCCATCATAATTCAGCTTTACAGTTCTTGCACCTGAAATGATTATGACAGGACACCACTTGAAAATATGTAGCCTCTATTCTAATGCATGAATAAGTAACGTAACATTTTAAGACTTCACAGAAAAGTGAGAGTCACTACAGGAGAACCCATTAAAATATAGCAATTGTAGAATAAAGTTGTATTAGAACAAGTCACTCACCATTAGGGGCACTGCTTTGTGTCACATCTGGGGATTAGCTATTCAGCAATCTGATGCCCCCTCCTTTGGTTGCTCACTCCTTGTTGTCTCTCTCTCTGGACTTGGTTGCTCCCTCTTCATGGTTTAGCTCTCTAGCCAGGTCACTATGATACCCCAGAAGGAAAAGACTTAAGTTAGTCCTGAGAGACTAAATCAGGCAGTCTTCTGAGACACAGCAGTCTGTGCCACTGTCCCAGTGGTCAGTAGGGGAACCCAGGCCATGCACTACAAGTTCCAGCACAGGCACCCTATGCCCTAACAACCATAGTCTACCAAACATCAGACCCTGTTGCTGACACCTCCCTATCTCCTGGCCCACCTCTAGGTTACCACTGGAATTTCCTCTTCTCCTTGTGGCTACTTCATCCCTCTCAGGTTCTTGCCACAGTCAGTATCCGAGGCAGGCTCATAGGGCCTACTCACTCCCTAGACTTCCTCCTTATATATAGCCACTTCACTAGGGAGTGACTGTAGAGTGCTTCCCAGTAGCCCCTTCCTGCTGTCACCTTATTGGCTTTATACTCAGTCTGGCTCTGCCCAGCTAGGCTTCATCAATTATCAGGTCCTGGCTCTCCTCCAGGTGCAACCTGACACGGGGTTAACTGGCCCTTCTTACCTCAGGCTTTGTGTGGTATAGACACCCGATCACGAAGTCCTGGGGTATATTGTTATTGTTCATTATTTCTAGTATGGGGCCAGGACTTCACCCCTTCTCTTTGTATGCATGAGGCAGAGGAAAAGAAAGTGGACACTCACACTAACTGTCCCAAGTGCACTATCATATCTACATAGCCTGCTGCTCTCTGTCTGCTGAGCTGCTACTACTCGTTCACATTCCAACAAATGCTAACATGATACGTGAAAAAGAGAACTAGATATTTGTTGAAGTGACTATATATTTTCAGACCCACTCCCTTCCTTCTTCGCCTGCCAACTATTGCAGCCAGCACCTCCCTTCCTGAATCTAAATGAAAACCCTTTGACAGCCATGTCTAGCTGGATGTGCAACAAAAATTCCTGGGGATGCAAATCTTTTCTTTGGCTGCGCTCTGCAAATCTAAAGAGGTCTTAGTGTTGTTATTCCTCATTGTTGACCTCATTCAAGCAACAATCTATCCTCTCTCATACTGTGTCTCCAGCCTATACACCAGTGCTGATTCTCTTTTGCAAACAGTGATCTGCGATATCACATCACAGATTCTCTTCTCCACAAGGTAACTTTAACTAACATGTGAGCCTTGCCTTGTGAAACTAGAGGGCTGGCTCTTATGATCCTTACTCATATGAGTAGTCCTTACTATGGGACTATTCACTTGGGTAAATATGACTCATGTGAGTAGCAACTGCAAGATTAGACCCTTAAAAACCAAATTTTCAAGTGCGCAGCAGCTACAACTTGGGTCAGATTTTCAAAAGTGCTTTGCACCACCAGTTTCTATTGCAATCCCTACAGTCAAGGACTTCTGAAAATGTGGCCACCTACTTTGGTGCCTAACTGGGATCTGAGCCCTTTTGAAAATCTAGTCCCAATTGCAGGTGCTAAATTGTGTGAAAATCTGGCCCAATATCTCCATGTGTTTGCACATTCCAGGCCAAATCCTGTTTGCCTTACACAAACAAGAAGCCCCATTAAAATCAAAGGAGATGGTTCTTGATGTGCACGTCCTGTCCTTTTTTTGAGCAACCATCTCTCAGCAGATACATGTAGCAGAGTACCTGAAATCCCCACAAGTTTTAGATGTCCATGATAAAAGACAATGCCTGTGTTTTGGCCCATGGCTATTTTTCATGTTTATTTGCTTATTTATTTCAGTGAAGTGCAATATGCCAGTTGATGTGCATCACCCATGTGCTGCATTACGGCTCTAGGTTGCCTTGGCAACTAGCGGAAAGAGTTTTGAAGAGCCAGAGAGGCCCATGCTAATGAAAACAAGTATTCAGGGAGCCTCTTCTCCAGGTGGGTGAGAAGAGGCTCCCTGCTGAGTTCCCTCACCCAGACTGCTTTCAAATAGACAGTTGTTTTGTTTTATTTTTTTCACTCCCCTCCGCTCCTTTCCACAGTAAAATGCAACTCCTGATTAAAAGTTCTGAGACAACTCTTTGAAGCCTCAGATTAATAGGTTTCTTTATGAATCCAAATTAGATGGTCAACATATTTTCCTTCAAAAAAAATACTATTATGGAAATGTTTGTTGTTGTTGTTGCCATCTTTTACATGTTTAATCTCCCACATGTGCATCTGTACCAGATGGTGCTGTGAGTAACAGTGGAGATAATCTTTGAATGCTGTCTTCATTAGGTTGAACTTAACCCTTGGGCTGCTGTAGATGCATGCTGCTGCCTCTCCCACTGCTCCCATTTGGCCACCAAACGGGCTCACGGCAGCAGTCTAATAGTGAAGGCTTTGTAATCCTGGGCCCTCTTAACAGGCCTGATCCCCCATATGCTCTGCACATAGAATTCCCATTGAATTCCAGGAGGATTCTATGCACCGAGCTCTTGTAACAGTGATTCTAGGCTGTTGAATTCAATGAGTCCTGCCCAAGCAGCACTGGTAGCCCAGTTTACCCTCCCACCATTGCACATGTACAGGGGTACCCTCGTGTGAGATGTGGGTATTGTTTCTTTATAATGGTAGCATGAAGTGAGATAAGAGGAACTGGGAAAGATCTTTGGCAACAGCTTTAACACAGAGAGAGAGAGAGAGAAGCTTTAGAAGTAATGCTATCTGTCTTAAGTTCCTTGTTCAGTGCAGTACTGCCAATGCCAGTCACTAAATTATAAATCAGGTTGCCAGAATGATGAGATTATCTTGATCATGAGATTTTAAAAAATAATAATGCATTTTGGGGGGTTGTTTTTATGTGTCTGCTGGTTTTTGAGTCTAAAGTGTACATGAGTATTTCAGAGTCAAAATTTAACCTGAAACGCCCTTGCAAAAATATGGAGTTCCCCACTGGAGGCTCAGAAGGAGACACCCCTTGCCCTCTCCTAATCTCTGGAGTGGGGGAGTTGCCATTTTATCCCTTTCCATTCGCCTCACTTAGCACTATCCTCTTTCTTTCCCCATCCCATCTCCTTCCCTAGCCCATTCGATCTTCTTTCAAGTCATATTCCCACTCCACGCTCCTATACAGACTCTCGTCCCTCACCTCCCCAGTTACATTCACCAACCCCTATAGGAAGGGGTATGTTATTCCCTTGATATATCCTGTGGCATTTGTTTGGTTTTTTTGTCTCCTTCTGCTGAGGTGTCAGATTTGGCCATGACTAGAGATGAGACACTGGATAGGGTGGGCTGGTGCTCTGAGGTGATACTGAGAATTCTCTTTCTCAGGTGCTTGTCTGATGTGTCTTGCTCACATGCTCTGGGTCTGATTGCCATATTTGGAGTTGGGAAGGAATTTCCCCCTAGGATTTTTTTTACCTTTCTCCGTAGCATGGGGTCACTTGTTAGCATCATCTGGGAATATCCCATCTAATCAGTGGCCTGCCACTGCAGGACCCTCAGCCACTGGTGCATCTCAGCCCATCCAGTTCTCTGCCCTTCCCCCCCACCCTCCAATGGCACACAATTGTTGAGTCTCCTGCAGGCTGAAATACTTTGGTCCAATTCTGGTTGCTGGGCTTGGTATGGGAGCTGGTTAGTATCAGTGGCCTGTAATATATAGGATGTCAGAGTGGACATCCTGGGAGGGAGGGATAGCTCAGTGGTTTGAGCATTGGCCTGCTAAACCCAGGGTTGTGAGTTCAATCCTTGAGGGGGCCACTTAGGGATCTGGGGCAAAAATTAGTCCTGCCTAGTGAAGGCAGGGGGCTGGACTCAATGACCTTTCAAGGTCCCTTCCAGTTCTAGGAGATTGGTATGATATGCTGGTCCCTTCTGGCCTTCATCTCTGACTGATTCTTTCCCTTTATAAAATCCTATCCCTCACATTTTCCCTCCACTCCTCCCCCAACCCCCAAAAAGGCCTTGAGCACCCCAAATTCCTGTGCATACTGCTCAGTCTCTCTTTAGCCATCTCAGATTCTCTCCTGAATCCAGAGGTGAAAATAAGCCAGTACGGTCTGGTATGGCATACCGGCAAGAGCCAGTATGCCGTGCCAGACTGGACCAGCTTCTGCGGCGGTGATTTAAATGGCCCAGACCTCCAGCCGCTGCGGGGAGCCCTGGGGCCTTTAAAGCGCTGCCGGAGCTTTGGCAGCTGGGCTCAGGCAGGGATTTAAGGGGCCCAGTGCTCCACAGTGGCCAGAGCCCTGGGCCCTTTAATTTGTCCCTGAGCCCCAGGGCTCCCAGCTGCCTCTGCAGCTGGTAGCTCCGGGGTGATTTAAAGGCCCTGGGGCTCCTAGCCACAGCCAGAGCCCCAGGGCCTTTAAATCGTGAAAGGCCCCACCTCTTCTGGTTGAGGCCACACCCCTGCTCAGGACTCCGGTGTACCGGTAAGTTACTTTAAGTTACTTTCACCCCTGCCTGAATCCCACATTCCTCTGCATGACCCTCAATTTCTCCCTGCACCCACACATTCCCCTGCACCCTACATTCTCTGGTCTCATCATAGTTTCCTGGCCAGTCCAGCTCATTAACCACAGACCCCGGGGGAGGGGATCATCCCTGAATCTGCCTGGCTTCAGTCTCATTGAAATCAGTGGGAGGCAGCAGTTGTCATTACTGGGGGCAGTCTCACCTCCACATGCAAAGCCTGTAGGGAACCGATAGCCATCTTGCCTGAGCGCAGTTTGGCCCCCTTGAAAGTAGTGGGAGATGGTTGCCATTTTGAGTTAGGAAAATTTCACAGGTTTTGAAGACTGGAACCTGAGATCACACGAGGCTTTTACAAAAAAAAAAAAAAAAAAATCGAAACCCAACTCAAATCTTGCCAGGCTCATAGCCAAATCAGGAGAGTTGGTAGTGCTGCTGGCTATGAGAGCAGAAAATAGCTTTTTCTGGGATTCTTTACCCTGTGCCAGAAACCAGCTTGAGTTGAACCAGCATCAATGAGAGGAAAATAAATTGCTCAAATTTAATGCTCCACCAGCCTTTCAGTTTGATAATACCTACATGGAAGGAATGTGTCTCCTGGTCCCGAACCACAGTGAAGCTTATCACACACAGCAGTGAAGTATCGGTCAGCTTGTTAATCTATGCAATGGGGAGTGAAACTGAAAATGTTTCTAAATCATATGCCTTTGCTGAAGAAGGAGATAAGAATAACTATGACAACATTGCTAAAACATTTGTTGAGGGTTTCATTCCAAACTGGAATGTAATACGTTATTGGGCTTTACCAAAGTGTGCAGAGGCCTGGAGAAAACACTGAAGCGTTGATAAAGACCTCTATGGGAAAAAAAGCGCACAATGGCCTAAACTTCATTAAATGACTAGTGATTTTGGGGTGCCCAAGACACCTTTTGAGGCCCTAGTTTTCAAAGGGAAGGTGCTTGGCCCTTTCTGAAAATTAGGCTCCTTTAAGGTGTCGCAAGATGGCCACCCAAAAACTGAGGTTCATAAAATCACTCGGTGTGTTTGAAAATTTAGGTCCCTGTGATTTCAGTGTCAGTAAGGAAGAGCACATAAGACATTGTTTTGTAGCTGGGATTTTAAACAAGGAGCTCTCTGAAAACTTTTACAATGAATGCCTAAGGTGACCATGAATCAGGCTGTGCAATTAATATGGCAGGCTGTCCAAGCTGCCCAGCAGGAAAGTAGCTAAAGCATGGTGCAAGTAGCAGCCAAGGAATAAGCAGCATATTATACATTACAATTTTAATTTCTTACTATTAGTAAGTAATTATTATTGTACCCTTTCATAATTCTTGCATAACAGGTATAACCCTTGTGGCCAGAGGCATGTATGTGCTGGATCTGCCGTCTGGTTTACATTGCTCCAAGCAAACACAGAGCCCCTCCTGGCCAGGGTGGTGAGTTGCCTCTCACTCTGGTCCTGTTGTTGGAGGTTCGACCATCCTGTGATTTGCCAAGTCAGTGCATTGCTTGTGTTCAAGGACACCCCTGCATCTCTGCTCACTGAGCAGGCATGTTCCTGGGGTTAAATGAACACCCAAGATTTGTGATTACTCATTTGGGTATAGCAAAAACATCTAATCTCACCCATAATGCATTTCAGTGCAGAAATATTTAACACTTATATTACAGAATTTAAAGCACTTGATCTGCTCCTTGTGGTTTCTAAAGTCTGCAATATTATCCTGCCAATGAAAACAAAGACTGGGCCATGCAAAGAAACAGCTAGTTCAGCAAAAACTGTAGCTTCATATATCTGCAATGGAGAAGAGGAAAAACATCCTCTACCCACAGAAATGTTGCTCCATTTTGATCCTGAAACTGGCAATTTAGAATTAAAGGCATGTGAATTACACCAGAAGCATGGGAAGAATTTGCTTTATATTGAAACTGCTAAAAGTACAAGATTTTGTTGCAACCATTATGATACTGCATGCAGTTCTGGTTGCCCCGTCTTTAAAAAGATATTAGAAATAGAAAAGGTACAGATAAGGGCAACAAAATGATTAGGGGTATGGAACAGCTTCCATATGAGGAGAGATTAAAAAGACTGGGACCATTCAGCTTGGAAAAGAGACAACTAAGGTGTGTGTGGGGGGGATGAGACAGAGGTCTATACAATCATGACTAGTGTGGGGAAAGTGAATAAGAGTTATTTACCTCTTCACATAAACAAACCATGGGTCACTAAATGAAATTAATAAGCAGCAAGTTTAAAAACAAACAGAAAAAAGTACTTCACGCAATGCACAGTTAATCTGTGGAACTCATCGCCAAGGGATGTTGTGAAGGCCAAAACTATAACTGGGCTCAAAGAAGAGGATTCATGGAGGATATGTTCATCAATGGCTATTAGCCAAGATGGTCAGGGATACAACCCAATGCTCAGAGAGTCCCTAAACTTCGGAGTGCCAGATGCTGGGACTGGATGACAGGGGATGCATCACTTGATAGATTGACCTGTTCTGTTCATTCCCTTTGAAGCACCTAGCACTGGCCATGGTCAGAAGACAGGATACTGGGCTAGATGGACCTTTGGTCTGACCCAGTACAACTACGCTTATGTTCTTAATTCTGTTTTAACTGAAGCAACATCCCTTGGTCACCCTGGTCCATCCAGTCATGAAGGGTAATCTGACTTTCTAGTAGCACATTAGCTTTAACTACAGTATTCAACATTACAGCACATAAACCATCCTGTATTATAAAGCAGCTGTTCTAATGCATTACTATTCATTGCCATTATTCTAGACTGTATCCCTCTGATTTATATGCTAATAAAGATACAATTAAATTAATTCTTAGCTTCAAACACAGGCATACTATATCCTTCACTGATCCCTTAAAAAAAGAAACTAGCCCTCCTACAACACTTATCAGTAGCTCTCAAATCACTTTACTACGAAGGTCAGTATCACCATCCCTGTTTTACAGATGGAGAAACTGAGGCACAGAGAGGAAAGTGACTTGCCCAAAGTCACCCAGCAGGTGGGAACACAATCCACGTCTCCTGAGTCTCAGTCCAGTGTGCTAGGCAACACTGTCTCCACACATGCACACATCGCTGGAATTGCTATTTTAAGGACCATGAACTTTCCCACTTATACTGGAATCACCTCCACTGGAAATGGAACCCTATGTGTAAACTTCACGATGCACAAAGAATTAGCTATGCAACTTGTATCATCGTTAATAGGTATCATGTGGCTATATTCACATTCATTTCACTTTATACGAATGAACGTGAGTTCAGGAGGTTGACAATTTTAATACTGGGACTTTTGCTATCAAAAGACTGGATCGGAGCCACTGAATCTAGTGCAAAGTGTAAGTCATCAATAAAGGCTTTTGCACTGGAGACTGTGTGTGCGTGCGTATGTGTATACTGAGCACAGGCCTAGGAGCTAGGTACCCCAAGTTCATTTCCCATCTTTGCCAGTGATTTGCCTTAATACATTGTGCTGATAGTATCTACAGTAGCACTTTACAAACATTATTTAGCTCTCTCAAACCTAGATATGTTAGGTATATGCTGGAACTGCTTCTTCATTCCCTATGGCAACTTCGTCTCCTGGGACACAAGGAGGGAGCAGTTCCTGTGGTTAGGAAGTATTGGGACTGCAACTGCGCATGGCCACTGCATGAGGCAGATGGGGTGAAAAGAAGGGATGCTTCCTCTGTTCCTCCTCTCCTGCAGCAACCAGACATGGACTTGTCCTAAATTGTCCGAAGTAACAGTGTTGTCAACCCCAAGGGTTCAAAAATCATGCGTCAGGTCCCCAAAGTCATGAGATTTCTTTTTTTAAGCCTCATTTTAAAGCCAAACAATAATTTGCCTCCTGGACTTTGAGCCTTTACAAGTCACATTTACAAGCTTTTCTCTGCAATCATATGATCTAGAAGCTTAATTAATCTTTCTAAATTAAAACTGAAATTCTTACATAACCCCCCTTTATTTTTTGGAAGTAGCTGTATTGTTGAACATGTATATTACCCAATCATGAATCATTTCCAAATTACAGACACATGCATGTAAAGATTTCTTACAAAACTATGATTAAACATGTTTAATATGATTTCAGTTCTGAAAACGGTTACCTGCCCATTCAGAAGCGGCAGTGATACGTAAAATCCTACTGCCATTTTGGGAAGCAGCTTCTATAGGCACTGGCATAGGAGCAAGGAGAGATAAGTGACAGAGTGTTAGTCTCACCCTCACAACTTTGAACGGGATCAGGAGCCTCCAGAAAGGGGAAGAACCCCTAGGACCTGAGAGGTTTTCCTAACCTGGGAGCCTGAGACATGGTCAGCCTGTGGGACCGGGCCAGGGAGGAGGAGGTGGAAGCAGGGCTGGAACCTGGCTGACACATGCCATCCATCCTGTGTGCTAAATGATCCATGTAATTAAGGATAGTATCATAATGCATATACACAAAGGGTCTGAATTAAGGTTGAATTTGGCATCCTTAAATATGACATTTCAAGTGCTTGACTTTGCAGTCTAAATAACACTCTTTTAATGTTGTTTTTTCATATGTTATACGTACACACATCCCTTTCTCTCTCTCTCACACACACACACACACACACAAAAGGGACTAGTGATTTTGGTTGTCTCAAGAAGAACTGATGGCCATCAGTTACAAGGAGTGTGCTGAGACCCCTGTCTGTCATGCTGGCCGGTATTCTCTCATTGCTTCCCTGTCAGTCTGTTTCCTCCACCAGTTGTCTTGTTTTATATTTAACTGTTTTGGACAGGGACCATCTTTTGTTCTGTGTCTGTACAACACCTAGTACAATGGGGTCTTAGTCTGTGGCTGGGGCTCCCAGGCCCCCCCACAATACAAATAAATTATAATAAAAAGGGTCAACAGAGATTAAAACTGAAAGCACCTCTGACAACACCGTGGGTCAGATTCAGTGGCACACTTTAGCTGCTCTACGGCACCCTGACAATGCAAATCATCAATAAACCATGTTTAAATTTAAAATTAAGCCAAGTTTATGGTGCAGTGCAAAGCAGCCAGAGCAAACCAGTGGATGTGGTCCAGAGTTTTCAGATTCCTTTAAAAAAGGGAGAGAGGAATGAAGAGGGCCAGGTAGGGTGACCAGACAGCAAGTGTGAAAAATAGGGACAGGGGTGGGGGGATAATAGGAACCTATATCAGAAAAAGACCCAAAAATCGGGACTGTCCATATAAAATCGGGACATCTGGTCACCCTAGGGCCAGGTGTTCAAAGAAAGAAGTGAGATCCACACCTAAAAGCCTCCACAGTAAAAAGCGCAACCAGCAGTACCACCCAAAGCACAATGGAAGAACAGTCAGATGGTAGCTGGTGCTGGACTGCAGATATCCATTAGACTGAGACGTGAGGATTAACCAGGATCTGAACAAATTCATGTGTCAGCAGAAAATAAAGCAGGACAACAGTCTGGCTTCATTCTACCTTCTGGGGAGCACTTCAGTTTGCTCAGAGAGTGTATGAATGCTGATATTTCCCTGGCTAAAAAGCTGTGTGATATGTCCTGGCTGTCTGTAAGCCAATTACATGATAGCTTGTACAGTGGTATGAAAAGCTTAATATTAGTGCAAAGTATCTTAAATTAAAATATAAGTAATAATAATGTGGGGCTTACATGATTGCTAATAACTGTGGGCCAAACTCTAAAGTTGCTATTCGAGGCTAGATTGCCTCATCTCATGGAGAAGCCCAGGAAAGGGGCTAGTGGGGCAGGGAAAATTCTTGAGGCTTCACTTGCGGAGTTTCTTATGAAACATTACTTCCTTTACTTGTGGGGCTCAGGAGGAAGGAGGGTCCCAGAACCCAGGCTCCAGACTGAGCCTGAATGTCTGCATTGCAATTTTATAGCCGTGGAGCCAGAATTGGCTGACATGGGCCAGCCGCAGGTGTGTTCTTGCAGCATATACATACCCTTGAGATCAGGGGAGTTGCCTCAGTTAGAAAGGCCTGGGAGTAGATTGCCAGAGAAGGGAAGCCCTGAGACACCATGTGAATTTGGGGCTTTGGACAGTTTAAGGCTCTCAGGAAGATTTTTGTGTTTAATTTTAATCTTTAAGTTAACAAACCAGACCTTAAGGAGGGCTGTGGTTATTGGACTTGTCTCTCTCTTTTAGTTTACTGAGGAATCGTGAGGGGAAAAGGGGATGAGGGGCCACTTGCAAGGCAGCTCTGAGTCCACGGGCTGTATCAGGTCTGTTGTTCTAGCTAGTCACATGACCTTGTTCTAACTCTTTGATAGCTATTTAGTTAACTACTAAGTGTTTAGTTAGCTACTGTTAACATGCAGCTCAAATGCACCTCAGAATTGGGGCTAATGTCTGGTAGTACTTAATGTGAAAGAAATACTGGTTATTGTATATACAGCAGCTTGAAATATATTCCTTTTATTAATTTCTGATCACTAAACTATAGGGAAATTCTAGTAGCATGCAGAAGATTCAGGGAAGAATTCAAACGGTTAATTCAGAAACTAAGACATGGAACTTATGAGAACTGGCTAAAAAGGAAATCTGGTTTGAACAGATGAGGGAGAGAGAGAGATTGTCTTAAAAGGATATTAACTTAAAGTATATAGCAATCCTAATAGCTAATTTCTGCCTAAGTTACTATTTTCATTCCATCATAGATAAGCATAAATGGAAATAAAACAAAGAGAAATCCAGGACAGTGCCAAGAAGCACTTTCTTACACAAGCTGTAATTGAAGTGTGAAGTGACCTGGGAGTCAAAGCCACTGAAGGCAAAAACATTAATATAATTAAAAACACACTTAACTACTATGCCAGAAGAAATGATGAATGAACTTGGGCACAAAATGCCATTGATCGGTCCCCTCAGCCAGCCCACCACAATATGTATTTATGCTGTTATCATTCTAGATTTAACCACTCTAAGCTCTACCACAAAAGGAAGGGAGAAGGAACTGACTCTTCTAGACTGCAGCTTCCCATTGCATTCAAAATGATAAAATCCATATACTGGGATCAGGGACATTCATTTCTCATCCCTAATAGACATGGTTAGACTGTCTTGTGCGACATACTCATACAAGGAGGTAAAGTGAAGTATGAAATGACCCTTTCACGGGCTACCTGGACCTTAGAAATGTCCAGTATTCTCCCACAACCTGTGTGTGCCCCAGAACCGGTGGGCAGGGAGGGGAAGGTAATCCACCTCCCCAAGCCGCAATAGGAGTGTCCACATGGGAAGACAGTGCACTTTAAATTCACACCCTAGCTCATGGCGCACTAACTTCCTCATATAGATGTCAAAGCATCACACCCCTAAATGACATTGGTATACTGGTAAAAGTTTCAAGCATATACCAGGGTTAGCAGCCAGATGAGCATCACCTGAGCCTTGAGTTTGTAATGAAATCCACAGCCACAAACTTGACATACTTTCAGGTCCTGTTGCAACACTTTCACACAGCCCTAACAGCCTTCTTAAACGGGAAAATTGATTAGAGGGGAAGAATATATTTTTATTGTACCAAATAAAGGCTAAAGTTGACCAGAGAGTGGGTAGTTTACTGAGAAGTTTCTTACCTCAAGACATTGTGACTGAGGTACATAACTGAGCTTTATTCCTTGTGCCTGCACTGTAAGAATATTCACACAGTACACTGACTACACTCTTGAAGTCTTGTCCCAGCATGTACCAGGGCTTGGTGTAACAGATAGACTCTCTGGAGGAAGTCTCTTCCTGGGTTGTTCCAAAGTCCTGGTCAGAAATCGGGAGAGGATATCCTTGGGCTATTATAATAGATTTGGAAAACAGTGTACTTCCTGTGCTCTGAACTAAACGTTTAACAGAGACCTCTTAAACAAGTACTCATTAAGGGTGACACAGGCTCACTCAGCACTTATCTATCTAAGGGTATGTCTACACTCAAACCACTACAGCATCACAGCTGCAGATGTGTCACTGTGGCACTTCAGTGTAGACACTACTTACACCAACAGGAAAGGTTCAGGAGCGGCGGAAACTTCCTAAAAGTGGGGGGGACACCAGCACCTGAACTGTGGCCCTCCCCCTGGGCTGACCCTTCCCCCCCCCAAGGCTCCATCCCCATGCTACCCCTTCCTCCCCCCGACACCCCGCCCCCCTCACTGCCTCTTTCCTTGAGGCCCCACCCCCACACTCCTGAGACCCCGCTTTCACACCGTCTCTTCCCCCAAGGCCCCACTTCCGTGCTGCTTCTTCCCCTCAAGACCCCGCCCTTAAGGCTGGTCTATGCTGGAACCAATATTGGCATAGCTATGTTTCAGGAGTGTGAAAATCCCACACCCCTTGGAGATGTAGCTATGCCAACATAACCCCCAGTGTAGACAGCCCAATGTCAACAGAAGTATTCTTCCGTTGACCTAGCTACTGCCTATCAGGGAGGTGAATTACCTCTACTGATGGAGTAAGACTTCCGGGGCGCTGGAATGTGGGGGGCAGGGGGCCATGGCTGTCACTTTTTACTGGCCATAAGAGTGAGCGACTGGGAGGGGGGCAGGCAGAGAGGAGCGAGCAGAGGACAGAATCCTAAAAAGGATGAGTGCTCATGAGGATCCTCCAAAACAGAAGCATCTGGAATCATGAATTATTTATTTTTACTTGTATTGGGGTAGCACCTAAAAGCCCCAGTCAGGGATCTGGCCCCCACTGTGCTAGGCACTGAACAAACATATGTCAAAATGATTGTCTCTGTATCAAAGAGCTTACAGTCCAAGTAATACAGAATTGATTGGTGGACAGCAAGTTAAATACTGAACTGCGTGTAATATAAAAATGTAAGTGCCTCCTTAAAATGCAATTGTTCTAGGTACCCTGCAGACTTTATTTCCTCCTTCAAAGATGCCTTAAAATAAAAAATCAATTTTTTTTATTCAAACCCAAATCATGAAACTAAACATACTAAATTTCGTCACACAATCACTCTGCTGTATGTTGCAGCCCATTCCCATACCTTCATCAGCACATTATCTGTCATTGCCCCCAAAACACCAGTTGGCATCTGGACCCCTGTGCCATTCACTTCAGGAAGAAAAAGTGACAGCTCACTTTTATTTCCCACCCTATTACTCCCCGAATGAAAGATGGTAAACACTCCACTATTTCAATATTTTCTAATAGTATACAAATAATTACCCAGTAACTTCTTGGTTTGCAGAAAGGCCATATTATTTTTTAATAATGCCTAGCGTACTGGTCACATCAGATCTAATGGTTCTAAAGAATGTGATGCAGCTCCTCACTGGAGGTCAATAAAAAGACTTTTAATCCCAAACAGCAGTAAATCGAGCACTGGATTGACACTCAAGAATCCTGGGCTCTATTGCAGGCTCTGCCACAGGCTTGCTGGGTGACCTTGGGCAAGTCACTTTACCTTTCAGTGCCTCAGTTTCTCCACCTGTAAAATGGGGATAATGATACTAACTCCCTTTGTAAAGCACTTTGAGCTCTATGGGTGAAAAGTACTATATAAGAGCTAGGTATTACTTATTATATTAGCATTGCATTTATGCTCATCTCCGCAGCAGGGTCTATTGATCAGGTGTTTACCAAACAGTGCCAATTACATTGGTGAGGTCTGTGATGTGGACTATATCCACAAGGAACTGTTCTGGGACCACAGATGCATTTCATATATTGTATGGCTCCAGACACCTGTCAGATGATAAATATGTTTGGTTACTAGTATCTTGGGGTGGATTTAAGCTGATAAGATTTTCAATACCATTTAAGGTAAAAGACTTTGTTAAAATTATTTTGCTAGTAACATAAGGGTTAAGAATCAAGGATCATTCAACAGTAGCTTAGTCAAAGACTGGCTTTGCTAACATGAGCAGTTTCATTGGCCCAACCCTATTCCCTCTGAAGTTACTGGACCTGATTTTGCAACCCTTACTCCAGCGAGTAGTCCTTAACCACATTAGTAGTCTTTACTCAGTGAGCAGATCCACTGATTTCAGTTGCACTACTGTCCAAAGGAAGAAATACTCTGGTGAGTAAGGGTTGCTGGATCAGTCCAATGGGAGTTCCATTGACTGTAGTGAGACTAAGAGAAGCAAAATTCAATCCTAAAATGTTGTAAGAGACCCAACAAATCAGTTCTTAATATACGGCTAAGTCAAACTGGCTCAAAGGTTTTGCTTTGACTGTCTTTTTTTTTTCTTTTTAAAGTTTTTAGCCAAGATTAAAGAGCGTGGACAAGACTAAACTGTAAATAGATTTAAAAATGCCTTGAGAGCAAACAACTCTAATTGCTAAAAGGCTAAGAAAGGTCTCCATAGCTTGTGTATTTTGTCTGTTTATTTACTTTTCGTGTAAGAGTTCAAACATTAACTATCAGGGTTAAATGATTTTAATTGCAGAGGCTATCTACAGAAGCAGTTTCTCATGAGAAATATTTCACAGTAGGCACTTGTTAATTGTTCTCTCTTATCTTATGCAATAAGTTGTCATTGTAAGAGATCAAATAGTTCATTTTTCTCAGGAAAGACTGTAGATTCCAACACAAAATGAAAACCTAATTGTAAACTGGAGATTTGGCAATAGTAAAAGGACCCGTTAGATTAAAACAGAACCAAATATCATTGGAATAGCCTAGATAAAAAAAACCATTCTGTTCTGTCATGGTTGACACTAGCCAAGAAGTTTGTTCCCTCCCTCCTCCCCTTTTACTGATATTTCTCATAAACAGAAGAAAACTTCACAAAACTACAGCAGCTCTCTACTCTTGTCTAGCTGCTATATTTTTCCTCTGAGCAATTTGTTCACATGCCCACAAGGAATCTAGATTCCAGCATCTGGGAGTGTTTTAGAGATGTTCATTATTTATATGCTGAGATAATATCTACCACCCATGAATGTGCTACTGTTCCCCTTGATTAGCCATGTGCAAATTAGTGCCAACTGCAAGTTTGTGATGTGGACACTATTTTCTTGGAGCTGAACTAAGACCATCAATTTATTTCATATACTGTAGGCTTTCAACTACCCATCATATGTGAATGAATTAATTTCAGTTACTAGGGCCTTGGGATTACTTTGAACTGAGGATATATATTTTAAAAAAATATTTAAGACAGATTGAAATAAAATTAAATACACAGCCAAAAACCCCTGCTAGGATAGCACATGCTGCTCTAAAAATATAGAGATAGATACTTTAGAATCTGAGGATTTAAAGAGGGACATTTTCTTTAACCCTTGACAATCAGAATTAGATTTTCTGCAGTGAGTGAACTGTGTGTGGAGGCAGCTCTTATGTGGGAATATATGCAGCTTCTTTTTGTTTTTGGAGATAAGTTTTTGGTTGACCTTAGGAAAGCAACAGAGAAGAGCCCTGGTGAAGAAGGAGGCCTGTTTAGCGCCATCTTTCTGAAATACTGTGGGAGCAAACTGGTAACACAGTCAGAGCCAGTGGTCTATGCCAATAACATGCATTCCAATTAGTCAGCGTGTGAAATAGTAACCAGGAGATGGCATATTGGCTGTCATGGCTATAGATTTCAAGACACATGAACAAAGAACTCACATTTTCCTCCTGAAGACATTGCATCCACCCTCCTTCAGCACTTGAGACGAGCCAGAGCGTAGCTGTCACAGGATTTACTATGCAACTGTTCTGGCACCTCCTTGTGGCTGTATCTGGGGACTAGCTCTCAACCAGGCTGATGCCCCCTCCTTCAGTTGCTCACCCCACACTCCCTCTCCAGTCTCAGTTGCTTCCTCTTTGTGGCTTGGCCCTTTGTCCAGGTCACTAAAATTTTCCCCTTCCAGGATATCAAAATCTCTCAGGACTAACTGTCTCAGGCAGTCTTCAGCGTCACTGCCCAGACTATGCCACTTTCCCAGTGGCTGGTAGGGGAACCCAACCCCACCCACTATTCCAGGGACCCCATTCCCCAGCAACCAGAGTCTATCCAATGTCAGACCCTCTCACTGTTTCCCTGGGCTCTTTTCTAACTTCCTATCTCTGTCTTCTGGTCCATCTCCAGGTTACCACTGGAGCCTTCTCTGCCTCCTGTGGCTACTTTGCCCTCTCTGTATTCTCAGGCAGGATCACAGAGTTTACCACCCTTGTCCTTCTTCCTAACCAACTTCCCTTCTCTCTGGGGAGCAACTGTAGAATTCTTCCCTGCTGCCATTTCTTACCCCCAACTTCCTCTCTTTATACCTAGCCCAGCTCCTCCCTCAACTGGGCTTCATCAGCCATTAGGCCTTATTGGCACTGACTCTCCTCCAGGTGCAGCCAGTCACAGGATTAATTGGCCATTTGTACCTAGTCAGGTTGTGTGTGGGGTAAACACCTCACATCACAGCAGCATACTCCAGCCTTGCCCCCCTACTCTCTGCCCCAACCTCTGGTATGCTTTCACAGGAGCGATTTTAAAGGGAGAGAATTGCAGACCCTGTCCACTGCCTCTATAACAAGGGAACTCACTTACACCAGGTAGTTTTCCTGAGGCTATTACTACCCTTTACATCATGGTAGCAGTATAAAGTGGCTGCAGCAGAGTGGAAATGAGGTTCTCATTCTTTGCACACTAGGCCCCATCTAGGGATATAAATTAGATTCTCTTCCACTCAGTTAGGGTGTGTTTACACTGGAGCCGGAGGTGTAATTTTCAGCTTGGGTAGATATACCCATGGTAGCTGTGATTCAGCTAGCATGCTAAAAATAGCCCTGTAGCCATGGCTGCACAGGGGGCGGGACGGGCTAGCCACCTACAATTCCTTCTGAAATCCTAAGAACATACTTGGGGTGTCTAGCTTGTCCCACTGCCAGCGTGGGCATGGCTACACTGCTATTTTTAGCGCACTAGATCAATCGGACCTAGCCAGAAATTATACCTCTAGCTCCAGGGTAGATATACCTTAAAACTCAGGCTCCTTCAGACTCAGTTATAACAAAGGCTGAGTGCGTGAGTGTAAAACAGTCTAAGCTGGTGTAGAAGGAGCTGGAGGAAAGCGCCAGTTAGGGCTTGTCTTCACTACCAGCTAAATTGGTGCTGCTGCGATCGATGCAGTGGGCAATGATTTAGTGGGTCTAGTGAAGACAGGATAAGTCAATGGCAGAGCACTCTCCCATCAACATCTGTACTCCACCTCCCTGAGAGGTGGAAGGTAAGTCGGTGGGAGAGCGTCTCCCATCAACATAGCACAGTGTAGACACCACTGTAAGCTGCCTCGACTTCAGTTACGTAACTTGCATAACTTGGATCGACTTACCTCGTTAGTGTAGACCAGGCCTGTGGTGGGCAAAGAGGGATTGACTGAAGGGACAAAAATGACAGTTTTAAACTATCCCTCTTACAGAAGTGCCAGGTTGCCCCATCAGCAGCAGTTTGTGCTCACTCAACAGATACTTTTAATCCGCTTTCCAGTGTACAAATCCAAGCCCCGATCGTGCTATCTGATTTGCATGAATGGGCCCTTACACTTACATAAAGTCCTCTTGAAGTCAAGGGGGCTCTACATAGGCACAGGGATCAACCCACACAGATCATATTGCAAAATCAGGGCACGAACTGGAAAGTACTCAATGATATCATATTTTATCTTTACAAAAGAGAGAGGGGGTGAAGTGGTTGTTGAAAGAGCACCCGGGAGAAGAAGTAAAAGGCCTTTACAATGAAACAGAAAAGGTTAAAACTAAAAATAAAAAAAATATATTCAAGAACAATAGAGAGACGGCTGCTTAGTGAGTGCCAGTAGCCTACCGTTGCATAACCTGTGTGCCCCATACCACAATGCGCTCCTTCTGAGTGGATCCCTACTTCCACATGGAGTCTTATTGAAGGAATTGGCCTGTGCAGACCTCATTGTAAGATCAGGGCCTTAGACTCCAGAAAAACTGGATGAATATGCATGTTTTAACACTTGGGCAACGGATGATCGTATTATTTTTCTAGTGCAGTCAGCAGTGATATACAATACATGATTGTATCTGCAGAGAGGCTGTCCAGATTTAGTCAGCTTAGTCCCCTCTGTGTTTACTTCAGAGTGAATTATGATGCTTGACTGAATTTTTGGTGACTTGCATATTTAAGAGCAGTATTGACGTCTCATAAATATTTCCAAGGCTGAATCTCAGGATAGATATTGCATTGTTTTCCCTTAAAGCTATTTATGTGATCTCTCAGGGTTTTTTTTTCTTTGTTAGTTTGTTTTTACTTCTGGTAATGTTTATTTGAACCAACGGCCTCTTTTGGTCTAATTCACACTGGGACCGATCTGGTCTAACTCACATTAGAGTTCATCTGACTTAACGTTTCCAGGCACTTACGGACTGTTTTGTTTTAGGCGCTGATATTTTTTATGTTTATTTTTTGCATAAACAGATGACCTGCTCAAACCATAGGAAGACAGATTCTCAACCAGTGTAAATTGGCATCACTCTATTTAGGTCCATAGAGCAACGCTGATTTACACCAATTAAGGATCTGGCCTGTTTTCAGAGATTTCAGTTTGTTATTACCCTTAACTCTTTATTTCCTGTTTTTCAGATGTTTAAGCAGAGGTGCATTTGACATTCTGGAAGCGTACGAGGCACTGATAGTCAACCTGAACTCTGTCCTACTGAAGCTTTTGGGCAGTGAACAGGGCCGGCTCCAGGCCCCAGCACGCCAAGCGCGTGCTTGGGGCGGCATGCCGCGGGGGGCGCTCCGCTGGTCGGCGGGAGGGCGACAGGCGGCTCCGGTGGACCTCCTGCAGGCGTGCCTGCGGAGGGTCCACTGGTCCGCGGCTCCGGTGGACCTCCCATGCCTGCGGATGCTCCACCGGAGCCACGGGACCAGTGGACCCTCTGCAGGCACGTCTGCAGGAGGTCCACCGGAGCTGCGGGACTGGCGACCGCCAGAGCGCCCCCCGCGGAATGCCACCGTGCTTGGGGCGGCAAAATTGCTAGAGCCGCCCCTGGCAGTGAATAATAATAAATCATATGTAGCTCAGAAATAAAAGTCCTGATTTTATTTGCATGTTTATATAGGTTATCAATTTAATCTCAGGTATTTTAGTTGCTATAGAACAGGAGATGTGGTGGAGTTTGAATTAAGCAATAAGAAGTGGTGTTAGGGATAATAATACAAAAGCACAGGCTATTAGTTATGCCATTCCCAGGTCAATAATGTCCTAAGTGCACAGGCTGCTTTTCTTATTTTTATTTATATTTCATATATTTGAATCTCAATAAGACTACATGCAGGCAATGAATTTCTTGGGGATATTCTTCTTGGGTGGTTAGTTGCTTGGCTTTCAGCCTTATACCACCAACTAAAGTGTGCTATAAACTGTAAAATTGCCATAAACCCCATACAATTACATCTACAAATCTTTAGAGTAAACTTTAATGGTTATGAATAAGCAAGCTTCTTAGAAATGATGTAACCCACTGTTTTAGCAGATTTAGAGGTATGGGGGCTAGATTCTCAGGTGGTATAAGTTGGTGTAGCTCCACTGACTTTGGATCTATGCTGATTTAAACCACCTGAGGATCTGGCCCACACATTACTGTTTCCATGAGGCGTTGCTTGTAACTCCCACATGGATTAATAGCCCGATGTATCAGGTTTGCAATATCTAGACTCCATGGAACCACAAGTTTCAAATCCTCACAGTGTCAGCATACTCTTTCATCCTTATGAGGTTGATAAACTGAGTATCATATAATTCATGCCTCTGTGCATGTGTGTGTAGAGGGGGGTGAGACTTTAAAAATCAAAAGTCTGTCTCTTTGGTATACATATTAAAAGTTCTGCATAGCATGGTTGGTAAAAGTAGAAGGTTTTGCCTTGATGTCCTTGTGCAAAATTTTCTATACACACTGGGTGCTAGCTGCTACTCTCCAGCAAAGAGCTAGCTACAGTGAAATATTACTGTACATATTATGTGAAGAGTTTGGGGATGAAAGATGTTATGACAGTGCAAAATGTCATTATTAATGGGAGCTTTGGACATGAATCTAACAGAGAATATACTCCTAAGTATTTGTTCTCTGTATCTTTTAAGATTTGCCAGTGTACAGTTCTGGATGAATGTAAAAGAACTTGCATTTCACTATTTGATTTCTGAGTCACTTTTCTGACATTACTAATTCTCCCACTGATGGATGTGTACTCTCCTCACTTTATCGTGATAATATTGTTCTAGCTCATTCCCTATTGAAGCAGTAGTGTTACCTGTTTAAGCAGGCTCCACTGGCAGATAAGGAACAGCAATGTGATTTATGCATTGTGACTAAAAACAAGGAGAACTATTGGCATCAAGGTGACTTTCTATTTGACTGTAGAGCCTACAGTGAAGAGACCTGTAACTGTGAGCAGCAGGTGAGCTGTGAGTGTTATGATTAGCCATAAACCATGAGCAAAACATTTACTTTCCAATCTAGGCGACTTTTATTTCTGATTAAAGGAAACAACAAAGAAAGAACAATGACAAAGTCTCCATGACTAAGTCACTGCGTTCTATCTATAACATTCTGCATCTGAGCCGAAACACAAAATGGCAGCTGCCCATGCAACAGGCAAGAATACTCCTCTCTTTCTCATTTATCCCATCATGCACTGGGGTATCTCAGAGCCAGAGGCGGCTCCAGGCCCTAGCACACCAAGCACGTGCTTGGGGCGGCAAGCTGCGGGGGGCGCTCTGCCGGCGCCACGAGGGCGGCAGGCAGGCTGCCCTCGGCGGCTTGCATGCGGAGGGTCCGCTGGTCCCGCGGCTTCGGCGGACCTCCCGCAAGTGTGCCTGTGGAGGGTCCGCTGGTCCCGCGGCTTCGGCGGACCTCCCGCAGGTGTGCCTGCGGAGGGTCCGCTGGTCCCGCGGCTTCAGAGGACCCTCCGCAGGCAAGCTGCCGAAGGGAACCTGCCTGCCGTGCTTGGGGCGGCAAAATGCCTAGAGCTGCCCCCGCTCAGGGCCTAAATACCTATAACAGCTGGCATTCCCAACTGGTTTCCATTCCAAGTACTAACAAGGCCCAATCCTGCTTATTTCCAAGAATAGATGAGATCAGGTATGTTCAGTGGCTATATATAGAGTTAAAGATCCAGTACACAGAAATGTGAATGAAACATCATTCGGTTACATATCTACATACACTACAGTTGGCATTGCAGGATGTACAGAGCCATACAAATTATAGAAGTTAGGCACCTAACCTGCATAGGCACTTTTGAAAATTGGACTAAGCACCTATCTTCAGCTTTAGATTCCTAAATACCTTTGAAAATCTGGCCCGTAGGCAAAAATGTTTTCATGTGGCCTCTGATTTGTGCCTCTTCAACTTCTGTGTGCTGAATTTGAGACATCTGGGCTTGATTTTCAAAGATTCTGAGCACCTACAACTCCAGTTGAAATTAATGGGAGCTAGAGATACTCAGCTCCTCTAAAAATCAAGTCCAAGGTATCTCAAGTTGAGCACCAAAAATGAAGGAACCCAAAAATAATGAATACTTTTAGGGAAAATATCTCCTTTACCGCTTGTGTCTCAGTGTTCTCATCTCTCAAATGGGGCTAATACTTTCCATAGATATCTCACAAGAAGTTATGAAGTTTAATCAATTAATGCTTGTACTGAATGTTGTTATTATGAGGTAGAGTCATGTTGAAACAAAATGGATTTGTAGTGTGTGTTTCAAGAGATTATGTTCCTAATTAAAGTAATTTCATTTATAGCAGTGATTCATTAGCTGTCTCTCTTGCTCATTTATTTATTCTTCCTTCTTTAACAGATCTTCAAATCTGCAGGTTTGAATCATGTATTTTTGAAAAATTGTAGTATTATCAATCCATGTTTAGCAATACTTTCAATTAAATATAATCCTAACTAGAATTATATGAAATATTTGCAGTAAAATTTGACTCTTTTTGAGGTCACTGAGCTGCCCTGAAAAAGCAGTATTCTTTGCCAAATATTTTGCTTTCATCAAGCATGTGACAAATTAAATGCAATTTTTTTGTCTGTGAACCCGATCCTACAAGACGACAAGCACTCGAAGAGTTGAGGGCTCTGAATCTCTTTAGAAACGTGCTCCATTTGCTGCAGGGTGAAGCTCAATAGACAAACTAACATTTTAGCACAGTGTTTCCCAGGACAGCTTTAAACATCAAGATGGATATTTGGGATGGTCCTGGTTTTGCTTCTACTTTCATGATTGGCTAAAGGCTATCACATATAGCGAGAGGGGCCAGCTGAAATCATATGGACTATTTATCTGAAGGAACATTTTGTACTTAGGCTACTGCTCTCTGAGCTGTAAGGAGCCTCCATTTTGTTTGTGTAGCATAAATGATCACGTTAGATAATATTTCACATTTTATATTTTTTCCATTGCATCGAGGCAGGGGCACAGCATTGTCCAATGGACAGGGGACTGGCATAGAGTTAGGAGACCTGGGTGCTATTCCTAACTCTGCCACTGACTTGTTATGTGACCTTGGGCAAGTCACTCATACCACTCTCTGCTTCAGTGGCCTGTCTGTAAATCACAGGTCAGGATACTTACCCACCAGTGCAAAACATTTTAAGATTTTTACGTGCCAGGTGCTATGAGTGTTAGATATTATTACTATTGTAGGGAGCCACGTCCTACTCTGTTCTGTTGTGCCAGTGCTATTAACACAGGCAGTGTCTGTATTAAATAACTGACAGGCCACTGCCTTGTTTAATTTCCCTGTGGACCTTACAGTTGCGTTAACTCTGAGTTTATTGCCTTACTTTAATCCCTCCGATTTTCAGCCAAGGCGCTGATTGCCACTTCCTCTCCTTAGTGATTTCCCTTTCCAGTAGTTGAGATTCCAAGGAAGTCTCAATGTGTTAATAGTGTTTTAGCAGTGAAACACAGCCTCCTGAAACAGGTCAGAGTTCTCCTCTTGACTGCAGCCCTGTGGCATCCCACAGATGACCTTCCCCCAAGAGGTGCTGAGTATCCCCTGCTCCTATTGGTTTCAGTGGGAACACAAAGTACTCAGCACCTCTCAGAGTCCGGGCACACAATGAAGAGGGTTAGGAGCAGAGATGGATCCACTGTAACAGAAGAGAATTGTGCCTCTTTTGGAGAATGATCTTTCTGTAAAGAAGGGGCTGATGCATTGCACCACGGCCTCCTGCTGACCTCATCACAACCAGACCATAGTGTCTGTAGCAGCCAGAGAGCTGGTTCCCCTCCACCTCCCGTTTTCATTTATTATGATAGTGTGAATTCAAGTAGTGCTCGCAACATGCTGGGTGGTATCCAAATGTGACGGCCACTATCAGAGGATGCCACGGGGATTGCACCCAGGACCTCCAAGCCTAAAAGCACACACCTCTATCAACTGAGCTAAAAGAGTAACTGCTCTTGAGGGTAGCTATAGAAGATTCATCTCCTTTGTGTACCAGGAATTAGAGGGTGATGTACAATACACACTGAAGAAAGGGTTACTGTCACGGACTCACAGGTCGTGCCCACTCCTGGCCCTGTGCAGTCCGTGGGGGGTGCCCCTTTCAGTGAGACAGGGGTTCACTCTCTCTCGGGGTCAGGCCCCTCCACCTCCTGGAGTCGAACCTCTCTGAGCCTTAGCACACCTGTTTCTTGCCGTGGGCCCCCTCAGGGAGTCCAGGGCCGCCCAGAGGGGGGGGGCAAAGGGGGCAATTTGCCCCGGGCCCCTCAGGGGCCCCCAAGAGAACAGTTGAGGCTCCCGCCTCTGCCCCTCTCCTGGAGCCCTAGCGCATCAAGTGGCGTCCTCAGACAGCGCCACAGCGTGTCTCCGCTGGGCCCCCTGAGCCCCGCCCCCTCAGAGCCGCGTGGTCAGGGGGCGGGGCGGGGAGCTCCGGGCTGAGCTCAGCTCCCTCTGCTCGGCGTGGAGCTCGCAGCCCCGCCCCCTCACCACGCGGCTCTGAGCGGGACGGAGCTCAGGCCCCGCCGGCCACACGCTGCGGCTGTTCAGCGAGGCGCTGAGACTCCGGGTGAGGAGGGAGCCGGGGGTAAGAGGCTGGGGCCAGGGGGTTGGATAAGGGGCAGGGAGTCCTGGGGACAGTCAGGGCACAGGGAGGGGGCAGAGGTTGGGGGAGCGGTCAGGGGGCAGGGAATGGGGGGGGTTGGATTGTGGGTGTTCTGGGGGGGTGGATAGGGTCAGGGCCGCCCAGAGGGGGCGGGGCAAGAGGGCGCAGGAGCTTCTTCGCTCCCGGTCTTCGCCAGCGGGGGGTCCTTCCGCTCCGGAAGGACCCCCCACTGTCGAATTACCGCCGAAGCGGGACCCGCCGCCGACTTGCAGCCTGGTCTTCGGCGGTAATTCGGCGGCGGGGGGCCCTTCCATTCCGGGACCCGCCGCCGAAGTGCCCCGAAAACCCGCGGCGGGGACCCCCCCGCCACTGAATTACTGCTGAAGACCGGGTTGCACTTCGGCGGCAGGTCCCGCTTCGGCGGTAATTCGGCGGCGGGGGGCTCCCGCCGCGGGTCTTCGGGGCACTTCGGCGGCGGGTCCCAGAATGGAAGGGCCCCCCGCCCCCGAAGATCCCAGGCCCCTGGAATCCTCTGGGCGGCCCTGAGGGAGTCCACTCGCTCTGGACCCCCGGGGCCTCCATCCCCCAAAGGGGATGATGCAGCCCTGTTCTCTAGACCGGAGTGACTCTCAGCCAGCGTAAAACAGGAGGGTTTATTGAGCATTGAACACAGCTCAGGAAACTCTCAGGGCCTCAGGCCTGACCTCCCTCAGCACAGCACATCCCAGTCTCCCCTGCATCCAGGTGGGCTCTGCCTGCTCCCCTTCTCCAGCCCAGAGCCCCCCTTGCTTCCCAGCTGGGCATCTGATATCACCGGCCCCAAGCCCCGCCTCTGTCCATTGTCTTCTCTCCAGGTAAACAGGGTCGTAAACAGGGTCTCCTGGACCTCCTCTCCTCTCTTCTGTCCTCTGGCCCCCTCTGGCTGGAACCAGCTAGTTAGGTCACCGGCTGCGATGCCTGAGCTGGGCCACCAGGTCATCAGGTCACCAATCGCTGAGGTATCCATCCTCCAAGCCGTTGGCTGGGGTCCCAAGTTCCCTCTCTGGTCCTCTGTACCAACAAACTCCCTCTCCCCTCACCTCATTAAACTAGTAACACCCAGGGAAACCGAGTCCCACCCCCTCTGCATGCAAACCATTGGAAAAAACAAGGAAAAAAACAAGAAAATCCCCCGTTTTGTCACAGTTACTCAAACATATCGGAAGACAGCCTTTGCTCCAAAGAACCTACAGGTGACATTGAAAGGAATGGGGGTGGGGAGGGGGAAGGGGGGAGAAAAAATACACATATATATAAACATAAACAATGAATACTCTCTCTCCCTATCTGTCTACCAAGCCATAATTCATTAGCTAATAATTTCACATAGGGTCCATGATAAAAGTGAGTCTTGAGAAGGGACTAGAACTGCCTTATGGAGCACCTTGGGGAGGGCATTTCATGGGTGAACAGCAGCACAGAAGCAGCGTTCAGTTTATAAAAAAGCCATTGAGGGAGTGGGGAGGTGGGTACATGCCACGAGGGTGTGTGCAATATGTGATGGTGGACTTGTCCATTGCGCACATTATTAATTCAATTTTTTTCCTCCCTAGAGTTACACAGAAGCTCAGAAAATGGATCATTTGTTTTTGCTCAGCAATTTGCAAGCCAGAAATTTCAAGTGAAAGTGGCTGTTCCCAGGCTTTGATGAAAAAAAGAGTCAGTCTTCTGACATTTTAGGAAACAGTGAAATTATCTGTGCAAAATCACCTGAAACAGAATGGCAGACACTTTTACAAACATTTGCTCTCATGATCATATTTTAGTTGCCCATTTATAGTAGCATAGTATCAGTTCTTACCAATATCAGAGAGACCACTACTGCCATTTTGTCAAATAACCAGTGCTATGAAGCAGATCCTCAACTTGTGTAAGTTGTCCTAGTTCATATGAAGCCAATGGATACCCTTTCTTACACTCAGTAGTACCTTACACAACAGGTAATACATTGATTTCAACTGAATTTATTGCAGATAAGATACTTTTAAGTCTCAGTAAGGGTATCACAATCTGGCCCTAAATTAGGCCCTACACCTGGAAAGTTATAATGCTTCATTAGACTAGGAAAAGGAATTTCAGGGAGCTTTCCTAGTCCCAAAGTCAGGCTGAGCTGCCACAGTGGACTATGACAGTTTACATGGGACACTCATAAACAGCAATGCACGAATGGCTGACTCTTAAGAGAATCACTATCGAGAAGATTAGATCCAAAGTTTGACCTCTGTGGGAAATCACAGAGAGTGAGGTATATTTCTTTTGGAGGTGACTTGGGAACTAAACTGCATTTTCTATGGAGGTTGTGGTGAGTGCATGAGGGACGAAAGCAAAGGGGGGAGAACCTTTATTGGTGAGAGGGAGTGGAGAGGTCCATTGGCAGAAGGGAGGGGACCACATGCATACTGAAGGTCTTGATTAGGGAATGATCCCATGGGCCTGTTATAGGGAGGGAATCAGGGACAGATATATTAGGAAGAAGATGGGTCTGCTGAGAGCTACTCATCTGAACCTCTAGGTAACTTCAACTGAGTTCAGTGAAATATAAGCCAGTTCTGAGCTAATTCAACCATCCCTAATTAAAAACAATAAATTTGTGCTTGGCAAATGGAAGACACAAAATGAGATAAGAAAAATTATTTTTTGGTGTCCCTAGCCTCTGTTCGTCAAAGGATGGAGATGGATGGCAGGAGAGAGATCACTTGATCATTGCCTGTTAGGTTCACTCCCTCTGGGGCACCTGGCATTGGCCATTGTCGGTAGACAGATACTGGGCTAGATGGACCTTTGGTCTGACCCGGTACGGCCGTTCTTATGTTCTTATGTTCTTATTTTTAAGTTTCCAAGAGACATTTATAAAAGAGAGAAAGTGTTCTTGTAACTACCCACAACAGTATATGTTGTATACGTTACACATACACTCAGGTTTCTACACTAAGATACAGAAAGACAAACACCTACAACCATTAACATTTTATTTAACGTCTATTTTTGCAAAGTTTGGCAAGATCACATCAATGTTTTTACCAAAATAACAGTGATAAGCCACTTCAAGTGTTGCACAAAGACTGATTTTAAAACTTTCTTTATATTTTCAGATCATCTTTTTTTTCCTTCCTTCAATGAAAAGCTCAGATGTAGGATCGTTTGAGGAGCAATGGGAAGAGATCCTTCATTTGGCCATTGACTTCTTTGGTGAAGAGCCAGTAAAAAGTGCATTGTTTGTTTACAGGACTCCCTGCCACACTTGGACAAATATTAAAATACTAGTATATGTGGTAAATTCTTTACCAATCTACATTGCAGATCTCTTCAAAGTGATCAATGGGAGCTTCATACATGTAGTCAAAGCAGATTGGTTATCATTGGGTAGACTTAAGCAGTTTCAAACAACTGCCATTTAAAAAACAAACTCAGGTTAGCTCCCAGATTTTTCATTTTTCACCTTTCAGTTGTAGAATTTCTCCTCCAAGGAGGAATTTGCATTCTATAGATACATTCCTTCTCCTCATGCCTGAGGTGTAGGATAAGCAGCATTCAGTTCTGAATCAGAGCTGGGTTGAAAGTAGGGCAGATGGGAAATTTTCCATCTAAACTATACTATTTTCCTGTGGATAAATCAGCTTTTTGATATGACAATTTTTCAGTGGCTGCTTTTCACAGAAATTTTTGACTTGTCAGAGAAAAACTGAAGACCTCAAAACTGAAAAAAAATTGTTTTGGAAACACTGCTGCAATGCCTCATGGGAGTTGCCGTTCAGATGGCTTGTGTCCCCATTTTCTTTTATGGGCCAGGTTTCCCAGCTGGATAACATCTCTCATGTTGCTCTCATGATCACTGGGGTTGCATAGCATAATGCACTGGGGGTTGCATAGCAATGAATGCAGACCCTGGTGATTCATGGTGGGAGAATCAGTCCAGCCAGGAAGCCCAATCCATGTTATCAACAAGGCACTAAGCCAAAATTTTCACAGAAAATAATTAAATATATAGCATATACTTATAGCCATGGAGGGTCCTGCTGTAGGACCTTACTAACATGATCTAGAGCAACATGAAGTGCATACTCCAGCTGAGGTTGAGATCAACATATATGAGATCAACATGCTTAGAAAGCAGTCCCATATTCAGTCTCAGAAGTGGCCTGGTGGTTCTGTTGACAGCCCATTACCATCAAACCTGAGTCGTTTGCCAATAAACTTCCCAAGCCATCCAATAGTTTGCCTTCAGGTATCAGAAAAGACATCTCTTTCCATAAAAATGGGAACATTCACTTAAACATAGGGAAGTATTTCTTCATAAACCACACAGTGAACCTGTGGAACTCATTGCCAGGGGATGTTGTGAAGGCCAAAAGTATAAATGAGTTAAAAAAGAATTAGATAGGTTCATGGAAGATAGGTCAATCAATGGCTATTAGCCAAGATGGTCAGGGACACAACCCGATGCTCTGGCTGTTCCTAAACCTCTGACTGCCAGAACCTGGGACTGGATGACAGGGGATGGATCACTCAATAATTGTCCTGTTCTGTTTATTCCACCTGACGCACCTGGCACTGGCCACTGTTGGAAGTTAGGAGACTGGGCTAGATGGACCAGGTCAGACCCAATATGGCCTTTCTTATATTCTTATGTAAATTTATAGATGAGAAAGAATACCCTTCCCCAGTCAACCTCTGTGCTTCCCTTAGTGGCATGTAAACTTCTTGTTCATAAAGGAACTAAACTGATTATTCTCCCATTCATGTTGTGGCAGATGTGGAGCTGCTATGGCATCTAAGAGTTACTGATATGTACAGTAGAACCTCAGAGTTATGAACACCAGAGTTATGAATTGACCGGTTAACCACACACCTCATTTGGATCCGGAAGTATGCAATCAGGCAGCAGCAGAGACAAATAAATAATTAATAAATTAATTAATTAAATAAAAAGGCAAATACAGTACAGTACTGTGTTAAACATAAACTACTAAAAATAAAGGGAAAGTTTTAAAAAAAGATTTGACAAAGTAAGGAAACTGTTTCTGTGCTTGTTTCATTTAAATTAAGATAGTTAAAAGCAGCATTTTTCCTCTGCATAGCAAAGTTTCAAAGCTGTATTAAGTCAATGTTCAGTTGTAAATTTTTGAAAGTACAACTATAACCTTTTGTTCAGAGTTGCAGACATTTCAGAGTTACGAACAACCTCTATTCCAGAGCTGTTCATAACTCTGAGGTTCTACTATAATAACGTTATGAGTACTGTATTGACCTAGTTATTGAGATACTGCATAACTAGATTAGAGTTAGTGAAATTTTTATTATACACCTACATTGCTTTAATACTATTAGGGCTGTTGGAAGAACAAGCAGGAAGTCAACACAATGGCTCCCTAGATTAGACTTTCCCAGCACACCCTTGAAAGACAACAGAGAGTGCTGTTAGGATATTGGAACCTCAAAGCTATTTCCAACAAAAATGCAAGCTTTTTTTTGCCCATGATGGGAGCTAGAGCTCAAAAGGACACTAAAACAGTCAAAGTCCTCCTCAGGTGAGGAAGCAGGGTCAGTTGTCAGGGGCTGACAAGGCTAGGGTGACCAGATGTCCCAATTTTATAGGGACAGTCCCGATTTTGGGGTCTTTTTCTTATATAGGCTCCTATTACCCCCGACCCCCGTCCTGATTTTTCACATTTGCTGTCCGGTCAGCCTAGACAAGGCTGACACAGAGAGAGGCGCTGCAGAGGGAGTGTGAAGAAGTTGGGCTTTCCCCAGATCCAGAGGATGTTAAGTCTTAGGGAGAGGCAGGCATGCATACACACTGGTTTATCGTTTTAAGATCTATTGTCTTTTAAATGCTTTGGTTTTAAATAAATAATGTTTTGCTTGAAGGAAGCTGTTTAGTCACGGTACTAACCACTGATCATTGCTCCTGGAGGGAACAACACTGCAGGTATTGAACATAAGTCAGGCCCACTGAGGTAATCATGGTTAGCTCCTGGGGGCAGCAGCCCAAGGTCCAGCTGAGAGTAGAAGAATTACATGATTCCACTCCAAGAGAGATGATGGCTTGAGGCCCCAAACCTGGGAGGAGGGTGCACTAAAAAAGACCAGGAGGGCTCAGGGGTGCCTTTAGCCTGATGACAGACACATGCCATAAATAACCTCCATCACCCCAAGTGCACCTTTACTAGTCAGAGACAGTCATGTTGACAGGTTCTTCAACCTGCTATTTAGAGACCTACCAGGCCGCAATATATATCAATGGGTTTAAAGAAACAGAGCCTTCTTTATGCTACTTTCCATCAGTGCCATCAGTAAGGCTGCTAATTAGTCATGGATTCCATGACTTTCCATGACCTCCGTGACTTCTGCAGCGGCCGGTGCTGGCTCAGGTGCTGCCAAGGAAGCCCCTGAGCCAGCAGCAGCAGTTTGGGTGTGTGGGAGGGGACTCAGGGCTAGGGGCATGGGATTGGAGGGTGTGTGTGGGGGCACTTACCTCGGGGTGGAGGGCTCCCCGGCTCCCACTGACATGGCCCTCCATGCTGCACACTGCCTGTACCCACAGGCCCCGCCCCTGCAGCTCCTATTGGCTGCAGTTCCCAGCCAATTGGGAGCTGCGGTAGCTGGCTCTTGTGTCAGGACCAGCAAAGCCCCTGCCCTGGCCCCTTCATCGCCTAAGAGCTGCAGGGATGCGGTGCTGGATAGGAAGCCCCTGCCACCCCCACCAACTATCTCCCCCCCAGCACCAGCAGGGATCCCATTCCCAGGCCACGCGGCTGTGACCTGGCACCCTCCCCCAGCATGGGTCCCCGGTCACATGCCACGGCCTGCCCCCCCCAGCACCAGTGGGGTCCTGCGCCAACTCCCCCAGCACCCATGCCCCCCGCCCCAGACCACACACCCCCAGCAGGGCTGGCTCCAGGTTTTCTGCCGCCCCAAGCAGCAAAAAAAAAAAAAAAAAAAAAGCTGCAGCAGCGTAATCGCGTTGCTCCACTCTTCAGCGGCAGTTTGGCGGTGGGTCCTTCACTCCTTCTCTTCCTCTTCGGCAGCTCAAAGAGGAAGAGAGGGACTGAGGGACTCGCCGCCAAATTCCTGCCAAAAACCCAGACGTGCTGCCCCAATAGCGGGCGGAGTGCTGCCCCTTGGTATTGGCTACCCCAAGCACCTATTTTAGCTGGTGCCTGGAGCCGGCCCTGACCCCTGGCACCTGCAACCCCCCGCCCAAGTTTTAGTCACGGCGGATATTTTTAGTAAAAGTCATGGACAGGTCACAGGCCCGTCAGTTTTTGTTTACAGCCTGTGACCTGTCCATGACTTTTACTAAAAATATCCATGAGTAAAACGTAGCCTTAGCTATCAGTCATACTTTCACTGTACCAGAAAGAGAGCACAAGAGAGCTAGGGAAGAATATATGAATCACAGTCTACCATATGTAGCTTTCAGAAAGCCAGCCTGAGGCACAGAAACCAAAGAGGAAAGTAACTGAACAAGATACGTTATTATCTCTCCTCCCCCAAATGGTACTGACATACAGCTGAATGAAAGCCATTAAGCACTAGTCACTGCTTCCTGACTTTCAGAAGATGTAAACTGGGATAAGTAAGGAAATGAAAGGCATGACATACAATAAGGCCTGGAGGAGGAAGGGTTGGAGAAAATCAGCTAAAGGTAACTGAAAGCACAGGCAAAGATGGCTGTCAGCACGTAGCCCTTTGGTGGTGTTGATATCGGGTTCAGTGGGGGCTGTATCTATGTAAATGAGAGTAGAACTGGATCCATGTGTTGCATTATGTTGAGTTAGTGAAGGCTTTACTGCTTAAAGCGGGACACTTCAAACAAAAAGCATGGAGATATTTAAGTGTCGAGATGTGCTTATTGTTTTCTACCATTTTGACTATAAACAGGATGCAGCCAATGACGGAGATCCTTTACCATCCTGTATTCCCCTCCCAACCCCAGGATCTGTGAGCTTCTTTGTGCTTGTCTGCTTGTTACTGATGAACTTGGAACTTTTGGATATTAGCCCTTTTGTGTCCTGAAGATCTGGAGTGTTGTTTAGATTTTTTTTTCTGACTCCTAAGAGGACCAGTAAAGGGAAAATAAATTTTAACTCCTGTCCATGCCTATTCTGCAGTGGCACAAAGAAAACTAAACGACTTGCTCACAGATTTCCAGAATTTCAGCCTTTTGTGACCAGATTTGGTAATAGCGACTAAATAAGAGTCTGTGGTGACATCAGGCTGTGGTCCCCAGTGACACCTAGTCTCTTACTGCAGACAGTGCACTAAAAAGTAAATGAATGTGAATGGAGTAGAGCAGCAGTCCCTGTCATATCAGGGAAGAAACTGTTCATTGATCCATTGACATTCACTCTTCATCAGTGCACTGTCTGCAGAAATCCTCCAAGGCACATAATTGAAGAGACAGTGGGGATTAGATACTACACTGGTAGGCACAGGATAACTAGATTAAATAGATCATTGATCAAAGCAAACATTGCAGCTTCTCTCTCATATGAAGTTCTGAAAACAGACTGAATGAAGACAAGAAACTCTGGACTCCAGAAACTTGCAAAGTTACTTCACAATCTTCTCATTAATATTTCCCAAAAGTAAAATATACAAAGGCCAATATCTGATAAAATAGGACAAAGTACCACTTGCATTACACACGAGAGATTTCCTAGGTGGCCCATTTCTGCAAAGGTCTCTTGGTCAACCAGGATGAGTTCCCATCAGATAACACTAGGGAGTATATGCCTAAGCATAAGCAACTCCCTTGCACTGGTGTAAAAGCACATTAAGCATGATGAGACTCAAGCCCTTAGTAATTATTGTGTAAAACTATTATTTTATTTTAAAATGGAATAGTTACTGACAGAAAAGTGACTGTAAAAATGTTACTTTGGAGTTCTATACTTCTGTTCTCTCAGTGACTTCCCATTCATATAAGTTTAGTTTACAGGTTTAAATTTAAAAAATTTCTGACTGCTAGCACTGCCAACTCGCCTGGGAGTTGACATATCAAGCTGCATTCTTTCTGCCTCATATGTCATCACAAGTTTCTAAAAGTTCCACAATTAAAACTCAGCCGATAATTCGGGAGATGGTGCAGAAGAGAACCTATTTTACTCATTTGGATCTGCATTTCCTCTGCAATGTAAACATGAGTTAAAGTTCATTTTTTGTCAGTGAAAAGTCATCATTCAGATGCACAGGGGGCAGGAACTATCTTTTTGTTATAAACATGAATAGTGCCAAGCACAGTGGGATCCTGATCCCTTTTGGGGACCTCTAGATGCTCTCATAAAACAAACAAATAGTAATGACAACAGGGAAGAAATATTAAGCCCATTGTCTCAAGAAGGCTCATTCTCTCAAGAAGACAATAGTCAAAATTTTCAAGCTCTAGGGTATTTAGCCATACAGCTCCCATTAATTTCAATGGGAGTCATATGGCTAAATCCCCAACCAAAAGGAAATTAACTATTCTTACGGTCATATTTTCTGACTCTGACTACACTTTAGTATCTTGTAGTCTGAACTGTTCTCATTTTGAATACGGCTGGAATTTCAAGGCAGCTTACTAAACGATTATACATTTTCTTGTTTTAAAAAAATCCCAGTGAGATAAAGATCTTAGCCCTACTAGCTAAAATGTTGCTTATACTATGGGTGGCGTTCCCGAGCCCACGTATCCACTGACACTTTAAAAACCCTTGCACCCCAATCTGGGTCTATGCCGGTTATGCGATATGTATGTATCTCTTCATCCTTGCAAATGATATCTGTAACCCCCCATAACCCAAGCCTGGCCCCAGATGTACAGTACCTTCCCTCTTACCTCATGTATATTTCATTTCAAACATTCACTTTAATAAATTTTTTAAATCTGTTCTTATCTCACTCTGCTTGTTTCCATTCATTTTAAGGTGGTTCTTTCTGTAGTGGCTCTGGAGTAGCATCCCTCTGCATTCTGATCCATTTTATGCTGGCCTGGCCAGGCATCCACTTGCAGCAAATAGGTTTTGTGTAGATAGCGTAGAGCTAAAAACAAGCTATTTAAGAAATAAAAAGCTCATAGATGCTCTTAAGAGGGGAAAAAAAAGAGATTTGCTGCAGTTCCTCATAGTCTAGGCTCTGCCAATTGTTTGAAGTCAGTGCTGCTGGGATATTTATTACCTGCCTGGGCCACATTAGTTGTGTTTGTTTTGTTGTTGTCCTTTTAAAATAATCTATCAACGGTTTATTAGTGTGCAGCAGCTGTTCTGTAGGGCTCCTTTCACAACCCTAATTGCTTACAATCGAATTTAACTGCCCCCTTACCTTATTCCTTTGTGAAAGGCTAATTGAGTTGCAGGATATGGTATTGTGAAATACCTCTGCTATCTCACTCTCCCCTTCATGCCCCCTCCTCCCAAACAGACCGCTGGCCACAATTCATTTCAATAAAGACAGGACATGTTGATATGAGCACCAGTACAGAGTTTATAAAGTCCAGTCTCCCTTGAACTCTGTCAGCATCTCCAAATCCCAGGTCTGTATGGAGGCCATCAGCCTTGGTGTATTATCCAAACACTGTCCGATGAGAACTTTCACATATACCTTTGTGTGTGTGCATGCCTCTTTCTAACGATGTACAAACAGAGATACACACAGGACCAGATTGCAAGAGGTCCTTGCATGGCTGCACAGGGGCAAAGGGGCCAGCAAGAAGCCGCCCCAGCCTTGCAGTACTGCAGGGGCCACGCACAAGAGCAGTTCCTGAGTTGCGGGAGGTGCAGGGACAGTTTGCTCCTGTTCCACCGCTAGGAGCAGGACAGCTAACGGGAAGGCAGAAAAGGGTGGCGTAGAAGAGTAGACTCACTGCTGGAGTGCTCCCCTCGTTGCGGTGGATGATGTAGCCGGCTCTCCTCATCTAATGCCCTTTCCAACAGCCATTCTGGTCCCATGGGGTGGGTCTGTCTCTTCTCACAACATGGCCTCCAGTCAGGTCATATTTTGTTTCCACACGTTTGTCTTCAAGCCCCTATGCCTCACTCCATCCCACAGTCTATGGCTGGCACAGTTCTCTGACTTCCCAGGGTGTCAGACAGGCCGTCATCCCTCAGCAGCTCCTGATTTTCCCTCAGGCTCACCTCAGAAGCTGACTGTCTGGTTCTCTGCCTTTTCAGCCTTCTATCAGATTTCTTTAGACAGAAGACATTCAATACACCCTCTCCACTGGATCTCCTCCTCTGAACTGATCTTCTCTCTCCAAAGTCCACCCCCTTCCCCTGGTCACACCCTCCTCCCCACGTGCAATCAGGGAAGTTACTAGCACTCTCAGGCTCCTTTAACCCTTTTGGTGCTGGTGTAAGGTTTATGCACAATCACAGGTGGGAAGGAGGCCAGGTCATGGCCCCAGCTGTGTCTGCACTGGCCCATGGAACAGGGCTGGCACACTGAGTTGGAGAAATCTGTTCAGTCGCTTGGGTGCAAGGAGAAGTATTAGGAGAGATTAGGCCTGCCCACAAGCCACAATCCCTTCAAGGCTTCTCCTGGGATGCTGCAGCTCCACATTGCTCACTACAGGGCTGTCCCACAAGCGCTGATAAAAACTTTACGCTACGCCACACCATCTTACATTCTGCACGTCTTGCATATGTTACAGGAAAAAAAAACCCCTTATTCTAAGAATTTTTAGAGAGTTTTTATAAACTTTATTGGGCCTTTTATTATTATTGTTTAGATTTAGTAATCACCACCTGACATGAGACAGGTAATAAAACAATGAATACTATAGAGAAGGCAGATTGGCTGCTCCAGTTTACCCTTTTAAGTAATACAAAAACAAGGAGCTACTCAGTGAAATTAAAGGACAAGACATTTAAAATGGACCAAAGGATATGCTGGGGCTGATTTTTGACTGTGATTATGGCACTAAATGGATTTATTGGACTGGAGTATCTAGCACTCTATTTCACTTGACCTGTCATTAACCTTTGGAACTCATTCGCACAAGATTTTAGTAGCTTAGTAGGATTCAAAGAGGATTAGACATCTATACAAATATTTTAAATATCCATAGTTGCATTAACTAGGATATAGGAACATTTATGAAGCTATCAGCTCTCTTGCTTGAGGACATAACCCAACCACTGACTGCCTTGGGCTAGAAAGAAATGTCCACTATGGTCAGACTACTGCATAATTAATTGTGGGGAGGTTGCATCTTCCTCTGAAGCAACTTTTCCTGCATGATGTCAGAGATAGGACACAGGACTACAATGCACTATTGCTCTAACCCTCATGGCAATCCCTACGTTCCTGCACTTGCCTTGCTGAACCGTGTTAGAACATTTCACCACAGTTCTTCCTGGCTAGGTGCTCGCACAGAGCTCAAAACCCCAGTGTGTGGAATGCCTCAAGTGCACACTGAAGTCAACAGGATCTGAGGGCAGTCAACACCTCATGGGATCAGGCTCCCTATTCCCAAAGTCAATAGTCAGGACCCAACCCAGGTTTAACTGAGTCAGCCTATTCTGCCCGCCTGGGTCCCCTTTACCTGGCCTTGCTGGGTTAGGCTCACAAGCCTCTTCTAACCAAGCATACAGGCAGGGCCACACCCAGCTGCAGAGAGAGACAGACATCCGCTTTGGAAAGATTCAGCCTTAGGGGCTCTCCCCAACACTCTGGTGTCCACTCCCTTTAAGGGGTACAAACCCAAAGGTTTTAAAATCCACCTCCTCCCTCAATGTGGAGGGAGATATGCACAACTTTTTGCTCCCCCCACCCCCAGTTAGAAATTACATAAACTGGGTTATATTATAAACAAGCAATACATTTATTAATTACAAAAGGTGAATTTTAAGTGAATATAAGAGATAACAGACAGAACAAAGCAGATTGCTGACTAAATAAAGCAAAATACATAAGCTAAGCTCAATATACTTAAGAACAGGTTACAAAATGTAAATTCTCACCCTAAATGTTATTTTAGGCAGGTTGCAAAGTTTCTGTGGTTCAGAGTTGTAGTTATATTCCTTTTCAGACTGGACCCCTGTCTCAGTCCGGACTCCCCTCCCCTTCAGGTGGCTTTAGCAGTCCTTCTTGGGCAGACAGGCCATGGAGAGAAGGAGTCACATTTGCCTTCCTCCCCATCCTTAAATAGGATGTACATAAGGCAGGAATCCTTTGTTTCCCAAACTTGACCCCCACCTCATCCCTTCCAGTTGAAAGTGACAAAAGGTCTCAGGTAATGTTTAGTATCCGGTTACAAGACCCCTGACCTAGTAGTGTCACAGTTATGTCCAGGGCAACCCCAAGCTCCAAGAGCACAACTGCCCAAGCAAAAAAAAAAAAAAAAAAGAATGGCTGCAATCCCGAGCCTGGAAATGTGCTGCCCCAAGCACGTGCTTGCTTTGCTGGTGCCTAGAGCCGGTCCTGGTTACGTCCCCAGACAGCTCCCAGGAGGGACAGAGATTAGTATCTTCATGGTTTTGTTGTTCTTTCCTGATGGCTCGTCAAATTTGATGGTCTGGTGGGTCTTCCCAATACACAATCAGTTGTAATTGTTACATAGTCCATATTTCTAATTTTAGATACAGAAATGGATAATCACAAATACAAATTGGATAATCACATTCAGTAAATCATAACCTTTCCAATACCTTACAAGACCCATCTTGTATAAAGTATATCTCAGCTATGTCATATTCATATCATAAGCATATTTTCATAAAGAATATGGAGTGAAACATCACAGTGGATGTGTTTAAGGAACATTCTCCTCAAACATTCAGACCGGTGGGGAGGTGAACTAAGATACAGGATTACTAGCAAAGTTACCATGGGTTAGGGTGTTTTAGTTATTATATACTTATATTGTTGATTTATTGTTGTGTTTTCCCTAGTTGATGCTGTGTTCCCTTTCCCCCTTATAAAGTTTTCCTGGTTTCATACACAGACTCAGTGCTTGCGACTATGCGCAGGGAAGTACTGCCTGGTTGTCAGGTATCTCAGGTTTTTCTGGGTGGGGGCTCGAGATGGTGGTGTTTATTAATTTTAACAGGGACTCCCCTAGATATTGAACCTGGCCCTTGTTGCTGCTGACAACACCTTGCTGAAAGCTTTCACAAGCATCAAAATCAATTAATTTCCCTCACCAGTTAAGAGATTTGAATTTGAGGTTCCAGGTTTGGCCAGTCACTCCTTATGACAGATCAACTGTCCCCTTTTCCAGACTCAACCATTGTTTCTGTGATGTAGAATGAAACAATGGTACATTTGAAAAAAATTAACAGTTTTCTAGGTGCCGTACATGTAATTAACACAACAGGTCACGTAGCTTCTAGAGATGAATCAAGCTGAAGGGAGGCAAGCTCCTTGCAGACTTCTTTGTAGCAGGCATAAGGCATATTTTTTTCCCTAGAATTAACAAAGCTTCTTTCTGGCAGACCGGAGTTCAGGAAAACTCTTCCAAAGAGGTAAAGGAAGTTGCTTTTTTCAGGCAAACTTTTTTCTAGCAGTGGTTGAGGCAAGCTCCATTGCTCTCTGCAGATAAATATTCTTTTTTGGAGCTAGATCAGTATTAGAAACAGTATTTAGAGCTTGCTGGTACAGTATCAGGAAATACATAACTTCCATTCATGCATCCAAACTCGGGCTTTGCTTTTTGTCCAGCATTTGAACTGGCAGAGCACAGAGCATTGGCATGAGACAGAAGTCCCTTTTCTGTCAAGGCTTTGGCTTCATTGTTGGTTGAGCCAGTTCCAGATATTATTCTTTATTTCTGCTAGATTTAACACAGGGAGAGTTTTCTCGATGACAAAGCCTAGTGGTGCTATGTTTCTCTCTCTCTCTCCTTTCAGCTTCGGGAGTTCCAGGGCATTTGAGGACAGTGCTAACACCCTTGATGCTCATTGATATAAGACACAGTGACATTAAAGTTACTTTAATTTCAGTGATATATTACTTGAAAAATGTAACCTCATGGTTCAGTTACAAAATCCAGTGAACAAAAGTAATGTGTTGCTGTAATATTAGGGTTTTGGTATCTGAGACTTACGTTAAACTAAGGCAGTATATAGGTCTTGCACTGGCTCTCTGCATGGAGGGGAATTTTACCCAGTCAGAGCTTATGGAGACCCAGCCAGACCAGGTGGTGAGGCTTCCATCACCTCAGCAGAAACACTGAGGAAGGCTAATGAGAGAAATACTGCTTGTGCTCCCTCAGGATAAATATCCTTTGTGGTGGCAAGTAGGTGAAGTTTATATCTGCTGTACTAGCACGGGTGAGTCTGCCACAATGTATTTAAAACCATTATAAAAGTCCTTGGCAGTGTCCATTTAAAAATAAGACATATTTTAAAGGTACAGTCTGAAATAAACAGAGGTTGCCTATCACTTCTGTGCTAATGCTACTAAAAATACTTATGTAGACACTGGCAAGCTGGGGGATGGGGGAAAAACCCAGCCAAGATCCAGCTCTGTTTAATATCTATTCTCCCAATTTAAGTTACAGTACCAGCTCAGCTCAGTATCTAAAACAAAGAAAGTGAATTATGGAACAGTACGAGGTTAGCGTGTTAATTTTCCCACTGATGCACTGAGAAATGAAAGCTTTATTCTGAGAATTCCATATCCGCGGGGCTCTGTCTGGGGACACGCTGACAAATACAAATGTCCTTACAGTTTTTCTTTTATTCCTATTTTATGGTGTATTCCAGACAGATTTCCAAAATAATATCTAATAATATATAATCTGTGTCTGTGGTTTGATGGAGTTCAAGGCTGCAATTTTCTAGGGCATTACTATGTCCTGTTTGAAAATGGAAGATCAAGTGCGCATTCGTAGAGGCAGATAAAATTCTAGAAGAATTTATTCATTTCTTAATCAATATTAATATGTTTGAACTTAATTTAAGGGTTTATTCTCCCATTATGCACCAGGGGAATTCTAAAAAACAATAGCAGAAGCATCTTTATATTTATATAGAAAGATCCAAAAGTGCTTTACAAACTTTGGATAAAATTCTTCTTTGATCAACACTGATGATTCTCTCACCCACAATGCAAATCTGTGTTGCACTTTCTGTCCATGGAACTTCCAATGATGTCAATAGGAATTGTGTGTGTGGAACTAGTGCAGAATTTGTAAAAGAGATCTGCACTGCAGATAAAAGGAAAACTTTGCCTTGTGCATGTATGACGCTCCTTACTTACCTCCTAATTCATCACTGAAATGATACCACTACTTGAGTGGATCCTAGCTGCCATTCTGCACCAACAATACACAACAAGTTCTCTTACTACAAGATACAAGCAACTCCAACTGACTTCAATAGAAGTTGTCTGTATCCTGTAGTTGGAGAATGGGTTCCTTATAGATATGTCTATGCTGCATGTTAAGCCCGGGTTAGTTGACTTGTGTTTCCAAGCATGTGCTTGAGTGTCTACTCTGCAATGGAAACTCAGGCCTCACAACCATGCTTGTGCGTCCACACTGAAGACCCAAGTCATACATTCAGCTTCTGTGGGCATGAACTATCATGTCCCAGGGTTTCTAGTGTCCTCATCTGTTGAAGATGGTATACGGTGAGTTGTAGGAGAACTAGTCTGTCTGTCTGTCTATCTGTCCGTCCCATGGGACTTGGCCAGAAGTGTTTGGGTGGTTTTAGCCCACAGCATCATACAGCTGAGCCATTTTGTGTCCACATGCTCCCTGCAGCCAGAGCCAACATGAATCCTACTCCAGTGGAAGAACTTCTCTACCTCATGCTCTCAGTCCTATTTCAGGACACAGGAGGAGCATCTGCTAGATTTCAGTTTTTGAACTGCTGATGGCATCTCTAGAAAGAGGAGGATTCTGATATGCCAGCTCCATACCAGTAGATGCTGATCATGCCTGTTGTTACCTTTGCTGCAGATTCCCTGTATGTAGGAAAGTGAAGAATATCTTCTCCACTACAGACTAGGATGAAATTCACCCCTGTACAGAGGCCTCACACAAGCTCTATATGCTACTTACATCCTAATTAAGCCTTGAGGGAAATATATGCCATCAAAATATAAATGTCTATGTTGTAAAAGATCCCATTGGCCCAAAGTCTGTGTGAATCTGGAATCGCTCCACACTGACGTCAAATAAGTGTAAATGGGAGCAGAATTTGATCCTTTGCCTCCACATGGGAGATACTGAGTTTTGTTGGTCCACTGAAGCCTAGACCAATTTAAAAGTATAGTGAAAAACCTTAATAGTGGAATGTGAATCCCACCCTAAAATTCACTGTATTTTTGCCTTCATCAGGATCCCACGTTAGGAAAAGAGGGGACTGGAGTTTTCTTTGGCAAATGCACAGGCAGTTCCCTGGAGTAGATTTTTATTTTATGAACACACCCTAAAGCCTTAGACCTTGACTTATGGCCAAGGAGGAAAAAGATTGTTATAGGATATTGCCCATGGTGCATATGTGGGAGGTCAGACATCCTGCTATGGCAGACAAAAGGGAAATCCTGGGGAGATTTACCTGTGAAAAAACTGCAAGATGGAGACCACCCCACCAACAAAAGGCCAGAGCATTCAGGGTCTGTGAGGGTGATGTGGGGAGGTGGGAGAGATGAAATTCACCCACTCCCCCATCATAGGACCAAGGGACGAGGCTGTTGTCCAGCCCCTGGCACCACCCCCTCTCCTAAGTGGCGCTACTCCTGCCTAAGGGCTGGAACAGCAGCTGTAGCCACTCTAGGCCAGATGCTGGGAGTAGTGGAGTCCACAGACATGCGTAAAATAGATCCTTAGCCACTTACCTAGTCTGTCCCAGACCACTCCCAGCCTACCCTCAAAGTGACCTCCTATGCTGCCCCTTCGTAGGCTGGCATGGAGGCTAATTCTACACAACCTCTATGCAGGGCTTAAGTGGTGCAGAAGACATTGCTCCAACCTTTCATACTGAGGTGAATTTTACAAAGGGTGAATAACTCTCCCCATAAAAAGGTCAGGTGCTGTAATCTGCAGGTGAACAACCACACTGATGTCAAAGGAGTTTCATGCCTCTAAGTAAACTCTTCATAGCATTTTCCACCCCTTAAGGCAGTACCAGGTTTACAATGGCGCCAGTGGCGCCAAGGAGCCAGGCCCATGCTCAGAAGGGGCCCCGGTCTGCTCTGCTTGCACTGCGCCCCAAGACCCACCAGCCCACTGGCTCACCCCCACCCATCATTTGCTTCTCTTGGCCTGCCCACTGGCTGGCCGAGGTCCTCTCTGCCCCGTGGCCGGACCCCAGTGCACCTCTGGCTCCAGGCAGTCTCTGCTTCCCACCACCTCTGGGGCCTCACCTGTCTCCCCGGAGCTGAGCCACCTGGGACTGGTGCAGAAGCCTGGCCAGTCTCGGCGGTCGGGGTGGGAGAGTGTGGGGGGCTTGGCTGGGCCCCTCCAGGCAAGTGAGTCCTGAGGGAGCCCAACTGGGGCAGGCCATGGCCTTGCTGATTGTGCCACTCCCGAGGGGCTGGAGCGATTCCTGGCCCTGGGACCAGCGCTGGCTGCGCTTCCAGCTCATCCTGGAGGACACAGTCACCTCCCAGCAGGGCCGGTGAGTGCGGCTGGGAAGCAGGGTGTGAGGGATTGGGTCTCTGGGGGCTTTGGGGGGGGTGCTGGGCTGTGAGGGGGCAGGGAAGATCTGTGTGTATTGGGGCACTAAGGAGTGGGGGTTCTGTGTGGGGTGCTGGGCAGTTGTGGTGGGGCTGTGGGCAGGGGTGGTGTTGTGCAGGGTGCTGTGCATTTGTGGAGGGAGTCTGGGGGGGGCTCTGGCCATAGGGAGTCAGGAGGGTGTTGGGCGGGGGGCTATGTGGCACGGCATGGGCCCACCCCCGACAGGAAGAGGCACGCTGGCAGCACAGGGCTAGCCAGGACACTATGCATCTGGTAAATAGTGCCCTTGCACTGGGTTGGGTGGAGTGAGGCCGCCTCCACCATGCCATGCCCCATTGCCACCCGCCGGCCCCTCGCTCCGGGGACAAACCTCCCCGTGCCATGCTCCATTGCCCCCCCATGGGGGCACACAAATATATTTGGTGCCAGGCCCACAAAAGGTTAATCTGGTTCTGCCTTGAGCTTGGCTTGGGGCTAGATATACGCAATCCGGTAGTTGAAGCAAATAACACGTGGATTAAGCATTGTCTATAGACAAACTGGAGTCAGTCCTGGGAATCCCTAACAAATATAAACTGGCATCTAAACACACACCAAGATTTAAAAAAGGTTTAACTTACCAGTGTTTCCCCCCAAAGTCCACAATAGTGGTATTGATGCAAAATAGTGCCCTAAAATGATCGTGCTTGGCCAACTTTTTTGATCTGGAAACTGAGTTGGAAATCTTGTGAGGATAAGCTATCTTTTGAGATTTTCTGTACTTTCTGATTCTGAAAGATGAGAAAAGCAGCTAGAGATTCTCACTGTTTTGGTACACCTGTCCTTCTCTGTGCCAGAAAGTGTAGAGAGGCAGGAAAATGAGAGGAAAAGATCCAGCAAACAGACTGAACTGTTTTAAACTTCAAAACCAGTTCAACTTTGTTTTGAGTTAGGGGCAAAGGCTTGAGTCAGATTTATTTTATCTGACATAACTCACCCATACCTCCTTTCAGACACAGCTTATACCATTTCTCTGATTAGATTCTACTAGACCTCAGGGAAATTCCACCCCCCCCCCCAAAAAAAATCTATGGAAAATGAAAAACTATATCCCACTAAGAGGTGGAGAAATGGAAGTTGTTATTAATTCTATAGCCAAGTTTCTACTCTTGATAATCAAGATTTCAGCACATTTGTCTGGCCCATAAATCTCTTGTGCTATCCCCTCTTTAGTTAACAGGACACTCTGATTTTTATGAGTAGACCCATATTTTTTAATGAGAAAATCATTGAGGATTAAATGCCCCTGCAGGAACGGTATTTGAAGACTTGATGAAACAAAACATCTAGCTTACAGAGACAGGTGGAATGATGTGGAGAGGGATCTTTTATCTACTTAATTTAAAAGAAGGGAAAACACAAGCTCTATCAATATGAACAGAATGAGCCAATTTCAAAGCATGGTTTGGAATCAATGGAACTACATCGATTTATACCATCTGATGATCTGCCCTGCAGAATTTAGCCCTATGTATTTAACGAGTCTTTTACTTTCATACCATAGTTGTTAGTATTTAACTGGTCACTTCTCTCAGGCCTTTTACTGGGCAGTCTATATTTGAATTTTTAGTCATGTCTTAATATACAGATGCTCCCTGACTTACGCAAGCGTTCCATTTTGGAACACCTTGCATAACTTGAATTTTGCCTAAGTCGGGAAGGTATACCCGACCATTATGCAAAAAAAAAACAACCCCAAAACCAAAACCTTTCTAGCTTACGGAACTTTTTCCGTAAGTGCAGATTTGTGTAAATCGGGTTTGCGTAACCCAGGGAGCGCCTGTATGTTAACTAACTTGATTGTAAATTCTAGTGTACAACAACAAACGTTTGTGTCCAGTCTACACAAGAACTTACAATTATGTTAGTTGATACATGTTATTTAACGTGTTAAAACATGACTAAAAAAAATCGAGCCCAGACCTACCCTAAAGTTGTTTTCTTTTTCATGTGACAACTTAAAAAAATATATTTATAGGTCTGGGATTTTCAAAGGAGTTGAAATTCAATGGGAGTTGGGCACTGAACTCCCTCTAAGTGCCTTTGAAAACCCCAACCATAATAAACAGAACTGCTGAGTATTGATCCTGTACTAAAGCCACAGCCTAAAGTTATGACAAACAACACAATGTATTGCCAGAGATGTTTTTCTATATTACCTTAAACCAGTTTAGCCATCACCTCTGTGAAATTCATGTTGCATTCTTGAAGGGAAACTGTTAGCTCACTATTCAGTGGGAAGTTGGGCAGTATTTGAAGGTGACTAGTGAAAACTCTAAATAACTCAATGAAAATAATTAAACACAGCACTTTTCATCATCAGAGTGCTTTATAAATACTAATCAGTTGCATCCAGCACAACTCCAAAGAGCTGCAGCTCCTCTCACCCTAATTTCGAAGATGTAGTTTCCTCCCCATCCCTTCCCAAGCCCTTAACACACACTTATTTCAATAGCTATAAGATATCGTCTCACATTTTCTCCTCGCATGGCATGTACCCTTTCAGTGACGAAAGCCATGACGGTTTAGTAATGGGTGAGAGGGGGAGGGAGTTAAAATTAAATAGTCTTTTAAAACCGCAATTAGTCTGGTTTCTCCTGGAAGAACTGAGAAATATGAAGATCAGAGGATTGCACCTCAATATGCTCAGACAGCCTCTCAACCTTCAAACCTCCCCTCCTCTTTGAACATGAAAAGCTCTGTTTAAGGCTCACCAAGAGGTGGAAATGCTAGATGATGGTCAGTCTCAGCAAGAGTCCTACTGTGAATAAAGTCAAAGAGAATTTAAGGCAAAAGTGCATGTCTTTGAATGTACAATTTTGTTATCCATTAATGGCTCTAAAAATATGGTTGTGGGAGAGGGTAAGATAGGCTTCCTTTCCTCATGCTACCCCCAGTGACTCCATACTTTCCTATTAATTATTGTAGTATTTCCTTGTTGATGCTCTGATACTACACTTGGCACTCTATAGGACTCATATTTGACTGCTCTCAAGGGTCTTACAGCATAAAGCAGTGGTGCTGGAACAATTTGCATAGTTGGGGTGCTGAGAGTTGAACCAAACTGTAAAACCTGTATATAATGGAGACCACTTCAAGCAAGGGGGTGCTGCAGCACCCCTCTGTCCCCCTGGTTCCAGCACCTCTGGCATAAAGTTTAAATTGTGCCATTTAGGCCCAATCCTATGTTGGGGTGGAGCATAGCTATACCACCCAAGGGTCAAGGTTTCCCTCACCCTGGAGTTGCTCGCACATTAAGGGCATGCAGCTTACTCCTTCCACTGCACTGGTCTTTGTTATGTTCACTGCATATACACAGAGAAGTGTGATTACAAACATGAATTCCTCTCTCTGGAAGGTTGCAACTGACACTACTTTATTTCTTAGAATCCAGAATGATACCACACAGTAACCAGAACCAGAAAAAGACAAAACAGGCTGTTCCCTGTACCAGAGAGGCACAACTCACCACGTCTTGCTTTTAGTTGTCTGTCTGCAGACTAACTGCTGGCTGAAGAGCTAGATTGCATGTTTCCCTAGAGAGCCCTCCAGCCCGCAAGCAGGACAAGTAAACCCCTTAGAATTTAAAGTGATAGCTTGTAATTTTAACACACCAAGGTCCTTTTCTCCACTTTTGGGGTTCTGTATTCCCCCAAGGGATTAGGATGGGAGCAGTCTTTGCACTCCCATGTTCAGAGACAGTCACTGTACCTTGCCTTTATGTAGGAAAAAAGGCTTATCATTGCCTCCTCCCTCCAGTATCCCCACATAAAGTCTACGTATAAACTAGCCCAGGCAGACTCAAATCTTTACTCTGGCAAAACTGCTGTTCTTTTCATTGTGTGTCTGTCTGCATGTGAAAGAGATGGGAGATGGGGGTGGTTGGAGAGAGAATGTTGTTTCAGCTGTTTGAAGCTTAATCAACACTGTGTTCTGTCCAGTTTAAAGTGGCTGGACTCTTTATGACACTTGTCAAGTGTTTCTTTATTGCAATCATGTTGCATCAGTGTTATCAAATTGCAGTTCAGGCACTGACTCTGCAATTTACTTGCCTGCTTTCTTTTCCTGAATTTGATATTTACTTTAATAAAAATGGGGCAGTTTGCATGCTACACATTGGAATATATAAATCAGGGATTGGGCATGATGGAGCTCATCCTATGAAGTGCTCAGGAAAAAGTGCAGGATTAGGTCCCTTGTCTGTGTTTAGGATAAATCAATGAAGAGCCAAGATTAATATTACTTAATGCCTAAATAGCTCTTCATCCGCAGACCTCAAGGCTCTACAAAGAACTGATCCAGGTGTTAGGTAGCTTCAGCCTAGGTCTCGGGAGACCTCGGGGTAATTTTCTGCTTAGCCACAGACTTTCTGCCTGACCTTGGGCAAGTCACTTAGCCTCTCTGTGCTTCAGTTTCCCTTCTGTAAAATAGGAATAATAGCACTGCCCTGCCTCACAGGGGTGTTGTGAGGACAGATACATTAAAGACTCTGAGGTACTCGGATACTATGGTGATGGGGGTCATATAAACACCTAAGAGGATAGATTAGATTAGATTAGATAGCATCCCCATTTTACAGAAGCACGAGGAGGTTAAATAACCCGCTCAAACTCATACAGACAGGCCACATGGCAGAATCAGGAACATAAAGCAGGTTTCATGAATTCCCCAGCCAGTGCACTATCCATTGGACTATAGTGCTTCGTATTAACAATAGGCTGAAATCACATCCTGGCACAACGTGAACATATCACCCCCAGTATTTCCTGTCTAACACACAAATAATCATCACCTATTCTGGCTAGCAATGCTAACTCGAGCCCTTGGCTTGATTATATTTCACAGACTTCCTGACCAAACCCAGTATATTCTGTCTGTCTTCCAATTTAGCCTTAAACTAGAGTCTAATTCAGCTCTGATGTAAGCAGGCACAGTTCCAGGTTGAATTTCTGCATTTATTTTTTAAATCTTTAGGTCCTCACTGATGCTTCAGAAAACACTAGCAATCAAAGCTTGCAAGAAACCTTTTAAAAAAACTCATCCTTGACAAAAGGAATAATAGTGAATGTGATTTATATCACAATTTGTCTGTCTGCCTTGCATTCATAACTGCATGTAAAACACCAACACAGTGGCATTAAAAAAAATAGTAATAATAATAAAAAAAAATCAATACAGTAAGTTCCCTGCAGGGGAGGCAATGTGGTCAGTGAGTTTGTAAAGATCCTGGCACAGTGGGGCTGACTGTTTTACTCTACAGTGTTTCTCGGGGTGCTCTTTCAGCCAATGGCTTTATATAGCAAAGAAATGTAAGCGCGAAGGAGACAATGGAGGTTTATACCAATTCTAACTCCACTGGAGTTGTACCAGCTTGAGTTAGAATTTATTTGTTTCATTGGGCCTGATTTTCATTTACACTAAGTCCCCTTTATGCCACACTATTGTCTTCTTTGGACTGATCTTACTTTGCTGTGTAAGGCCACCAGATGACAAACCACACTGAGAAACATTCAAAATGAAGGAGAGATGCAGGGAATTTTATCTTAGCAGGCTACTATTTATTGATGCAATACCACTGCTCTGCATGGTGTTTTACAGGCAATCAGGAATGCAAAGATTGGAGGTAAATAGTATTTAAAGATCAAGTATAATTTCTTTTGTCAAGGGTGTTTTCATAATGGATTTTTGCAGGATTTAGTTGCTCATGCTTTCTGAAACATCTAGGAGGAGTTAAAGGATTTAAACATAAATTCATAAAATCAACATTCTAATCTATGCTGCAATTGTAGAAATACTGCCAACAAATGGGAGGTGTGTTATTAGATTTGTTTAAAAAAAAAAACTTTTCAAAGGCATAGTGCATGCATTTCTCTGAGAGAAAATCAAATGACATTCCTAGTATGCTGAACAGAGTTCTTAGACGTGAGAGATAGGGTGACACGGCATTCTGATAAGAGAGGACATCTGAAATGTGTTTAAATTCAACCCACCACTTTCTCTCCACCCCCCACCCCGCAGAGTTCCTATGAAAAGGAGTGGGTGGCATGGATGGGCTGCTGTCATCTGAAGGGCTTCTTTTTAGTCAGCAAAGAAACCCGAAGGAAACCTTTAAATGTGCTTAGTTTGCTAGCCTCGACGGCTTTGTCCAGGGTACTTTGTATGTCTCTTTTTGTGTTAATTTTGCAGCTGAGAGTTGGCGAGCGGTGTTGAGAGACTTGCTCCACCTTGGAAAAGTTAGAACTAAGTCATTAGGGAAAGCAGTTTTCAGTATGAAACATGGCATTAAAAGGCAAAACCATCCACTCTGGTAATATGACTACGATTAGTGCTTAGAATAAGTAGCAAAGTAGCCACCCAATATTTCTCTAGCTACCTTATATAAATAGATACATTGGGGTAGTTGTTGTTTGCATTTGGTTTTTTAGCTCGAGCACTTTTTTGCTGTTTGTTTTTATTCATTGCTATATTGATACTTTTGTCTGCCAGGCCCTTTTCAAGGTTCCACTTTGTTTTCATCTTAATAAAAATGACACTCCTTAAATCAAATGTATATTATGTATCTTGGGCCCAAATTGTCCTCTTTGCCTCCACAGACGGAAGGAACAAAAATTCAGAATGAGTCCTGCTTTGCCTCATTCGCTGTACAAAGCAGGAAATCATGTACCTCCTGGCATGTACCTTTATGCAAGACAGAACATTTGAGTGCTACCTAGCAAATAGTTCCATGTTCTAGAATTTATCTTCTCTCTTTTTCAAAAACCTAGACTAGTCAATCCAAATGCTAAAGAAAAATAATTTTAAGGCTGCAAAATGGGGCACACAAAAGTCAGAAAGTGCTTCACCTCCGCCCCTTTGTACTTACACATTCCATACGGCATTTAGTTGTATATCTCTGCAGGACTCTACCTCGTCCTTTGCGCAGGTGGGATGGTGCACAGTGAAAGAGATGGGTCCTGCAGATCTATGCCTTAATTTGGCTCATTTTATTTGTGGTTACTGTGCCAGAAATCTGGAGTAAATCCATTGAAATCAGTGGCTGCATTCTGAATTTACATGGGTGCCACATTTGGGCTCTCCATAGAGAGGATGGATAACATATCAAGAATGAGGCAAGCCCTTCAGAGACTGAACAGAGATGATAAAAAATATGGGAGAATTGCCTGATTGTGTGCTCTCCGATCTGAGCACTGAATGAGGCAGGGGTCCAGTGGGGAAAATATTTAGTTTGTGACTGTGCAACTAAAGAGAAGAGAGCAGAGTTAAGAGTCTGTGGGAAACCTTCACTTCATTATTTCCTGACTTTTGAGAGCTTCGCTTGGCAACCTGAATGTTCTTTTAACATAGTGAGAGTTTTAATTGCATATATATGTTTCTTTTGCTCACTACTGAAATGCTGCCCATTTTGTGATGGAACATGAGAGCAATGCTATACAGGGGCTGTTTTTAAAGGATGGGCAGTGAAGAATAACTTCTCAGTTTGAAACGGCAGGGGGAAGCTGGCTAGGAAGACTGTAATTATCCAAACTAGAGCATGGGCAGGACACTGGGGCTAACATGTCTGCGCCAATGAAAAGTGTTAATGACCACTGCTGGTTAGTGCCTTGGTTTAATGACTCACCTGAAAGATGGTCCCTCTTCTAGACACTACAGTGTTGAGCACAGTACAAATACATAGACTGCTAACTGTACATGGGCCTTTTATACACTATGCGGGGGCATTTCTTTAGACTGACTCTGAGGGAATAATGTCATCTATTCAATCCCCAACCCAGCTTTCTGCAGCACCTGAGTATTTTCTTAGAAGTTTCTCTTTCAAGCACTTGGCTTACGAGCTGTAACAAGATCACTGCCTGAGGACAAGGAGTGACACTGGACTGGAGGTCATGACCTTAAAGAGAACCTCTCCTTCCTTGTGCTGCAACACTTCCTCCAGGTCCCGCAGCCCCAGCCCACAATTAATCAGACAGAAACCAATGCACCCTTCTTGTGGATATAGACAGAATATAAAAATCTGGCCTGTAAGTGATTCAGTCACACCAATGGTTTGTACGTAAGACCAGAGATCAAATAGTTCTATAATATTTTTGCCACTGTTGTAACAGACATGACATTTTTTCCCCCACCACTGTATCTCTGAAAGGCGCCACAGCAAATAGACAGCGAGACTGACTGACAGTGGCTTTTAAACAACGTGGACAAAACACCAAATAAGTCATTCAAAATGAATAACGTAGTTAAGAACCGCAGGAATAGAAATAGTGAAACATCTATCTGCATCCAGAGTGAAAACTGCCAGACCCATCTCAAGGTGAAATACACCACAGAAAATACAGATACCCTTTTCAGATTGATATTTCAAATACAATAAGAATGAATTGGTGTGTGTGTCAAGCTGTCACATACTAGACAGGGATGGTTATGTGAATGGGTATTGCTACAAAAGCCATAGATTCGGCTGTGGTGAATATCTAGCTTTTTATTTATAGGACTTTAGAGCAGCACAGTATAAACACAGCCTTCATAAATGACAGATCATATCAGTTACTGTAAATAACCCTTTTTGTAGGGAACCATGAGTTGCATAATGTTTTTATTATATTCGGTAAAGAATGAGCTTTAGAAATGAACATAGAGGTATAAAGCTAAAGGTAAGTCAAGGCAAAGTAACAAGGTATTGAAAGTCAAGTACAGGTTTAATAGAATGAGCTAATTGAAAAAGAGAAAAAGGGCCTCTTTGCTGAGCTAAACTAGACTTGGATCCACAGAGACAATGTGTTGCAGTTGCCTTGTTTACTTTTGTTATTCAAAATAAGTTGATTTTCTGAAGAAGAAAGGAAGAGACAAGAAAAACCAAAAGGCCCTTAACATCCCTTCCAAGGAAGATGGCAAAGTCATCAAATGTTTTGTGACTCCTGTGGAGGATAAAACCAAAAGGTATGCAATGGTGGCTGGACAGATTTGAATGAAGCTGATCGAGGCTTCAAAATTTCTGCAGGCAACTGGAGTTTTAGTGAGAGGTCAGAGTTAGCAAAGATAGCAGTGTCTCAGAACATGGAGATGCCCATCAACCCAGATGTAGAATCGTTATTTAGTTAACTGCACTACCAGTTGCCTGTAGAATATTTGTTACAGTATATCTACTATATAGATGGCCTGCTTGATGATGTTATATCAGCAAAAGGATGCTGCGACAATTTGACCATGCATCACACTGAGAAAGTTCCCAGAAAGTTATTTCACCCACAGTTTGGTTGCATGCTGACCATGGGCTATATTGTACACACTACTCTGTGTGTGTAGGGTATGTGGATCCAGTGAATCTCGGCCCAGTGGTGTCTACAGCACTCCTCTCTCCCTCATCCCAAGGCAGAAGCAGGGTTAGACAACCTGGGAGCAAGCCAGGGGTATGGATGTGGGGAGAGTTATGGAGAAGGCATATTTCCTCCCACCAACCCTGCAGAAGAGCAGTGGGTAAGTTAAGGCTGACCTTGTCAATGTTAGTGTATCCACCCATAGAACCCTCTCTTTTGAGGGAGCAGAGTCCAGTAGTACGCAGGCAAAGGGTATCCATGTGGCTGGTCCTGGCCTCCACAGATCCCTGGGCATCAAACTTCTTGCTTTCTTTGATGGGTGGCAGAGATACCCCAAACCCTTGACAGGATAATCTGTAGGAAACTGGAAGCTATACTTCACTGAGTAGCCTGTCTCCTAAGTCACAGTAGCTTATATTATAGGAGAACATATGGCTGTTAAGTAGAAAAGATTTATTTGCACCTGTTATTCTGGTGGCGATTAAGTTGGGATGGTTTTCATAGACTAAACTGAAAAGAAACTACCACCATTCATCAGCTTGTTACTTCCTGATGCAAATTCTGCCTTCACAGATACTACAAGAGTAAATTAAAAATGATGCATTATATAGATTGTGATGCAGCTGCAGTCATTTCATGTTTACTCATAAATTGAGGATTGCAGTGGGATAAGATGACTAAGATACCCCCTAAGGCCTTTTATAAAGTCATAGCTGAGATCTAAGGTTTTTAGAGTGGGAGAGAGAAACCTTCACAAGATTATTAATGGCTGCCCAAAATACCTAATCACAGAACTGGCCCCATTAACACTCTATCAGCACCCAAAGAAAACAGCAGCATAGCTTAGAAGATGATAAAGCCTTCGCCCTGAGACTGCAATAAGAACACGGCTCTTTGCTCTATGTTTCATCCTCATTATGTTTGTCATGACAATAGATTATACTGTAATTTTCATTTTCAAAGAGGATTCAGAAACATAATAACTGGTTATAGTTCATTAGAGTTTTGTGCTATACTATTCTTTCAAAGCAAATGTTACACTTTCAAAACATCTTAATAAATTCGCTCTTCATTCTCTTCTTCACCAGTTACTGGAGTTGTAAACAATACAGAACAAAAATAGATAAACTTCCAACAGTCCCTTTGCTGTGGTCACCAACTCCTCTCCTAGATGTCTTGATACTGGGTCTATTCACTTTTGACCTATGTGATATGCAGTGACCAATGGCTAATCATTTTACCTCTGATAAGACAAGGATTCTTATGCATTGAGTATCTCCATGAGTCTCCAACTTGGAGCTTTAGATCACCAAGTCCGAAGTCTGCATACACAGACATGTCCAATTGTTAAGGGATATTTGGTGCTGTTGTGTGTAGTTTTCAAATTCCACACTCTATGACAGGCTTCATCCTTGGATAATTCAAGACCTCTATATACTGCCTACGCAGAAATCTTTGCCCTGAAAGTTGTAGGACACATTTATATCATGTCACAGACCCAGGAAAACACATGTGGAAGTGGCCCAACGCCGTTCATCAATTAAGAGTCTACAGCAGTTGCCAGATTGTTCCTGCCACCTCAAAATAAAATGGGTCTGATTCTCAAAATTATTCCATTTTCTTTATGCTGCTCTGGAGGGGCTGGAAAGCCACCAAGTCTCCCTAGCTGGGGGTCCCCTAATGTGGTGGGAGTCCCCAACCAGGATAGAGGATGTTCTGCCAGCAATGTGGTCTGAGCACTACTGTGCTCTGGCAATCCTAAGTGGCTGAATGGCGTTTTGGGGATTATAGCCAATGGGCATAGAGTAATCTACATAGGGGCCAAGTCCAGTTTAGAACCAGGGATCCACAAATGGCTCTTTAGCATCCTCCTCCCCTCACTTCAGCTCTGCTGAGGGCCAGTGTATTTTAGTATTAGATTTGTTAAAATACAACCCATAAAGGGGAAAAGGGCAACCTTTGCCATACATTATTATCATAGCCTTTAAATTTTGGTATCACTGCCTAAAAACAATGCAGTTTGCATGGGATTCACTGATCACCTTTGCAAATGTATGCCCTATTGCAGGGGTCAGCAACCTTTCAGAAGTGGTGTGCCGAGTCTTCATTTATTCACTCTAATTTAAGGTTTCATGTGCCAGTAATACTGTACATTTTAACGTTTTTAGAAGGTCTCTTTCTATAAGTCTATAATATATAACTAAACTATTGTTGTATGTAAAGTAAATAAGGTTTTTAAAATGTTTAAGAAGCTTCATTTAAAATTAAATTAAAATGCAGAACCACCCTGGACCGGTGGCCAGGACCCGGGCAGTGTGAGTGCCACTGAAAGTCAGCTCGCTTGCCGCCTTCGGCACGTGTCCCATAGGTTGCCTACCCTTGCCCTATTGTATTAGTACTCAAAGACTTTTGATAAATCTCAATAAGGAAAAAGATCATTCCCTAATAAGGATGAATCGGCAGGACTTTAAAGTGTCAAACTTTGGAATTCTACAAAACTAAAAACGACATGCTGTAAGGCATAAATTGTGTGGTATGCACATTCTCAGGCAGAATTCATTTTGCAGACACCTCTGAGGCCAGCACTGTTGCAGTGTGCTCTACCATTACACATAGAGGAACAAGGACATTCAATTTTTATAGGAGAGTCAGGAGGAGCTTTTTTCTCAAGAGATCAAATGAGCACTAATCAGGAAGAATGTTTGGTTATTAAATGCGCCATTGAGTCCTTTAAATATCACAGGATGGGTCATAAATTCCTATTAGACATAGATAATCCATCACTGTCTCATGCAGGTAGAGGACAAAAATAGTAAGAGATTTGCTGACAACCCATCTCTGTCTGTGAATCTGCTCTTCCACCTGCTTAAAGACAGGTGACATGTATTTAATTTATTCACTGTGCTGCATCACACAATAAATGCAACATTCCCTCATGATATTACACTTTGCTCCGTCTTCTCCATTCAATGTTCTCTTTGTTTCCATCTCCTATTCTCTGTGTTTCTTCTTGTTCCCCGCCCTACTTTTCTAATAACCTCCCACTTCCTGTGCACTGCACCTCCCCTTTTGCCACATTCAGATCTCACTGTAAAATAATGTTTTGCCAAGCCTAGCATTGCTGATCATTACATCTCTGACTGCTACCACCCTTGCAGTTAGTTATTTGTACTGTAACTGTACCATTTATACTGTAAGCTCCTTGGTGCAGGGACCTCTCTTTGGGCCTGATTCAAATCCTATTGACTTCAATGGACTTTGGATCGGGCCCCACGTGTTTTATAAAGCATTATATAGCCCAGTGGCATTGTATAAATAGCAGGGGCAAGTCATGTCATGTGGGACTGACCCAGATGGAACACGTTAAAGTAACATTTTCAACCATGCTTTTACAGTGTAATTGTGTTCTTAATTGTTAACAGCTCCCTGCAGAGCAGTTGGGAACTCTGACATGTTCCTTGGGGGTGTGGGTGGGCATGAGTGGGAGGTAACTAAAAATTATGGCTGGGTTTGGTGAGTTTTTTTTTCTTTAATTTTGACTCTACAGCAGTGATTGTACCTCTTAACTGTTGCTTAGCTACATATAAGTTTCCCTAGATAAATGTAGTGTTATATTCTTTACATAGAAAATGCTTCCTCGGGAATTAGAACTTCTATTTAGGCTGAAACATAGCTTCCCTTTGTCCTGCACTAGGGCCTTGGCAAGCTGAGAAGTTGATTTAAAATAACCAAACATAACTTAGAATCCAGATGACATTCCCTGCCAGATTATAATGATCACTTCAGCCAGGGATGGGTGAACCTCAAAATGGTTGGAGGCTTGGCTCAAGTCAGCACCCTCCAGTCTGTGTTATTTTTAGTGATGGGCAAACCCAAAAGTTTGGATGGTTATCCAGATTTTATTTGAGCTATCTAAACGCCTTGAGTCTGCAAAACTGGGCTGGAAAACTTGCAAGAACAAGGTTTCTTGCAAGATTTCCAGTACTTCCTACTTTTGCTTAGATTAGAAATCCTAGGAGAAGATCCTTTCTCTTTGTACAGTACTTCAGCACAGTCTTGGCTCAAAAATGCAGAGCCTGGCAGGTGAACATGGAAAAGTAACTAAGGAAAAAGTTAACTAAACTGTTTTGAAACAGAAAACTTTTGGTTCAAGTTTGGGTGATGGTTGAGCTCCGCTCTTATTTTGAGACTCAATCCTACTTCCACTGAAGTCAATGGGAGTTTTGTCAGTGATCTGAATGGAAGATCAATTTTGCTCATTCTTATTTATTTATATTTTAAATATTTGCCTGTATTGTCTCCTACAGGCTTACTGAAGTACTAGCAGTAACTCAGATGTGAGATGATTAGATGTTTGCATTTTCCTTGCAATCTTCAGTTCTTCTTGCCTTTCTTTCCCTCTGTGCAATGCATTCGCTGGTGGGTGAAATTATTTTGCAAAACTGGTAGATCTGGTAACAGTTCTTTGGACAATGCATTATAAGTTACCCTAAGCAGCTGAATACTCAAATTCAGCTCTGGTTTAAGCTTGGATGACTTCAACAGAGTTGTGCCAATTTCCAACAAAGACTGGATCTAGTCTTTTGATTTGGGCTGAGTTTCCTGGGTATGGGAGGTCCCAAGGAACAATCAGATCAGCTGACCTTTGTGATGAGGTTGTGGATGGAGATGAGATGGCAGAGAAGAGCTGCTGAATACTCAACAGAATCCTAAGACGAATTTCAAAACAAGTAATGTTCTTCTAGGTCCCATCAGAACAGAGTAGCCTGCAGTGCATTTGCAATGGGGTAATCCAGCATGCCATATATGGGGAGATTTTCTACAATATATAAATTCACCAGTCTATGACATTATTTTCTTCTGAAACCTAAGATATAAGCCCTTAAATCTGTGAAGAAAACAAGCTCTTGTTCTCGTTTTTTCCAGATGACACACACTGCCTATATTTGCACAGAGCGTTAAGCATACTACTAGACATTTTTCTGATGTACCCATTCCAACATCTGCCTCCCTGCCCCAGCCTCTGTTAGCACGATCTTGCTATAAGCAGTCTGACAACCCAGCTCTTCAGAACAGCACAATTTATGGATGCAAGATGCATCCTGAGTTCTGCAGAGATCAGTAGGAAGGTAGTCATCTGCTAACCAGTATAGGAGCCACTTCTTAATTAATGTCTAGTGAGTGGTGATGCAGCTTTAGTTCAGACCAGGAAATTCTGTGCAAGCACCCTGTCTGCCTTTTGCTATTTTTCATCCTTGCAGGGGTTTTAAATGCTCCTGCTATCAGGGGCGGCTCTAGGCACCAGCAAAACAAGCTGGTGCCTAGGGCGGCAAAATGTAGGGGGCGTCCCCTGCCGCCGGGGAGGGCGGGAGGCTCGGCCGGCGGACCTGCCGCAGTCATGCCTGCGGGAGGTCCACCGGAGCCCCGGGACGAGTGGACCTGCTGCAGGCATGACTGCGGAGGGGGCGCTCGTCCCGGGCTCCGGTTGACCTGCCGCAGTCATGCCTGCGGGAGCTTAACCGGAGCCGCGGGAAGAGGGGACCCGCCGCAGGACCGGGTAAGGGCGGCGCAGCGCACCGCGCTGCTTGGGGCAGCCTGATTTCTAGAGCCGCCCCTGCCTGCTATAGGTACTATAATAGGCACATGTGAACCCCAGTAATGAAGGGATCTTTAAGGCCCACTTGCTGCTCTATATTTCTATTTTTCTATGTGCTACTCAATACGGAGTTACAGTTAATACTATCTAGGGCCCTACCAAATTCACAGTCCATTTTGGTCAATTTCACACTCATGGGCTTTTTAAAATAGCAAATTTCATGATTTCAGCTATTTAAATCTGAAATTTCATAGTGTTGTAATTGTAGGGGTCCTGACCCAAAAGAGGAATTGTGGGAGGGTCACAAAGTTATTGTAGGAAGGGTTCCGATACTTCTACCCTTACTTCTGCGCTGCTGCATTCAGAGGTGGATGGCCAGAGAGCAGCAGTTGCTGGCCAGGAGCTCAGCTCAGAAGGCAGAGCTGCTGCCAGCAGCAGCACAACAGTAAGGACGGCATGGTACCGTATTACACCCTTACTACAACAGCCACCACTCTCTAGTCAGCCAGCTCTGAAGGCAGCGCAAAAGTAAGGGTGGCAATACCACGATCCCCCCTAAAATAAACTTGTGATGCCCTCCCCGCAACTCCCTTTTGGGTCACAACCCCCAGTTTGAGAAACACTGGTCTCCCCCTGTTAAATCTGTATAGGGTACAGCACAAAAGACCAGATTTCACGGGGGGGAGACCAGATTTCATGGTCCGTGATGCATTTTTCATGGCTATGAATTTGGTAGGGCCCTAATAGCATCATATCTTCAGGTCACTTTGCATCACACTGCTTCGTGCATTCAGTTCATGCTATCTTTAAGAGTGGACAAACCCATTTGGAATAAGATAAAAACTAAGCTGAGTAGTCTCCCAAAACTCAGCGTGAACCCTTTGGAGAGTCAAAACAGAACTCACATTTTTGCTCTTTCCTTCAGTTTCCTACGCCTTTGTTCTTCCAGGTTTTGGCCTGCGCCAGAGAGGGAAATGCCAAAAAATCTCAAGAGGTTATTCTTATAACACATGGGTTTGATCCTGCAAGATGCTGAGCACTTCCCAGAAGTGCTGAGGACTTGCAGCTCCCGTTGACTTTTAAAGCAACTAAGGGTGCACAAGATCTCTTGAAAACACACAACAGGTCCTGACCAACCCAGCACCAGGAAGTACCAGAACTCTTGTTCTTAAGAGATCTACAGCTCGATTCCATGATCTAGATTCAGATCCTTCTCCAAACTTTAAGCTCCTAGGGTCCCCTTCCTGCAGTGATGAATCTGCCCTTGTATGCGTGCTGTGCCTTCATAGCCCCTGCCCTTCCTGCAGAGTGAGCTTGTTAGAACTCCTTTCTGAGCATGTGCAGCTCGAGCTGGGACTGAGAGTGTGGCTGGGTAGCAGCGCTGAAAGCTTTCTCTAGTTTCTTATTTCAATACATTGCTGTGTTGTTGACTCACATTGGTTTACTTGAAATCCTCTCCATGACTGGGGCTAATATTTTCAAACCTGGGCTCCAGCACGCAGTTTGGTTTCTAAATCCAAACTGTAGGCACCCAAGTTTGAAAAATGTTGCCCTATTTCTATTAAATGGAGCCCTTCTCTGAAGCGGAGGTTCACTGATAAAGTCACATTGCATCACCATCCGTAGGCAAGTGGTTCCACTGAGATCAAGGAGTTTACATGCCTGTGAAAGGGCTATCCACATTTGTAAGTATTTGGAGTCTCAAGCTTTTAAATTTTTATAGAGGTTTGCCCTTCACTTGATATCAACTCAGGCCACAAATCAGCTAAGCACATGCTTAACTTTAAGCAGCTGCTTATGTGCTTTGATGAATTTGGGCTCCAGGGAGCTGAGCCTATAACAGAGGCTGTGAAACCATTTGAGTAATTTTCCTGTTGAAATTTTTTCACACTTAATTTATTATGACAAGGAGATAGCATGCAAAATATTAAAGCATAATTAATGGCCCAGGAAGGAACATTATTGCATAAGTGAGGATGCACATGAAACAGCCAGAGCCCTTTTATTTTAAAAGTGCAACAATTGCAACGGGCCTGATTCTGCACCACAAAGTTTTGAGATTGATCTAGGTGTTGACTTTGAGCACAGTCTTGAATAAGAAGCACCATGTACACTGCACTGCCCCATTAGAAGCTGTGGGAAGGGCAGTGCCTCAGAAACACCCTCTGTGACATAATTCCTTTCTGCTTCCTCTTGGAGGCAGTTCAGCAGGGAGGGGAGCAGTAAAATAGATGATAACGTTTCCTCAGAACTGGCTCAGCTTCACTGATCACAGGGCGGGTGGAGCTAAGGTTCCAGCCATTCCCTGAAACCCATCTGCTCTGGGTGCACTGCCTCATTACTGCTATGTCTCTAGACCCAAGGTTCAGGTAGCCTACTGGTATGTCTACACAGCAAAAAAAAGACCCACAGCAGCAAGTCTCAGAGTCTGGGTCAACTGGCATAGGCTTGCAGGGCTCACATTCTGGGGCTAAAAGTAGCCATGTAGCTGTTCTGGCTCGGGCTGGAGCCCAGGGTCTGAAACCTGGAGCAGGGAGGGTCTCAGAGCCTGGACACCAGGCAGAGCCCAAACGTCTCTACTAACGTTTTTTAGCCCCGCAGCACAAGCTCCAGGAACCTAAGTCAGTTGACCTGGGCTCTAAGACTCGCTGCCACTTAGGTTTTTTTTACTGCGTAGATGCTCAGAGATGTAAGGAGAGTTCTTGTTGCCCTTTGCTCCCTTGCAAGGGTACATAGTCTAAGTTACAGTTTAGCCCTGGATGGCAGCAGGATCAGGATTGTCTGTATCTGCTGCTCCAGCCGACATGCTCAATGTTTCCTGGATTGGGCACAAGACTGCAGCAGGAATAGCAATAAAAATGAGCCTTGTAAGATCAAAACTGTTGTTCCTCTAATGCAATACATTAAGGGTACGTCCACACTACCCGCTGGATCGGCGGGTAGTGATCGATCTATCGGGGATCGATTTATCGTGACTCATCTAGACGTGATAAATCGGTCCCCGAACGTGCTCCCTGTCGACTCCAGAACTCCACCAGGGCGAGAGGCGGAAGTGGAGTCAACAGGGGAGCCGTGGCTGTTGATCCCGCGCCATGAGGATGGGAGGTAAGTCGATCTAAGATACGTCGACTTCAGCTACGCTATTCTCGTAGCTGAAGTTGCGTATCTTAGATCGATCCCCCCTCAGTGTAGACCAGGCCTAGGTGTGTCTGGTTTATTCACTTAGGTTAGTAGTCTCCAGGGGTGAAAGTGAGTTAAAGGACTTACCAGTATGCCGGAGTCCTGGGCAGGGGCGTGGCCTCAACCGGAAGAGGCAAGGCCTTTAAATCAAGATTTAAAGGCCCGGAGCTACCAGCTGCAGAGGCGTCTGGGAGCCCTGGGGCTCAGAGGCAATTTAAAGGGAGCCCCGGGCCCTTTAAATTATCAGCCTGGGGAAGCTTACCGTACTGGCTTACTTTCACCTCTGTCTCCTGTACTTCTTAAGTTTTCTTCTATCAGAATGTAAGCAGAGGAACAGATTTCCAGTTCCTGTCCCTAACATGCTGTGTAGCCTGCAATGGACATTAAATGAAGACTATTGTCTGGGGTTTCTCCACCACCATTTTAACATTTAAAACCAGCACAGGTCAGCTGCATTAGACACAGAAAACACACAATAAGTGACTTGACATGCAGCTTGACACTCTAAGGAGCAAGCAGGTCCACCAGTTGCCCACAATAAAAGAACATTCCTAATCACAGATATTGAATAATTCACTCTACAGCATCCCTGCAAGGCAGTGTTCCCCATTTCACAATTGGGGAAATAAGAAAAAGATTAAGCAATTTGCCCAAGGTCACAGAAAGAGTAATTGTTAGTGCAGGGATTACACTTCAGGAATTTATTGCTTCAGGTCCTATGTGCAGACGACTGGATCAGTCTCTCTGGCACTCTAGCAAGTAGAGCTGCTTATTCTTCCAATAAAATACTAAACCAAATACTCTGACCTTTTCCAGTTTTATCAGATGAAGCATTTTCTTAACTACACATAATGGAGGAGGGGAGGAAATAGCAGACTGGAGCTGGTATGCTCAATGCTTGTATAAGAGGATTTTCCTTGACCCATTTATGGATCTCTTATTAACTGGCCTACTACAATACTGGACTGAGGATTCAATGACTCGAGGAAGGCTTTGCAAACACTGTTTGCATGCAACAGTAATAAGGAACTTGTATTTTGATGGCAGCCGCAGCGTGGGTGGATTTATGTAATTTGCAGTGTCCCACGTGCCTCGGTGGTGTATTGATTGCTTATAAAACAAATACTATAAATGAGCTGTGATTGACTGAAGTAAGCTTATGGAAATCTTCTGAAAGGTGATATGCAAATTTCAGTATCTTTTGGACTATTTTAATTATTCAGTGGCCCCATGGATTTCCTGATTATCAGTGGAGAAAGAGAACTTCTGCTCCAAAAATATATCAACTTTTTGCAGCCAAGGAAAATCCCCATTAATTCTAATAGTATTCAATCTTTTATCCTCTTCGTAGGCTAGTTGCGAGAGTACAACAAGCCCAAACGCTTGAGAAGGTTTGACATTCCATCCAGTAAAGAGTAGGGATTCTTGAACTTTTTAAATGAGGAGACCCAGCAATGTGTGACCAGCTAGCTCTTGGTGGACAAACAGCAAAGTCTCTGTGGACCACTGGCAGTCCAGAGACCACAGTTTTGGGAACCACTGCAGTAGAGAGTGGTGGTACTTAGTGGTATTCTAATGGTCCTGTGCTCTTGCCTATAATTGTTGTTTAGTGGCATTCTGAAGCAGATGGAGTTTTCCCCCCATAGCTTGCATATTCATTCCCAGCAGCAGGACATTCCAATAGTTGAGTCAGGCAGTTGTGAAAATGTGACTCACACCATGTCTATCAGAACAGGATGCAGTCTCCTGTCTAGCTGCAAGTGGATGATAACATCTCTAGTGGCTGTTGCTATTTTGGCCTTTAAGATCAGCAGGGAGTTCAGAAAGACCCCCAAATGGTGTGCCCTATTGATGATCTGTGATTTGATTCCTCAGCAACCAGCGGTGATAACTTTTCCCATTGGCATTGCCTCTTTACTTCTGGGATTCAGTCAGCTGTTCTTCACACATGTTCTGCTTTCACACAGACACTGGGATAGCTGGGAGGTGGTTATTTCTGCACTTAATAAGAAGGAACTGCACAGCTGTGCATTACCTGTGTACTGCTGGCATCTGAGACCCTGGCATCTGACATTCTGTCCTAGTCATTTTAAGTGAATGTTGACTAAGAAGAGGAAAAGGACAGAGCTCTGTGGGTCCCCAGCAGCTGAGAGCTCAGGTGGCTGAAGTGCAGATGCTTATCAAACTGTCTGGGTTTGGTCTGAAAGGAAGGACTGTTGCCATCTCAAGGCACTTCCATTTATCCCCACAAGACCTCTAAGGCAGGTCAGCAGCAATTTGTGGGTGACTATGTATGACACACCTGCAGTATCAGCAGGAAAAATGTAACCAGGAACAGAGCATACCATCATGTAAAGCCAGCGGTCTTCAATAATTAGCAAAGGTGGTAAAAAAACAACTACATGAGTTAAATTGCTCTATAGGTCTTGGATCTCAAAATGTTTCATTTAGAAAGCATGGCACAGCAGATGGTGACCATTCCATTCTCAGGGCCTTTCCTCCGTGAGGCTGTCCTTGAGATCCAAAGTGTTTGACTGTTCTTGTGAGAACTCTTTTATTGGACCAACTTCTGCTGGTGAGAGAGACAAGCCTCCAAGCCACTCTCTCTCCCCAACAGAAGTTGGTCCAATAAAAGGCATTACCTCCCCCACTTTGCCTTCCTAATATCCTGGGACCTGACAACACTGCGTACATGTGAGAATTGTCTTTTAAGGAAAGGGTGTTTGTGAGATTTTATGGAAATGGCAACCCATTGCTTTTGAATCCCTTAACTGTGTTCAATAAAAGGTAGCTTTACCCTCAGACAGCTTTATCTGGAATGTACAATTAATTAATTAATTTGAATTTTTTACCCTGGAAAGGTCAGCTCCGGCACACCATTGGTTTTCTCCAATATTGCATCTAATCTGACGCTGGCACAAGGCTGTCAAGTGACTTGCTTGAGGTCTCACAGTGAATTCCAACTTTATTAGCACTAAAGATGCTCATTTCTTTCAATCCTCTGCTCTAAATGCTAGGCCATGTGACTTCTTCGTTTGCATAGTATTTCCTGACAAGATGACTATTAAGTAACATCAAAGCTCATATTTCCCTACCGCAGAAGAGAATGAGGGGCAGCCATGTCCAAGGAAACCAACATATCTGGCTCCAGTGGAATCAATTACTTCATAGAATCAGAGAAGATTAGGGTTGGGAGAGACCTCAGGAGATCATCTAGTCCAATCCCCTGCTCAAAGCAGGACCAACTAAATCATCCCAGCCAGGGCTTTGTCAAGCCGGGCCTTAAAAACCTCTTAGGAGGAGATTCCAACACCTCTCTAGGTAACCCATTCCAGTGCTTCACCACCCTCCTAGTGAAATAATGTTTCTAATGTCCAACCTAGACCTCCCCCACTGCAACTTGAGACCATTGGTTCTTGTTCAGTCATCTGCCACCACTGAGAACAGCCTAGCTCCATCCTCTTTGGAATTCCCCTTCAGGTACTTGAAGGCTGCTATCAAATCCCCCCTCACTCTTCTCTTCTGCAGATTAAATAACCCCAGTTCCCCAGCCTCTCCTCATAAGTCATGTGCCCCAGCCCCCTAATCATTTTCGTTGCCTTCCACTGGACTCTCTCCAATTTGTCCACATCCCTTCTGTACTGGGGGGACCAAAACTGGACACAATACTCCAGGTGTGGCCTTACCAGTGACAAATAGAGGGGAATAATTACTTCCCTTGATCTGCTGGCAACACTCCTACTAATACAGCCCAATATGCCATTGGCCTTCTTGGCAACAAGGGCACACTGCTGACTCATATCCAGCTTCTCATCCACTGTAATCCCCAGGTCCTTTTCTGCAGAACTTCTGTTTAGCCAGTCAGTCCCCAGCCTGTAGCAGTGCATGGGATTCTTCCTTCCTAAGTGCAGGACTCTGCACATGTCCTTGTTGAACCTCGTCAGATTTCTTTTGGCCCAGTCCTCCAATTTGTCTAGGTCACTCTGGACCCTATCCCTACCCTCCAGCGTACCTACCTCTCCCCACAGCTTAGTGTCATCTGCGAACTTGCTGAGGGTGCAATTTATCCCATTATCCAGATCATTAATAAAGATGTTGAACAAAACTGACTCCAGGACCGACCCCTGGGGCACTCCGCTTGATACTAGCTGCCAACTAGACATCAAGTGGTTGATCACTACCTGTTGAGCCTGACAATCTAGCCAACTTTCTATCCCCCTGTAGTGGAGTGGTTACCCCGTTCCTGCCCTGAAGAGCTTAAAACAGCTCTGGGAGAGGGCTGTGGCAGGGAAAAAGCTGGGCTGATTGGGAAAGCAGCCACGGCTGTAGCCAGTGCAATCAGGGAGCAGCTGGCCCTTATAAGAGGGCGGTGGGCCAGAAGGACAAAAACACACCCTGTCTAGCTTTCTAGAGAGAGAAGGACCTGGCTGCCTGGGAAGCTGAGGAGGGTTCCTAGGGTGGAGCAGTGCTGGGGAAGGGCAGAGGGAGCTAGGGATCTCCAACCTAGCAAAGCCCCAGGCTGCTGGCCAAGTAAAAAGCTCACAGAAGAGTACTAGGGCTGCAGAGGGGCAGCCCAGGAATAGGCAGAGGCAGCTGGTCCAACCCCCCTTGCCGATGATGAGTGGTTTACAGACTGCCGTCTGCCCCAGTGAGCCGAGGCTAAAGGGAGACTGGCAGTAGCCACTGAGGCAAGGTGGGTATAGGGGGTGGGGAGTTCCGCAAAGATAGGGGGTATGCGGTGGGCAGAACCCCTGGGCAAAGGGCACCGGGGTCCGGGAGAGACATGGGGGCAAGCGGCAGGCGAGACACCAGCCTGCAGAGGGCGTTCCGGGCTGGAAGAACTAATTCCCAAGACAACCAGCGGGAGGCGCCGCACTGGTGAGTCATTGCCCCGCTACACCACCTTATAGTCCATTCATCCAATCCATACTTCTTTAACTTGCTGGCAAAAATACTGTGGGAGACTGTATCAAAAACTTTGCTAAAGTCAAGATATATCACATCCACCACTTTCCCTATAGCCACAGAGCCAGATATCTCATCATAGAAGGCAATCAAGTTGTTCAGGCATGACTTGTCCTTGGTGAATCCATGTTGACTGTTCCTGATCACCTTCCTCTCCTCCAAGTGCTTCAAAATGGATTCCTTGAGGATCTGTTCCATGATTTTGCTGGGAATGAACCCTCTAGGATCAGATGGTTCCAGTGGAAGTGCTGAGATATGAAATACTAGTATTATGCAACTGCCATGGAAATGGAGGCAGAGTCTCTACAGAAGTCTGTAGCTATATCGAGTGAGTCAAATCTTTGGCTTACTGTACTAGAATATCAATACACGAACTAGCACTTCATTCGCTGGAGAATGAGAAAATATCTTTGATGTTCAGGATGGTTCAGATCATATTTTAGAAGGAAGTCAATCACCCATTCATTAGCATAGCAGTGAATACCCTACCATCAAAAAAGTGCCACAACCTGGGAATTTAACTATGTACTCTTTCTCCCTTAGATAACACGCTGAAGTGACCCGTGTCTTGAGGAGTGGGGTAGTGGGAGAGAGTAATTTACACTACCATTTTTAATAATCTCCTATGTAGCACCTTTAGTATATGGAATCATAACCCTTTGAAAACTTGGCCTTAACATGGCTTCTCTAAAAGGCAGATTAGCTCCTAAAATGACAACACGTTAGAAAAAAAATGAGGCTGATATAGAAACATTTTATTTGATATAATTTGTGCAATTTTCTTTCAGTAAAATTATATTTTTGGAGTGAGGTCGAATACGTGCTTTCATTTTGGATTTTCAAGTATCCACTTTTCACCCCTAGACTAGTTATAAGAAGCCATTTCTGGTTGGACTTCCTGCCATGAGCAGTGAATTTTCATTACCTGACGTATGTATAATCAAATAGATAAAGAGCTACATTAGGTAATGAGATACAATATGAGCAGAACCCTGGAATATATACGTCACTTCAAGGCTAACTCCCGTGGCAAGAATTTTTGTGACTTTTGGGGCAACGAGAACATGTCCCCCATCCACAATGCTGCACCTTCAGTCAAACTTTATCTTGATTTCTGAATTGCAGGAGCACTGAAGGCTATTCACAAATTCATGGTCAGGTGAGCACACTCTGGATCAGGAATGTATGGAACCCTTTCTGTGGGAATACAGACTGGTCCAGAGCCTGGGCTATGGTTGAAGAGTGCACAGCACAGAGGGTAGCCTGAGCAGTTCCCTCATCCTGGACTGACTGTGTGTGGTCCAGTCCTCTGGCATAATTTAGAGAAGCCTGCAGTTATACCAGTTCCAAATGACTCAAAGGGACTGAAAAAGCAAGTGGGGATTGGCAGGACATATTGATTCCTGGCCACAACACCTATACTAGTAGCAGTGGTTGGGAAGGTAGGATAGGATTTTCTGTGCCAGCTCTAGGCTATCAGAAGATGCCCACGTACCTCCCACGGCCAGTTAAACCAGACTTAGGGTCACATCACACTGGAGGATCTAGGCCTGTGATTATTATCTTACTTCTAATGTACTTGAAAAGAGTTTGGAGAAAAAAAATACACCTCCAGCGCCAAACAAAATGAAGTTGGTATTTCAAGCTTAGGAAGCATGCATCACTCTTCAAGAACTTGTTTAAGGATGGTGTGTGATGTCAGTGTTATGAATCACATCACATCCGCTAGCGCATCACCAGCTGCAACACCCTTATCAAATTGGCAGCTGGAAACAGAAGCAAGAAAATAGAAACCTAGAGGGTTGAAACGGGGGGTTTAAAAGCACTGGGGGTTTGAAAGAAATAATCTGAATTTGTTCTGAGAGACTTGGGACTAGATCCCAACTACTTCACTATGGGTGCGCAGGAAGGGTGGGGAGGCTTGAGAGAGTCTTTTCCCTGCACTTGTACATTCACCCACACACCCAAAAAGGCAGCCATGATGGTGGTGCATCCATTCTATAGGCTACATTCAGAGCTTGTGGTGCAGTAGCATCTGTATGGGCAGTATGAAATACCAAATGTGGTTTAGCAGCTGGGAAGGTGGTGGTAGCAGTGGGAAAAGGGTGGTGTAGGGAACAGGCAGAAAGGCTGACGAGGATGCTGCTTCAGGGAAAAAGGGTGTGGCCGGGCTGTGGGTAGCCGGGACACTTGAAAAGCTGGTCCAAGATGTTATAAAGTGCAATGAGTGGTATAACAAAGTCAGATATGTTGGCTCTAAGGGAGCATAAAGAACAGTGAAGTACTCATTTGTGGAAACAAGCACATTCAGCATGGCTCAGGTAACCACTGCATCATAACAAAACCATAAAGGCATATTTCAAAAGCAAGTAATCAAGTGTCAGTGGGCTGGCACTATGCTTTGTATTTAAACTGAAAAGAAAAGAAGTAAGCCATGTAGAACACAGTATGCGGGCACATCTTTACTGGAGCATTACAGAAGCTGGTGGGTGGCAAACTCGACAAGTGCATACACTTAGACATGCCATAGAATCTGCGGTTGCTGTTGACAGCTACAATTAATACCATTAGTGAGCAGCAGCAAGGGAGGGGAAAACCAAAACCAAATCCCAGACTACTGATTTAAATGACCTAACTTTAGTCACCTGACCCTGCAATCAAACCTGCTCTTTCCTGCCTGCAAACTCCTGCTAAGTGTGTTAGTGAGGGCAGCCACCGCTGAGGGAACTGACAACACTACAGTGGGCTATGTTACAGATAGACAGCAGTAACTCGGAAAAAATACAACACACATTCCCACCTCCCACCCCCACACCAGTTTTATGTGATTTGGATGATCATAAATGATTCCTGTCTAGATGAATGTTGAAAACACCCTCCAGTAAGTGTAATTTATTACATTATGGCCTGTTAACAACATAGCTTAATAAAACAAAAGCAATATACAATATGTAAGGTAAGCACAAGCAACACAGAATAACTTTGATTTAGAGTTCATTGTGCTTTTGTACACCCTATCAAGAGGAACACAGTATATTAGGGATATCATCCTAACCTGGATGAGGAATGGCAACACATTTTCATTTCCCAGTCTGGACTAAGAACTCTGCAGTCATAATGAAACATGGACTTGCTTTCACATCTGTAAAAGGTAACAAAATGCATTTTAAATATAATGGCCTGATTTTCATTTACACTAAGGTCCCTTTAAAATTGACCTGGCCATGTAAAGGGGAATTTATTGTAAATGAGATTAAGAGCTGGTGTGTTTCCATTATGATTCCTTATTTAGCCCATTTTGCAACCAAACTCTTTTTAAATAAAAATTGCAACAGAGCAATCTTGAATTTTATACCTATAGATTTGCAGTCTGCTGCTCATCAGCAAACATTTCTTGTGACTATGACACGTCTAAGCATGTGGTGCATGTTTTTATTTCCAGATGCCAGACACTTCAAGTCTGCCATTGGCAGAGGGCCTCACATTTGGATTGTATTGATATCACTGTGATATACACTGCCAGAGTGCCATTACAACAGCACATTGCAATGCAAACTCCTATATACTGGTGCATCACAGCATGACACTTGTGGTGTCAATTTAGATTGTGTCTGAATTCTATTGCCTACTTACACGGCTCCTCAGACTTTTCTGTTCCCCCAAGTCTAACCCAATGCCCATTATAATTCTTGACTGTAGCACCCATAACAGAGCCTATAGAATCTGTTCACACATTACTTTCCCTGCTACTGTACATATATTCCAATTTGTTATTACAATATCAAAGTTCTTGTTTAAAAGAGACATCAACTGGAAATCTAGTCCATTTTAAAAATACTTTAAAAATGCAATGTACTATACCCGCCTGAGTCCCAGGCTGATGTGTGATTAAAAAACCATTCAGATCTACACAAATAGACAAGGAAAAATGACTGACAGTGCTACCAAGTACACAAAGTAAACAACTGAAAAAATAGAGGAAAGGGATGCTTTTTCATAAACCTAGTTTAGTTTTAGGCATCGCAGATGTTACTTGTAACAACAGCTGGTACAAACTTTACAGAAAGTATATGATTTTTGAGTTGATGTTCCTTTAAGCATCTTTCCTTGCCTAATAACGAAAAACAAATATGGGGCTAAATTCCTAGCACAACAATGTATATCTAGAACAACTCTACTTAAATCAATGGAATTTCTCCAGATTTACGGCGGCATAACTGGAAGAAGAATCTGGACCATCAAATGAATGTTTTTTGTTTTTTAGCGATCACAAGATAAGGTTTGTGATGGCAAAAGTTATAAAGGAATAAAATCCTGCTAAAGACATTTGAAAAAAATCTTGCTACTCACTGTCTCACACTCAGATCATTTTGAAAATGAAACGCTATACAAGCACAAAAAGTGATTATGCTACTCGCAGCCTCAAGCTATTCTGACTTCACTGGATGCCTTACAAGCAGCTATTGTTCTTGGAGATCGCCTGCAACTTGCTTCCCAAGATAGTTTTGCTGCAAGAGAAAGAGAGAGTCTGATACATCAGTTTAGCCATCTTTAGTAGTATCTAGTATGAAATGTGCAGTGGGTGTGAGAGAGATGGAAGAAAACAGTCCTGTCATGTGACTACTGTTGACTTATTTTTACTCTGGGCCCAAGTATCTAGGCCCTACTATGAACCGCTCTAACCCCTGCCTCCATCTCCATCTTCCAAAACCTCCTTACATCCCACTCCATGAAAAACAAACTTCCCTTATTTTGGTTATGGTCTTTTTGTTCCAGATTGCAAAAAACATATTTGATCACCCCTTACAATTTCAGGTACAAAGCCAAGTGCATGCGTGCTGCTAAGACAGTGATTATAGATATAGTAGCTGTTTCAACAAACCTTTGGAGATGGAGTATTGGAGATAAGAATTTCTTGATTTCCACTGTGGCCCTGACCCAAAGCCTACTGGAGTCATCTGAAAGTCTCTCAATTGATTTCAGAGGGCTTTGGATAAGCCTCTGTGTATGCTTTTGGGTTTGGAGCAAACAGAAAGCCTATCACATGAGCGAGATAAGGTGGGGGAGGTAATATCTTTTATTGGACCAACTTCTGTTGGTGAGAGAGACGAGCTTTTGAGCCACACAGAGCTCTTCTTCGGGTCTGCATGGCTCAAAAGCTTGTGTATCTCACCAAGAGATGTTGGTCCAGTCAAAGATATTACACTATATCACACTGTAGGCAGGGCCATCAAGAAGATTCAGGGGGCCTGGGGCAAAGCAATTTCGGGGGCCCCTTCCATAAAAAAAAGTTGCAATACTATAGAATACTGTATTCTCGTGGGGGGCCCTGCAGGACCTGGAGCCTGGGGCAAATTGCCCCACTTGCCCCCACCCTCTGGGCAGCCCTGACAGTAGGCCTGAAAAACAATTGAGGCCAAAGCTCTCCTAGAGATGAGCATTTATAGAAATGGGTGAACAGATGCCTCAGTGTTTCTTTTCTTGGTTTAGATTTAAGTCAAAGAACAGACTACACATACTATATCATAAATCAGATCTTTGCTTGAACCAATAGTTCACACTAATGTTTTTGATCTGGAAAACAGTAAAATGCCTCTGGAATTTTGTTTTGTAATCTGTGACATCGCGGCAGCAGAAAATGAAAACAAAAGAGGCAAAACATGACAAGGGAAAATGTGATCTGTAGAAAAACAGAAGAGTAACCCCAACTCAGATTTTGTTTTCATGTTGCTTTCAAATCACAGTCTGCAGAACAGCTTGTTATTATGTTCAGCCAGCCTTGATGTGCAGTTTCAGGTACTACACTGTCCTCTAACGCCTCTCCCAACAGGATTCATTTGAAGCAATTATATTAATATTATATTCTTACAGGAGCGCAGTCAGGCATGCAGGGACAGAAAAACAATCCACCAAGAAAAAACCCACCACACCCAGCCTATACATCAGAGACATGAGCGAATAAATATTTATTTTGTTCATGTGAATTGGAGGGCAAAACAATAACATTAAGGTGTGGTCTATGGCTTGCAGATGCAGGAAAATAAAACAGACAAAGTTTAAATGAATGGATCACAGCAGTAACATTCCCCAGCAAACTCTATGTAAGCGTTTACTGGGAGAAAACTTGAAAAGTCTGTATTTATACAACATGAAATTTATTTCCCATTCCCCCCAATGTTTGTGTTCTGCACTTAAAATCCTGTCTTTACTCCTTAGGATGGGAGCCAGGCTGCTAGGAGGAGCTGGGACAGGGAGATAAGAAGGTTTCTAGTACTGAGAGAAGAGACTGGACGGCGTGATGTATGCCACCCCTCCCCTTGGAGGGTCTTGAAGCAGGAGGAAGAACCAGCCACCCCTCCCCTTGGAGGGTCTTGAAGCAGGAGGAAGAACCAGCACTAAGTTGGTAGAGTGAGGTACCAGGGGAGCAATAAGATGGGACGAAAGCATGAGATTCTCTGTCTCTTTGGAGAGAAGGCGTGTTCTGATGCTAGGACTAGGGAAGGGCTAGGGATGGGGAAGACATGTTTTGGGGAGAGAGGAAGGCCTCAGAAGTAGAGGGAAGTGCTGTAGGGCTGTTGTTGGAGGAAAGAGAGGAGAGGAGAGGCAAGAGCTGAGTTTACTTGACTCCCACCTCTCAGCTGAGAATGTTCAGGTGGATGAATAGAAGAGTTTGCTACCTCTTGCAGCCCAGCTTTTCTTCTGTTTGATTCTGCAGTGAAATCACCATATTGTGTGTATGACTTCATATTCCTATTGTCACGGGAGGGATGTGACATTACCACATGAGTAAGGCTATGTTTATGTCAGGGAAGTCATGGAATCCAGATCTCCCTGGCATTCTCTGCTGCAGGACTCTGGAGCTGGCAGCCAGCAGGGCCCTGGCAGGGTTCCAGTGACAGGCGACAGCAGTGACAGGTGTGTGTGTGGGGGGGGGGGGGGCTGCAAGGTTCCAGGTGACAGACTCCTGAGGGGCCTTCTCAGGGTTTCAGGGATGGTGACAGCCTTATATGAGGAAGGGATAAGGAGGGGGATGCCTTGGGTGAATGGCTGGGGGTGTCCCCGTTTCTCTGGAAATATAGTCACCCTGTAGCTCCCAGCTGCTGGGGGCGTAGAGGCCCCGCCCTGCAGCTTCCAGCTGCAGTGGGCAGAGGGGGAACCAGCCCCACAGCTCCCAGCTATCGCGGTGGCAGGGGAAACCATGGAGCCACAGCAGCAAAAGTTACAATCAGGTCACGGCTTCCATGAATTATTTTTTATTGCCCATGACCTCTCTGTGACTTATTGCCCGTGACAAAATCTTAGCCTTATGCATCATTATTCCACCATGAGATCAAATAGGGATAATATCCTGAGTAGTTAGCAAATATGGTAAAAAAAATACTAAATCTACAAGGGCCTATTCTCATTTACACTCAGGACCCTTTGAACTACTCTGGCGTGGAAAGGGGCCTTAAAGTGATATAAAGGAGAGTGGTGCAAAAGGGCATTAGTTAAAAAATGAGAATTAGGCCCATAAAAACATAATAGTTTAAAATGTAATCATAATACTCAAGAGTTGTACCTCAGTACGAGAATCATTCTCTAAGACAACAGAGCGGGGAGCTGCATCAAAACTGCTGATGGTTTATTTAACTCAGGGAACGGGCTAGAGTTACCAAGGCCATTCGTTGGGGTCTGCTTCTCCTGCAGAACCACAGAACAAGAAACAGAACCTCCTCCAACCTCTGCAGCGAGCTGCTTATTGGGGATTTCTGAACTTCAGTGGACCTACCGGTGAAAGCCCCTCCATTCACTAGACTCACATGCATTCACACAGAATCCACCTGTTTGCTTCAACTCTAGGTAGCACCAAAACTGCTCATCATTCTAATCAACCCAGAATGTGTTCCTCTGTTTCTGCTCTGAACTCGTTGCTAAATTTAGTGCAAAGGACATTCAGGAGAGAATGCATTTTCTAAGAAACATTCCATGGAAGAGTTATCAGAACTTATTTAAACCTTAAAAAAAAGGGTTAGTTTGGGTTTGATGCAGCTAGACCCTGGTTTAATCCAAACAGTTCACCCAACCCTACTTGAAAACCTTTGTGACTGCCCCTCAAACTAATCAGCACAGTGATTAACACATTGTGCACTGCTGTAGTTTCTTCCATAGGCGAATCTAAGACTTTTAGAAAGGTTAGTTGAATGAATCCCCCACAATACCCCTGTGAGGTAGGCAGAGATTACTAATTCTATTTTATAGCTGGAGAAACAGGCACAAGAGAGATTAAGTGACTTTCCCAAGGTCACACAGGCTCTGTGGTAAAGCTGGGAATAAAACCCACATCTCCTGATTTCCAGTCATGGGCTTTAACCACAAAACTATTTTTCCTCCCAAGAGAGGTTAAACAACCAACATTCATTCATCTGTTAAAATACAGACAAAATAAAACCTAGATTTCAGCTAGATGGTGCCTTACATCAGAATTGGCCGATAACTGATCTGTAGTCTCCCTGCACATGGGTTCTTAATGTCAAATGTTATCTTTCAGGGTTGTTGATTCCCCCTCCCATAACATACTGAGGCTCCAGAGATATGGATAAGCTTTATATGATCCGCATCCAAACTTCAGGACCTTTACAGGAATGGTACCATCTGAACCTCTCAAGGTCCATTTGTTACTATACAAAATGAGAGATCAAGGGGCATTCAGCAAGTGGCAGAATAAAAGGAGAATAGTATTTAGACTTGTCAATGGGATTTCCTTCTGCTTCGGTATAGCACTGAATAAGTAACTTTAATTAAAACACTCCTAGCTTTACAAGCAACCAAGAACTTTTTATTAATCTATAACCAGCTCTGTTGAAATTAAAGGGTGTTGGCTTGTGGGCACTGTAGATCGTAGGACCATGAAAGTGAGAACTAGAATTGAGCAAATAATCGCAACTAATGTTTTTTCATGAATTTCACCTTTTGGCTGTGAATTGTGCAATAACAGATTGAAAAATTATCTAATGTATTCATTATTTACAGTCATTCAAGAATCATCTTGGTGAATAAAATTTCTACTCTTCTGTCTAGTCCATTGCAAATAATCACAATGTGAGCGGGGGGGAGGGGGGGGATAGCGCAGTGGTTTGAGCATTGGCCTGCTAAACCCAGGATTGTGAGCTCACTCGTTGAGGAGGCCACTTAGAGATCTAGGGCAAAATCAGTACTTGGTCCTGCTAGTGAAGGCAGGTGGCTGGACTCGATGACCTTTCAGGGTCCCTTCCAGTTCTGTGAGATAGGCAGTTTGAGCTGTGTCTGTTAATGACATAAGTAAGGTGTTTTTCTCCTCTATTTTCTGACTGAATGACTTATGAAAGTAACCAGCACAATGTGAATTTTACAACAAATACACATTTCAAAATGCACTGTTGGTCAGTATGTGAGCATTTGTGTTTAACATTCACCATTTGCAAGTATTCAAGCTAGTAAATAAATAAAAGCAGAAATCAAACTCAAAAGGGACTTGATCAGATCAAAATTCTCTTTCAAATGCAAACATATATTCATGGACATTTTTTCCCCTCTATTGACTCAGCTCTTCTGGGCAGTAGAGACATCAAGATAGAGCAATTTTGGCTCACAGAGGTTCTTGTGAATCTTTTCCTATTTCAGTTGGATGGTTGTGTACCACCAAACTCTGCACTGAAGTTTGGATCCAATGGAGCTCCCAACAGTCAATGCCAAACTCAGTGAAAACCACCAAGTTCACTACTCAATTAAAATAATCATACTCAGTTGAAACCATCTGATTTCACTGTGAAACTGGGCACTGGTTCACTGGAAAGAGCAATTTTTTCCCTATAAATTTATAGTTTAGAGTTTGGAAGGAAATGTGAAACCAAGCAAGTTTTATGTGTCTTAGGTTTCATAATGAAAGTACCTGGCTGCTCTACTGAGCAGTTTTAGCTTAATGTGTGAATACTGAAGGCTTATCTACTCTGACATTTTTCTTCAAATTCTCCACCATTGAACTATGCTGGTGCAGCCCCACCTAGTGTAGACTGACGCTGCTCTTTTAACCATGTCATCTAAATCTGCTCTGAACTTATTAGACAAAGCAGCGAGGCTACATTAGTGCTTCCACCAGTGCAGCTCTACCAGAAGCAGCACCAATGGTAGCAATGGTGAGAAATTTTAGGAGGAAAACGCTAGTGTATACACACCCTCTAATTAGAGGCCATAACCTCTAATTTTAAGAGGCAACCTTCAGACAGTTTGGAAATTAATGACAAAGAACACTTACAACTGACTTTTACCCTAAACAAATAAGTATCTGACTACCAAAGCTCACAGGGGGTTGAAGGATTAATTGGTTCAAGTTTGTAAAGTACTTTGAGACCTTTGGATGGAAGGTGGTATAGAAAAGCAAAATATTTAATTTTCAAGAAAGCATAAGCAAATTCCCCTCCCATCCACTGTAGCTATAGCAGATAGACAACAATTCAATGCATGAAGTACCCTCTGTTCAAAATCATAGGGGTAGGAATTTTCAGTCAAAGTTGAATGGCTGGACGCACCTTCATGAAAACATACTAGTTAATTGCAATGGACTAAACCACTGCAGCATCATTACTATAGGTTGTAGTGGTTTATACCACAGCTGCTAAATAATTATTTTATATAAGAACTCAATTCCTTAGGGCTTCATAATGAAAGAAAATACCTTGCTCACAGGGGCCCAAATCCTGCTCACCTTCCACAGATGAGTAGTCCCATTGACTGTGAGCTGTCACTGCAACCGCTCTACTAATACGCACTGCATCAGGACAAGTGCTCTGGGTGTATTTGTTAGGTTAGGCTGAGATCAGAAGTGGCCATTGTAATGGATTTGTCTGTGTACAGTACTTCATAGGAAGGAAAGTACTGCTGGATTGGAGATGTCAAAAAATGGTGAGCCTTAAAAATATTTTTAACTAGCTCTCTAATATGAGCCTGTTTCCCTGAAACTGGATGCTAGTACAATGGAAACACTTTCAGATTAACATCGAAGTAGCCTACATGATAAAAGCCTTTGTTCCCATGTGTGGTATCAAAAGCTCCCTCTATGTTTAAAGAAGTGTTACAAAATGTTAGTGTTGTTGAGTTTCTTGGTTTATTCACTCATTCTCCTGCTCTCATGGCCCTTTGAATTCAAAAAACATTCAGGCTTAATATTCCCAAAGTAGCTGCCTGCAGGAAATGTTACCCAGCTCTCAGCCTCAGAAATAACAGGGTCACCTGTTGATCTGAATCACCGAGGGGAGAAGGGGGCATTTTCAGTCTGTGTATTGCTGGGGAGGTTGGGGGCGGCTGCAGTGGTTGGCAGCAAAAGTGTGAGAATGACTGCTAAACCTCACACAAGTCACTCGCTGCTCTTCCCACACAGAGTGTGAGACATGAAAACTGTGATCTGGTGATTAGCAGAAAGTCTTCAACCCCTCTAGGAACAAACAATTAGAGCAGTACCCAAAACAAAATTTCCTTGGACTATTTATTAGGGACCTGATCCAAAACTCATTGAGGTCAGTGGAAAGAATCCCATTGACTTTAGTGTTCTGAATCAGAGCTTAAGTTGTTTAATTGGTCTACACTTAACATTTAGATTGACCTAGCTATGTTGCTCAGGGGTGGCAAAAATTCATATCCCTGAGTCCCATAGTTAAGCCGATCTTACACCCAGAGTATATGCATCTGGGTCAATTGAAGAATTCTTCCATTGACATATGTACCACTGCTCAAAGAAGTGGATTAGCTACATTGACAGAAAACCCCCTTCCACTGACGTAAAAAGCATCTGCACTATGGTGCTACAGCAGAATAGCTGCAGTTGTGATGCTGTAGCACCTGTGGTGCAGAAATCCTCTTATGCTTTGGAAAATAACTAAAGACACTTCCCAGTCACTCTGCTTTCCCCATGTGTGCCTGGAGTCATACCCACAAACATACTCATCCTGGCTGTGGACTTTCTGAACAGGTGAGGACAAGCAGGCTTCTCAACCATCTCTCGTTTTAGACCTGATTCCACCTGGCCCACACCAACCTGGTGTTTTTCATTTTTATTACGGATGCAGGAAACTCTGAATCAAAGTTTACTGGTTAGTCCCTGTTTTGTAACATTAAGGTCAGTGCAAAAGGGCAGTAAGGCTGGCATACAGAGCTAATCAGAGCTAATCTAGGGTGTTAATCAGAGATATGGCTCTTCACTCAGCACCTGATGTATATGCCCTACTTAGAACTGTGTGAAATTCAGCAGTTTTGCTTTCCAGGGGTCTGGGTAAAAATGTTCTTTCCTTTCAGTTTGTGTGGGTTTGCACCCCAGAGTTCAGATAAAACAAAACAGCACTGCAAAACTCCACTGCAGCTGCAAATAGGGCATGAATTCTAGACAAAACAATAAATTAGTCCCGAGTCATTCTAAAGGGTTTTGATTCAGGCACTGGTTAAGGATAGTCATGTAATTAAGGCACTGAGATGGAACTCAGAGTTGGGTTAAATTCCCACCTCTGCTGCTGATTGTGCCAAAAGCAGTGGGACATCAGTGCTGAAGTGCTTTTAAAAATCCCACAAGGAGCCGATTTGTATCTTTAGGCATGTAAATACCATTGAAAGTCTGGCTCTTAGTCTCTCTCTTCCTCAGTTCCCCATCTGTAAGATGGGCATAATAATATCTTCTTCCCTCCTAGGGCTGTTGTGGGGCTAAACTCATTCATATTTGTGAAGTGCAGTGGTGAGCACCATAGAAAAGCCTATGAATAAACTGATATGTTATTTCAATTTTCAGCTGTAATCCAAAATGGACCCCCAAAACAACCTTCTGGGTTTCTTGGCATGCTTTCATTTAGTGTTATGATCATTTCACACACCACTAAGTGTAATAACCACCTTCCCAGTCATGTTGTTGTATTAAAAACAAACATGAGTTATATGCAGTAATACATTAAAATAATGCCTTTACTGTTTTAGGCTTAGCATTTTATACAGAGCAAGAAGCACTCATTAATCTGTCTCTGGCAGCCAAGAAGGATTGAGACCGCTAGACAGTCAGACTGTGATCTAGTTGTTGGATATCTGATTATATAATGTTCTGACACTGTACAAAATGAGGAAGCTGATGGACATTACCCTACTCCACAGAGAAAAGAGGCTTTGATAACAAAGTGTAAGACAATTGTATACATCTCAAGTGAAAGTCTTGTGTTCTCATTCATCACCACCAACTTGGAAATGTATATCTCAGTTTAAAAAGTAAACTCAGAAATCACTCCTAGCTATATTCCTCTCTGCTGGATAAAAGAGCATGTTGTGTTTCATACAAGGATGGAAACTTATATATGACTTAGTACTGGTATTCTATGCATTCTCTTTCATATTGCTTTCCCTCCCTACCATGAAAAGTCTCTGTGGATGAATCAGTGGCTAGGTTCCTGACAACTAAGTACCTATTAATGCCTAGCTATATGATCACTCAGAATGTATTTGGATTATGCAGTACCTACACATTGCAGAAAACAATTGATGAATAGGGGGAAATGTTACACAGGAGTAATGCTATTTTCTAATGAGATTTTTACATTATGTACAATAGGAATTTAGCTATGTTAGGTGAATCAGATTCAAGGAGGACATTTTACCTGTTACATATTCATATGGGGACAGTCTACCTGCAGGGAATAATGATTCCTTATTAGATGCATTATTGTGAGAGCTTTATATAAAGTTGAATCGTCTGGAATGTACTGGCAGTGCTCATGGAGGATGGGCCCGAGAACTGACGTGAATGCATGTGAGAAAGTGAGCCTGAGCAACTGCAAAGACTAGGGAAAGAATTCGCTGCACTCTTGTGGGTTAGCCCTGCCAATTGGTGCTAGAGAAACTACTCCCCAGAATTTAAAGGAATGCTATCAATTTGAAAACTAGTCAGATACAGCTATACAGGTGCCAGCTACTCATTGATTGCTCTGTACACTGCATATCCAGCTTGTCTATGTGATTTGGGTGATTATTAAAGACAGCTAGTACATCCACTAGTATGGTACCAATGTATTGGTGTTCTTCTCCTCTACTGACATCTGAATTCTACAAGAAGAGGAGCAGCCTTGGGTGGATCATTCCCTAGTGGGTGAGTTCCTGGCCAGATGCACCAGGAGATGTACCTGTGAAAGCAGGACATAGAAGCCAGTCTGAGAAGATTAACAGACATCACTCCTTTACAGACAGCTCACCAACAAGCAAGGAGGGTGGTGTAACGGGAGCGTTGACCTTAGGGCAGTAACAATAAGCAGGACGGGGTAGGAGAAGTAGAACATGAGGACACTGAGGCTGTTTAGAGGGGAGCAATCCAGCATTTCACAGTGAGCTCTGTGCATGTTGAAAAAGTCGGACATAAGCAAGGGTACCTTTAAACAGGGATTGCTGGTGTGTGGGACTATCTGTACAGTGTGCTTGCAGAGAATGAGATGGTGGGGGAAGGATATTTGCTCTCTGGATGGCTTGTGAAGAGGTGTCCATATCCCCAGTCCGCAGTATAGTGTAAGAGTGCATTGTCCTGAATGGTGAATACAGGAGTTCTCTCCTGTTGGCTTGCTCTTCCTTGCAGGACTGCCCAATGTTGTGGCTTCCTCTGTTCATCTCTATGCCACAGGGTACATCTTTTATTAAAAATGTCTCACCTGTGTTGGCTTTGTTGAGGATCTGGCCCCATAGCCACTATTTTTGGGCTACAGACTTGTCCCTGGAGCAGGGAACCTGCAGAATGTTATGATGTGGGTGGGGTGGAGGGGATTACCTCCAGGGTGAGGATCTCTCTCTCATCCTATGTAAAATTGCTTTATGTTCCCTCCACTGGCCTGTCATCTTCAATGTCCTTATTGGACCCACCCCGTGCCCCATGACTCTCCTGCAGCAGTGACAGCTGCCATCCTGCCATGCTGAGGATACCAATAAGAGAAATGCCAAGGCAGGTGCCAAAGCCCCAACATAAGTGGTGCCAGAGCACCACAGAAATGTGCTGCAGCATCCGAGGCCAAAGCCCTCAAAAAAGTATAGTCACTGGTACCGTGGCTGAAAGGTGGGCACAGGGCATTATAGGGTACCAGGGAGGTATTGCTGGAAACTAGGAGTGCTGGAGACCAGTGGCGGCTCTAGACATTTTGCCGCCCCAAGCACGGAGGGTCCACTGGTCCCGTGGCTTCGGCGGACCCTCTGCAGGCAAGCTGCTGAAGGCACCCTGCCTGCCGCCCTAGCGGCGACCGGCAGATTCATCCCCCCCCCCCCGCGGCTTGCCGCCCCAGGCACGCGCTTGGAGCGCTGGTGCCTGGAGCCGCCCCTGCTGGAGACTGAAGAGGTGCCGCCTCCTGTGGGCAGCAACCGCAGTTAAGAAGGAAATTGACTAGAACATTCTGATGCCAGGGGGTGGCAACCGATGGTCAGCAGGGGCCTGGCTCATGCTCAACCCCATTGCAGTTGCTCTTCATGTCCAAAAGCCTTTACACCCTGGGGAATTCTGCCACAGTCATGCTGAAGAGGCAGACCCAGGTATCTGAAACCTTCACAGATGGTATTCTAAGAAAAACATCTGTATCTGAATGCAGATTGAGGGACTGGAGAAGGCATCCCTGCGTGGGTCTGTTGGGCTCATTGTAATGCCAGTCATTATTCTATCTGACTTTGCTTGGGCTCCCAGGTTGATATATCCAATATTAATGAGGCATTTATTCTCAATCAAGGAGCTCTAAGAGTATGCATTTACTTCTAATGGGTTGTGCAGTTAAATTAATTAATATCATTTAATCTTTTCATTTTGGGGAGAATGATGTATGGCAGGAATTTCTTTTCCCGCTTGAGCAGTATATGAATAGCCGCAGACTGAATATTTGTTCTGCCGGCGAGCCTGCTAATTAGTGTGGGTCTGAACAAAAGTACCAAGTGCACAAAAACTGGCATGTGCTTCTCAGTAAGTACTGGGGGGTATTAGTGACATGAGACGCAGCACTAGTAGAGCCATGAAATTAATAGCTGGTACACTGTGAACTAATCAAAGGAAATACAGTTTCTCATGGCTGGTGGAATTCTCTGCCATCGTGAGATCATTGAATATAATGCTCTGGTTGAATGGTCTGATGACCATCAATAACATTTGTAGTTATATATGCTAAAGTAACAATAGTCAAATCTCATGCGTCAGGCACTCTCCATATCAGGTACTAAGTCCCCGACATGGCGATGCAGAACCTTTCTGCTGATGGACCCTACCAGCCAGATGAGGTAGTGCTTATTGCTCCAGCTCAGAAATATAGAAGGGTTGAGAGTTGCAGAGGGAACTAAGGTGCAGGAACAGAAGAATCCTTTAGGGGAACAGCCAAGCTCAGGCTGATGAGTGTTTATTTGATAAGTGAACAATAAAACTTCAGGAAGGGATATTCTCCAAACTTACTCCTGTGTGTGCACACTGTGTTAGGAGTAGGGAGCACCACCGGCCTAGGTCCTATCTAGGCCATGACTTTACAGTGTTTTAAAAACCCAGTCCTCCATATTTGCTGTCCCAGCCAAAATCCCAGGCTGGGGACCTTCCTACTAGAAGAAAGAAAATTGCCAGGTAAACAGAGAAACATTTTCATTTAGTACATAACCCACCACAGGTCCTTAACAGTGGGATTTTAATCACATCATGTAGACAGGGAGGGAAAACGAGAAACTCAAATAAACAAACAAACTATTGTGATCTTGATGCCAGCCTCCATTTCCCACGTTACATTTTCAAACAAGCACCTTCATGCTTTTTTCCAGGCTGCCCATCACACTTGAGAGGAGCTCCCCCGTTAAACATCTGCAAAAATGCCTCATTATCGATCTCTGAAACCCACCTCACAACTCTCCTTTACCAGGATGCCCACAAAGTTGTTTTTCAATTTTTTTTTGGAATTGCCAGTGAACCAAAAAAAATCAGATATTCTCCAAGGTTTCATGTAGTCAGTGGGAGTTTTGCCATTGACTTCAGTGGAGACAGGATTTCACCCTTGGTTTTGTCAGGGCTAGATCCAAGTCCCACTGAAGTCAGGAGTACTGGTCTGAGGGACTGGACTATGGGAGTGCAAATAGCAGTGCACACCAAAGTACTGCTCTGTAGCTGCCCTGCGTGGATGGGCACAAACTTAAAGGCCCTGGTTCTTTAGGACTACATTAGCGCAAACTAGGGACCTTTCAGTTTGTGCCTGCAGGGTTCACATGGAGGAGTTGCAGTGCAGCACGTTGGTGTGCACTTTTATTCACACCTCCATAGTCCAAACTGCAGGGCAATGTAGACATGCCCTAAATCTACCTCTGATGAAGCACCATTCTCAAAAACTCAAGAGAAGAGCAGCAAAACCTATGCATTATGTGGATGTGAAGAAAAATACTTCCCCGGCAGCCATTTCAAAGGCATCTTTGTTTGTCTCTGAACTCCAGCAATAAGTCCCTGTTGTGTTCAGTGCTGGTAACCACTCTGTCTGCTTTTATAGCTCCGACGCCAACCAGGATTTGTTCACTGAATGTGAGAAGTAACCGTACATGGTACCCGCCCAGATCTCTGGCCCTGATTGACAGTAGCTAGAAGCTGTGGACGGTGCACCGCAGCAGAACGACAATAGGGCACTTAGTGCAACAATAGGAGGTACGTTCCATGGTGCTACAAGGCAAGTTATGCCAAGTCACTTTTCTTTCTTACTGTAGGCAACATGATAATTTAATAGGAATACAGATTTTTGTAAGCTAAAAAGTCAGTTGAGGAATAATGGCAGTGGAAGTGGAACGCGTAATGCCAACAAACAGCTTTTATTGCATGCTGTAAGGCAGGGAAAGCTTCCACATGGAAAAGTGCCACTTCTCTGCTAAAAATAAAGTCTACCCAGGAAACCTAAACAATAGCTTGACCATCAATATCTGAAACTGCACTAGCTGAAAAATGAATATATTGATTAGCTAGGAAAAAGGAGCAGTCCCCTCTCATCCTGTTTTAATATGTTGTAAATTTACCAGTTTATAGCTTATCAGAAAGTAAAAGCATTATTTTCTTGATAAAAGTTCATATATATACACACACACACACACACACACACACAGAGAGTAACTCCTCATTTAACATTGTCCCACTTAACGTTGTTTCAATGTTATGTCCCTGCTCAATTAGGGAACATGCTCATTTAAAGTTGTGCAATGCTCCCTTATAACGTCGTTTGGCTGCCTGTTTGTAAGATTCTGTGGAAGAGCAGCGACTTTACAAGGGAGCATTTCACAAGTTCCACTTCTCCACCTCCTCCCCCTTCCTCCCTCCCAGCGCTTCCCCCACCGCCATATAGCTGTTTGGCAGCGCTTAGGACTTTCTGTAAGGGAGGGGGAGGAGTGGAGACACAAGGCTTCCCTGCTCCTCCCCCTCCCTCCCAGCACTTCGTGCTTAGGACTTTCTGGGAGGGAGGGGCAGGAGCGGGGAAGCACTGCATCTCCACTTCTCCCCCGCCCTCCCAGAAAGTCCTAAGCGCCGCCAAACAGCTGACTTAGGACTTTGGGGGGAGGTGGCATGCTCCGGAGGGGGGGTGGGAAAGTGGATCAGGGACAGGAAGAGGCAGGCCTGGAGCGTTCCTGGCAAAATCTGAGCCTGTTCTCTGGGGAAACTGCCACTGCTGCTGCAAAGATGCTTCCTAGAGTCCTTGCCTGCAGCGGGCCGTGCCTGTGTGGGGTAAGCCAGGGGCACTTCCCAACCACAGTACTGTACTGTACAGTATACAGCATAATGCCTTTTGTCTGCCCCCAAAAATGTCCTTGGAACCTAACCTAACCCCCCGCATTTACATTAAATCTTATGGGACAATTGGATTCGTTTAACATTGTTTCACTTAAAGTTGCATTTTTCAGGAACATAACTACAACGTTAAGTGAGGAGTTACTGTATTACACACATACACACACAAAATCATATGGTGCGGTAGGTAAGATCTCGCCTGTCAGAGAGGAAGGAGACCTAGTGGTTAAGCCAGGCATCGGGCTGAGCCAGGGGACCTGTGTTCAATTCAGCAAATATCAGCGTATGGGCAAGTAACTTAGAACTTGATCCTGTTCCCACTGAAATCAGTGGGCAGGCTTTGCCTTAGCCACTCTGTTCCTCAGTCTTATTAGGTGCACATAATAGTAACATTTACCTGCCCTGGAGGTTGAGACTAAATTGCATCATATTCACAAAGGGTTTTGAGATTTGTGCATGGAACGTGCTAAATAAGTGCTCTTAGTGCACAGACATTAGACAAGTAGTGATATTATTGTTATTTGTTACTCATGCTTATTTATTTATTTATAATTATTATTATTATTACTCATGCTTCATGTGAGTGCGACAGGATGGCATTCTGCTCCTGTCTCTTTTTTAGATACAAACTGCTTGGAGACCTTCATCTCTTCAAACACCCTGTGCAATTTATTGCAGCATTCTCTCCCACCGCACCTTTACAAACGTTTGCGGGTCTATATTTGCAAGCATGCAGTCCTTAGCTCACTCAGCAAAGGATGGGGGAGACAAAAGGTATCTTCCACCTAAGAGATCTCTTCTGATTCCCAGCCCCTCCCCGCAAGCACTTCCTTCCGGTGCCTTTTCTACTTTCTGCACTAATGGACTAATTAGCCTTCCAGGAGCTCCTTAGCCCATCCCAATCTTTAAGTTAGCCCTGCTTTGACCCTCGGGTTTATTCAGGGGTGTTCTAATTGGTGAGCCAGTGGTCAGAGTGCTGGTTCAGCTGCTGTTGCCCAATGCATAGTGACAATATTACCCTCTGATGGATGTCATTCCAGGGGGAAGTTAAACAGTAAAAACTGGTGAGAGCGCCTTAGTTTGCAATTGAGCACAAACAGCTACTGAACATGTTGCACTGGAGCGAGTACATGACCAAAATCACCCCAGAGGACTTGCTGTCACTTATGAGCCACTCATATGCTTTCACAGTTTATGAAACCATTAGAGGAATGTTCAGATCCAGGGATTTGTCCTGGTCCATCTCTAATTAATAAATAAAAATTAAACTAAAAGCAGAAAAAGTGGCTAAGTGAAGACTGGTTACAGTGTAATTCCTCCACTGGCACCTCTGTAGTCAGGGAGCCTGAATCCCAACTGGAGCAGTGCAATGCACTACCACCATTGTGCCCATAAGTCATTGTATCACAAAAACACAAACACACTTTGAATGTCCATTAGAAAAGAACATGCTTCGAAGTACAGGATAGAGATTGCCATTCTCAAAGCTCCTCTCTCTGTGTGAAGCTTCTTCTGTGGTCATCAAACATTTAAAAGAGAAAATGAAAAAGAGAATCTTCCTTTTTAAAGCATGTCAGAAAGCATTTTTACATTCGGTTCCATTTTACATTATATTCATATGGGGACAAATCCTCTCCCACAGCACCCAGCATGAGTAACTGGGCTGAGCACTCCAGGAGGACAAGAGGCGCCCAGGTCAAAGGAAAGGAGTGGGGTCATTCCACAGCCAGAGTGTTACTTGTCTGTGGAGGGAAGGAAGCGTGGAGGGGCAGAGAGGGGAGAAGTCAGGATAATTCATGTAATGGTGGTGGATTCTCTGCACACTCATGCCATGCCAGGGGAGACGTTGTATTCAATGACTAGGGCACCGGAGTGGGACCCAGTAGAGTTGGGTTCTATTCTAGACTCTGCCACTGACCTGCTGTGTGACCATGGGCAAGTCACTTCACCTCACTTCTCTGTGCCTCTGTTTCCCCTCCAACTCTTTGGTTCTCTTGTGTATTTAGGCTGTACGCTCCTTAGCGACAGTAGCAACCTCTTACATCAACTAGCATGACAGGGCCCCAGTTCCAGTCAGGCCATCAGTAATTATAATTAATAATAATGCCATCAACAATCTTAGGATCAGGAGAGGTTTTAAGTTTGCATCAATTCACTGATTTCTCATAATCTTTGCCTTTTGAAATGTTCTATCAGTGAAATCTTGTCCCCATTGAAGTCACTAGCCGAACTCCCTTTGGACTTCAATGGGGACAAAATTTCACTCTTTTAGTGTTAATATCCAATACTTATGATTGCCTATTGCTAGCTTAACCAGGAAGATGAGTCGGAACTCAGGTGGGGAAAGTCAGTATAGCATCACTTACCCAGCTGGGGATATGCGCCCAAAAGATGTAATACTATTACTTAAAAAAACCATACAGTATCTACTACTACCGGGCCAAATCCATAACTGGGTTTAAACTGGTGTCACTCCACTGAAGTCAGGGGAGGATCTGGCCCATTATCTCCATAATTACTCTCTGATGCAGGGCTAAAATAAAAGAACATTCTTCAAGAGCTGTAATCAAATTCTAACTTAAAAAAACAAACTCAAAAGAAAATACCAATTGCATTCACTGAATTGCGTGATTCTCCACTGGATACTTCTCACCGCAAAGCTTTCCAGGGCAAATCTGATGTGAATTTGTTTAATCAGAGTTTTAAAACACTATAACAGCTTGGGTAAAATAACAATCAGCTTGAAAGATCACCTATAATCTGAAATTAGCTTTTTTTTAAAGTTAAAAAATCCCAAGTAACTATTTTGTCCCTTTTATTTTCCTGGCCCATCTGGATGCAAAAGAGCCAGAAACTATATAAGAAAACCTGTTCTCTTGAGATTTCCAACTGAATTTTGCATGCCTAAGATTGGAGTCACTCAAATAAGCATTTCTGAGGTTCACCCATCACTAGTATATATAAGATATGGACCCAATTCAGATGAGGATATAGATTTCGAACAGCTCAAATTTTAAGCATTCACTTATTACAAAGAAAGCACAGTTACAAAGCTCAGATCCAGGACTGAATTTCAAATCCCCTCCCTATTTCTACAAAGGCTGAGCATATTTGGACGTTGGGGCTTGAGCCCCATCATTAATTCTTCTGACTTTGACTGCTACCCTCCTAGTGCCGAAACCCATTTCCCTTGCAGTTTCTGAAGTGGTTTGTAGCATTCCTGGTGGCAGCAGCAGTGCTGATTTCAATCCAGCTGCAGACTCACTCTTTGCGAGACTGAAACTGAAGGGAGCGCTCACCTGGGTGACTATCTCTAACTCGTGGCTGCTTGTAGTTGTGTGGGCTTTTTATTGCCCACCCCCAAAGAACATAGGTAGTTTTTCCAGTACATAATTTGTGATGCATACCCAATGAGTCACTCCAAACAAACAAAATCTTCAATGGCAGTAGTACCGCTCCACTAGATCTCCCAGCATAACAGCGAGAATAGTCAAGCCAATCTGATTATTTTTCTCCCCCATTCAAACTAATGATCATTCACTAGCTTTGAGATGACTCACTACTGTACTTTGATCATATCCAGTCCTGCACACTGGTATGATGAGATCTGCAAGGTCTATGAAAAGTACTCCCATTGCTTGTGAATCTCTTACTCATTCAGCTGTAATTATATCTGCAGCTGTTGCTAGGGCAACAAGGGACAGGTGTTGTGGTAGGAATGCTTTGTGTGTGTGTCTGATAATGGAGGAATGTTACTCACAGTTGAAGGTGGTACAGCTGTTTTGATACAAACTAAATGCACCTTCCTTCAGTTTAATTGGCTTACTCTGCACACCTCAGCACAGCAGAGCTGCTTTAAACGCTGTGCATCTAAAATGAAGATGGGGATGGCCATGAGAGGCAGGAAGTCAGGCCAGTTTCCAGACCCCATTAATGAAATCTGCCACTTCAGGATGATGAATTGTAACAGCCATGGTATCAACATCATGAAACTGAAATGTATTCAAGGTCCAACATAAAAAGGAGCAATTTCCCAGCCATACTGGTTTCAAACAGAGGGCACGATTCCACATCAGTTTTGCTAGATGTCTTGCATCTATTTATTCTCCTCGTAAGGCTCAGGCAGCCTGACTGCTCAGTTAGTTAAACAAGCCAGCCCTGGTAAACATGAGGACTCCTGTAGTGACCCAAGCGTTTCTGTTGTGACTTCTCCGAAGTGGGGTTGGGGTAAACAAAACAAAATTAATAACCAGCAACCCTGTCCCTCTTCTCCTCCTCTCTCCCCCTTCACAATAAAAAAGCAATTGAACTTTAAAAAACATGTAAATTGCACTTCCTGGAATTTCTCCAGAATAGAAAGAGTAACATCCCTTCCCTTGTTCCAGTTGATATTGGATCTTTAATGACTGTCTGGAAGTGTCCAGGGCCTTGGTTTTCCATCTCATTCATGAGCTGGTAAGATGTATGTGGGATGGGAAAGTTAAATAAAGCCTTTGAAATAATGAAATCTCTACCCAACTCCACTACTGCCTAGCCTGAAATTCTATATTCCAAGAAGTTGTCTCTCTTGGAAGGTCCACCATGGAATGCATGGGTGAGGGAGAAGTGAGAGAATTGTAACACAGGGGACAGAACCCAGATATTCATTATGCAGGCCTGAAAACATCAGGAATGAAGAGGAAACAGGGAAGGGCCCAAACCAGACCATATATATATTTGATATTGTGAAATAATTAAAACAAATTGACTAGTTTGCAAAATATTTAAAACTCCATAGTACTGAACACTCTCCTCAACTGCAATTGCGACAAATGGTTACAGGATGTTCTCTCTCTAGCTTGATGACACAAAATGTAATGAATGGCCCTTCACTGTGATAGCATTCACATTTCATTTAATAAAGGTGCATTTTGACTGTTGCAAAGTGGTGAAGTGCTATTTAACAAAGTTGAAATCCTGAACTCAGAGCTTTTAATACAGAAGTTTCCAAATGAAGATTAAGGGACAAATCTTGCATTGGCTCCTGGGTTGTGGAGGAGCCAGACTCAGTGGTACTACTGCAGTTCTGCTGCAGAAGAGGGGCAGGATTTAGAGACTCTGCATAAAGTCTACTCCTCTTATATATTCAGCGCAATAGGACTTCCCTAGCTTCAGAATGTGGAGAGTTTTGAGGGGGCCAGGCCAATGGATCTGTGATTATGTGGGTCCGGACAGTTTCCCTTGTGGCATAAGAGTGCATCAGCCATTGGGTCTACTGAAGCCCTTAGACTGCAACAGCAGCTACAGAGATCACAGCACATGGTTACGCACTCAGATTGTGCACTTGGGGTGAGGGGAGATGTGTGTAGCACCATTATGAGCATTACAGCAGCACTTAGAGGTGCCCATCAAGATCAGGGCCCCACCGTACAAAGGGTGGGAGGGGAAACAGAGGTATGGTGAGATGAAATGAGTATTTTAGGGCAAAGAAGAGCAAAGCATAAAGATGAAATGTAATTAATAGTGTGTAAGTCTTGTGGCACATTTTGACGCAGTACAGCATTTTATTTTATGTTCAGTCTCTCCCCCTCTTCTATTTTCCAAAGGCATCTTCTTTAATTGCAAAGCTCTGTGTGGGTGTTCCAATTAAGCAGATTCTACTATATAACACTGAGTTATATTTAAAATCCATTATGTGGCTCTGCAGTCTCACCATTTTTTTAGGCAGGAGAAATTTTTTACAACAAGTACCGTATTGATAAGACTGGCTTTGTAAATAATGACTAAGACTAATATGTCTTTTTCCAAGTTGGAAAAAGCCCTTGTCTGCTGGGGTGACAGAAGCGGACACACATAGCTTCTCGGTGCATTTGCATTGGCCTCTCTGATTTCATGAGGTGCAGCATGATAGGGCACATTCATTATATAGAAGCAGAAACATAGATTGGGAAGATTCATTGATAACAGGCAGGGCCCTGTGTATTCTGTGGAGGAACTTGCCATGGAATCCAGCTGTACAACTGTACTCCAAAATAGAGACATTTTTTAAAAGAAAATATTACTATGCTTCATGGTTAAGAAACACTATTGCCATTCAAAGTTAAACTTGTACAGATTTGTCTTCCTGAGTATGCAGACAGCCTGAAACAATAGCTGAGGTAGAACCCCTCCTATTTATAGCCACAGGTGCTGCGTTGCCAGGTCCCATGAAGCCCTAGTTCATTAGACTCATGCCACTATGAGCGAATCTCAGCTTCCATTTAAAAGAAATAAATGTCTAGCCCTCAATTTCAGAGAAAAGCTTGAAAAGTTGAACCCTAAGTGGACAAAACAAAGAAGGCAGATAAAGGCAATTAGTTTTAAATGCCCCTGAGGTTACTTCTGAACCTTGAAGATGACAATTCATATATCAGCATTAACTATTTCACTGCTGATGACTTTAGCAGAAACCTTCAGCTAATGTTCCAATTACGCAATCTCCACCTGCCTCCTGTGGCTCCCAGTGGGAAAAGCTCCAAACTGTTCTACTCAGCTCCCAAAACCTCTAGGCCCCCACACCACACACACACACCTTCCCCGGACAGCTCCTTCCCATTGTCAATACAAAATCTGTAGCATCCAAAAGCTGAAAACGGGGAGGGACACCACAAATACATATAAATTAATGTCAAAATAAGACAGGGACTATCATACTGATTATAATATTCATGTGCATGTTTGATTCAAGCAATCTCCATTTTAAACATTTGAAACAAAGCTGCCACAGAACTTCCAGTCTGTTGCATCACACCACCACAGAATTTAGGTCTAGTTTGCCAGAGTAAAGGGGACCTTGATAACAGACTTTTCATTCCCATAGACTCAGTGCCCAGCGTAAGGGACACGCATACTGCTGCTAGATAAGCTTTTTGGTACCACACCCAGGCAAGCAAGATCCCAACTAGAGCCTTGTCTACACTACGGGGGTAAGTTGAACTAAGTTACGCAACTCCAGCAATGTGAATAACATAACTGGAGTTGACATAGCTTAGGTCGACTTACTGCAGTGTCTACACTGTGCTGTGTCAACGGGAGACGCTCTCCAGTCGACTGATCTCACTCTTCTCGTTCCAGTGGAGTCCTGGAGTCGATGGCATAGGCGCCGACTCCGTGGGTGCGCCAGGACTGGAGCACCCACAGGGAAAAATTGGTGGGTGCTCTGCACCCACCAGCAGCTCCCCACCCCAGCTCACCTCCACTCCGCCTCCTCCCCTGAGCGCATCTTGTCCCCACTTCTCCCCCTTGCTCCCCTGGCCGCCGTGAAACAGCTATTTCATGGCAGCAAGCGTTGGGAGGGAGGGGGGTAGGAAGGGGAACGTGTCATGCTCCAGGAAGTGGCGGGGCCAGAGCAGGGATTTGGGGAAGGAGTCCAATAGGGGCAGGGAGGGGGTGGAGACTTTGGGGAAGGGGTTGGAATGGGGGCAAGGCAGGGGTGGGAGGGGGCAGGGCAGCGGTGGAGTCGGGGCAGGGCTGGGGGCAAGCACCCACCGGCGCTGGGAAAAGTTGGTGCCTGTGGTCGACGGGAGACTGATCTGCAGTTGATTTTGTGGGTCTTCACTAGACCCACTAAATCAACCCCCAGTGCATCAATCACCACAGCATCAATCCCTGGTAAGCGTAGACATGCCCTTGATATGGAGGGACTTGAACTTAGAATGATGCACATGGCAGCTGTTACCACTACCATGACATTGCTGTGGAAGGACAGTCTTTGACTTGACTGTCCTTTCAGTTGTGGTATCAGCACCAGAGCATGGCACTTCTGATTTGCTGGGATAGGGTGATGAGATAACAGAGAGGGGAGATAAAGGGAAAACTAAGACACTGAAAGAAAGAGGAAGAGACAATAAAAAGAGGCATAGACACACCCTGAAAACTAAGGGCATCGCTATACTACAAATTTTTACTGACAAGTTACGTGGCCATAAAGCTGCTACAGTTAGTCTATCACTTGTACACATGCATACTTGGCTCCTTGTGTCGGTGCTGCGCCAGGAGTGCTTGCGTCAATGCACAGTGCAGTGTACCATGAGTAAATAGCTCAGTGTGCAACCCTCCACCATCCAGCCCGCTGTCTTTTGGGAAGTTTTGGCAACGCGTGGTGAGGCAGAAATGAGTCACACGGGGTGCCTGGGAGCAAGGGTCAACTTCCCAAAATACAACTGTCTTCAGGCCATAATGTCCTCTATATCCCATAGTTGTCGTGCCTTTTTAAAAATCCCACAAATCCATGTGGCCTGCCTCCCTGTCCATCATCTCTGAGAGATGCATGGAGCCTACACAGCTCTGCACTATTGTCCTAAGCGCTGCAAGCACAGGACGCACAACCCTTCAGTATTTGCAGAGCCACAAGAAGAACAGAATCAGCAGACAACATGATGATTTCCTGGAGGGCAGATTGCTGTGGGACATAGCAAGAACCAATTCAAGGCTGGTGGTAGTGTTCATGCAGCAGCTGCAGATAGTGGAGCTCAGATTCTAGGCCTAAGACACAGGCACTGGCTGCTGGGATCCCATCATAATGCAGGTTTGGGATGATGAGCAGTGGCTGCAGAACTTTTGGATGCAAAAGGCCACATTCCTGGATCTGTGTGGCAAGCTTGCTCCAGCTCTCCAGCATAGGGCCACCGGAAAAGAGCTGCACTGACAGTGGAGAAGTGAGTGGTGAGTGCACTGTGGAAATCTGCAATGCCAGATTCCTACCAGTCACCGAGAAATCATTCTGGAGTTGGAAAATTCACCATAGGAGCCATTGCCATGCAAGTGTGCAGGGCCATTAATCGTCTGCTGCTTCGTAGGACTGTGACCTGTGGCAGCGTGCAGCCCATAGTGCATGGATTTGCAGTAATGGGGTTCCAGAACTGCAGTGGAGCAATAGACAGGATGCACATCTCCATTGTGGCCCCAGACCACCTTGCCACCAAGTACATCAACAGAAAGAGCTACTTTTTTATGGTTATGCAAGTACCGGTGGTTCACTGGGGATCCTGCACCAACATTAATGATGGGTAGTCAGGGAAGGTACATCATACTCATATCTTTAAGAACACAGGACTGTTCAGGAAGCTACAAGCAGGGACTTTCTTGCCCTACTGGCAGATTACTATGGGTAATGTTGAAATGCCAGTGGTAACCCTGGAGGCCCCAGCATACCTCTTGCTGCCCTGGCTTATGAAACTGTGCACTGGCCTCCTTGATATCACCAAGAAGGATTCCACCACCACTCACAGATCAATGGATGTGGAGCTGTGGCTGTCCTTAATGTCCCCTGGGGTGGAGTGGTAGGGGTAGGGATGTGGCCCCTGATGCCACATGGAATATTGGGGGGGATTCAGGGAAGTGCTATAATAGAGTGTGCCTCCCTTCACTGTCCCTGGTGAGCGCATTATTGTTGGACATGTAGGTCCACAAGAGCGTGCAGCATCTATTTTTGCTGCCAGAGAAACCCCATTATGTCTAGGTGCATCTCCTTCTCTCTTTCTTACTGGGACTCCTGGGTCTCTCTCCTGTCCATTCTTTCCTCCTTCAGGCTGTCAAGTATCAGAGGGGTAGCCGTGTTAGTCTGGTTCTGTAGAAGCAGCAAAGAATCCTGTGGCACCTTATAGACTAACAGACGTTTTGCAGCATGAGCTTTCGTGGGTGAATACCCACTTCTTCGGATGCAAGTGTACCCACTCCTTCAGGCTGTTTGCAATATTCACCCTCCAAGCCCTTTGCTCATGGTTTGATACAGCACTGGCATGCAGGATCTCATTGGACACAGGGCCGGCTCCAGACCCCAGCGCGCCAAGCGTGCGCTTGGGGCGGCATGCCGCGGGGGGCGCTCTGCCTGTCGCCGGGAGGGCGGCAGGCTATTCCGGTGGACCTCCCGCAGGCATGCCTGCGGAGGGTCTGCTGGTCCCGTGGCTCGGGTGGACCTCCCGCAGGCGTGCCTGCAGAGGGTCCGCTGGTCCCGCGGCTCGGGTGGACCTCCCGCAGGCGTGCCTGCGGATGCTCCACCGGAGCCGCGGGACCAGCGGACCCTCCGCAGGCACGTCTGCAGGAGGTCCACTGGAGCCACGGGACCGGCGACTGCCAGAGCGCCCCCAGCGGCGTGCCGCCGTGCTTGGGGCGGCGAAATTGCTAGAGCCGCCCCTGATTGGACATGTCATCCCAAGTCGTCTTCTTTCTTCTCCTTATCTCACTCAGATGTTCTAAGGGTCTGGTGGGGAACCCCTCAGCGGCAGCAGCGATAGATAAAACACACAGAGGTACCATTGTCAGTATGGTCACAACAGTAAGAGAAAGTTAAGATTCAGAACTTTCTTCCCTTGCTCCCCTAAAGTTCTACACAAGACATGTGTAGTGACACTTCTGCTTTAGAGTGTTTGTGCATGGCATCACTCACAACATCAGCCAAGGAGAGTGTGGCCCACGAGAGGTGAGGGAAATGAGGAGGGAATTGCTCGGGGGCATGAAACTATGAGTCTAAGGCAAAGGCACTGAATACTGGCACCATTTTCCACAGGCAGTGGTGATTATAGCTGATATCTCACTCCTGAGGGTAACAAAGGCACACAAAGTACAGCTTCTGCTGGCATCCCAAAGCTGTCCAGGCCAGCATTCCACTGGCCTCTTTACTGCAATGGTGCCTGCCAAATTATAGCTGAATGGCATGGGAAAGCTTTCTACCCTTTGGAGGAAGGAATAAGGCTGCCATCCCTGGACACCTTCGGGAGAGGACTGCAGATTACTGCAAGGAAAGAATCATTGAGCTCTCTCAGGAGCATTCGAGAGACATTCCTGCATACACAAACTGCTCCCCATGCCCTCCACCCGCCCCCACCCTAACTCCACAGGGGAATGAAAAGCAGGTGCCAATTCCACCTCTCTTTGTTGTACTGCTACCTCTTCTAGTACAAATACATTAATGAAAAAGTAAAAATCTGTATCCTGTTAAGCTGGGGGCACCATCATTGGGTCAGTGTGTAAATCTGTTTCACTTTACAAGGTTCCTTCACCTGCAACAGGCTCACTTCTGCTCCACTGCTGGGACTGACTGGACTGTTGTGGAATCTCAAACAGGTCCTGGCTTATGGAATAGCCGGACCCCCCATCACATGTCTCCCTGCCTCCTCCTCTTCCTCCTCCTCATCCTCACTGTTCACGCCAGAGGCCTATGACTCAGGCTCCTTGGAGGTATCTAGGGTGGTGGTGATGTATCTGCCAAGTACGGCATGCAGCTCCTTGTAAAAGCGGCAGGTCTGCGACTCAGCACTGGATCGACTGTTGTCCTCCCTGACACTCTGATATACCTACTACAGTTCCTTTGTTTTCACACGGTGTTGCTGCTGGTCCCCATCGTACCCCTTCTTCTGCGTCCCTGTGCAATCTGTTCAGAGACGTCCACATTTCTACAGCTGGTCTGTAGCTGTACCTGCTCAGCCTCTTCTCCCCACTGACCCAGGAGATCCAATGTCTCCTGGCTACTCCAAGCAAAAGCACAGGTAGCCAGTGTGGTCTGCTGGGCAGTTTCACACAACAGTGGAGTGCTGGCAGGTGTGCTCGCCAAGCTGAACAATCAGGAAAAGGCAGTCAAAAATTGGTGAAGGAGTGGAGGAGCTTCCAGTCTACATGGCCCCTGGGTAGTGAAGTTCCCAATTATGGCCAGAGTGATCAGTACTGGGCATCGTGGGATGGCTGCTGGGGGACTTTTAAGGTTGACATAGGTAGTGCAGTGTCTCCTACTTGCACTGTGTCTACCTCAGTATATCAACCATGGCTCAATACTGCTTAGGGAGGTGGTGTTACTACATCGCTGTTATGGTACGCTTACATCAGTTTGAGACAAATTTAAGTGTGGACACACATGCAACTAGGTCTTAAAGGAAAATGGACACTAGCATTAGACAAATTAAGGCTATGTCTACATTATGGAACCTATGCTGACATAGCCCCTGAGCACAGATGCTGCCTACACCAACAGAAGGAGTTTTTCTGTTAGCTACATCAACAAAAATACTCTTCTGTTGGCCTACCTACATCTACACTGGGAGTTTCCATCAGCATAGCTATGACAGTTGTGGTTGTGATTTTTCCACACCCCTGACCAGCAACTATATCAATACAACTTTTATGTGTAGACCAAGCCTAACAGACAAAGAGACACAGACATCATGAAAAGTTGAGATGGAAGACTGTGTTCAAAACAGTGATGAAAATACCTCTCAGGAGTGGAAAACAGGCAGGAGGAAAATGGGAAAATGTGTGTAAGATTTAAACATAAGCGGGAGGGGGACGTAAATGAATAAGAACACCACTACCTGTATACAACCACCAAAAACCTCATCAAACCTTTGCCATTTGTTTAAACATTTTGTTTATTGCTGCATTACAGTTGCTGTCTTGTTCCAAAACTTGCAATTGCTTAAAATACTCATATCTGGCCAGTCTGCCAGTGCCAAAACTAAGCTTTTCTTTTACTTGAAAACTTAAATTTGGGGCTAGACTGCCTGGAGACAAGTGTTTTACAAAACACTGCCCCAGCCTGGGTACTAACTGGAATATTAGATCTCTGATATTTGAAAAAGCATTCCTTCTCCTCTCAATTGTCTTCTGTTTTGTTCAGCAGCTTGGGTAGAAGTTCTGGGACTGTAGCCATTTTCAGAGAGAAACTGGAGAAATGAGAGGTCTTTTTACAAAGCTGTCAGATGTCTGGAAAGACTATTAAGCATGTAGGACCAGATTCTGGTCAGTCCATTCAAAAGATACAAAAGTCCTTCACACCCTCTGGAAACTGCATGGGGGCTGTAAGGATCTGCTTAGGGAACATATTTCTTGCTGTCTCCAGAGACTACCAGGGGCTGGACAAGGACTCTACTGACCTCTGAACTAGCCAGGAAAGCTGGCTGGGTGGAGAGTGAGTACCATGCTGAGCTCTCTTCAAGTCTGGTGTAGCAGGCGTGTCCCATAGACGCTACCAGGAGCAATTTTCTCGGTCAGCCAGAACTCAGATGGAGAGTATGCCTCCTGTTCTGCCCTCTACACCCCTCCCGGGCCTGACTTTAATGAGGACACAATCTAGCCCTCACATAGCATCGTAAACACCACACGTGCATGCACACACACACCAAAATAAGGCAATCCCCAGCCCTACAGTCTAACACAGTCCAGGCTAGTGTGGGGAACCTATTGACAAGGAGACCAACATGGGAAGGTTTCAATGAAGGATGTAGGGTTTAAGGAAGGAATTTCAGAACGAGAACAGGTGCTTGGTGAGCAGGAAACCGAAGACTTCCAAAATTGTTGCCAGCACGAAAAAAGGATGTTTTTTTCCCAATGTAGTTCACTCAGCCTCCTTAAGCACAACGATGTCTCCCAAAGACATCCCATAATGGTGGATGGGATGGATGGTTCTCCTCCCTACGCATACAACTCTGCAGATGACCTGATCATCCTGTGTAATCCCTAGTGCCACCCTGAACAATCTGTCCGTGACTAATTCTTCAATATCTGATTCTACGACCCACAGCTGCCAAGTTTTGCCTGGGTCCTGGGACATTTTATGCAAATTTAATGAGCTAATTTCTATATTTGTAAATAACCATAAACTTCAGCCTGTGGTCATAGACTCTTCCTCAAGCAGTAATGGGGATAGGACATGGAGCTGAACAAAACTTGGCAGCTGGGGTAGGTATAAAGTAGGTGTCTGAGGGTGCTGCAGTAGGTAGAGGGGTGATGCTGGGAAGGTTCTGGATGTGCTCAAACTGGCTGGTGCTGGAGGGCATCTGAGGTGGCTAAAGTGTCTGCGTGCTGCCTAGGGGGTCGGTGCATGACTGATGGGGTCCTGATGGCTGGAGTCAGAGACAAGAGATCTGGCAGGGGAACTAGGGGTCTTTGATCTGGCTAGGGTCTCAGTAGAAACTAGTGAATCTGGAACCTGGTTGGGGAGGCAGCAGCCTTGAGCTCTTTCACTGTCCTGGCTAGGCAGATCCTGTTGCTCTTTTCCTGCTAGGATCCAGCAGGGGGAGCAACCAAAGGGGAACCAGACAAGCAGCCTGGATACTGGAAGTGAGGCTCCACCTCAGCCTCTAGTGGCGGCAGGCAGAACTGCAGTTGAGCCAGATGTGTGACAGTCCATGAGGGGTGCAGACACACATGACAGGTCTGTGAGGTGACACTTGGCAGTCCTGGGAACACTTTGTTCCTCAGAAAGCTCAAGTCTCGTTTTGACTTACGAGCTCCTTTGGAGAGCCAGTTGCCCTATACATGACAGAACAATTTATCAAGTGCCTCATGGTCTAACAATCTCAAAAAAGCAAGAGTCTCAACAAGATACAAGTTGCTCGGCATGCCATACCGTTGAACCCCCACTGAGATTCCAATACAGCATGGATGACACAGGTCATGGGAGATAGGACGCCAGCCAGAAAGATGCCAACATGCTGTGTAGAAGTTTGGATCTCTCACCTCTTTCCATTTTTCTAACCCTCTGCCTTCACCCAGGGGCCACACTAGCGATAGGAAAACTAGGCAGCTGCCTAGGGTGGCAGATTCTGCCTCAGGCACAGGGGCAGCCAGGCCAAACCTGAGTGCTACTGTAACCCTGTGTGCAAGGTCACAATGCCACTCATTCAAATTTGGCCTGATTGGCCCCACCCCACTCATAACAGAGGGGCAATTGGGCCAAACCTGACTGAGTAATGCTGTGACCTGGCACTTCCCCTCCACCACCCCTCCCCCCCACTACTCCTACAATAACCACTGAACCATCCAAAAGCTTGCCATGGCCCCTGGTTGAGAACCTCTGTTCTGGGGTGGGGGAAGAGGGGAGCAACCCACTGGAGTTTTGCTTAGAGAGGCAGATTGTCTTGAGTGGCCTCTGCCTTTCCCTCGCGTCCCTAGAAAACAACCATCACCAAAAACAGATAACCCTATAAAGTAGAGTGTTACTTCAGCCATGACGGAGGAAGCATACATGTGATCATTTGCTTTCCCTTATTGCTGCTCCCAGCCCAACCTGCGCTAGGTCCCCAGCTCTCCTTTTAAAATAGGTTTACCATGCAAACAAGCCTTTAAAAGTTATGTTTTCTACTTTATATAATCTAGGGCTTTATCCTCAGAATTCATATCAGTGTGTGGAAGACAGGCCTTTGCACTATGGACGTCTGTTGAACCCTGTGTCTCTTGACTTGCCTACACCCAAGTGTAGGAAGCTCAACTCAATGTGGGAGTCATTTCTCTGGCACAGACAACATCTCAGAGAGCCACAGTTTCCTGATCCGGCATGTCCGATTTGAATAACTTGGATGTATAGTATAAAGTGCTTTGAGATCCTTCAGGATGAAAGGCAAGACCAGTCCTTGGGTGACTGAAACCAGAGAACCCCACCTTTAAACAAGCAACTACTCTCCCCAGCAGGCCACAGTAATGGAGTGCACTGCTGCACCAGTCTGGAAAAGGAGCCTTTTGGGAAACAGAACAGAGCAACGGTTGTGTATTGGGGGACCAGGGAAACCAGTGATTTAGCAGCACTCGCACAAGGCGTCTTCATGCATTGCATCTTCCCAGTCTCAAGTCAGTCATTTCCCTCCCCCCAGCACTGACTGCTCAGATTTGCTTTGCAGGAGACATTTAGGGCACAGCAACGGATACCATTGAGGAAATTTCCGCACTGCCTATTGATTCACTGGGTGAGCAGAAGGCTGAAAGTGACCTCAAGAACCCTGAACGCCCCTGAGACATGCATCTGAGTGAGTCAGCTCCAGGGTGACCTTCCCTCCTGCGGCAGCACTAGTAACACTGTATTATTCATGCTGAGGTTAATTACATGGGGGAAAAGAGATATCAAAACAAATGCATTCCATAGCATGCACACCGTTCAGTGTGCTGCCAAACACCCCACTACCACCTCCGCTCAGAAACGCTCCAGACACACATTCTCTCTCACTAACCATACAAATTATTGACTTGACAGACATGCAGAGATTCCTGATCATAGCTGCTTCTGGCCAGAATCACCTCTGCACAGAAAGGTTTCTCTTCCTCTCAGTATCTTGACTGGGTCCCATGTCTTCCCCTTTTGCACCAGCCAGCCACAGGAGACTTGCCAACACCCCAGCTGCACAGGGCCAGTTACCGCCTACAGAGACCCTTTGTTAACCCTCTTTTCATTTGAGATCAGCTTTTGCTTTGCCCTAGCCAAAAGGGGAGAGGGTGAGGTGGGGGGAAAACCAGCAGACACCAAAGAAATGCACTCATAAATATTGACTTTGTTGAACTTAAAGGGAAGTGATGAACCCACAGGAAGCCGTCAGGCTATGAAAGAGCACAGCAGACTTTATGTAAATCTGCACGTACAACTGATGGTTGTTTGAGAGGGGGCAGATTTTTTTTTCAAGGTTACATTTATGTCTGTCTTAGCTACACTAACCGATTCAGACCCATTGCAATCAAGCTGTGTATTACACTCCTTTCAAGTTTAAAAAAGTGTACTGCCCAGTCAATAAGGTTATGGACGCCGCATGTGTATTTCTGCAAGTAGAAGAGTAAATGTCCCTTGTAACAGCTGGTTGGGTTTTGCAGTGGAGTGAGCTGATTTTCTCCCTGGCTGCAGCTGCTGCTGCGGCTGTATATTCCAGACTCGTTCCTTCTGAAAGGTGGTAGTTTAAATTGGAATTAGATATAAGGTACCTGCCAAATTCAACACGCCTCTGAGACAAACACCGCTCTGTCCATGAGAGGCCTCATAGCTGCTGAGGCTATGCAAAGGGCAGTTCAGCTATTGAAAACTGGTCGAGGTGGCCTGGCTACGTGGAAATGCAACTGCTTCTTGTACTATAGACATAAACATTGCAGAGGAAGGGCTGCTGGAAGGGCAGATAAATGTGAAATACAGACCTGAGGGGTTTTGTTTGTTTGTTTTAAAAGAGTTCATTTCCAGTTTGCACATTACACACCCAGACAGACATTCTCCTGTGTATTGTAGTCCCAATTTTCCGAAGTTCTGAGCACTTCTAGCCCCCATTAAAGTCAGTGGGATTTGTAGGTACTCAATACTCCTGAAAGTCAGGCCTGGGTTCTATGTGTTTTAGGCAGAGATATTTTGGCAAAACACACAATGCCTGACTCACCACTGTATTGCTCCAGCTGCGAGAAGTATAGCTCCATTCATTTCCATAGAGTTACACCAGGAGAAGATTGGGCCAGATGCTTCATAGAACCTGAGCTGCCTCCTCTCACTTACACTGGAGAGAATTGAAGTCAGTGGACATATATTGCTTTCACACTGCTATAAAGAGACTCTGGCCCATTTGGTTTTATAGTCAGAGGCTTACTGAGGGTTTCAGAATGCAGGGCAGAGCTGAAGTGTATCCCTGGGTATCCCACCAGACCAGTGCAGAGGCAACAGAATTCATCCAACGAGTGCTGGGGAGTCTGGACTCAGTAGCAGCAGCACCTATTTTCTTGATTGCTGGTCTCCAGGTGCTAGCAAGTAGGGAGAACGGAAGCCTCTCTGGCCACACCCTTATCCCATCTGGTCATACTTGTTTTGGGGACTACACCACCACCACTACCAGTGTTAGTCATTCTTCCCAACCACCAGCCTCCCTTACTGCCTCCCCGGATAAAATAGTACAGTATTCTACAATAATGATCCTAGATTCATAGATTCCAAGGCCAGACGGGACCATTGTGATCATCTAGTCTGACCTTCTGTGTAACACTGGCCATAGAACTTCCTCAATATAATTCCTAGAGCAGATCTTTTAGAAAAAAAAAAATCCAGTCTTGTTTTAAAAATTGGCAGTGAAGAAGAATCCACCACAATCATTGGTAAATTGTTCCAATGGTTAATTATGCTCACCATAAAAAATGTACACCTTATTACCAGCCTGAATTTGCCTAGCTTCAATTTTCAGACATTGTATTGTGTTATACCTTTCTCTGCTAGACTGAAAAGCCCATTATCAAATAGTTGTAGATACTTATAGACTGTGATCAAGTTACCCTCTAACCTTCTCTTTGTTAAACTAAAAGATTGAGCTCTTCGAATCTATCACAATGAGGCATGTTTTCTAATCCCTTCATTCTCATGGTTCTTCTCTGAACGCTCTCCAATTTATTAACAGCCGTCTTGAATTGCGGGCACCAGAACTAGACACAGTATTCCAGCAGCAGTCAAACCAGCGCCAAATATAGAGGGAAAATAACCTCTCTAATCTTACTTGAGATTCAACACATTACATTTAACAGCAGTGATATTGCAGCATTTGGGGTTATTATGAAGTCCAAATACCATCTAGTTTATTACTGTACTCAGGGACTCAGCTACGCAGACACATCCCAGTTGTTTTGTTCTCCTCTAGTGACAAGAGCAGATGGAGGGTACCAGCGAACAGAGAATTCTAGCACCAGCACTCTGGTTTGCCTCCTACCTGGAAGCACTGGGCCCGAAGGGGCAGCCTACGCCTTTTCCTTCCACACTCTCTAGTTGCCCTGCAGGGGCAGCCGCAATTTGGCCCATACATCTTTAAAACCTACTACAGATCACCCAGTAGCCTAGGGCTACTGTACTCATTATAGAAGAGTTAGTCCTATTAGTAAGGGTAATTAACAAATAACCTGGTAATTTATAAACCATCCTCATTATGCTCCAATTAGCTAGTGGAAGCAAACAGTAAAGGCTGCATGAAATATACATCAAAACCCGCGGTTTGAAAAACATTTACAGAGTGACACAGCCAGCCTATTTAGGCCCCCAAACTTTACCATTCTAAGTTAAAGCATGACCTCCCTGGAAGACGCCCTTCATGTATTTTTTCTGAGCCTCTAGTGTCACATTGTGTTTTCAGGATCCAAACACAGTATCTCCAAATACCTAGTAATAAGAGCACATCTAAGAAGTAACAAAGCATGCTAGTGAAAGGAGAAGCTGAAAGGACTCCCTTCCCCCATTTGTGCAGGAATCAGCTGTTTGGCTGTCAAAATTACCTCCAGGTGGGATTTGAAGGATACTAGAAGGAGTGGAAATGTGTCTGTAGTCCTGCCTTCACCCCTCAAGCAAGTATATTAAAAATGCAAGATCCAGACTTTCATTAATAGCTGCCTCAGAAGGATTCTCCAGATCTGCTGGCCAGACACCATCAGTAACATCCACCTCTTGGAGAGGACCCGTCAACTCCCAGCAGAGGAAGAAATTAGAAGGAGAAGGTGGGGCTGGATAGGACATACACTACGCAAGCAGCCAACCAACATCACCAGACAGGCACTGCGGTGGAACCCCCAAGGCAAGCGGAAAAGAGGCCGTCCAAGAAATACCTGGCGACGTGACCTTCAGGCTGATAGCAAAAAAATGGGCTACACCTGGAACCAGCTAGAGCGAATGGCCCAGGATAGAAGACTCTGGAGATCTGTGGTTGGCGGCCCATACCCCGATTGGGGTGACGGGCATGAGTGAGTGAGTGAGTAAACTCCAGTTCTGTGCGAGTGGATTGCTGCTCCCAGGTGAAGCCTAGCTAGACTTCAGTGGGGCTCTGCACAGATGTGCCAGTGTGGTTCTCAGTGCTAGATCTGGGTCTCAGACAGGAAGGAAGGTTGTTCTGGGGATGGATAGGAGGGGGAAATGTAAATTGTACCTTTCCACAAAGGTACCTAAGATGATCTGCTGGTGAGCAGATTTTGGAAGCATGATGTCTACAGCCACTGCCCCTTACAGCACAGGGCTATGGCTGTAGGAGCCTTAATTTGGTATGATTGGATAGGCACATTTCAGATGGGTCCTTCTCTGAGGAAGGGACATTTTGTTATCTAAACATAGCGATGCTGTACCTTTAAGCTACTGCGCCCTCAGATACATTATGCGTATCCATGTTCATGGAGTTCACACCGTTTCCTTTCTGCCTGGGTTGGGTGCCCTCTGAGGCCTTAGAAGCCCTCCAGTTCTCTTAATTTCTTCTACCTGTACAGCTATTCCCAAGTCTGTCTTTACCATAGTAGAACTGGTTGAATCATTCAGTAAAATAGTGGTCATTAATTTAGCCCCTTTCTGTTTGCAAATGGGTACTCAGCCAATCCTGACTTGTGAATATATCTGTTATTCACAAGTATTTACCAAGATTGTCTGGTGAGCCATGTTGCCTATGGGCTCACAGTAGGTATTTGTATTCACTGTAGGTGAAATTTGCTCCAATGCAGAGGGACAACACAAAGCCTATGCACCACTTATGTCCTGCTCAGGTGCTGTTTAGAGCCTCATTACACGGGAGTATTCCCAATGGCCTATTTCTGCCCCAGAGTGGCACAAAGAGGCTTGGTGGAATGGAGAACTTCTTTCCAGACATCTATCTGTAACTTCCACAACAAACTTTTTCTCCCTATCCTCTTCTGTCATGGTTTTTTCCTGATGCAAAAAAACCAAACCAAACCAAACCAAAACAAATAAAATCCAAACATTGGAACTATGTGGATTTTCAGTGTCTTTCATCAAAGCATGTGTGTGTATATGAGAGATATTAAATACCAAAGATTATATTCATGAAGTGCGGAAGTCTCTGTGATTACAATCACAAAAAGTGGAGGAATTGAAAAAATTCAGGCTATCCAGGAGTTGGAAGATGGCCACTTTGCACAGCCCAGGTGTTCCATGGTGTATATTTAACGTTCACAGCAATCTATTAAGAAAAAACATGCAAAGCATCTAAGTTTACATTGCTAGGGGAAGCATTTCTGGTGATTTGTTACCTAAGTAATCTGTGCTGGAGAAGTTTTGACATAGTTCTGTCATTAACAGAATTGCAATGTGTATTACATGATTATTGCATGAAACCATAGTACATGAAAAGTACTTCTGAACCAAGAGTACTTAATCAATAATTGAATAAAACTCCGTATAGTTACCAGGTAGCTAAAGATTTTTTTTTAATAAACACAGTTTACATATTATAAATTGAGACACTATGCATGAGACACTTTCCTGTCATTGATAGGGAGGGTAATGTGGCAAACTACTAGAATCTTGATGAGAAATATTGACAAATGGGAAAATACACTTCAACCAGCCAATGACCTTCCAATAAAAGCCAGGTGTTGGAGAAATTGGGCTCCAACCAAAATCCCACTGAAGTCAATGGGAGTTTTGCCATTGACTTCATTGGTATTAGAATTGAGCCCAATTATAGAATTTTGGATAGTAAAGCCAGACAATACTAACTTGATTCATTTGGAAGCAAGGGCTTTAATGGCCCTAATTTAGTGTACTTACCATTACATATGATATATTGCAAATGGACAGGACCTACTGGGTGAAACTCATTTCAGATATAAGCCATTGAAGTCAAAGGAGATACACCAGGGATGAATTTAGCCCATTATCTTTTGTGAAGATAAAGTGCTGAAAAGGAGATAATCAGTTTCTTTTCCTTTGCTTTCAAGAAATATGCACTTTGATCAATAAGCTGCAATAATGGATTCTGTCATGGAATAAGATTGTAAATACCAAACTTGGGCTGAAACAGTAGATTAACATTAAAAGACTTTTTTCCCTTCCCCCTTAACCTTTTCATTGCAAGTGTGTCTCGTGGCCATAACCCTTCTAGAATATGCAGCTTCACCCTGATGAACTGCCTCAGTTATTCTCCGCTATTACAATCCCTGTGCTGCCAGAGTGGAATCTGTCCATCTTTGTGCTTAGTCGTGTGTTTTAGTCATGGCTATCAAACAAACCATCTGATGTGCTAGGACATCTGACTTCAGAGGTCCTGCTGGTAAGTTCTTTGGTTTCTGAAGGTGACTTTCTTTTTTTCTTTTTTTGCAAACAGGTTCTAGAATTCCACTGTTCACTGTGTTTTAAGTCAGATTGCTACAGGAGCCCCTGTTAGGCCAAGAGAAACAAATTAACACCATAGCTTTATACATTAATAACATCAGACCCATACATTCCATTAAATGAGTCACCATTAATTGAAGAAGAAATGCTCACTTTGAAGGAATTTGAAGCCTTCCCTTATTTGAGGGTGCCCAAAACTGCACTGCAGAACCTTTCATTAGGTCATCATTGGGGCTGAGAGGATTGTTTCAGACTGAATCACGACTAGAGGCAGTGGCTATTCCTACGATCAAAACTCAGCTCAAGAAATAACTGTTAAATTATATTTGCAGTCTTAATTGCCCTGGACTAGCTCCCAGAAATACACCATTAACAAGGATATTAAGGCAAATTTCTTCACATGGTGACTCTTGATTTTGCTATTCAGCTCTCCGTACCTGGGCAGAGCTCCCAGTGACACTAGTGACAATTCTGCCCATGTAGGTGGAGCAGAATATCAGAATTAAGATTCGTGCTGGATCAAGTGGAGAGTCATTTGTATCTGAAAGGAGAATTTTGCCCTAGGAGTTTTTGAGGCAGGCGGGGGAAAGGGAGGGCGGCTAAAGAGCAGTTCCCAATCTGTGGCTAAAATTATATAGTTACATTCCAGGGTTACTGCATTCTGGGGGGCAACTCCATCATCAGTGTGAGTTGCGAAGGTAACTCCAAGATAGATCGGTCTCCTACTTATTTGTTCCATCCCTAAATACTGAGCGAACAACACAGAAAAGATATTGCAGTTACACAATAAAGGCAAGTTACAACTTAAATTAATAAGCAACACTATCACCTTCCCAAAACCTTGACACACTATTAAATCCTAAGGATCCATCCTGAGAAGCCCTACCTACACCCCAGAACCCAGACATGCACTATGTCTCCAGAGGGCTTCCTTAGTGCCTGTGGGGTACCAGCTCTCTATCTCTTGATATACCTCTACCCAAGGTAACCTTGTCCTCGGGAGCCAAAAAATCTTACCGCGTTATAGGTGAAACTGCATTATATATCGAACTTGCTTTGATCCGCCAGAGTGCGCAGCCCCGCCCCACCCCCACCCCGGGAGCAGTGCTTTACCACATTATATCCGAATTCGTGTTATATCGGGTCGCGTTATATCGAGGTAGAGGTGTAGATTCCTGGGAGGAGATTCCAGGATTTGGCCAACAGCTATAGAGGCAGCAGCAAAACATCATAAATCTATGACAGGGCCACCCAGAGGGGAGGGGCAAGTGGGGCAATTTGTCCCAGGCCCCGGGCCCCAAAGGGGCCCCCACAAGAATATAGTATTCTATAGTATTGCAACTTTTTTTTATGGAAGGGGCCCCCAAAATTGCTTTTCCTCGGGCCCCCTCAATCCTATGGGCAGCCCTGATCTATGACATTACTGGAATCCACTAACTGATTCCACCATACTGAGGGGAAACAGCACAGGAACAGCCTGGTGGTGAGGAAGGAAGCTGTGTGCTATGTCTGCACAGCAACTAGACACCGCTGGCTGGACTGTGCCAGCTGACTCAGGAACACAGGGCTTGTGCCATGGGGCTGTTTCATTGCTGGGTAGACTTCCGAGCTCGGGCTGGTGCCCAGGCTGTAGAACCCTGCAAGGTGGGTAGGTTCCAAAGCCTGGGGTAAAGCTCGAGCCCAGAAGTCTACACAGCAAAGAAACAGCCCCGCAGCCCAGCCTGAGCCAGCCGAAGGTGACTAGTTGCTATGTAGACATACCCTTAGTGACCCCATCCTCAGTATGCTGACAGGTAGGTGAAGAGGCAGGCCCTAAGTCCTTCTTAGGCCTGGTCTACACTAGGATGGGTGGGGGTCGAACTAAGGTACGTGACTTCAGCTACGCGAATAGCGTAGCTGAAGTCGAACTACCTTAGTTCGAAGTACTCACCCGTACAGACGCCGCGGGATCGAAGTCCACGGCTCCCCCGTCGACTCCGCCACCGCCGTTCGCGGTGGTGGAGTTCCGGAGTCGACGGGAGCGCGTTCGGAGTTCGAACTATCGCGTCTAGATTAAACGCGATAGTTCAAACTCCAAGAAGTCGAATGCTACGCGTCGACCCGGCGGGTAAGTATAGACCTACCCTTAGTCTCCTTATACCTGCTTCAGTGGGAAGAAACATCAACATACTCTTGAATAGGAGAATGTGCTGAGGACATAAGCAAGCACTGGGATACATTAGTATAACAGGGTCCTGATCCATGAGTAGGGCTCCTAGGCCCAGGGGCGGCTCCAGGCCCCAGCACGCCAAGCACGTGCTTGGGGCGGCATGCCACGGGGGGGCGCTCTGCTGGTCCCCGGGAGGGTGGCAGGCGGCTCCGGTGGACCTCCCGCAGGCACGCCTGCCTCTTCACCTACCTGTCAGCATGCCTGCGGGAGGTCCACGAAAGCCGCGGGACCAGCGGACCCTCCACAGCCACGCCTGCGGGAGGTCGACCGGAGCCACCTGCCGCCCTCCCGGAGACCGGCAGAGCGCCCCCTGCGGCATGCTGCCATGCTTGGGGTGGTGAAATGTCTAGAGCCGCCCCTGTCTAGGCCCCACAGTAATACAAATAAAATAAAGAAATAAAATATACTGCACATCAAGGCTCCAGGCCAAGAGGTTTCAGTGCAGAAATGTTAGGGCTTGTCTACACAGGGAAGCTATTTTGGAATAAAGAAGGGTGTGAATTTAAAACATGATAGCCATTCTGGAATCACTCCCTGTGAGACATTCTTATTGTGAAATAAGAGTATCCACACGGGGAGCTATTGCAGAATAGCTCTTTCTTGTCAATTTCCCTGTGTAGACAAGCCCTCCATTTCTCTCTTTTGTTGGGTAAGGTCTAGCACTGCCCTCCTGCTACATCATGTCCTGCGCACAATGCCAAATACTCATCAACCTCTGCACACACTGCTTTTATAATGTGACTATAGTGGTTGTGAAGCACGCTAAGATTTAGCACACTTCAGAACTGGAAAGCAAAGTCCTCTATTTAGATCAGAACGAGTACAGAAACAGCAGCAGTGGTGAAAGCTTGCCTGGGCTCCCTGCTAATGTACTTCCACCCTGACCTAAACGGATCGCCTCTGGAATGAAAGAGTAGTTTAGTCTTCTCGGCGCCCATTCAGTTTTTGATCACTCTTCAGGGACTGCTAAGAATGTGCTACCTAGTAATGATGATGACAATACCACCTCTGTACGGGCACTGATTCAAACCACACATTCCCACTCCTGGACTCCCACAACTCTTTGTACAAGCCCTGAGGTTGTATGGGGGAGCAGAGGAAACAACATCACTAGGATAATACAATGTTGTGGGGAGGGAGGGGACACATCCCTTCCCCCAGTTGTTGCAGCTGGGTTTGTTTAGAAATAGAGAGCACCAACTCTTCTTACATCAGTCACTGAATAGCCATCAGATGGGAGGTAATATTTGTTCACAACTCACCTGAGCTGGATTTAAAATGACAACCTAGAGATGAATTGGCCCTGTGTTTTAGCCTTGGTTAATTTTTGGACATGATTTTGTTTTTTTCTCTTTGTTACTGTACCCCGATGCATAAAACTTATCTAGTATGTATATTTATATATGTATTAAAGATACAGTTTTCATACAAACCTCATAGTCTAAAAGCACACAGGAAATCATACTTCAAAGACTACTATAGAAAGATTAGATGTTAATTTTATAGCAAAATGTGAGGATTTTCACTAGAACAGACATTAGGAAGAGGCATAGCGAGGCCTTCCTCGGGAATAATCGGAATTGGAAAAAGAGTGTGGTTTAGTTCGTCCATTCCAGGCAATGTGATTGAATGGACATATTACAATGCCTGCCAAACCTCAGTGTGTGTTTGAGTGTGTGTCTGTGTGCATGCTTACATTCCATTTAATAGACTGCTTCAGCTGTCTTCATTTCACAAATACAACACAGTGCCCACCAGTCAGTCACCTTGGACAAAGAATTACTTTTGAAAGGAATTGTTCTTGCAGGAACAAAATTCCAATTGCTCTTGTTCTCTCTGCCGGCTTCAAGCCAAGGTTCTGGAACCCAACCACAAGAGGAAAAACGAAAGCTTAAACAGCTAGTATTACAACCTGTGGTAGATGTAGCACATAATGAGAGGGGGAGAGAATCTGGAGTGGCAGACTCATGATTATAAGTATCAGTCTAGTCTGCACTGAGGGCCAGGTGAGTTATTTCAGAATGCCTGACACATGCTGCCAGGGGGAAGAAAGGCAGGCTAGCAATTCATCTCAAAAAGAAAAAAGCTCAGATCAACAGATGCGTATAAAGTAGATTTAAGCCATGTGGTGAATAACGATCAACCTGAGCGACAGCGTTTGGAGCTCCCCAAGAGCTTAGTACAGCAAATCAAGCCCAATTAAAGTTAGTTGTATGGAATTCAGCATTCTATTTGGCATCAGTACATGGTGTATCACTGGCCCCAGACTCATCACATCGCTCAATAAACTTCCCCATTGTCATCAGTGCCTTGATTTCAAAACCAGTGCTGTGTGAAGTGCTGCTGTTCACATACAAACGGTACTTGCTTGAAGAAGGCAAGTCCAGCAGCCTCCAAACACTTTTCCAACACCTACTCCAATGTTCATTTTTTGTTTATTTTCCAGACAGAGGGTATGAAGTGGGAGTTGGTTGTTGAGGAACGGAGGAGGAAAGACCAGAGACGATGGGATTATACCATGGATCTAGAAATACATGTCACCATTGATAGAGAAATCACATGTGAACAGCCATGAAAATAGTTCTCCATGAGGAAAGCAAGGGTGGGGTTGGGCATAGTTTAAGTACAGTAGCACACAAAGGCACCAGTTAGGGATGCTGGAAGGGTATTGCTGGGATTATTTAAATAAATATTGTTTAATATATTTATTAATCTGGATAAGGGGGTGAGCATTGAGATGCCAAATTTTGCAGATGATATAAAAGGTATGAGAGTCCAGAGAGGACTGTGAGGAACCTCCAAAGAACCTAACTTAGGTGAATGGGCAACATGACAGCAGATTGCATTCATTGTTGATAAATGCACAGTAACACACATCGAAGGGAAAATTTTGAATTGGTCACACAGTCAGTGTAGAACCCAGTAAAGTGCACCAGCACAAGAAAGGGACCAGGATATCACACTAGACAGCTCAGTAAAACAGCTGCAGCAATAAAAAGAGCTAAGATGCATAAGGAATGTGATGGAAAATGTCAGTAATTCAGGCTCATCTGGGAAACTGTGCACAGTACTAACCACCCATCTTAAAAAGGATATTTTAGGTTTAAACAAGTGACCAGAACAAGTAAAGACATGGAAACTCTCATAAAAATAGTGATTGAAATTAATTGGTCTTAATTACTTAGTCTTTAGGGAGATAAGAGTATTGAAAATAATGGATAGCATCAATAAGACCGATTAGGAATTCCGCTTCTCTTTGTCTCACACTAGAACCAGGGAACTGGTCCAATGAAAGAATAGAAGTTGGTTCAGTAAAAGATATTGCCTCACCCACCTTGTCTCAGTAGAACCAGGAGACAGTCAAAGAAATTGAAAGTCAAATTCAAAACCAATAAAAAGAATATTTCACACACCAGCTGTGGAACTCATTGCCACACGATGTCACTGAAGCCAAAAAACTGAGCAAGAGTCAGCAGATCTAACATTTATATGGATAATGAGAATAGCCAGAGTTATGTTAGTAAATACAGGAGGTTTTAGAAGGACATGAAATCTGATGCTTTAAGGCTTACGCCAGTCTCTAACTATTACGAGGAAATTCCCCTTGGGCATAGGTTATCCCATATCTAGGCAGAATTTCTTGCACCTTCCTCTGAAGCACCTGGTGTCAGAGATGTGATACTGGACTAGGTGGACCATGGGACTGAGGCATTCTGGAAATTTCTGTGTCACTATTTTCATTCAGATGTTCCTGACCTGCTGCTGTCTAGGTATGGAGTTTCTGCTCACCAGGACTCTGTATCTTCACAATCACATGAGCTTGCATCTTCAGGCTAAACTAATCCCCCTCCCTCCGTGAATCTTTTGAATGGCTGCCTCAATATGTCCTTGAAGCACAGCTGCCATCATTGGGGTATGTAGGGTGAACAGATAGCAAATGTGAAAAATCAGGACAAGGGGTTGGGGGGTAATAGGCACCTGTATAAGACAAAGCCCCCAAAATAGGGACTGTTCCTATAAAATCAGGACATCTGGTCACCCTAGGGGTATGTTTGGAAGATAATGGAAAGCACTATAGAATACCAAGGAGACAGGGACACAGACAAGGCCAAGGAAAGGGCAGTGTGGGGCGATAGGTGGAAGAAAGCAGGAAGTGATGGAAGGATAGGAGCCAAATCCTGGGTTTGACTATTGCACAAATGTACTTTGGGCTGGCCATGTGCTCAGTATATCGTCTGCCTCATGCACTAGCCACCTTCCATTTTAAGCTCACAGTGACTCAGCTGTGAGCACGCTTGCTTTTCAAGTAGCCAGGTTTGTCTGTCTCCCCAACTCCTGCAGAGCGACTTATCCCTTAGCCAACCAACCTGCTTTATGCCTCCTTCCATCACCTCAAGGCATTTCACATATTGTCATCAGCACTGACCTTTTCCACTCACCTTTTCCCTGCTGGACACAAACAGTAGCACTTGAGGCTCTTATCGGGCTGTGTGAGAGCTTTCAGGAGCAGGTTTCCATGACTACCCTTATGCTCAATGGTGCCAAGTAAATTTTATGAGTCTCAAGGATACTTCCATGCCCTGAGCCTCTTTATCACACCAGAAAATACATTGCACAAATAAGGACCCTCCAAATGAGATATCTTTATGGTACAGTAAATGGCAAATGTGATTTCAGGATCTGATAAGCCATCAAGATGGGGCGAAAAGCCTCTGCCTGTAGCAAATGAAAACACTGTTCTAAATTGAAGGGGGAGCTGGAAACAACCCCTATATTTAGGCTACCTAATTTCCCATAATAAAAGATTCCTGCAACTTTGAGATGCTTTAACACTGCCTTTGCCTCCATATGGCCTTTGAAATTCAGCAGGGGAAAGCCCCTGGGCTAGAGAAGTGCCTTTTCTTGGTCCCATTAAGTTCCTTTCAGGTTTTGATAAGACAAAGTGTTAAAAACAAGCAAACACCCTCCCCTCTCCCTTATAGTCCTCAGGAACATTATAGCAGCAGGTCAAAGCACCTAAAAATGCAAACAATCAAAAAGTGCTGGATTCATGGGAGGAATGGACACAGTGGGAATGCCTGGGAGGGGGAAGTGGGGAGAGAGCCAGTCCAGGTTTCCCTGCAACCACCCTCACACTCAGCACATTGTCCATTTCTGATTCTAGGATGTTACATATAGAACTCTCCACTGAAAGAATGCCATTAAGATAGCAAAGTCAAACATCGAGAATTAGAAAGTGCCAGATTGACAATTGACTCTGCAGCCTTAATTCTGGCCCTTATGCATGTAAACATGGTACAGTGTTTACTTACATGCTCACATATTATTTTTCCACAGGATCCCTGCTGCATTCCGTACACAGGATGGGTGCACAGAAGGCAGAATCAAGACTGCACGGGCAACTGTAAAGCTGGTGTTTCCTAACTTTGGCGTGCATGACTTTGCAACCTAAATCATGTTCTTTGAATGGATGCTTGTATGCTATGATAGATATGTATGCCGACACCCATACTAGAGCTAGATTTTCAGCTATAGTGGAGCTAGGCAGATTTACAGAGGTCAATTAAGCCTTGCTGGTTTCCACCTGTGGAGAATTCGGCCCACAGAGTGCATGGGGAACTCCTATTGTATGTACAGTATCAATAAGATCAACCTGTTAAATCAAAGGTTTTAGGCACTGCGGCATTTATTTCAGTCAAAGCAGTTTCTGGTGCAGTTTCATAAAGATGAAGCTGTAGAGAGATTGTGCCCTGCTCCTTGGCAGTTACACAGGCTGGGAGTAGGTAGTACACAAGAAGCCTATACACACCACCGTCAGCTCCCTCACACAGAGGTTGGGTGCAGTACAAGGACTCCACAGAGCTACTGCCACTACCATCACTAGCCTTTCCAAAGGGCTGGAGAAGCAGAGATACTGAGCCATGGCCTGACCTCCTCTCCCAACCATACAGCAGATATGATCTCTCTCTCTCCAATGAGAGTATTTATTAATAGATGCTCTCATGCCTTGTGACATGAGGCAACACAGTCTTTCCACTCCATCCATCTAATGCCACGTTTCTTGCTCCATCGTAGTCTGTTTCCCAGGGCCTCCCAGAGGATTCAGGGGGCCTGGGGCAAAGCAGGGGAGAGGACATAAGGCGCCACCCGCTGCGGCACTTGTACTCACCGGGCAGTGCTCTGAGTCTTCAGCGGCGGCAGCAGCGGGTCCTTCACTTGCTCCGCATCTTCAGCAGCACTGGAGGACCCACCACCAAAGTGCCGCCGAAAACCCAGAGCGAGTGAAGAGCCCGCCGCCGAAGACCAGGACTGCTGCTGGGTGAGTAAAAATTAAATTAAAAAGGCGTCTCTAGCCAGGAAAGGGATTCTGGGCACCCTTGCTGTTTCCATGACAGAATTATCTTTCTCAGTGGGTTTTTTAATACCTCTTCTGTTATCCTCCTCTTTTCCTTCTTCCCCGAGGTGAGATCCAGTAAAGGGCTTGTCTAGGAATACAATTTTTTTTTGTAGGGCTGTCGATTAATTGCAGTTAACTCAGACAATTAACTAAAAAAATTAATCGTGATTAAAAATATCAGTTTTAATCACACTGATAAACAATAGAATACCAAGATATTGGAATTTATTAACTATTTTTGGATTTTTTCTACATGTTCATATATATTGATTTAAATTACAGTATAGAATAGAAAGTGTGCAGTGCTCACTACATATTATTTTTATTACAAATATTTGGACTGTAAAAATGATAAACAAAAGAAATAGTATTTTTCAATTCACCTCGTACAAGTACTGTAGTGCAATATCTTTATCGTGAAAGTGCAATTTACAAATGTACATTTTTTTGTTACATAACTGTACTCAAAAACAAGACAATGTAAAACTTTAGAGCCTACAAGTCCACTCAGTCCTATTTCTTATTCAGCCAATTGCTAAGACAAACAAATTTGTTTACATTTACGGGAGATAATGCTGCCTGCTTCTTATTTACAGTGTCACCTGAGAGTGAGAACAGGCATTCACATGGCACTTTTGTAGCCGGCATTGCAAGGTATTTATGTGCCAGATATGCTAAACATTTGTATACCCCTTCATGCTTCGGCTACCATTCCAGAGGACATGCTTCCATGCTGATGACGTGTTAAAAAAATAATGCGTTATTTACATTTTGACTGAACTCCTTGGGGGAGAATAGTATGTCTCCTGCTCTGTTTTATCTGCATTCTGCTATGTATTTCATATTATGGCAGTCTCGGATGATGACTCAGCACATTTTGTTTGTTTTAAGCACACTTTCACTGCAGATTTGACAAAACGCAAAGAAGGTGTGCTTAAAACAAACAAAATGTGCAAAGAAGGTACCGATGTGAGATTTCTAAAGATAGCTACAGCACTCAACCCAAGATTTAAGAATCTGAAGTGCCTTCCAAAATCTGAGAGAGACGAGGTGTGGAGCATGCATTCAGAAGTCTTAAAAGAGCAATACTCTGATGTGGAAACCACAGAACCCAAACCATCAAAAAAGAAAATCAACCTTCTGCTGGTGGCATCTGACTCACATGATGAAAATGAATGTGCATCGGTCCACACTGATTTGGATTGTTATTGAGCAGAACCCGTTATCAGCATGGACACATGTCCCTTGGAATGGTGGTTGAAGCATGAAAGGGCATATGAATCCTTAGTGCATCTGGCATGTAAATAATTTATAACACCAGCTACAACAGTGCCATGCGAATGCGTGTTCTCACTTTCAGGAGACATTGTAAACAAGAAGCGGACAGCATTATCTCCCGCAAATGTAAACAAACTTGTTTGTCTGAGTGACTGGTTGAACAAGCAGTAGGACTGAGAGGACTTGTAGACTCTAAAATTCTACATATGTACATAAAATTGTACATAATTCTACATTTGTAATTTCAACTTTCATGATAAAAAAATTATACTACCGTACTTGTATGAGATGAACTGAAAATATTTATTTTGTTTTTAATACCACAAATATTTGTAATAAAAAATAAATAGAAAGTGAACACTGTACACTTTGTATTCTGTGTTGTAAATGAAATCAATATATTTGAAAATGTAGAAAACATCAAAAATATTTAAAGAAATGGTATTCTATTATTAACAGTGTGATTTAATCATGATTAATTTTTTTAATCATAAGATTAATGGCAATTAATTTTTTAATCGCTTGACAGCCCTAGTTTTTTGACATCCACACAACACATCCAAACCACTTTAGCCTTTTTTCTCGAATCATTGTTTCTACAGTCTGCTGGCCAGCCCTTTGTAACACATCAGCATTGGTTACTTTATCCCACCAGCAGACACCAAATATTCTTTGCAAACATTTCTGATGGAATGCATTGTTTCATTAACTTGGCCTGTGCAAACTCTCTAGTGGAGATGCCGGAGTCATGCTTCCCCCATATTCTGCAGCACTCTAGGAGATATGGTACTTGTGAACATTTTACTTGACAAATTTGCCTTTTGTTCTGCTCCTGGAATGTTCACACTGAGATTGCAATTTCCTCAATTTTATTTGAAATTACAGGTTTTTAATGCTACCTTTTCCTCCCTCTATAGATGAATTGTGAACAGTTTGCTATGAATATTCTATATGCCAACACTCAAGTTATGGTTGGTCACACAAATCACATGGTAGCTTTTATTTCCTGTTTCGAGAAGCATAAATCTTATAAACAGGAAGAAGTTTTAGAGAGACCCCTGGAGCTTTGGATTGCCTAGGGAGAAACAGCAGATAAAATAGGATTCTGTGATTTTAGACAGACCATTTTAAGACTTTCCCTTCCAGGTCACCCGAGCCTTGCCTACAGCATACTTCTTTTTAAAGAAAAGTTAGGCTACTGTAAGATTTGCTGGCTAGATATTAATCTTACTGTTAATTTCCTCTAATCCCATTCATTAGAAAGTAGTTGCATGCATGCATGGTCTTTTTTTATTAAAAAAACAAACAAACCTGTTCTTTATTCATAGCTGTTTGTGCAAAGTTTTTTGTGAAATATATTTTAGTCTATTGATTATTTATGAACTGTTAATAGGCAGCAGGTTTAAAACAAACTTTTTGCTCAGTAGAGGGCAACTAAAATGATTAGGGGGCTCGGGCACATGACTTATGAGGAGAGGCTCAGGGAACTGGGCTTGTTTAGTCTGCAGAAGAGAAGAATGAGGGGGGATTTGATAGCAGCCTTCAACTAGCTGAAGGGGGGTTCCAAAGAGGATGGAGCTAGGCTGTTCTCAGTGGTGGCAGATGACAGAACAAGGAGCAATGGTCTCAAGTTGCAGTGGGAGAGGTCAAGGTTGGATATTAGGAAAAAACTATTTCACTAGGAGGGTGGTGAAGCACTGCAATGGGTTACCTAGGCTAGGGAGGTGGTGGAATCTCCATCCTTAGAGGTTTTTAACGCCCGGCTTGACAAAGCCCTGGCTGGGATGATTTAGTTGGGGCTGGTCCTGCTTTGACCAGGGGTTGGACTAGATGACCTCCTGAGGTCTCCTCCAACCCTAATCTTCTATGATTCTATGAAACTTAAGGAAGTATTTCTTCACACAATGCACAGTCAACCTGTGGAACTCATTGCCAGGGGATGTTGTGAAGGCCAAAACTATAACTGGGTTAAAAAAAGAGAGCATTAGATAAATTCATGGGGGATAGGTACATCAATGGCTATTAGTTAAGATGGTCAGGGATGCAACCACATGTCTCTGGGTGGCCCTAAACCTCTGCTAACAGGAGTTGGGACTGGATGACAAGGGATGGATCACTCAATAATTGCTTTGTTCTGTTCATTTTCTCTGAAGCATCTGGCACTGGCCACTGTTGGAAGACAGGATACTGGGCTAGATGGACCATTGGTCTGCCCATATGGCTATTCTTATGTTAACTGCATCCATTTGCTATTATTGTTACTGTAACATGGTGACAGATGGATTCCCTGTATCAGAATGCCAGGCTCTCCTAGGCTTAGGGGCTATAAAACCTTAAGATTTAGAGCAGTTATTGTTGAGTCATATTGGCACCTCCTCTGCCTTAATACTAATAGTTAACACAAGGGCCACAGGTGTTCTGTATACTCCATGTCACAGACACGGGCAACTGATAGTATTGCAAAGTTGCACAGGTTCTTTTAAAAAGTAAAGAACGTGCAACTAATCTTCCTTACTTCTCCCATGTTCCCAGTTGGAAAGACCAAAGCTGTTCAGAGCACAGGCAGTAAGAAAGTTCTGTTGCAGCTGAAGAGCTGAAGCCTGGCCTCTCTGGGCATGTGTGCCCAAGCAGTAGAAGGTAAAGGAGCCCACTGGCTGGAAGTAGAGTATACTAGGCGAAGGGGGAAGATTTGAAAGGGGAGAAGAGTCATCCAAACGGCAACAATAAAGTAGTTTCATTGCAAATTAAGGAAATGAGATTAAGCAATGTTCCGAGTCAGTTTTAGACTGAAAAGTCTGGTAAGGAGTCAATTTATTCATATGGTTCCGTGACCTATTCTGTGTAAAGGGGGTGGGAGGTGTTAGAATTACAGTTCCTTACCCTGAATGCTTTCATCCCCAGATGGACCCATTCTATATTCAGGTAGAGTCTCTTACGAAGATAATCAAGCAGATAAGCAAACCTGGATCACTATGAGTGAAAGTGGTGATCATTGTAAGAGGTAGATAAACAGATTATTAGTCTGCTTTCTCTTTGTCTCTCTCAGCAAGGAGAGAGACGTCCTTGGGATAATGGTGTTGCCAACATATTCTTCTATGACATACTTCACCGGTTTTACTACAGTAATATCTCTTTTGCTTTCCAAATCAATTTTTTTAAGAGATGTGCTGAAATAAGTGTGATAAGTGGCATCATCTAGTTTTAATTTGCATAATCAATGCTGACTTGTAGAGGAATCTGTTCATATAGGCGGAGGACAATAACGAATGTACTGTAGTAACACGATTTTAGTGGGCAGGAATAAGAACAATGTCTTTCTAATTTTGTTTTCCCAGCATACTAAAGCACAGGGTCTTTTTATGTTGCCTCCAAAGCATACAAGAGCGCTATGTAAGCTCAAAAGCTTGTCTCTCACCAACAGAGATTGATCCAATAAAAGATGTTTCCTCACCCACCTGGTCTCATCAAAAAGTGTTATGTAATTTATGGACACCCTTAACACCAAAAAACAAGGGAACATCCGAACATTGGAACCAGGGCCGGCTCCAGGCACCAGCCGACCAAGCACATGCTTGGAGCGGCACCTTGGGGCAGGGCGGCGCTCGAGGTTTTTTTTTTTTTATAATTTTTTTTTTATTTGTTGGGGCAGCGCCGAAGGGTTATTTTTTTTGTTTGTTTCAGCAGCGCTGCGTTCGGGGGGAGGCGGGGGCTGGCACGGCACTTGGAGGGGGGACTGGGGCTTGGGGCAGCGCGGTGCTCGGAGGGGGAGCAGGGGCTTCAGGCGACGTGGCGCTTGGGGGCGGGGCTTTGGGCGGCGTGTTGCTTCGGAGGGGCGGGGGTTTCGGCGGCGTGTTGCTTGGGGGGTGTTCAGCGGTGCAGCACTCACAGGGAGGGTACGGTGGGGCGGCGCTCTTCTTTTTTGCTTGGGGCGGCAAAAAAGTTAGAGCCGGCCCTGATTGGAACAAGACCAATTAGCAATGAGAGAAGCTAAGTGCAGGTTAAGCTGAACAAGTAGAATTTTATTAAATCCTGTGCACAACTCTGTCGATGTGGCTGAGTTGCTTCCAGCCTATCTCCCCACATCCTTGTTCCATGGGTGATCAGCCAATAATAGTCCCTCCAGGGAACATGGACACTCTCTCTTCAGTGCCACTAATCTTTATATGTTCCCTGGCAGAAGGAGAGAAATCCCAGCCCTCCCAACCAGGGCAGAAAGTCTTGCATCTCCCTACAAGCATCTGGGCCCAGATCCATGAAGGTATTTAGGTTCCTAACTTCCTCTGAAATCAACGGACGTTGAGAGCCTAATACCATTGTGTGGGCCTGTAAGAGCGTGGGCAGTCGCTGCTTAGCCCACGGTGGTGCTCTGCCATAATTTCCCTGACTGAGGCAGCAATAGGTTCACTTTAACAGTTCAGGGCAAGGAGAAGTCAACATACATTTCAACAAATCGCGTGTAGGGTTTCAGGAGAGGAGTAATTACAGTACACCGTTTATAAGGTCTTTACCTCGGTGTCCTCATTCAGCTCCCAAACTTAAAGTTCACAAACAGTCTCTAGTTAGGTCAGTCTCCTGGACCCTGCAAGGAAAACCACCACCTGCTACATCCTGCATGATTCTACTCCTAAGTTGTTGCTCACTTGTTCAACTTCATCTTCCTGTCTATATAGCCCAGCCCTAGGGTGAGGCAGGGCCTCTTGATGGCACACCAGGATATCCCAGCTGCAGCCTCCAGCCTGCCCCTTAAAGGAGTAGTACACTCCTACACAGGGCCCTCTTTTCCATCTCTCTTTCTCTCTCCAGCACCTGCCATATCCTTTTCCCAAACACTTGTGCAAGGAGAGGTAAAGGAAAGCTACTTAACCCTTTGTGTATATGGCAGTATGTAGGTCTGCTGCATGCTGTCAAACATCTCTCCCACACAAAGCATAGTACAGGGTGGGGGGAGTCACATCCTTTCTCTCCCTCTCCTCCCCACCCCCTGGAAAAGGAAGCAGTATTCAGATGTGCTGCCCTATAGGTACATCATGAAGGAACATGGCTGTAGAGCCCAATGATGCTAGTTCTGGTATCCTTGATGGCCTGCAATCATGGAAGATGTGCAACACCAGGGTCAGAGGGATTATTAGAAGGTCCTAGTGCTGGGACTATCACCCATTTCATGGCTAGACACACTTTCTAGTATGGAGTTCTCCTGAGAACAGAGCTTCCATACCACTTATCTCCTCTGACAGGACTGCTCCAAACCCCTCATCAGGGACAGCTGTTTATAGAATAGATACTTTGCAGAAGTCAGTACAGTTACTGAACAGGAGACTTATGGTCTCCCCAAAAGCATCTGTTCCTATCAGTTTCCTGGGGGCTTTCTTGTGAGGTCCATCAAGAGACAAACTATATAGTCTTGTATATTTTATGTATATTATACATGCACTTTTTCCCAGCCATGTTTGAGTTACTGTGTATGGAGAATAACAAGTGTATAGCAGAGAAAAAGCAGCATTAGCTTGAGGTTGCAGGGGGCACTGGAGTTGATAAAGGTGCCTGAGAGTAAAAAGGAAGGAGGTTTGGGGGCAGACAGAGGGTAGAGAAATCATACTCTTAAAAGAAATTGGAGTTTAATGAAACAATTGAACAAAGACTGGAAGTCTCCTTCACTTCCCACAGTGGTTGACTGGATCTGAGCAATATGTAGCTAGGCTGTATTACAGTTATTGTCATTTAAAATTAAATGATAACTTGGAAGCAATCAATTACCGTATGATTGTATTGGTATTTATGATGAGTTACGTAGTCTTCTCAAAATATAAATACAGCTTTATGGACCTGCTCCAACTCTTGTTGGAGAGAATGGATCAAGCAGGGCCAGTTTTATGAACTGCGGGACCCAATTCGAATACTCGGCAGCGGTCCAGGGCTTCGGCAGCACTTCGGCGGTGCGGGGTCCACTCCAGGTCTTCTGCAGCACCGAAGGACCCCCTCGCTGCCGAAATGCAGCCAAAGACCCCCGGAGCGGACCCCCCGCTGCCGAAATGCCGCCAAAGATCCCTGGAGCAGACCCCCCGCTGCCGAAATGCCGCCAAAGACCCCCGGAGCAGACCGCCGCCAGGTGAGTAAAAAAAATAAAAAATTAAAAAGGCACCTAAGGCGTGGGGCCCGATTCTGGGGAATCAGGGGAATCGGCCTAAAGCCGGCCCTGGGATCAAGGCCCATGTTTCCTTAATGCAGCAAATACAACTAGTGCCCAGTCCTGTAGGCCAGTGGTTCTCAGCCTTTCCAGAATACCGTACCCCTTTCACAAGTCTGATTTGTCTTGTGTACCCCCATGTTTCACCTCACTTAAAAACTACTTACTTACAAGATCAGATATAATACAAAAGTGTCACAGCACACTAGTACTGAAAAATTGCTTATTTTCTCATGTTTACCATGTAATTATAAAATAAATCAATTGGAATATAAATATTGTGCTTACATTTCAGTGTATAGTAAGTATATAAAGCAGTATAAACAAGTCATTGTCTGTATGAAATTTTAATTTGTACTGACTTCGCCGGTGCTTTTTATGTAGCCTGCTGTAAAACTAGGCAAATTTCTAGCTGAGTTGATGTACCCCCTGGAAGACCTTTGTGTACCCCCAGGGGTACGTGTACCCCTGATGAGAATCACTGCTGTAGGCCAAACTGAAATGGGAGTAGTTTTCATAATTATGACAGGACTGAGGCCTGATCCCGTAAGAGTGGCTTGAACTTCCACTGAATTCAATGGGCATTGAGGGAGCTCAGTGTCTTGCACAATTGGCCCTCGAATGAGCAATATGTTGCCTTTATAAGTTTACATAGGACCAGATTGTGTCTCTGGCTTCACTTTTGTGGGGAGGTGTAGAGAGCTCCCTTACATCCCTGAATTGGCTAACCCCCTCATCATGAGGCTAGAACACTTCCTCCCACACGTGGGTGGGGAATGGGCAGAGCCTTGGCTTTACTGGCATTCCTGCAGGGCCGGCTCTACTGTTTTTGCCGCCCCAAGCAGCACGCCGAATTGCCGGCGTGGACGGCGGGGGCAGTCCGTGTGCCATTAGGGCGGCACGCGCGTTTCCGCGGCGGCGGCAATTCGGCGGCAGCTTCTGTATTCAGCCAGACAGCTGAACATAGAAGCTGTTGCTGAATTGCTGCAGCCGTGGAAACGTGCATGCCGCCCTAACGGCACACGGACTGCCCCCGCCGTCCACGACGGCAATTCGGCGTGCTGCCTGGGGGCAAAAACACAAGGACTGCCGCCCCTTGCAGATTGCCACCCCAAGCACCTGCTTGGAATGCTGGTGCCTGGAGCCGGTCCTGCATTCCTGCAAGGGGACTTAACATGCGTGACATAGGGGGCTGGGGCAGACTGATCCCCCCACACCCTTCAGAGCAAGGGGGAAACCAGGAGCCAGGTTGTGACTGAATCACAATCTCCTTCCTGGTCTGCTCCTGAGGCAGCATGGCAACTTCCTGCCCCTTCCTCGTGGCTTGCAGAAAAGCACAACTGAGCCCAGGTGTGCATAGGGGGGTATATACACACACACATACACAGCTCTACAAGCTCCTTTGAAAAAACGGAAGAAAATATTTAAAATAGGAAAAAAGTATATTGTAATAAAGTCTTGACATTTTCAAATGAGAACTCTTGACCTTTGCAATACTCACAATAGAAATGGCTTTCCTAAAGTAGATGTTCCAACAGCAATACATATACATACCATCAGTATTTAAGCCTGACATTTAGGACCAGAATCTGATGGCAGATGCTATGGGTCCAGCAAACTCTGACAGCCTTTTGCATGTGGGGACAGATGTTAATCTTGTGAAAAAAGGGATGATACACATTGCATGTCTTAGATTAAACAAGTTTGAGAGCAGAATTTGACACTTTTACATGGGTACGATTCCCATGGACTTCAAAGAGTACTATATCCATTTAACCAAGAGCAGAGTTTGGTTCTTAGTATGTATCTAGGCTTTTGCTACCCATTTTAAACCCATGAAATTGGAACTGACATTTCAAAATCATTACAGTAGCTGAAAACTTGAACCTTTGTCTTTGCTACCAAATGTATTCCCAGCATATGGCCAAGTCAAAAGACTAACATTACACCCATTAGTTAGTGAATGAAAAGTGCTTTGAAGATGAGTCATGATAACTTTATTATTATTTCCATATTTTTGCCCACTGTTGCTCTGATATTGAAACAATGTGTGTCAAATCTAAAGCATTACCTCATGCATTCCATTTCACACTAGGTCCCGTTATCGCATGCTGCTGTTGTTCTCTCTTTGTCTGTGGTTTTTGGCTTATTTTTTAAAGACAGAGTTTAGCAATATTGTAAATATGGTGGCAAGCGTATCTGGACACAGCTGTACAAAGCACTGCATTCTTGGGGAGAGACTGTGATTTGAATCCCTAGGGGAGAAAGAATTTGAGTGGAGCCTGGGATTTGTCCTGGAGCCAGCACAGGGGATGGTGTCTGTGTGTGTACAGATGGGGGCATCATAGCTTCTGCTAGTACAAGGCAGCAGCAAATCACCACATCCCATGCATCATAGCCAGGGGGAAGCAGGCGGGAATTGTGGCTTTGAGGGTTGTCTGAAAAACGGTGCCTTTTGGGGGTGGTGCTTCTGCCTCACCCCTTGTTCATGGCTGTCTTAAAAGTGCAGTCTAGCTTTAGCGATGGTTAGATTCAGCAGTGAAAAGGCTAGCACAGACATGTGGTACATTTGGACCTGGCAGACAACTCAAGAGCCACATGCTCGACTTCAGTGGGTTCTCAACCAGAGATCCAGCATCCCCTGGGGGGGGGGATGTGAGCAGGTTTCAGGGGGCCCGCCAAGCAGGACCAGGGTTAGCCTCGCTGGGGCCTAGGGCAGAAAGCCTAAGCCCTGCTGTGCAGGGCTGAAGGCTGGGGCCCCGAGCCCCACCATGCAGGGCTGAAGCAGAAGCCTGAGCAATATAGCTCCATGGGGGCCCCTGTGGCGTGGGGCCCCAGACAATTGCCCTGCTTGCTACCCCCTAACACTACCCTGGCTTTTATATGCAGAAAACAGTTGTTGTGGCATAGGTGGGCCATGGAGTTTTTATAGCATGTTGGGAGGGGGAGGGAGCAGGAGCGGCGCCAGGGTTTCTGGCACCCTAGGCAGAATTTGGGGGGCGGCATTTTGTGCGCTCCCCACAGGGCGCGCGGGAGCTTCCGTTTCCACTCCCATCACGCCGCCGAAGAAGGACCCTCCGCCGAAATGCTGCAGGCGACAGTGGCAATCATTAAGCTGCTCAATTGCCTGCCGCTGTTTTCCGTGGCACGTTGGCAGAAGGTCCTTCTTCGGCGGCGCGACGGGAGCGGAACCGGAAGCTCCCGTGCGCCCCGTGGGGAGCACACAAAATGCCGCCCCCCGAACCCTGGCGCCCTAGGCGACCGCCTAGGGTCGCCTAAAGGAAGTGCCGGCCCTGGGAGGGGGCTCAGAAAGAAAAAGGTTGAGAACCCCGGTCTACTTTTACTCATGTCTGCACAGAAAGGGAACAACGGACTCCCCAGATGGCCAAACCTTTAAGAGCTGCTTCATCACATTGTCCTCTCTAGACTAGTGGTCCACCCACTGAGGTCATGACCATATTTTCCATTGTAACCTGGTATAGATAGGAATAACGAGGGCAGATCAGATGTCACAGACCTCACAGACTTTGAGCCCCCTCCCTACTCCACCCACCTCTGAAACCCTCCATTCCCTCTGCCCAGCAATGGCAGCCTAGATGCTGTGTGTGACACTGTGCTCCTATTGGCTAGTGGGCTACCAGTCCCAAGCCCAACCCTCGTCCTGTCTGTTACCATAAATGCTGTGGTGCTCCTTCTGTAAGCAGAGTGCACAGGAGGGGATCTAGAACAGAGGGGAAAGGCACACAATATGCTCTCCCACCACCATGTAGTTGCCTCTATTCTGCCTGGCCCGAAAAGTGGGGGGTAGCCAGATGGATTCTGGGAAAGAGCTACTTTATGCAGCATGATCTCCTGTTAGGGCCTAATTCAAAGCTCACTGAAATCAACAGGCTTTGATTTCAATAAGTTTTGGATCAAGCCCTTAGAAAAGCAGAATTTGCATGTTTTATATCAAATTCTGTTCTGGTTAGGGGACTTTTTCTGGGGAAGAAGCAAAAGGGGTGAGAAGATGTCTTGCCTTTTTCCTCTGTGCATGCTTCTGCTCCCTTCTACTCTACTATTTAAGGGAGAAAGGAACATGAGGACCAAATTGCTAAATGAAAGAAGAATTTGCTCCTTCAGACATACTAAAGTCAGGGGGGTTGCATGCAGATAACGGAGGGCAGAATTTGGCCCAAATTTTCCCTTTTCGTGAGATATTATTTCTGATTTGTATCTGCCTTTATAACCCCTGGAATCATTATTTCCTGTAGATGGTTGAGAGACATGACAGGTATTGCAGGACACATAATAAGCTAGAATGAGTAGTGATGTTAATTCAATACCATCAAAGATGAGGCTCATCGTAAAATCCCATTAGAGTCCACAAAAGCAGCCCTGAGATTGCTGAGAAAGTCTTGAATAGATTGTCTAAGTGCACACATCACTCAGCATGGCATTCTCAGCCCATTATTGTACATGTGCAGTCTCCTTCTCTGCTCCCAGTTGCATTGAGCCAGATCCTCAGCTGGTGTAGCTCTGTTGATTTCAATAGCTCTACATCAACTTACTTCAGCAAAGTATCTGACTATTTGTTATGGCCTGGCTGCCTTGAATTTTATTTTACTGCCTAAGCTAGCTCCAGTAATGAGGAGGCTGGTAATGACTCTAAATAGCATAGGTAAACATTCACTTCTCTTTTGGTCCAGTTTCCAAGGCTGCAGCTTCTATGCTGCTCTAGAGCACGTAGGGTCTATACGCTGAAAGACATATGGGTATATTTATTATGATTTCCAGATGCAGGATCTGCATGTGCCCACATGTACACCCCTATCTCCACAACATTCCAGGCAGGGAGAATACATCTAAAGAGAAGGCAAGACTGGAGTCAGGGATAATTTTTCCGCCAGCATCCCCATGACAACTCTCACCACTGGAATGACAACTAGGGATTTATTGATAGATTGCGTAGTCCATGCAGCTAGGGCACCCCATTCTCAGTGGTGTTTGTGTGGGTAAGGAAAAGGCAAGAGACAGCTGACAGAACAGTGCAAAGTGGGAGGGCTCATTTAGTCAGTTTTAGTGAAGCAGGTTTCTGAATGTTTATTATATTCAAAAACTGAGTCTTGCAGAATTGATTTTTTCAGTCAGGTCACCATCAGCTCTAAGCTAGGTACGTGCCCACATATCCAAGATCAGGCTAAACTCCCATGGACAGCAGGATTTGGTCAATTATATCCTTTTAATTTGAAGACTTGCATTGTGGTCTCACTACACTTTGCTACTCTGACAGTCATCAAATGGTTGCAAGTAAACAAAACGTGAGCAAGATATTAAAGGTGCCATAGATTCTGATTTACCCTGCTGGAGAGACTGCAAAATGCATTGCAGGGACAGATGTGGAAATATGCAGTAGAGCCTCGCTAATTGACAGTTTGTGTGATGAGACTAGTAGGTCTTTAAATGAAGAATTAGTAATAAGTGGTCACATTTTGGTATACAAATATACTACAGCACAACTGCCACCATATCAAGTACATACTACGTGATTAGAGTACAATTTACAATACCACAGCCTCATCTTAAGAACTGATTGCTAGATTTCCATAGTTGCCATTTGCCTATTGGTTAATACTAAAAATTAAAGAGGTTCTTTTGTATAATTTGTATCCTCAAGTAAACTTCCTGTTTAGTGCCACAGTGCTCAGGTCTGCCCTTGGAAGCACACAGCTGGCTCCCATTTCAGTTGGTAATACTGCACATGCACCCTCAAGGGCAGAGAGTGGCCCAAGACAGGGAAGCTGAAGTGTGTGGAAAAAAATGTGGTCAGCCATAGAGTTATTTGCATTATATGGAAGCACCAGTGGCAACTCCATTGTTAGAGGCTGAATCCATGTTTTAGTTGCAAAATGGAACTCAGTCTTCTTATATATGAAAAATACACATATTCTTCAAATTTACAGCATTTTGAGTACAGAATCTGTTAGAATGAAAATTAAAGACTGCATCCTTTAAGATGTTTAGTGTTTGTGTCAGTCTACTCCATTTAGATAATTTTGGACATTAAGATTCTTCAAACTTTTTCTGTTAATTAAAATTGAAATCTTGTGCATAGGCTATGTTTGAAGAAATTGTGTTGTACAGTAACTCCCCACGTAACGTCCTCTTGCTTAATGTTGTTTCGAACTTACGTCCCTGCTCAATTACAGTACATGCTCCATTTAAAGTTGTGCAATGTTTCGCTATAACGTCATTTGGCTGCCTACTTTGTCCACAGCTGGCAGCCCCCCCATCAGCTCCCCTACGTGCCCCCCCAGCACCTCCTGCCCACTGGCAGACCCCATGGATCAGTGCCTTCCCCCTTCTCCCCCCGCCTCCTGCCCGTGCAATCAGCTGGCTTGCGGCATTCAGGAGGGACGGGGGAGGAGCGAGGACTCAGTGCACAGGCTCCGCTTCCCTTTCCTGCCTCCTGAACACCGCAAACCAGCTGACTGCCACGGGCAGGAGGGAGGGGGGAGCCTGTGCACCGCGTCCTCGCTCCTCCCCCCTCCCTCCTGAATGTCGCAAGCCAGCTGATTGCCATGGGCAGGAGGTGGGGGGAGAAGGGGGAAGGAGTGAGGACATGGTGTGTGGAGTAAAGAGGTGGGGGAAGAAGAGGTGGGTTAAGGGTGGAGGCTTGAGGGGAAGGGGTGGAGTGGGCAGGCCGAGGGTTGAGCCCCCCCCGCCCCTGGTGCTTGCAGAGTAGGAGAAGCTGCCACTGCTGCTGCACAATGTGCTTCTCCTAGCCTACAGCACCTTCAGCCTCCTTGCCTGCCTCATCTGCAGTGCCAGTGGGCTGTGCCTGTGTGAGGTAAGGCAGGGGCACCTCCCAATTATAGTACTGTACTGTATGGCAAAAAATTTTCCCCCTGGAACCTAACCCCCCTGTTTACATTCATTCTTATGGGGAAATTGGATTCGCTTAACATCATTTCACTTAAAGTCACATTTTTCAGGAACATAACTGTTGCCGGCACAAAGGCCTGAGGCGACAGCAACAGTGGTTCGTTGCCCGGTGTGCTTCGCTTCCAATAAACACACCAAGGTGGAGAAGCAAAAAAAAAGGTTTATTTGAGATCTCAAAGCCCGGTGCTCGGAGGCAGATAAGTCTCAAATCGAGCACCCTCCATACAAGCAGCTTTCTCTCTTTATACATGATTTCAGCTAAGCATCTCTATTACCCCCACTGCCCAGCTCCCCCCTTCCCCCCCCCCTCTTCTTCCCTCCCTTCTAGTTCCCATATAGCAAGTACATTATAAAGTAGCAATTACTCTAAACAGGTTAAATCATACTTGGCAGAAAATACATCATCTCGTTAGTAACTTTTTCCAGACCAGTTATTTTGTTTCACTCCTTTCAGCCAGGTGCAAGCAGGCTTTATAATTGCCTCCTGGTATCAGTGTTGCACTGATAACTAGTTGCCACACATTCCATTCTTTCCATCTGGCCTGTGGGGTTAATTAAAGTCTAAACATGGAAGCGGTTCGGACAAGCAGAGGCCTGATACAGGGAGCCTTCATTGGCACTGTTGTTTTCCACCGTTCTGTTAATACTGGGCTATTCCTGGTGCCACCAACATAACTACAACGTTAAGTGAGGAGTTACTGTAATAAGCTAAGTTAACAATTAATTACAATTCATAATATGATTATACAGGCTACTGATAGGATAAGGTCAAGTCAACAGCTCAGTTCCATGTTAGCTTGGGCATCAGTGGTTGAAAAGCTACCCATGGTATTGCTGCCTGAGCAGCACTGTCCAGAGAACTGAAGTAGGAGCAGAGGAGGATCATTTAAAGTAAGGGGCTGGCCTCTTACCACCACTTCTTCATAAATTATGAGTCCAAGCCAGGAGGGACTATTGTGGTCATCTTTCTAGTCTGATCTCCTGTATAATACAGGACATAGAACTCCCCCAAAGTTATTCCTAGAGCAGATCTTTCAGAAAAGCCATCCAATCCTGGTTTTAAAATTGTCAGTGATGAAGAATCCCTGATTGTTGGGAATTTGTTCCAATGGTTAATTACTCTCACTATTAAAAAAATTACACTATTTCTAACTGAACTGCCTAACTTCAATTTACAAACATTGGATCATGTTATAACTCTCTCTGCTAGATGGAAGAGCTCATTATCAAATACTTGTTCATCATGTAGGTACTTATAGACTGTGACCAAGTCACCCCTTAACCTTCTTTTTGCTAAGCTTGATACATTGAGCTCCTTTAATTTCCATAAGGCATGTTTTCTAATCCTTTCATCATTCTCATAACTCTTCGCTGAACCTTCTCCAATTTATCAACATCCTTCCTGAATTGTGAACACCAGAACTAGGCACAGTATTCCAACAGCACTTGTCCCAGTGCCTAATACAGAGGTAAAAAACCATCCCTACTTCTACTCAATATTCTCCTATTTATGTATCCAAGGATCACATTAACCCTTTTGGCCACAGCGTCACACTGGGAGCTCATTTTATGCTGATTTTCCACTATGACCCCCAAATCTTGTTCAGAGTCACTGCCTGCCAGGTTAGAGTCTCCCATCCTGTAAGCATAGCCTGCATTCTTTTTTCCTAGCAGGGCCGGCTCCAGGCTTTCTGCTGCCCCAAGCAGGAAAAAAAAAATGCCGTGGCACCGCGATCACGCCACTCCACTCTTCGGTGGCAGGTCCTTCGTTCCGACAGGGACTGAGGGACCCGCCGCCGAATTGCCGTCAAAGACCCGGACGTGCCGCCCCAGTAGTGGCTGGAGTGCTGCCCCTTGATATTGGCCGCCCCAAGCACCTGCTTCCTTAACTGGTGCCTGGAGCTGGCCCTGGGAGGTACAGGGCCACCCAGAGGATTCCAGGGGCCCGGGGTCTTCGGCGGCGGGGAGGGCCCTTCCGTTCCGGGACCCGCCACCAAAGTGCCTCGAAGACCCGCGGTGGGGGCCCCCCGCCGCCGAATTACCGCCGAAGCGGGACCCGCCGCTGAAGTGCAGCCCGGTCTTCGGCGGTAATTCGGCGGCGGGGGGCCCCCCCACCGCGGGTCTTCGAGGCACTTTGGCGGCGGGTCCCGGAATGGAAGGGGCCCCCCACCACCGAAGACCGGGCTGCGCTTCGGTGGCGGGTCCCGCTTCCCCCCCGCCCCGGCCCCAGCCTCTTACCCCCGGCTCCCTCCTCGCCCGGAGTCTCAGAGCCTCGCCGGAACAGCCGCAGCATGTGGCCGGCGGGGCCTGAGCTCCGTCCCGCTCAGAGCCGCGTGGGGAGGGGGCGGGGTTATGAGCTCCAGGCCGAGCGGAGGGAGCCGAGCTCAGCCCAGAGCTCCTGGCCCCGCCCCCTGACAACGTGGCTCTGAGCGGGGCGGGGCTCAGGGGCCCCGGCGGAGACTCGACGCTTGATGCGATGAGGCTCCAGGAGAGGGGCGGAGGTGGGAGCCTCCGCTGTTCTCTTGGGGGCCCCTGCGGAGCCTGGGGCCCGGGGCAAATTGCCCCCTTTGCCCGCCCCCCCCCCGGGCGGCCCTGGGGAGGTATACATTTAGCCATATTAAAATGCATAGTTTGCTGGCTTGTAAGCATAAGCATATTGTTTGCTTGCTATGTAAAACTGCTGTTTTACATGGTGCTGATCTCTAACAGCCCTCTAAATGCAAGACTCACCAGTACTCTTTAGGCATTTTGCACTGCAGCAATGATGCAAGGCAGTTATATGCCAGGCTTAACTGTCCAGTGTGCTCCTGCTGCTTCTCACTACTCTGGTCTATCAGTGAATCTGCCCTTTAAAGCTCCAGATGAGGTATTTAAAGTAAACTTCATAACTTCAAGCCATTAGCAATATTGCATGGTAGCATTCTATTTGAGTCTTAGGGTTTATGTATAACATTTAATAATTTATAAAAGCTAAGAAAATTCCAAGACAAAAGCCTATGTCAATATGGAGCGGAGGTTGAAAACTCATGCCAGCAATTTAAGGGTTAAAACACTTTACAAGGACGTCCTGATTATCCCAAAACCAGACATTACAAATCCAGGAAATTCAGAGTTAAGGTTATACTTGAAAGAAATCTGAATGTGTTAAGGTAAGAAATGTACAGTTAAGGCTCCCAAACAACCTTAACTTTGCTCTGACGTGACAACACGAGTCTTTAAAAAAAAAAAAAAAAGTTAATCTAGAGGTTTTCAAACTGTGGGATGCACCCCCTGGTCAGGCAGGCATGGAGGAACATTCGGGCGGGATTGGGCCAGTCCCCACAGAGGGCAAGGAGGGAGCGCCATCCAGCCCCACTCTGCCCCCAGCTCTGCTCTAGCCCTGGGTCCAGGCCCTGCCCCCAGACTCAGGCCTTGGCCCAGCCACGGCTCTGCTCCTGGCCATGGCCCGAGCCCTGCCCGCAGCCTTGGCCCCTGGCTGAGGCCTCGCTCCCAGCCCCGGCCATGGCTCCAGGGGGCGGACAGGGGTAAAGGAGGGCATGAGGTAAAAAGTTTGGGGGCTACTGAAAATCTAACGCAAGACCACAAAACACTAACATGCCTTATTATCATTATATGGTTATTGCACTGTATCTCCTACCAGGAAGAGTTAAGTTTGTTTGGAAGCCTTAACTACACTTAATCCATTTGAATTTCTTCCAAGTGTAACTAATTCTGAATTTCCTGGGTTTGTAATGCTTGGTTTTGGGATAGTCGGGACAACCATGGAACAAATTTTACCCTTGAATTATTAATATTAACACGCCATCTCATCATGTGTTGTCTTGGAATTCTTCAAGGTCTGAGAAACTAAGTACTTATTCAATGATAATGCACCACAGCATCCATGAAGTTAAATCTTCTTCACCCCAGGGTTTTTTAGAATATAATAATCAATGATATTCTCCACGATTTCAGTTGATCTGCGATATGCTGCAATTTCCAGAAAATAATCATTATTAGAAATATTGCCTGAGGTCAGCGTTCAAGACTTACTGGATGTTTCACAGAGCCATTACCAGTGTGTAAATCTGTACACAGATCAGTCAGCCTTCTTCTCAGCAAAGAAACGAGTCTGTTGGTACCTGACCTCTACACCTCTAGTGACTTTTGTGCAACCTCTGCTGCCACCTGATGAAACATGGGCACACTTTATGGCTCTCGATATATATCACAAGTATTTTTACAGAACCAGAATGTGGTAGCCCCCTTGTGGGTGCTCAAAAGAAAGGAAGGCACAAGGAACATTCCTCTCTTGCATCTCCTGGGCAGGAGTCATCCACAATTGCAGTCCTCACACTCACTTGAAGAGGCAGCAAGTGTTCAGTCTAACAGTTTTCCCAGAGCTGCTTCTGGGACAGGTGCACTGGACCTTCCCAAGGCAGGCTATACCAATAATGACTAGAACCAGTGGAACCTGAGCTCAGTCATGTGACAGGGCTCTTGGCCACAGTCACTTAATCTGGGGCTGCATTACAAAGGTCCATGCCAATCACATGACAGAGGTCAGCATCTGTTCAACTTGACACTAGTGGTTAATGGTACATTAGCCTCTGTCTAATGGGCATGATTGAACATTTATTTATTTATTCAAAGAATCCAAACAGCTCTTCACAAACCTCTGTGCGATAGAGGGCTTCCTTTCCATGTTGCTTTAGGTGCTGTTACAAGCAGTTTAACAAAAAAGGATAAAAAAGAATCTAGGTAAACTACCCATACCAACCCCCAATACTCCCGGATAAAAACAGAAACATCCCTACACAAACCATTCTTTGTATTTCAATCTGCTCCCTTAACAAAAAAACCAACAAAACCTGTAAGAGGGCCTTGCAGTGTGGTATGAGAGTTAACAGACCTGGGGTCTGACCAACCAAGTGGGGCGAGTGAGTTTCAAGCAGAGAAGCCTCAATAGAGAATGCTCTGCCAGCAGCCTTTTACACCAGAGGGTTTTTATTTGAATTCTGGAATGACTTTACACAGAGAGAGGAACATTCTTACATGGTTCCGTACCACATAAGACTTGTTAGGTCAAAACAATCCCCTTCAGTTCCACCAACCAACAGGCTGCCAATGCAGATCCCAGAGCAGCAGTGACGATAAGCCAACTGCATAGCATGTGATATTGAGACAAGAGCTTGACCTTTGATTCCTGACACACCGGCTGCTCCATAGAGAGCTAAAGGGTTAGTTTAACCAGAAGAGATCATCTAAATGCACCCAGGTATGTGACATATTGTATCCTGTAGTGGTTCTCTCAGACAAAAGCTAGTACCGTATACATAGACTTTGCACAGGCCCTGAAAATTCAAAGACTGCTACTAAATATGAACAAAGAAACTAGTTACAGAAGATACTAAAGTGTATTTAATGGGTATTTAAAACCTCAGATGAGTTATCCTGATAAAGCCTCGTTATGTCTGAAACACTGGCTATTCTGATGCTTTCTGTGTAAGCACAGTGCCTCAGGTTTGTAAAAGTTTTTTAAATTAACCTTTAGAGGTACTCAGTACATCTATGTCAGATGTACAAGTCCCCAAATCCTGCCTTTAGCAAGCTCTGGGTAATGTGCAAATCCTGATGGATCCTTTGGGGGCCATCTGTGCTGTGGCTGTACCAGAGTCCTGGTTTGGAACAAGGAGAGGGTCTACCCAAAATATGAAAGCAATACAAATATTACACCAGCCAAGAGGTTCTATCACCCTCCTTTTGGACATGGGTATAGGTGGAAGAGAAAGAGGGCATTAAAAAATAATACAATTAAAAATTAACTGTTTACTGGGTGGGAGAGTTGGGGTTTATTCCCTATAAAAGCCAGAAGCCTTTATGGCAAGGAAAGCGATGATTCCTCAGTGTCTTCTGTACCTCCGTCTCTGAGAAGTGCAGTGATTAAAGCTGACACCTTTCCGGGAGCAACTTTCCTCTGCTGCCAGTTAGAGTTTCATGATCTGTGCTCAGATGCTTTTCTTTATTGCCCCAAAAGGATTATTTGTTCCCTTCTTTCTGTTTTGGTGGCAGCTGGGGACTGCAGGCATCTGAGTAGTATACACCCTCCCTGACCCTGCCTGGCTCCAATTCCAAGGCTCACAACAAGACCATCTCTTCTTTACCTCTCCGAGACTTAGACTCCAAATGTGAACAACTCGCTCCTCCATTCCTGCCCACCTCTTTCCTATACACAATACAGGTGTGGGGGGAGGGGAGGGTTGGTTTTGGTTGTTTAGAATCTTTCATGCAAACCACATCTCGACATGGCCTCCAGAGTTGAATAATAAAGGGCAGCAGACAACATATAATGGAAATCCCAGAGAGCATTGGTATAAAGGCCACTGCATGAGAAATACATTTAAGCACTCATTCACAGAAGGCCGGTAACAGAGTTAAGAGAGATGCAAGAGAGAAGATACGTAATTTAAGATGAAAATTGAAGAGCAAGTTAGTGATGCACAATATGTACAATCTCATCCTCCATTCCACAGAGCGCACAGACCGTGGGCTGCACAATGACTCACAAAAGGGCACATAAGGCCTGGTAATAGAGCTGTGAGAACAGATTTTTTTGGTTCCCTGGCAATTCCGGGAAAAAAAAAAAAGGCTTTTGAGATCAAACCAAAAAAAGATTTAAAAATTTGGTGGATCAGATGAAATAAATCTGTTTCAGGCTGAATGAAAAGTTTCACTGAGATATTTTCAAAATGAAAATTTGGATTTAGACCATTTTTTAAAAATAAAATTAAAAGGAATTTTGAAACAAAAAGCTGTTTCCAACCATCCCCTCTCCCCCAAAAAAATCAGTGCATTTTGTTTAGAAAATGTCAAAGCAAGACAGCATTTTTTCAGATTTTTTTAAGGGGTTTTCTTCTACTGAACCAATTTGGCAAAACATGCACGAATTTGCAAAATAAATATTTTGCTGTCACCCAGTCTGCATTTTTCACACATCAAAAAAAGCTTTGGCCAAAATATTTTGTCTGGTTCTACATGGCATGCAGACCTTCTGCATGGGAGGAGGGAAACAGGATAACAGTGTAATGAGGTCCACACCCCATGAAGCTATGGTCCCAGAGGCACTTTCCACACCAGTACAGAGAATGTTTTGGGGGCAAAAATGTGTCTGATCTGTACAGAGTCACTGGCCAAATCCCTCCCTTACATACAGCAGGGGGCTCAGTGCACCACACAGTCATCTGAGGTCATAACAGACTCCAGGTGTTGCCAATTTCCCTTGTGTCAAACAAGCCCATTCGGGCTTGGTCCAGGGCAGATTTGTTCCATAATAGAAGGAAACAAACAGTGGTCAAAAGCAGCAATTTTATCTGTGTGAAGTTTCACACAATTCATCAAAACGGAAACATTGTCTTTTCTACTTATAAACTGATCAGGACAGGGACTGCTTCTTACTGGGTGTTCACACAGCACAAGGGGGCCTCTGATTCTGGGTACAGCTTACCTCCCTGGCCAAACATAGGCCCCAGGCTTAGTTTCCCTCCTTTGCTGGCCCAAGGACTCACTCTGCTGGTGATAGGGGTAACTTAATTTAGCCTTCCAACTCAATGAAGGAAGGGATGGACTTGCCCAGAATCCAAACAAAAGACAACACTCCTCTCCTAAGGGCTTCACAAGCCTTCATCCCTTGATTGCAGGGCTGTCCACAGCTGAGACACAGGGGAGCCCCTCATGTTGGCTATGACAGACATCGCCTTGCCACCCTAATGAAGCGGATAATACACTGCAACTTGCTTACTGTGCTGGCTGGTTTGCCTGCGAAGTCTTCTACTTCAGTCCCACCATAGGTGCATCTTCATCTGAAAGCAGCTGAAGGAAAAGCAAAACAACAACTTCAGTAGAAAGCATGGGTCTGTAAGGTAGGAGCACACTAGATCCTGTTCTAGTTCTGGGTATTTCTCAACTCCTTTATCTGTCCAGGTTGATAAGAAAAGGAACAAGATGCTTCCTTCTGGCAAGACCAAAGCACTCTGCTCCCAAGCTCTTCTTGAGCCCAGCTGGAAAGGCTTCCCTCAATTAGCAAGCACAGCATGTTCCAGAGGGGTGGGGAAGGCATGCCCCATGGCTCTCTTTGCTGGGAATTAACCCCTCCACTGCCTAATCCAGAGTGAACTATGTTCACCCCATCACAGGGCCTCTTGGTACCACTTCAATACAAATCAAAAATACAAACCAATGCTACTAATATATATATATTTTTTTTTTCTGTGGACAAAAGTTTTTAGCTAAAAAAAGGTTTACCCTTCTGTGTTCTATCCCTTTAGGGTACTTATGTGGCTCCATTTACCACAGCATCGAGGCACCTCCCAATCTTTAATGTATTTCTCCTCACAATGCCCCTATGCAGGAAGGAGGTACTACTGTGCCCATTCATAGATGGGGAAGTGAGGCAGAGAGAGACTAAAAGGCTTATCCAAGGAGTCTGGGGTAGAGGAGGGACTTGAACTGCTGTCCCTTAAGCACTCTTAAGAACCCACTCCAGTGGAACATCCTTCCTATTTGCTTAGTAAATCTTTAATTACAAACATCTATGTAATGCAGTCACCTACTGCTTTACATGTATGGAACCTCCTCTGAGACAGGAATGCTGTTTCCCTGTAGCAGCAGCTAATGGGAATGGAAGAATGGATCTACCTGCATGAATCAAGTACCTCCCCCTGGACAGTGAGTGCACCACACTAATGTCATTCTCTGCCCATGGTAGAGTGTGGATTGAGCAGCCTCCATTATTTGTTTCTGGCAGCACCCGCAATGTACTAAGTGTAGGAATGTAGGCCTGGCCTGACATGAGTAATTAAACATGGGGGAGGCCTCCTCTCTTGGAAGACAGGAGAAAGGAGGTACATTGATTAGCAGGGTGAAAACAGAATATTTGTGCTAACTAAAATAAGTAAATCGGTCAATAAGCTAAGAGACAGAATGTCTGAGCTAGCCAGGATAAGAGGGAGAACAGCAAGGGAACCATTTACAAACAATAAAAATAACAATAAACAAAATAAGTCAGGAATGTAAAGATGAGGTTTAAACTTAAATTGAGTGCAGACAGTGCAAAAATGTGTAATGCAATGTATAGTAAATGCACTGAAATGTGTAAGTCTATATGAAGAAAAAGGTGTGCTGCGTAACTTTGGATGTGTGGTACACCCTATGCCCACCTCCTACGCTTGTGTGTGATCAGTTCGGTGTAGCTTTGCTGTTATGACAGATAATGAAACCTAAGTGATGAGACTGGAATCAAGCTGAGTTCTTGGGGAACCAAGTGGAAAAATGTCTTGGGGGAATTCCAACACTAAGCACTGCACAAACACTAAAGAAGGCACAATTCCTGCCTCACAGAGCTTGCTAACTAAGGCTCTAATCATGGAGACACACATGTGCTTCATTTTGCTTCCCTGTACCAGGAGTAGATGTGTGTATGTTAATCAGTGTTCTCAGCTATTGCAAATTTATCCCAAGTAATGTGATTTCAGCCCCTGCTGGAGCCAGTCTTGTAAGGTTCAAAAAGTTTCAATCTTCACATGTTTTTTGAATTGTCCAGGGGAAAACCCCTCTGATTGGTTGCCTTCCTCACTCCGTTGGTGAACAACAGCCAATCACAGCTATTGCAGAAGTCAGGTGGAGCACTCTCCCCGTCTCCTCAGGAGCTGAGATGTTTTTGGATGGAGTGGGGGCTGAGGGAGCAACTGATACTATTTCCAAAAGGGGGAGTGGGGACAGAAAGACCCACAAACAAATTGGGTTTGTGGCTGCTTTGTGTCACCAAAATGGCACAGAGCAACTAAAGTGTACCAATGAATCTACCAACTGAGTCTTCTGATGTGTCAAACTTGCTGTCAGTACTTTAAATTAATGGAAATATCTTGTCTCCTAGAACTGGAAGGGACCTTGAAAAGTCATTGAATCCAGCCCCCTGCCTTCACTAGTAGGACCAAGTACTGATTGTGCCCTACATCCCTAAGTGGCCCCCTCAAGGATTGAATTCACAACCCTGGGTTTAGCAGACCAATGCTCAAACCACTGAGCTATCCCTCCCTCCACAAATACTTAGCACATATTCATCAATAACTATTTGCTCTTTCTTTCACTGGGTGGAGGAATGCATGAGGAGAAAGAGCAGAAAGAACTTTCCATTTGAGGATGTAGCTCTTTGCCTCTCTGACTCAGTCCCTATCTTGAGCATGCTTTTTGCTTTTTCATTCTCCCTCAATGCACTCCCACACTATATCCATTCCAGACCTCTCTGCATCAGTGGGTTTGTTATTTTCCACTTAGCTGAGTTCTCAGACATCACATACGCTGGTTTGGTTTTGTTTAATTTTAATTGCATTTCTTTAAAAACTTAAAGTTAGGCTTATCACCCTGCTTGCACATGGGGAGTTGGTCTTGGATGAGTGAGCTGATGCTAGATGGTTTCCAAGCAACTTCAGTAAAGCCACGTTGGATCGGCAGTTCAATATAAAACAACACAACAAGCCAAACAAAACAATGAGTTGCAACTGAACACGAAACCAGTTTTGATTGATTCATAAGGATTATATGAGGTCTTTTATGAGGTTAATACTGTTTCACTCTAATGGAGAGAGATGATGGCTCTGGTGAGCTAGCCTGAGACATTTGATATGTGTGTTTACGCAGACGACATAAATAACATTTGTATGATAAGTGGCCTGTCGCACCATGTCAGTGTGATGAACACTCTATGATAGCAGAAATGCCGCAACTCAAGAGTTCCAGGAATACCAGCCAAGGAGCCTTAATATATTCAAGAGCTGGAACGATTTAGATTTTACTCTTGGTTTTATTCCCATTCCATATGAACCTTGCAATGTATCTAACAATTAATTATATCAGTTTCCTAAGGATTGGTAGTGGCGCAAAAAGCAGTATTCCTGGAAGAAAGTTAATTTTGATTGTTTCTCTTCTACCTAGTAAAGGTAAGAGCAGGACCTCTGTCTGTTTAAATTATACTTTAGATTTGCTATAAACTTTTGAATCTCAGCACATGCAGTCTCAGCAAGCAACAGAGGCAAATCAGGATGAGGATGGGACCATCTTTATTCCCAGTAACATTCCCGCTTCCAAAATCATCACCAGTTCATTGAATCACAAAGGTCCACAGCCAAGTTCTACCCCATTGTAACTGGCGTGAGAGAAGAATTTAGCCCTCAGTGCTTGAACTAAAAAATTATTGCAGGTATGCTCCAACTTCTCGACCTTTTTTCCCCAACCACCAGCAGTGAGGAGTTACGGATATGGTTTATACGCACCACATTCAAGTTCTGGGTGGGCAAAGAGTGGATTTTAGGGGTATACAAGATTCAAGGCCAGATTCTGATGCTGGATTCGCTGGTGTAAATAAAGGGTAACTATAGAAATCAATGGATTTGCACTGTTTTGACTGAGCTCAGAATCCGGCTGCTCTACTTAGATAGTACAAAATTCTTAAGAACGTGCATTGTACAGAAAACTATTAACAAGTAATATTTTAAAGACAGAGCATCTGATACACCACTACATTTCTCCAAAGGTGCCCCAGGCTCAGTAAATGGATGACTGCCTCCTGTAAAAGTGAAGGGACTGTAGTTAATATATTTTGATATATGGTGAGAGTCACAATGGAACCGGACCTTAACGATAGCTGAGAATGTGCGGTTCTTTTCCTCTCCCTTCCCCCCACCACCCCACATTGCCCAATGCATTTTAACATACTTAGTAGAAGAATGTCACTTATCCTGCTCTTCTTTTTAACATACTCTTAAATCTCCTCTACTAATGTCCCTTTCCATCTCAGGGATTTGAAGTAATAAGCTGCTCAAGATTCACACTCATGGCTTATTGGATCCCCAGAACCCTTTCAGGATCATCTGTTAATTTTTCACTGGTCCCATCTACAAATTGCAGTTTAGAAACTACCACCTAGGAGGATTTCCGAGTAAAGCTCTATCTAATTATTCATGACAGGACAGAATGAGGAGCTGCAAGTGGAACTACTGTATTAGCTCATCTCTTGAATTACAAATAATTAGTCAAAGGAGATTAAGATGGAATACTTTTTAATCATTTCTGTGTGGATTTTAGACTTGTAAAAGCTGAGGATTTCACCTGGTGCAGACACACCAAATTTTGCTGAACCAGAATCCAGAGAGAGTGACAGCATGCTTTCATGGCATTTTTTAAATAATGTATTTTATGTTGGGATGGATTCATGCCACAATCCCAAATCCAAACATCCCCAAACTTTTGGAGGCCCTAAAGATCCAAATCCTATTCTCTGAACTGAGCCCACATCTTATTTTATGTGTATTTTTACAGTGCCTTTCCTTGTGGCTTGATCTTGATGTAATTCTAGCTTTGTGAGGAAGTTACAGTACCCGAGGTAAGTAGCTGGACTAGACTTTCTCCAGGAATCTGGTGGTGGGGATGAAGACACCTGGACAGATTATAGAGATGCTGTAAAGGAAAAACCAAGAGGATTTTGTAACAGCTTGTACATGAGAGATGAGGGGAAGAAGGAAAAGAGGTTGTGAGTAGAACCAGGGAGATGGGGAGCATAGCCAGATTTTCAATAAAGCTGAAGTCAAGATGGCTAGAGATGAGGACATCATTTTTCACTGTATTGAGTATGACTTGGTGGTGGGGCAGCCAGACCTATTGACAGAGGAAGAGTTACATTGTGTCCTCTGTTCAAAACAGAATCTTAGGCATACATAGCCGATGTGCGATCTGATCAGCTGAGCTAATATCTACCTTAGCAGACAGTGACCTTGTCTCTATGTGAGAGAATTTATTCCAGATGTAATGTCTGTAACTTCAACATTTTAATTATTTAGTTTTTCAATAGTGAATCAATCTCACTAAGGCCAGCCTGTTAAAGTTTTGTGCACACCATTTCTATTGCTCCAGTCTAATTGGACAATATACTTCTTTTTTATTTGTTTATGTACTAAGCAGACTAAAACTACAATATCTGTAATGAGAGATAATGTGAAGAGTGTTGTGTGAAATACCACAGCAAGATGCTTTGACAAACTGCATCTCAGAAGGTCAGCAAAGTACTCGAGGCCAATTTGTAACAGAGTGACTATCACATTAGGGTAGCAGAGCAATGTCTGGCATGATTTTCTGTGGAGTATTGATCAAGAACATAAGCAAGAGGGGAATTCCCTTAATAATACAAATATCAATGTATCCGCTATCTTCTTGAGAGGACTTTTCAAGCTATCATGAGAATCCTATGTAAATATTGAAAGTGAAGGAAAGACACAGTTAACCAGCATAAGAAATAAATTAATTTTAAAATATAAAATGTTAAATTCTGCTCTGTTACACAGATATTCTGGAGCAGCTCCACTAAAGCCAATGAAGTTATTCCAGATTTATACCATTATAAGTGAGAGCAGAATTTTGCCCATTACACTAAACAAAGAAGGCCAGATTCTCTTTTACAGTAAGGTCCCTTAACATGGCTAATGTCAAGGGACCTTAGTGTAAATGACAATTTGGTCACATATGATAGAGAGGTGTGATGGGGTGTACAAACCCCACACTGAGCAATGAGGGGTTAAGGGATCATTTTAGGTTCAGCCAGTCCCGCCCTGCCACACCTGCAGCAAATGCTCCATCTACTAGAGGAATGAAAAGGCAGGGAAGTAGCTCATTTGGGTGGCAGAGCTAGAGGTAAGCAGACCTGCAGCCCACAGCTCCAGCAGAGTAGCGATAAGGCTAAAGGCTCTGCCCAAAGGGGCCCTCGTTGAGAAAAGGGAGGACTCACCCCGGAGACAACCAGAGACGGAAGTATCCTTGGACATTGGCAACTCCCTCTTATTTCTTTTGGTTTGGATTTCCCCACCAGGTGAAGGCCTTGGACTGAGCTGACCCCAGGTGCAGGAGGAAGAGGAAGAGGCCCAGTGAGGATAGCCTTAAGCGGCCTTGGTTGCCAGATTACTGGTAGCCCAAAGGGACCTGGGTTGGAGCCTGGTGAAGTGGGAGAGCTCGGGCTCCCCTTGGCAGTCTGGAGTTGTGGCCAAGACCGCTAGGCCATGCTTCCCAACCAGACCCTGAGTGAGACCATTACAAGAGGTCATAGATTTTAAGGTCAGAAGAGACCATGTAATTTACTAGTCTGACCTATGTAACACAGATGTCACAGATCCCAGTGACTGCTTGCTCCCAGCTGTTTGCTAGAATTGCTGTGTGGGAAATCTGGGTCCCTGCCCTCTGTCCAAGTGTCTGATCTGGATCCCAGGGGTATATTAAGTGTATTAAGAGCCTCAGTAGGTTGCAGCGCTGATTCCTCTCTGGCACATTTCCTGGGAACTGACTCTCAGTCTGTTACCTCAGCCCACCTGCCCTAAGCCTCAAGACCATCACTGTTCCCAAAGACACCCTGGTTACTTAAATATGCCCTTCTCCCAGAACTCCACCCCAAAGCTGTGAAGCTTCTGGATACAGCTTCAGGGGCTCACTGTAGCTGTAAAGTAGTTCACACACACTTTGCACAGTTTAACACCTTTATGCTCTTTTATACTTAACCATACAAAGACTCCGTGTTCCCTGTATGCCAGTTCCTTCGGGGAACATGGACCCTCTAACTCCAGTTCTACTGATCATGATGTAGCTGGTCCATCAGTCAGCTGATGAACAATAATAGGCAAAGACCTGTAATATTTTGGAGAACAAGGTAGAGAAGAATAAAAGCGAAGGCTTAAAAACATTTGCAAGTTGGGGTTCTGCTTTTAGGATGTAGTTTTCTTAACTGCTTGGTGCAGCAGGCACTTTCTGCAAGTAGCATAGCAACTTTACTCCTAAAATACTCTTAATGAACTAATTTTAGCAGAATAATAAATCTACCCTGGGTTAGGAAAAGCATTTAGTTTGCTGTTTTTGACCCCTCGTACTCCTCTTTTGCTGGTTATGTAGTGTCCTGTGCTCAGCAGGATTGATGTCTTGAGTCTTGTGTGGAGGAATATGACAACATTTCCCCCACACTACAACCTGGCTGTATTAATAGGTTTTAAGGCAAGGTTTTCATCTCTAATGTTGATTGAGTAAGAATATAAAGAGGAGAAGACCAGAATTCAGCAGACAGCTAGCTGTGAGCCTGGAATCTGTAGTACAGCGTATATAGAGAGTGAGATTTTTGCGATCTGCATGGTTTGGATGGCCACAATTTAGTTCCTGGGTTTTAAAATGATTATTTGTTTTCTTTCTGTATTCCTCTGCTTGCTAATCTCAATGCCAAAGGGAGGGGCAAGTTCTGAATCTGGGAGGTTAGCAGCTCTTATATAGCATTGTGATAAGTCCCTTAGATTTATAGATTACTGCAACAATACATTATGAGTAGTTAATGAGCAAACAGTCTGTTAAAGAAGGAGGCTGACACCAATGTCAAGTTTGAGATGGGAAGCTGAGAATCAGGAGAGATAAAGAGTAGAGGAGTTTGGAGGAAGAGAAGAAGTTGAGGATGGGAAATAATGGCAAATCTCAAGGCCCTGGCACCAATTAGATTAGCTAATGCAATACTTGTAAACTCAAGGAGAGTTGCATACACGCACATGGGCTAAAATAAGTTAAAGATTAAATTATCAACTTTATTTCTAGTATTCAAGTTAGTGCTTGATTAAAAGGTTTGAGTGGCCTCACCATTTTGCTAATGGCTTAGAAGGTGTCCCATTTCCACAGTCCCTGTGAATGGCGAGGGTGGGATTGGATGGGTCAGAAGAGCAGTACTGGGGAAGAGAGACTTCTAAACCACAGATGCAAATCCAGCAATCAAGTCATTCGCACCGGTTCAAGTGAGTTGGTAAATGACAGTCCAGCTCCCAGTTAACAAATATCTCTACTGCAAAGACCACCCCAGACGGTGGAGCTGAAGTTGCATTGGTAGGAGGGCAAGGGCAGGGGTGCTGGAACAATTTTGATAGTGTGGGTGCTGAGAGCCATTGAACCAAACTGTAAACCCTGCTGTGGTGCGGCTTTGCTGCGGTGTGTCCCTCAGCAGGGCTGTGGGGTATCCCACCGCCTCGCTCCAGTCTGCCGGCAGTCCGGGCTCTGCAACAGTGTGGGACGGTCAGGGGCTCAGACCTTTAAGCAGGGGGCTGAGCCAATAGTTCAGATAGCCACCCAGGCCCTAGAACAGGGCGGGGCAGCAAACAAAGAGTCAGAGACCCAGGCCTTTAGGCAGGGGCTGAGTCAGTAGTTCAATAGCAGCCCCAACCCTAGGTCAGGGCTGGGCAGCAAACAAGCAGTCAGAGACTCAGGCCTTTCAGCAGGAGCTGAGTCAGTAGTTCCATAGCAGGAGGTCCCAGCCTCTCCAGGCCAGGGAGAAGGGGGAGTCTGCCACCCAAGGAGTGGGTGGCAGGGGGGACGCAGGCCCTCCCACTCCACTGCGTCCCAGCCCGGGGCCCTGGCAGCGGCAAAGACTCGCTGCTGTCAGTGGGGATCCTGGCCGCAACACACTGACATAGGTTCAGGCAGTGCTGCAGCCAGACTGGGGTTGGCTGCCCCCGGGCTACTTCCACACTCCCCCTCGTAGGGTACCTGGGTCATGCTAATGTCCTCGGCTGTCTCGAACAGCATCGGCTCCTCCTCGGGGTAGGTGGCACGGGTCAGGCTCGGCTCCTCCTCGGGGTAGCTGGCACGGGGCAGGCTCGGCCAGTCCTCCTCCTCGGGGTAGCTGGCTCGGCCAGTCCTCCTCCTCGGGGTAGCTGGCTTGGGGCAGGCTCGGCCAGTCCTCCTCGGGGTAGCGAGCGTGGGGCAGACTCGGCTGGCCGGGTGCAAGCTCCAGCTGGCTGCGGCCTGCTGCTGTCTCCCAAGAGGGAGCTCGGTCGCAGATGTCTGGCCTCTGCGGTGGCTGGTCCCTCACTGAGCTCTGCAGGTGAGCTTTTATACTTCCGGGTCTGCGCCGTGACCTCTGAGGGGCGGGCGCAGGACCCAATGGCTCCGCCCATGTTGGTGTTAGGGGAGGCTCGTCTCTCAGCGGGGCTGTGGGGTATCCCACCGCCTCGCTACACCTGCATATAATGGAAACCCCTTCAAGTCAGGGGGTGCTGCAGCACTCCCTACGCCCATAGTTCCAGCACCTATGGGTGGAGGTGTCTGTTTTATTAGGCTATTACTGGGTTACCTTGATACAGGGCTACTTCATTGTGTCCTCCCAAATCCATTATAAACACCTCCTTTTTCACATGTTCTTCAGCAGGGCTGCCCAGATATTTGGCTCTTGAAAAGGAGCCTATGCTGTACATAAATTCAGAGTGTAGTTCCACGAGCTCAGAAACTGCTATTGTTTGATCCATGCCTCCCCCGCCGCGTGCCTTTTTCAATGAATTTTAAAATTCCCTTTCATTTTATTGGCTAGTTCCCTTTCCTCCCTCCTACATGTTAGGTTTAAAAGGGCAGGAGGTCCTTTTCATCATTGATTTGTTTTTCTGACCTTTTGTATACATGCAGAGAAGATGAGCAAAAAGGCACAGGCAGCACTGGGAAAGGAACAGAAAAAACAAACATTGTGTATCGTCTTATTTAAAGAAGCAAAGCAAACATGACATCTAATTATTCTGAAAATAAAATACCAGCGATGGGCATGAAATAAGTGACACTTAAGCCGAAGGGCCTCTTAATCGGTGCTGCTTTACAATGGAGTGCCCATGTAATGGCACATCGAACAATATGCACGCCAGTGCTACCAAGTACATTTCTTAAAGTGAAAGTCCTTTATAAAGAATGAATACTGAGCACATTCATGAGGATGAGAAACTTAATTAAGAAAGGACCATCAACAATTGTAAATATTCCTATTTATAGCTGCAGATTTCAGACCTGGAGTCCATTTTCTCCTAAATTCAAAACAAATGTATTTGTCTTGTATTTTAAGGCTCTGGAACCCAAAGATCTCTGCCAGACTTCCTGCATGACCTTGGGCAAGTCATTTAATCACTTTGTGCCTCTGTGTGGATAATACTTCCTTCCACCCCTCTCACTGCCTTGCCTCTGTAAGCTCTATTTTCAGGGGAAAGATTGTCTCTTGCTATGGGTTTGGGTCCCTGTTAGAATAATAGATTAGGTTTGGAAGAGACCTCAGGAAGTCAGGACAAGACTTCAGGAGGAAGAGATCTCTGTTGTGCTAGACACTGTACAGTCTTGGCTCGAGCTTTTGGCTCTACAATAGTAATATATTGTTTATTATTAGTGTTCAAATCTGGGGTTTGGGACTGGGCCCACTGAAGGGACAAGTAGAAGCAGCAGGAACCGGCACTCGTGGTTCAGTAAGTGGTACTCTTCCTTCCAAGTCAATATTAAGCCAATTCCCTAGTGTGGTGCAGTGGACATGGTACTTTGGAGATGCTGTGGTTTAGTTAGACATAAAACAGACATCCTGATCACTTGTGGTCATTAAAGAACCCTGACATTTTTGTAAGAGTAGAGGAGTCAACCATGATGGTTTGGCCAAATTCCTAACTGGGCTATTACTTTTTGTGTACCTAAAATCCTTCTGCGTGTAGGAATGTCTATGCCAACTTTAGTCTATCTCTATCTCGAGGGAATCCCTTAAGTGTTTAAGTCAGCTATCTGGCCATAGTAGGTTTTAAGATTGAGAACTTTATGCCTAATTTTGGTATCACCAAGATTTAATGGCATGACCTTCTCATAATGGGAGTGATTTAATTGTCCGAGGACAGAAATGCCAACTTTTGAGAGAAGGATCTAATTCAGTCTCATATATTTGTATGATCTTCCCTCAGAACAAATTGGCCCTGATTCTCTTCTCACTTATACCAGTATGAATCATCCATAACTGCTAAAGGCTAGTGAGTTATACCAGTGTAAATGGGAGACAAATCCGGCCCACAAACATCAATTTAAACCAAAGCCCACCCAACAAACAAAGAATCAACCACTCAACGTGAAATAACGAACACTATCTTTGTCCTGTGCTCTGATGTACTGAAATCCTGTCTGAGAGTGACATTCTTTTAAGAGAATAGTAATCAAATATGAATGTTGTCCCTACATGAAACTTGTGACACAGAGTGATAACCTGGGATTAATGCATTAAGTGAATGTATTTTGTTGTGTCTCAGTTCATGTCATGGCAATGTAATTACAACAATTCCACTATCTACAGTAAGGCCTGGTCTACACTAGGGGGGGTTCGAACTAAGGTACGCAAGTTCAGCTATGCGAATAACGTAGCTGAACTCGAACTACCTTAGTTCAAACTACTCATCCGTCCAGACGCCGCGGGATCGAAGTCCGCGGCTCCCCCGTCAACTCCGCCACCGCTGTTCGCGGTGGTGGAGTTCCGGAATCGACGGGAGCGCGTTCGGAGTTCGATATATCGCATCTAGATGAGACGCGATATATCGAACTCCGAGAAGTCGAACGCTACCCGCCGACCCGGGCGGGTAGTATAGACGTAGCCTAAGTGAACATACTGGGAAAGGCCTTAAAACATAGCTATTGAGCACAGTTAAATCTCTTTCTCCACAAGGGATTCACACAGGGGGCCAAAGGTACATGCCACTCATGTTTATTGAAGTTAGGGCAGATTTAGTCACTTATAAAAGTTTTCTTAATAATACATTAGCACAATTTGCATGAACTTCTGTAGGTTTAGGAGGTGTGCAGAAAGGTGTTCAGTAGGCTTACTCTTAGATGAGGAATTTAAGTGGTCTGCATTTTATCGGAGATGAATAAATGTACTGGCAATGGACTCTAGAAGTGTATTTGCATGTGTGTATGATATCAAACAGTGCTTTTCCCAGGGTTTTATCTTTTGCATTCTGTCCTTTCTACTTGTTTCTTCTGTCTTCTACCTCCCTTTCTCTCTCTGTCTCCTTCATTATGTTCCTTTCCTCCCTCTTCCTCGTCTTTCATTTTCTCTCTTTGAACCATTTCTTCTCTTCCCATCTCCAGTTGCCATCGCTCACTTCATCAGGAGGTTTAAGCAGCCTTAGCGATACAATAATGCCTATGTGAGCATTTTAAATTAGCCGAGAAGGATGTCTCCCTGCCCTAACCTTCTCTGAGATCCCTCAGTCTTTACTAGCTCAGATGTTGGCTCCTCTTCAGGCCCTCGCTAATGTAGACCTCTTCTGATACAGTACATTTTATGTACACACACATTCAGTCCACAACTAGGGAGGGTTGCAACCTGCAAGGCCCCTGAAAAAGGGGTTTTTTACTGTTACTATTTGCAGACCCAGGCCTGGCATAACTAAAATTCAACCAAAGGAAAGGCAGGTTTCTCAGACAAAAAAACATTTCCTCCCTAGTGGAGGCAACATTCATCTTTATTCGTGTTTGGATACATTGAGATTGCTCATTTGTATGTGGCTTTTGGAACAATGATACTATGTACAGCCCTCCTTCTCTCCTTTTGAAACTATAGGCTAGCCCTGTATTAAAGCCACTCTCAGCTGCACAAACAATAATCTATGAATTTTTGAGGACAGGAAACAATTACTGTACAATGCTGCATATGTATTATTCAGACTCCTTAAGCAACCCAGCTGGCAATACGTGCATACAACAAAAGAACAAACATTTTGCAATAAAACTCATTTTAATTGAAACACCAAAGAGTCACATGAACCTTTCCTTTTAGCCTTAAGGAGAGCAGTTAAATTGGCTACATTTTCTGAGCCTGCTTTAAAAAGAAGAAAAAAAGTCTGTCTTTATGTTTTAATTGTCAAGAGGGCCTTATTCTCATTCAAACTAAGGTTCCTCTATGCTACTCTGGCATTAGAAAGGGAACTTAGTTCAAAGAGAATCTAGCCCTGCATTACTTGCCTCTTATGGGTTGTATTGCCTGGCCATTGCCATGAATATTATTAACCCCAGATTTGAACACTAATAATAAACAATGTATTTACTATTGTAGAACCAAAAGCTCCAGCCAAGACCGTACAGGAAAAAACAAAGCAGAATAAGGGCCTGATTACACTGCTAGTGTAAATCAGGTGTGCCTCCATTACACCACAATGTAAAACTGTTGTGAGAGGAGGATCGGGCTCAGAATATTTTTCAGGTGGGAAAAGCCTTGTTAAAATTTACTTGCTTTTTTTTTTTAAAGAAAAAAGGCAGGAGGAGGGAGTGAATTTAGAGGTGTTTGTGTTTGGGTAAATAGCCCTTGTTTTGCGGACATATTTGTTAAATTGATCATGAATCCTATGTATAGATTTTTTCCATCAGTGACTTCTCTTCTAGTGACACAAATCACTAGCAACAATTTTGCACCTTCAATTATTTGTGCCTGCAATTAAGCCCTTGAGACACCTGAGTGACCTAAACTGCAGCTACAAATAATTTCAAGCACAAATAACTGTGAGAGCAAAACTTCCACACTCAAAAAACAGAGGCCTAGTATAACCCAGACGGAATATTTGTCCCTTAATATGCAAAAATGTATGTAATCCTCACCTCCCATTTGCACTCTTTTATAGTGACTTGCTTCTATTAATAGCCTGCCACTGCCCGGATTCAACATGACATATTAGAGCAAAAGAATTTGCTCCTTTTGGAAAAGACAACTGCAGCATCCCATTCTTCTCCTATTCCTTCTTCTCTGAGCTTTCCGCTGCGTTGCACTCGATTTATCCTGGGGTGAATTTTGCTTCCCTTTCCATTGTGTTAAGGTGCTGTGCAATGGACAAGCTAAGTTGGAACTAAAATGCCAGGTCTGCAATATTGGGAAGGCTTGTGGTACGTACCGAGTTGGTGCATGGTACTGGAACAGCATTTATTTAAATGAACAGACTGCATTGCTGCAGATTGGTTCCTGGGTTGCCATTGCCTCTTGCGAAGCTGCTGTCTTGCAGCAAGGAAGGAGATTCCTTGCAGAAATGAGCTTTGACACCTTACTGGGACAAGTCCAGATCGCTGAACTGTTAGTTTGCCTACAAAAAGGGCTGTGCTGGAGAACTGCCTGCCCTTGGGCATTATCAAGGGGTTTTTTGTTTTGCTTTTTTGCTTCAGCTGGTAAGGTCACATTCTTACAACAATTAAGCTCTAACCTTTGATTTATTTGGCTGGACTCCCAGTGCCCCAGTGTTACAGGCATCTGCCTGCTCTCTCTATGCCCCGCGCCACATGTGTCATGTCAGTGACATCAGCTTTAGAATTTTACATCACTCAGGCAGAACACTGGTGTTCTGCTGTAACTTGACACTGTGCTGTGGTCTCTGCTTCCAAAGGCTTAAGACATTTGGGGTCTTAGAGGGACTCTCGCATGTAATGTGGAGAGATGCAGAGTAAGCTTTGAGATGCTGCCCTCTGTTGTGAACCTAGTCAGAAATGACATGCGGAAGTAACTATTTGCTATGCCTCAAGTGATTGCTGGAGCCACGGCAGTGGACAGCTTTGCAGTGAAGCACAAAACTGGTAATAATGATTGGATATGTATCTCCCCGCCTCTGGTCTCACTGCATTGTTCTTAAAATGTTCAGCAAATGGATGCTGATGTCCCTGCTATATAATTCTTCAAGTTCCAGCTTTCAGCAGGATTCAGCTGGGAAGGAAACCGAAGCTATCAAAAAAGAGTAGGAGTGGGATTGGCAGGGGGCAGTTTGTCTTTGGTCCCATGAATGATATTGGACAGTCATCTCTGATCATTGGACGACTGTCCCAGGCAGTCTTCTGCTCCACTACTGGTGTCCCTTTCCCTTAGGTGCAGCATGTCACAGGGTTAATTGGCCCTTTCTCTCTCTACTCAGGCCTTGTGTAGGGTAGTCACCCCCATCATAGGCTGGAAGTTGAAGCTAGACAAATGCAGACTAGACATAAGATACAAATTCTTAACCACAAGAGTAATTGACCATTAGAATAACTTTTGTAAGGGTTGTGGTGGATTCTCCATCACTGGTGACTTTTAAGATCAATATTAAAAAAAATTTCTAGAAGATTTGCTCTATCTCAAAGAGGAAATTGTATGGCCTGCAGTATACAGGAGGTCAGACTAGATCATCGCAATTGTCCCTTCTAACCTTAGAATCTATGACGCCAGAGATGGGAGTAATTCACCAATGTGTTACACCAGTTCAATGGCAATGTAACTCATTTTTTAGTATTAGACCCTAAGCTCATTTACAAAGTATTTGAAAATAAAATACTAAAGGGATCTTTGTTGCAATCTTTGGGCCTCTGTACCTCGAGCATTAGTGAATAATTTGTATCAATATCCTCATCCTATTGCAATTCTGCAACACCTCTAGTAACTAATCTTCCATATTTTGTGATTTCTGTTCTGTTAGCTTGTCAAATATCTTTTATCACTTTGCACATGCTTAGAGTTTCTAAACAGAAGGACTCTTAGGCCAAAGCCTGCATAATACAATGTGCCTATTACTCATGTACATACAGCACATGTTTTGTGAGGCATCAATTTACTGATCACCTAAGCATAGTATCTGATCCTGCTCTCATTGACATCAATGGCAAAAATAGCTTCAATTAGGGAAGGATTTTTAAAAAAAATCATATCCCCCATGAGAGGACCAACAGGAGGCCTGTGAACCACCTATGTTTCACTGAAGCCATACGTTCAGGACTACAGAGACACCTGGGCTTTGTGCAGGCTCTTGCACAGAGACTTCACCCTGGGAAATTGTTGGTATAAACTGAACAGAGGTTCACTGAACCATACAACCATGTGTTCTGTGTTTGTGGGTGTGCACATACTGTAGATAGCATTTTATTTTCACTTTCCAAAACTCTTTGCACGTTCAAATTTACTTTGACTCCTTTTCACTTTTTAAATGTTAGCAGTTAGAAAAAATGGATCATTTCTGAATAGCTGATTGCAGCATTGATTTCCACCCACAATGCACAGTGAATATAAATACGGTAATAACACTCTGACTTCTTTGCTGCTGCTGCCCTGTACTGAAAACCACTTCTGTTCTGCTCTGCAAAATATATATACTTTGCTTGCTGTTTGTCGCCCTGTGGTCCCAGAAAATAACAAATGATCGCCATACATTTTGAGAGATGGGAGAAAAGAGACCTTCTGGATGTGAAGGCACAGCCAATGGCAATTTCAGATCCTCCCCCAGCCCTTCTTAACTCAACCTGTGGGCAAGAGGAGCAAACTATCGTCATTCCTGCAGGGGGGAAAAAAGCCAAGCAAATGACAGCTGCTGAACTATGGATTCTGTGAACAGTCCAGGGACAATCTGTTCTATTTCCAGGCCACTTAACTGGGGGAGAGGAGAGCAAAAATGAAATAAAAAACACATGTAGGAGAATATTTAAAAGACCATGCATACCTCAATAGCTTTACAATGATACTGTGGGACAGGGATAGTGGCTGGAAGTAGTGGCTTCTGGTGGCACAGGGTCCTTTGTAGGGAAATAAGGTAAAACCAGGTACACTGGTTTTGTTTTCATCTCTTGACTGCTGCTGAATGACTCCATTATATTCCGGAGAATGTGTATGTTATGCCCGTAGAGCGCACCAAATGCAGTCCCTGTCACTGATTTCATTGGGCTGTTTAATGAACCATGGCAGCACAGCAGGTGTGATGGAGAATCAGAAGGGAATTGGGTGATCATAAATATTCTTCCATGGAGAGATGTGCACGCACCAGGACTTCTAAGGTTATTACACGGGAGTGGAGGGAGGGAGCTAGAAATAGGATGAAGTTGAAGGAACCTGAAGGGCTTTGCCCTGACCAATAAAGAGGCTCTGAGGTACGTTGTGCCAGCCTGACCACATATTCAAACTAGCACGGCATGAAGACATTGCTGCTAGCCTTAGATCATTGACACAACAAGCACAAACTACCCAATGTGCTGGCTGATTGCAGGCCAGTCTGGATTATCTCGTTCTGCCTCCACATGCTAACTATCTTTTCACGGTACCTTACTGTCCCAAGTGTTCTGTATCTCAAGCCCCTGGGAACTGTGCTGTTCTTTGTGCTGTTCTATTTTCCATAATTACAGGAAAGTGATTCTGCTGCTTTTTGCAGTACTGACAGTCAAAATCTCTGGTGAAGCGCTGAGATGACAATGAAAGAGGTCTCTGAGAGCCATCGGTCCCGTGTGCAGCTCTCATGGGAGAGCTGCAGAGCATTCTAAATGCTACAGCATAAGGGCTTCGGCTGCCCAACAATTCTTACCAAATACATTCTTCCGTAGAGAAAAGGTGAAATAGGGACCATTTCATTCATATTGTCTGGAGTGTCCATTGAGTTCAGCTCACAGCGTTCAGGGCAGAATGATTCCATAGAATCTCAAATGTCTTCTAATATTCACACAACCACACGTAAATTCACCTGTTATAATGTTTTCTAGGGGACACTTGAAAATAATATCCCCCATAGTCTTTAAGCAAACTTTGTAGTGAATAAACAGCAATCTCTTCCATGCATGCTTAGTCCAGCTTATGAGTTAGGAGACCTGATGGGGTGACATCACAGGCTGAGCTTAGTTTGCTTGGCAGCTAGAGAACTACAGAGCTCTGTCTGTTTCAAGTGGTTTCCGTAAAGAATGTCTGTTCAGTTTCTTACAACCCACACTACAAACATGGTTTATTGCTAAGGACTTGTGATATGGAAGGATTGTATAAAACCAGGTAGCTTGAAAAAAGCAGTCTGGGAGTCTGACTGAAGAACTAAATGCGGCTCATGCAAAGGTGCTGTCACTTAGCTTGAGTTGCAAGAAGACTATTAGAAAAGATTACAGTTTTATATCCCAGACTTTGAAATCAGTGCTCAGAGTGATGTGCTTTATGCAGATCTACATGTGCAGCTTGCAAATGATGTCAATGCCCACAGTTCTGAAATTTCACCAGACTTCACCAACTAAGGTACTTCTGGGGATGCTTGGAATACAACATGCATTATTTCTGCTACCATGTTCTACCCAACCCCCCCAGAATGAACAGGATATATATCTAGCTGACTTCTCCCATGATCATTTGTGGATTCATATTGCTGTTCTCAGTTATCTACATTTGGCTGCATAACAGCCAAGAGTCATATTTTCAGAAGACCTGAAAAATAGAGTGGGGTGAATAACTGATTTTTTGGTTCAGCCAGTAAGCTGAAAAATCAAGGAAAATCTTTTGTTCAGTTCTGAAAATATCCATAATTTGGCAGCTAATTAGAAAAGTCCATTTTGGGAACACAAACTTGGTGTGTGGCTTCAGCCTATGATCAGAGCACTCAGCTGGGAGGTTGAAGACTCACATTAGAGTCCTTGTGCTGGGGTAGTGACTTGAGCTTGAGTGGTGAGTGCTCTGACCACTTGGTTCTGGGGTGGGTTCCTCTCATTCTCCCATATTGAAGCTGTTCCACTTTGCATAAATACTTAAGTATTCCTTAGGGCAGAGAGAATGACTCAACAGCCTGGTGATTAAGGCACCTTCCTGGGAGGTAGGAGATGTAGAGTCAGATTCCCTCTTTGCCTGTCTTAGAGGAGGGATTTAAATCCACATCTCTTACCTCCCAGGTGAGCACCTTATAACCTGACTAGAAAGTCCATCCTCCTTGTCTTTGGCACAATGAATATTTAAGTTTGTATATAAAGTAGACCAGCTTCAGCAGGAGACACTGAAAGCACCCCCAGAACAACCAATAGCTTGGTAGGTTATGGCATTCAGCTGGAAGAACACAGAGGGGAATTCAAGTCTCTGCTCTAGTGCGGGGAGTCAAACTTGGGTCTCCCACATCCAAGCAAGAGCCTTAACCGTAGAGCTAAATTATTATAAAGGGGACGCACACATACGTACAGTTGCTGGCCCTGTAAATCTTTTCCCTGGCCAAAACTATCAGGTCAAATTCACAAATGGTTTTGAGCCTGCTGAAACTGCACCTTTTGGAGAATAAATGATTCTTCTGATAAATGTCACCTGGCTCTGTTCAAAAACCACAGCCAGAGCCAGATTTTCAAAAGTACTCAGCACTAGCCTCTTTTGAATATCCCGCTGTCAGTGTCAAAATGGGAGCTGCTGGATGCCCAGAGCTTTTGAAAACCTGCTCCTTATTTAGATGCCTAGATGGGCACTGAGTTCTTTTGAAAATCTGATGCTGATTGGTGGATGCTGAGCATTTTAAAATCTGGCCCTTAGCTCTTTTGAAAATCTAGCTCCACGTCAAAGGAATCGGCTGATCTGCTGGGCCACTTAAGTCACCTGTGGCGGGGCTTTTATCCTGCACTTTGGGAGGATTATTTTAAAAAACATTCTCCTTATGGTCCTATATAAGTAAAGTTGAATGCACATCCAACAAAAATACCTGTAAACCTTCTGGGAGGTGAACAGCTATGAAGAGGCAAACAGCCTGTCCCAAAGTTATGACAGGGAATGATGCTCTCACCAATGCTCCTTTTAATCTCCTCCAGGCCAGGGCTTGGATCATGATTTTTCTTCCAGTTCTGTATGCTTTGAGGATACAGATTTTGGGTCTGATTTTCTTTTCCTTTGCACAGCTATAGAATCAGGCATAAATTCACTGAAGATGGTGTAAGCAAGAAGAGAAAGAACTCCATGTTCAATGGCTGAATAGTGGCTTGACAAGTACATTTCAAGGTCACCTTGTTATCAGACAAAATAGGTTGAACTCTGTATGATTCTGCTTCAGACTGCGGTTTCTCTGCCACTCAGCACTAAATGACCCTGTGTATTGCAACTTTCTAGAATGGGCAGGTGGTCCCAGAATCAGTACATTGCTACTGGACAGGGTAGAAAGGGTGACCTCCACACTCATTTTATCAATCCAAAGGCTGGCAGAGGCTAGCATGCAAATTGATCACTTCTGTCTCCAGAAAGGCTAGCATGCACACCTCACCTTCACTGACTATCTTGAAACTTGTAGGGTCAGTAGAAGCATCAGTCTTTGCCTGTGTTTGAGAGAGCAAAGGCCAAGCTAGCATTCAATTTAAGCTATGTGTGCACAGGAAAAAAGAAATAGTCACAAGACAAAAGCCTCATCTACATGCTTTGGCAGAATAGCTATCCTGGTAGATCCCCTTAGTGTAGATGCTGATAGAAGAAGTTTTTCTGTCGTAGGAACACCACCTCCCTAAATGACTGTTTGCAGTGCTGTTGCAGCCATGTTGGTCCCAGGATATTAAAGAGAAAAGGTGGGTGAGGTAATCTCTTTTATTGGACCAACTTCTGTTGGGGAGAGAGAGAAAAGCCTTTGAGTTTACACAACTGTCTTCAGGTCCGGGAGTGTCCGGGAGTCAGAGTGTGGCCTGGTCTACACTAGGAGGCGGGATCGATCTAAGATACGCGAGAATAGCGTAGCTGAAGTCGATGTATCTTAGATCGACTTAGATTGACTTACTTCACGTCCTCGCCCTGGTGGAGTTCCAGAGTCGACGGGGAGCACCTTCGGGGATCGATGTAGATGAGACACGATACATCGGTCCCCGATCGATCGATCACTACCCGCCGATCCAGCAGGTAATGTAGACATACCCAGTCACAGCTAAACACAAAGTGGAAGGGATAAGGAGTTAACACATGTTTCAGGAGACCATTCAAGATGAAATGGGCAATTAACACTTCTACAGTTGTAGGATAAAGGAGGGTTAGTGGAGGAAGGGTTAGTGTTGTAATGAGCTATAAATCCAGTATCCAGTGTGCTCTTTCATGGACTTAATAAAGACATTGGATTTCTGCTCCAAAAAAAGCAGGGAGAGAGATCACAAACAGTTCAGTACTGCAAACACAAGGGAGGAACCCGACCCCAGCTTCCACAAGGGAAATTCTCTGAAACAAAAGAAACTGCTACATGCACGTCATCAGCTTGCCAGTTATTCTGAGCAGTGGAGCAGCACATCCTTTCCAGAAGCACATCACCCCCAGAGACCTAATTTGCAAGCTTCTGAGAGGGTACTGCAAACAATGAAGAGTAGTACCAAAAAGAAAAATCCCTATACAAACTTTTTTTTAAAAGGATTTGAATGTCTCTCTTTAATTAATCCCCATTTCAGTTCTACATCAGGGAAACATTTTGAATGAAATGTACATAAGAACATAAGAATGGCTATACTGGGTCAGACCAAGGGTTCATCTAGCCCAGTATCCTGTCTTCCGACAGTGGCCAATGCCAGGTGCCCCAGAAGGAATGAACAAAACAGGTAATCATTAGGGCTGTTGATTAATCACAGTTAACTCATGCAATTAGCTTTAAAAAATTAATCACGATTAAGCGCAGTTTCAATCGCACAGTTAAACAATAGAATACCACTAAATGTATTACATATTTTGGATGTTTTTCTACATTTTCATATGTATTGTATTATGTATTGTAACTGAAATCAGTGTATATTAATTTTTATTACAAATATTTGCACTGTAAAAATGATAAAAGAAATAGTATTTTTCAATTCAGTTTCAATGTCATGAAACTGCAACTTAGAAATGTAGATTTTTTTTTGTTACATAACTGCACTCAAAAACAAAACAATGTTAAACTTCAGAGCCTACAAGTCCCCTCAGTCCTATTTCTTGTTCAGCCAATCGCTCCAATAAAAAAGTTTGTTTACATTTGCAGAAGATAATGCTGCCCTCTTCTTATTTACAAAGTCACCAGAAAGTGAGAACAGGCATTTGCATGGCACTTTTGTAGCTGGCACTGCAAGGTATTTACATACCAGATATGCTAAACATTCATATGTCCCTTCATGTTTCGGCCATTATCTGACTCAGATAATGAAAATGAACATGCGTTGGTCTGCACTGCTTTAGATCGTTATCATGCAGAACCCATCATCAGCATGGACGCATGTCCTCTGGAATGGTGATTGAAGCATGAAGGGACATCTGAATGTTTAGAGCATCTGGCACATAAATATCTTGCGACGCTGGCTACAACAGTGCCATGCGAACGCCTGTTGTTCTCTTTCAGGTGACACTGTAAATAAGAAGTGGGCGGCATTACCTTCTGCAAATGTAAACTAACTTTTTTGTTGGAGTGATTGGCTGAACAAGAAATAGGACCGAGTGGACTTGCAGGCTCTAAAATTGTACATTGTTTTATTTTTGAATGCAGTTTTTTTGTACATCATTCTACATTTGTAAGTTCAACTTTCATGATAAAGAGATTGCACTACAGTACTTGTATGCGGTTAATTGAAAAATACTATTTCTTTTGGGTTTCTTTACAGTGCAAATACTGGTAATCAAAAATAAAGTGAGCACTGTACACATATTCTGTGTTGCAATTGAAATCAATTTATTTGAAAATGTAGAAAACATCCAAAAATATTTAAATAAATTGTTTTCTATTGTTGTTTAACTGTGCAATTAATTGTGCAATTAATCGCGATTAATTTTTTTAATCACTTGACAGCCTTAGTAATCATCAAGTGATCTATCCCCTGTCACCCATACCCAGCTTCTGGCAAACAGAGACTAGGGACACCATCCCTGCCCATCCTGGCTAATAGCCATTGATGGACCTATCCTCCATGAATTTATCTAATTCTTTTTTGAACCCTGTTTAGTCTTGGCCTTCACAACATCAATGTAAAAATGTAAAAAAGTAAGAGGAAGAGATGCCCCATTTTGAGTTGGAAAACGAGGGTTCCAGAGTATACTTAGCCAGTAGGTCTAGAAATGGTCTCAACCTTGTGGGGAGAGTATCACACTTTCACACTCTGTAGCAGCTCTGCCCTTTGGTTGCAGCCTCAGAGAAGATTGTTCAACTTACTGGCCCCAAGTGGAATGCAATCACATTAGCTGCTGCTATGTGGTAGGAGGAGTGCTAAGAAGATTTTATAGGGAAAAAGTTATTAAGTGTAGTGCAAGGGAAGACAGGCCCAGCTCCAGGCACCAGCGCAGCAAGCTGGTGCTTGGGGCAGCCCATGGAAGGGGGCGGCACGTCCAGGTCTTCGGCAGCAATTCAGTGGCGGGTCCCTCAGTCCCTCTCAGAGGGAAGGACCGGCCGCCGAATTGCCGCCGAAGAATGAAGCGGCACAGTAGAGCAGCCACCGAAGTGCTGCCGATCGCAGCTTTTATTTTTTTTATTTTTTTTTCCTCTTCGCTGCTTGGGGCAGCAAAAGAGCTGGAGCCGGCCCTGAGGGAAGAGATCTCACATTCCCCACATGTATCTTCTAACTCCGGCCCAATGCTCCCGCTTAAGTCAATGCAAGTTTCTTTTTGGGAGTAGCAGCTGGTTCTCTATGTTGTAGTCACTATTTTAAATGGTCAGGGCTTCCTTAGCCTGTAGCATCCATGAGGCAAGGGAAAGCCCAGCATTAATAGTTAGCTTCACTAGGAAAAAAGGATATTTACTCTTTAATGGAGTTGAGATCTATGCAACATTGATCATATAATGATAACATGCGTCCAGAAAATTTTACTAAGAAATACTTGAGTTTAGAATCAAGCTAATGCTGGATCTGGTACATCATTTTTTGGAGGACTACTTATTGTGCTTGCAGGGGATGGATCCTGTGAGCCAGAAGTCCTTCCCTACATCTCTAAGTTCTATGAAACTATTGTTATTATAATAAGATAGTGTCCAAAAGCTGCAGTCAGGATCAGGGCACCATTGTGCTAGATGCTGTATAAACCCCTCACTGCCCCAAAAAGCTTTCAAGCTAAAGACAAAAGGAGGGGGAACATCCATTTTTTCCCACCATTACTAGCCCACATTAAATATGTAACTGGTAATTAATTGTGATTGCTTCCTTTGATATTATTATATTAGTGGGTTGAATCCTTTTGGTAATTATTGAATCAGCAGCAAGCAATAGATAATTCCATGGGACTACTGGTGCAATGCAGCTTTAATATCTCTAGGTTATAAAGTGAAGTGCTGAACTGAATATTTTAATGACCAGGGCTGGTAAAGTTTGAAATTGACGACAATGTATGGTGAAGTCTCTTAAATAATATAAAATGCCCTTTTGGCCAGAAAAGGCCGGATGAGCCTGTGGTTGATAAATTGTTAAATTATATCCTATGGCTGACTGCTTGTCTTGGGAAAGTACAGAATGATAAGTGCACAAATTATCATTACTACCTAGAGTGAAACTCTTTCCAAAAAAGAGATGATTTGATAAAAGAAAAGTTATTTATCACGATTAAAAACAGTACATCAGTACTTTTCCACATCTACCGGAGCCTGAACTTGCAATCAGTTTCTAAAAGTACTAGGTCCTGATTTAAAGGGTTTTGTGATTGTTTTAGATGACGGGTTTTTCTCCCAAAGAGTAAATAGACTAGAATGTTAAAACTGCTGTGTTCCCAGGAATTATTTTCTTCTGCATTTTTGGTAGTACTTTGATTTCCTTTTCTTTTACCCCTTTATGATAGTTGGGTATTTTTACAATACAGATTTTTATACCCCAGTAGGAAATAGATTGCTAAGAGTAATTTGTATATTACTCTTCAATTGATAGGAGCAACGATATACGGAGTCTTTGCTCTCTAGGTCATAGTTCAATCCTCACACATATTAGTGATGTCCAAAAAGTAGTTACCACTAGTTGATCGTTTGGTCATCCCCATGAAATGGACTCAGTCCAGTGGTAGTGAAAAAGTATCATCACAATTTGGTGGACTCAGTCCAGTTGGTAGTGACAAAGTATCATCACAATTGGCACTGACTGGACCCCTTTTCTGGCAGTCTCAGCAGAGAAGCCAAGTACCATATGGGCTTGTAAGAACTTCCCTTTTACGTCTAGTGTGTCCCTCAAAAGTAAGGTCAAAGCACATTGGGAGATCAGTGAAGCTTGCAGTGCTCAGCAAGTACCTGTTTTGCATATAAACACAGGGCTTTATTCTCCAGGGCTGCTATTCTGGCACCCATCACTCACAGCAAATTAAAAAACTAAGCAAAAATAGTCATTGATGGATCACCATAGTTATCACCCCCAATCGGCAGCAGCCATCTCTACGATCTAATGTACAGAGCTTACTGCAACTCCCCAGAAGAGTCTAAAAGTGCCCCAAATTCTCATTTTCCCCCTCTTCAGAATCACATGGAAACAGGTGTTTTTTGGTTTGTCAGAACAGAAGGTCAACAACAGTGTGTGATACTGGTTTGTGACCCAATGCAGCAAAGTAATGACCTTCAGTGGCACCACTCACACATACACATTTGTGCATGTGCCTAAATGCCTTGTTGAACCAAGGCCATAGTGAGTCCTCTTTCCCAAATTCCCTGTGTCCTTCCATGGCATTTGTCATCACTTTCAGGCACTTGGGGCATTTTTACTTACAAGCACATCAGCTATTTGCAATAATATTGTTTTCATAGCTTCATAGATCTGAAGGCCAGAAGGGACCATTAGATCATCTGGTCTGACCTCCTGTATCTCACAGGCCACAGCATTTCACCCTCATAGGCACTGACTTCTTCTGGTGCTGGTGGGTGCTCAACCCCCCTCTACCCCCAGCCCTGCCCCAACTCCACACCTGCCCTGTCCCTTCCTGCCCCATTCCAACTCCTTCCCCAAAGTCCCCACCCCAACTCTGCCCACTCCCTGCCCCTATTCAATTCCCAAATCCCCGCCCCGGCCTCACCTCTTCCCTGCCTCCTCCCCTGAGCGTGCCATGTTCCCGCTTCTCCCCCCACTCCCTCCCAGAGCTTGCTACAGCTGTTCAGTGGTGGCAAGTGCTGGGAAGGCGGGAGGAGCAGAGACGCGGTGGTCAGGGGAGGAGGCAGAGGAGGTGAAGCGAGGAGGCAGAGTGGGGAGCTTAGCTGCCGGTGGGTGCAGAGCACCCACTAATTTTTCCCCATGGGTGCTCCAGCCCCGGAGCACCCATGGAGTCGGCGCCTATGGTTACCCTTGTACTGAACCCAATACTATGGGTTTGACTGATGCATAGCTTCCAGACAGGCATCCAGTCTTGATCTGAAGACTTCAGGAGATGGAAAATCCACCACTTCCTTTGGCACTTTGTTCCAATGGTTTATCATCTCCCCATTAAAAATGTGTCCCCTTGTTTTAAATCTATCTCAATAGGAAATAAACAGCTCAGTTGGCTAATGCCTTGGAGGCCACATTTGACTTTTATAGCCAGACCTATAAAATACCTGAACAAGTCTTCACCTTCATTCATTGGTAGCCTGCAGCATTCCTATACCTCGGGTCAGGCTGCCACTTTCACTGACAAAAGACCCTGCTGCCTCCCATGTTCCTTCTGCTGTTGGTATCAGCGCAATGTCCTGGGCAATGGGTCAAGCTCCACACTCTGGACCGTCACATGTCAAGATGAAGAAAATCTATTTCAGTCCCCATAGGAGGAGAACTGCTGGTGCAGAAGGCCACTAAGTGCTTGCTCTATTACACTAAAGTCTTGGAGGGAGAATCCAATAAGGTTGACATAGATATTGAACAAGATTCTGTATTCCATTTCTGCCCTAGGTTACTGTAGGAGAGATGTTGGGGAATTCAAATATAAATAGAGCATGGGATTTTTATTTTTAGTGCACGAGCACTGAAACTATTACTCTTGTCATATGGTTTATATCAGTGAAATTTTGGACTATCTGCTGCACACATTAGCCATGCATGGTACATGGGCCTGGGATTAAATTTAATTGTGCTGCTGAATTTTCATGAACATCTCTACTCCTTTCATTTATGAAGGGGTCTCCTGCGTTTGAGCATCCCAACTCCCTTCTTTTTCAACTTTAAGGCCCAGTTTATCAAAGCACTTAAGCACAAGCTTAAATTTAAGCCTGTGCTAAAACCCCACCCTAGTCAGCAAAATTTCATTTAAGCACATGCCCAAAGTTAAGCATAGTCATAAGTGTCTTCTATGGAGTTACAGTGGTCTGAAACTGGAATAACACAACGAAGAATCAGGCCCCATGTTTCAAATTAATGAAGTCTTAATAATGAGAGCTGTCCTGAGCACTTGCCTACTAGATCTTCACTGAGAAATGGGGAGCGGCTTCCTCTTCTATGGGCAAACTATCGTGTGTGCAGATTAGCGAAGTGGAAATTCAGGAGGGTTTACTCTATTTCTTATATTTCTAGTAACAAGAGCTAAATGAACATAGCAGAAAGATGGCTGAATGCATAAATATTCTCTTACAAGAAAATGTGATCCAGTGAAATTCTCTTGTGCATCGTCTAATGTAGCTGGTGATGGGGCAAAGCATACACCCAGTGTTGCTCAGCATGCTGGTACATCCTTGATGATGTGCCAAGATTCTGGAATGCTACTGGCTGCGCTATGAGAAAGTTACCACCATCAGCTGCAGAACAGAAGCCACAGGGGAACAGAGCAGCAAAGCAGTTAAAGCGGAACTGGCGAATACATTATAAACCCACATTTGGAATGTTTAAGGGCCTAGTCCTAGGGTTGATTCAAAGCCCACTGAAGACCAGAGGAGTCATTCCATTGACTTCAATGAGCTTTGGATCAGGCTTTAAGGCCCTGATTCAGGAAAACACCCATAAATCTCATTGAGGTCAATGGGATTTAACCATGAACTTTTAAGTGCTTTCCTGAACTGGGGCCTAACTGAACAAGTCCCATTTGACTTCCTCTTTTCAGAGTAACTGGCTGAGCTGGTCCTTATACTCTATCTCGGCCATTTCAGTTCTGATTGTAATTTAATACACAACTCTCCTCTCCAGATGTAAATCTATTTTACAAAACAAAACAAGCCATTTTCAAATTCCAGAGCTTCACACAACATAGTTTCACAACTGACTTTAAAAAAAAATTGTGGCAAGCAGTCGGTAAAACAAAGAAGCTGAATTGGGGGGAGCGGACAGAGCTGGGAAGGACTCTGATTCCACAAACCTTTACCCATGCAGCTGTAATTCTAACATTTTACTGACTTTGCAAAGAATCAGACCCTACAATATTGCAGGTGGTGTAAATCTTGAAGTGGACCGCCAGTCCTTGTGTGACAAACTGTGATAATTGGATTGGTTGGGAGTGGGGGTGGGGGAGAATAACTACAGTGCACCAACCTCAGAATGTAATTAAAAGTGAGTCAGTATCCTGGTTAATAGTGTTATATAAAAATGCAAAGTGGCTAATGATAAGAAAAGGCAGTTTCATTAAGCCGTGTGCCTGATGTGAAAGGGTGTCATTGACTCCTTCAAGGATATTCACTGGAAATGGTCAGGCAGCAGAAACAGGTGCAGAAATAAAGGCAAAGCAACTGATCACATTAAACCCTCCAATCTGCAATTTTAATGCGTACAGGGACCAGATAGCCAGGGTGGCTAAAGTAGCTGTGGCACTTGAAAGAAGTCACACCCATGCACAAAGAGGGGAAAGGCAGAAAATAACCAGCCTATTTCTGGCCATTCTCCCAGGCAGTGTATCCCTGACTGCATTTATATCTTTAAAAGTTGATTTGGCGTGGGATGGGGGAAGGGATCACACCAAAAGTTCAGCCCTATTAAAGAAATGGAAAAGCAGGAGGGCGGGGGAAGGAACCCTCCTTGGTCTCATAATGAGCTATCCTCATTATAAGATTAGCTGCGGGAATGAACACCACCCCCTTAATAAGGCACACATCACTATGACAACCACAGAGTTTGACACCCGGGGACATCTTTATTGTGCTGTAATATTTAGTTATTTTTAAAAAAGTATTATTTTTGGTTATTAGACTTAGCATCTCTACAGCCCCTTCTTCTCCTCGTTTGCAAGGCAGGATAGGCCAGAGGGCTAACGGGCCTCTTGTAAGGTTAGTAAATTGCTGTCACGCATCAGTGTCGGAGCCTGCTGACATGATTATCCCACTGTACCACATATAATTAGTAATGCAAAGCCTAGACTGTATTAATACCATGATTTTAATTATGGTGGAAGCATAAACAAGGGTATTAATACTATGAAAGTATTGGTATAGCTATTTGACAGCCCATATGCTTGTCTGCAGGACCACTAGGGATTGCGTGGAATCGGGAGCTGTGCAGTTCCCTGACTGTAATGAGAAGACTGCTGAAAAATTGATGCCGCCTGCAGATTGCACAATCCGCTGAACAGCAGGGGGTCGGCTTCTTACATCTCCTACTCTCGGTACAATATGCTAATTTCCGCATGCATATGAGTGTAAAAGGGAAGAAGAAAAGATTTCACAAAAGGAAAAAAATGCAAATGACAACCACAAAGATCACTGCAGAGAAATCCATGAGCTTTATATGGATTAACTGTGTTGGAGCTAGTGCTCGCCTGAGTTTAACCCTTTCTGTCCTAGAACTTACAGCATCTTTCTTTTGTGGTGCAGAGGAATACTTAAGATGCCTTTGTGGGGAAGGAGGGAAGCAAGGAAGGATTGGAAAGGATGGAAATGTTTTTCATCATGATGCCCCCCTCTTTTTAATGTTGGTGATGAGGTTCCCAGGAACTAATGGGGAAGAAAAAGTGAGTTTAGGGAGGGAGTTAAAAAGAGATGGTGGTAAAATGTGAAGAAAGTTCAAGGGAACACTGCTGGGACACAGCCTGGTAGAGGGAACCTCCAACTTTAATATGGGAAGATTTGCAATAGACTATTACTCAGGATATTCAAGAGCTTCTTTGACTGCAGGATGGGATATTAGAGCAATGCACGGCAATGTTCCTGACAATGTATTTGCAAGATCCTGGTGCTGTTACAAAATATCATCATCTAGAAGAGACAGATTTCTAATTTCAAATTCACAAGCTTCCTCTACCCTACCAAACTGGCTAATAGGCCTTCTCTAGAGTAGAGAAATGTGGTGTACTTACTGCCATGTGGTTTCTCTATAGCACGCCTATTATTTGCTATGCATCCATACACAGTTATGCTCCCAAAGGTGCCCAGGCACTCCCACTCCCATTTGGACTTGTCTTGAGAGAAGCCAGCCACTGCCTCCACCATACCAATCTTCACCATTGCCATGACAGGATGAACAGAAATATTCATTGGTACAATCGCTTTAAGGGAGCAAGAGGTCCTTCCATTATTGTCCTACAGTGCACTGATCACTGCCAGGAATTAAGGCAATGCAGGTCCCTAGACAGACTCAGGAGGATCCCACACCTCCATTCCCTATATGACTCTGCTTCCACTTTGAGTGTTGGCTGGGCACCCACACAACAGCCAGCCCTCATGCCAGTCTTTTGGCAGGGCAGGGGATCCTTTCTCTTTGTCCTGCAGGGGGGAATTACCTGTGTTTCTGCAGTGGGACAAATCAAAGCCTTAATTCTTCTCCAGTCATTAAAGAGATTAGTTGGTACCTCTTTAGTAGCAGCAGGAGCAACAGCAGGTGCTGTTATGCTTGGTCCTATTAATACATAATATGGCTTCTGTATACACCCACTATTTCCAAGCATGAATGAAATCCTTAGGAAATATTAGTCATTAAAAAGTTGCTGCTGGGGATGTGTACTACAGCAGGTGCTTAGCAAAAAGAGATTGCTTGTTTGCTTTAAGTTGTATTAAAAGGTGCTGATTTGACATCCTCAGGTCAGAAGACTGAAAAGTTCATATTACAACCCTGCACAGTGTCCTCGCCATCCCGTACTTCACCCTGTTCTGGAAGGGCCACTTGTAGGGAGTCAGAGAGATGGGCAAGGAGGCAGACGTGACAAGATACTGTCTGTAATCCAAATCCAACCAAATCCTTTGTTTTAGCAAAGAGACCATCAACAGAGAGGGCTAGTTACGATTGGGATGTTTGGTTCTTTTCTGAGTTGGACACTTGTTTCCTAAGAACTGAACTGAGAACATTAATTAATTTCACAACCATCCTTGAATGGCCTCCAACCTTCAGTCAAAGGACTGGGGCATACTCCAACCCTGTGTTAAACATTTTCAAAAAAACACAGCCTACCACCCCAAAGGTCCTGAGGATGAACAAGCTGCAACATTCCCCATTTATCATAGTGCTGGTCACATTATATGTGGAACAGTCAGGCTGTTTTTTTCTGTTTGTGAATTACTGCAAACATGTTTTGATCTTTACCAGTTCACTATTCAGAATCAGTTGTAAACTGTTTTCTTCCCTTGTTTGCTGTTCATTATTCATAGTATGTAATTGCTCACTCAAATCAGTTGTTTTTGTTCCCTGATTCGATGATGGAAACTTTTACAAGCAGGAGAATAATTAATTCTTACATTGTGAGCTCTTCAGGGCAGGGCCCTTATCTTCCCATGTATCTGTTCAGTGCCTAGCACACTGGGATTCTGTTATTAACTGAGACCTTTGGGCACTATCACAATATAAATGAATGAAGAATAGCAAACAACGAAGAACAAGTGCTGTTTTGTGGGTGCAAATACTCCTGGTTGCAAGTGAAAGAACAGCCATTCCCCAGATATTTCCCCTGCATGCAGATTATCAGAACAGCAAATAAATAAATGCGGTAAGAATGCTGTCGAATTGAAGAGTCATTTGGAAAGCTAATGAACATTTCCAAGCAACATTTGTACAGGAACTGATCATGAAGAACCATTCTGAAGTTACACCAAAGCACAGAAAAAGTCTAGCATGATAAGACTTCAGTTTTGTATTTTCCCCTTTGCATCTCCCAGATTTAAACTGGTTGAGAGTATGAACACTGAGCTTCAACCTTGGGTGAATTTTTATGGTTGAGTGAAGAGGTTGTTGAGGGAAGGGGTAAGAGCAGTGCTTAATTTGTAATGAAAGAGATGCCAGGGTTCAAGCTGGGAGGCCAGAGAGTAGAGGCTGCTGGCTGGGCACCCAGCTCTGAAGGCAGCGCCGCCACCAGCAGCAGCATAGACGTAAGGGTGCCATAGTATGGTATTGCAGCCCTTACTGCTGCACTGCTGCTGATGGCGGTGCTGCCTTTGAAACTGGGTACCTGGAGAACAGTGGCTGCTGGCTGGGAACCCAGAGGTACAGCGGTTATGAACCGCCAAGCCTAGATGTGCTAGAGCTCTGGCACAAATTAAGCACTGGGTAAGAGATAAATATGTTTATAATGGAAATGCTGACCCAGACTTAATGATATAGTGTCACTAGAAGGCATCACTATAAGTACTATAGGAGAAGACGTCAACAACTCAGGCCAAGGGACATCCTGTTGATGGTGATTAGAGCTGCTCTGTTTCAGAAATTTACAGCATACTCTCAAAGCTCCTATATTCCAATGTAGTTCTCTCAAGCCAGTCAATTGGAAAAATGCTAATATGACAAAGTTCTATGGGCCAAACTCAAACCCTGAATTCAAACATCCCTGAAACCTGTGTGGGTGTATGTGCACAGTGCGGATACAGCAGATAGTTCAAAATCTGGTCCTGAAGCCAGATCTTCAGCTGGTATAAAGCCAGTGTGGTTCCAGACTGAGTTATATCATGTATATCAGCTAAAGGATCTGGTCCCCACTTTTTAAAATCAAGGTCTTTCTGTCTTCTGGTCCAAACTGGAACTCCAAATTCAAACACCGCTGAATTTTGAGGCTGTTCAAAATCTGGATCTGAACCTGGATTCAAATTTTGCAATTCTTGTCCAGCTCCAGGTGGTTGTAAGTGGGGGAGGGCGCTGAGCTGACATTGCAGCATGACTTTTTCAGAGGCAAATACCAACAGCACATGCTTTCTAAGGCCTGGTCTACACTAGGACTTTAAATCGAATTTAGCAGCGTTAATTCGAATTAACCGCTCAACCATCCACACCAGGAAGCCGTTTAATTCGACCTAGAGGGCTCTTTAGTTCGAATTCGGTACTCCACCCTGACGAGGGGAGTAACGCTAAATTCGACATGGCTATCTCGAATTAGGCTATGTGTGGATGCAAATCGAACTTAGTAGCTCCGGGAGCTATCCCACAGTGCACCACTCTGTTGACGCTCTGGACAGCAGTCCAAGCTTGGATTCTCTGACCAGCCACACAGGAAACGACCCGGGAAAATTTGAATTCCTTTTCCTGTCTGGGCACTTTGAATCTGATGTCCTGTTTGGACATCGGGGCGAGCTCAGCAGCACCTGCAACGATGCAGAGCTCTCCAGCAGAGGAGTCCATGCAATCCCAGAATAGAAAGAGGTCCCCAGCATGGACAGACCGGGAAGTCCTGGATCTGATCACTGTGTGGGGCGATGAGTCTGTGCTTTCGGAGCTGCACTCCAACAAACGGAATGCAAAGACCTACGAGAAGGTCTCCAAAGCCATGGCACTCAGAGGATACAGCCGGGATACAACGCAGTGCCGCGTGAAAATCAAGGACCTGAGACAAGGCTACCAAAAAGTCAGAGCGGCAAACGGACGCTCCGGAGCCCAGCCCCAGACATGCCGCTTCTACGAGGCACTGCATGCCATTCTAGGTGGGTCTGCCACCACTGCCCCACCAGTGACCGTGGACTCTGAGTATGGGATAGTGTTGACGGGCAGTTCCTCGGCGATGTTCGCCGATGGGGAAGATGAGGAAGGGTTTGTGGAGGACGACGCAGGCGACAGCGCTTACAATACCGCTTTCCCCGACAGCCAGGATCTCTTCATCACCCTCACAGAGATCCCCTACCAACCCTCCCCGGCCGTTAACCCGGACTCAGAATCAGGGGAAGGATCATTCGGTAAGTGCTATAAACATGGAAACATTTATTTTTTAAAAAACAGGAATAAAAAATATATAAAAACTATATAAAAACTTTTCCATATAAAACTATATAAAAAGAAGGTCCACACATATAGGGATGGAACAGAAATCCTCCTGGGACACTTCCATGAAGCTCTCGTACAGGAGCTCGAAAAGCCTCCGCAGGAGGTTCCTGGGGAGAGGTGCCTTATTTGGTGCTCTGTGGAAGCACACTCTTCCGCGCCAGGCCATCCTAATGTACAGTGGAATCATTGCCTCCACCAGCATTGCAGCGTACGGTCCTGGTCTGTGCAGGGATTCGAGAAGCATCCGCTCTCTCTCTCTCCGAGTGACCCGCCTCAGGGTAATCTCGTTCGGCGACTGCTGTATCTAATTAGGGCAATTAGTGTATTGTTACTATTGTGAATGCTTGACTTTTACTTTGCATAGCAATGACCTTCGTTTAACAGCCACGTGTTGGAGGCCGCAGAGGAAAAGCATACAGTGATCTTTCCCGGGCACAGCCGCGAGGGGCTGGAACAGGGTCAGACTTTATGCTTTACAGATTGCCTTCAGCGGGAGGGCACAGCTATCCATTAACTGTTAAGCAGCCTATAGTGTAGTGCTTACCAGGCCTGACTGCTACACGGATTCAGCTGTACCGCCCCGCTTGTCCGATCTCCTGTGCAAGACCGCAGCCAATGAAAGCGTATTCCGAAATCTCGAACTTGTCCTGAGAGCTCGTGAGACTAGGTGCCCTGTATGGTCTTGTTCACAGAAACTGAGTAGACTGTGTTCAGTGTTCGCAAACATGTATCTTTTCAAGGAAATCACTTCCTTTTTCCCATCACACAGCTGCGGCTCTTTCACGAACTGCCCCGGCATCCCCCTCACAGAGGCTGGCGCAGATTAGGCGGCAAAAGAAAAAGACTAGGGACGACATGTTCTCGGAACTGATGGCTTGCTCCAGAGCCAAGGCGGCCGAGCAGAGACAGTGGAGGGAGACCCTATGTCAGCACCAGCGCTCACACAGCGAACGGGAGGACAGGTGGCGGCAGGAAGACCAGCAGGCGACTCAAACGCTGCTTGGGCTAATGAGGGAGCAAACGGACACGCTCCGGCGCCTTGTAGATGTTCTGCAGGACCGCAGGCAGGAGCAGAGAGCCCCCCTGAACTGTATCTGCAACCGCCTTCCCCCGCCACAAAGTCCTGTCCCCCCCTCACCCAAAATCACAAGAAGGAGGGGCGCTAGGGGCCGGGAAAACTGTCACTCCACCCCAGCAGAGCGCTCATGTACCAAACAGCTCTCATGCCCTAAATTTTGAGAAGTGCTTCCCTGCCTGGATCACCCAGTCCCAAATCCAAGTTTCATCCCCCCACTGTGTAGTTGAGTATTAAGAGTAGTTTGTTGTTATTCACTGTTTCCGTCACGTTTTCCTTGTCAGAAGACTTTGTGTGAAGGTGGGGGAGGGGTTTTTTAATTGCATAGGACAGCCTCCATTACCAGGGTACAGACTTGGGGGCAGGATCAACAGCAGGACACACACAGACTGCAGTCACTAGGCACCAGGGTCATTCTGGGAGGTGAATGCTGCCCCGGGTCAGTTTGTGAGGTGTATGCTGCCCCAGGGTCCTAGCGCCTGCCATCCACAAATGGCAAGGCAGGCTGCCCTTACCATGCCCTTCCACCCTAGCCACGAGCCTCTCCGATGCCCTGAGCCCCAGCAAGAGCCCTCATCCACGGACACATACTCACCCTTCCCACACACCCCTCACCCCTTCCTACGCCCCAACCCCCAGCCCAGAGCCTGCATCCAAACTCCGTCCCAAAGACGGCACCCCTCACCCCTTCCTGCAAACCCACCCCTTCCTGCACACCCACCTGCAACCGTCCTCCCCCCAGAGACCGCTGTAGGAGCAGGAGCCTGTCATTCCTCTAGTGTAGAAGCGGTCTGGACATCAGTGCACACCGTACCCACCACAGTCTGCGTCCATGTTTCAACCCTTGAACAGGAATTCATAATTAAAGAAAACTTTATTAATAATCAGTGTTCCATTAAATTTATTTTAAAACGTGTGTTGGAAGGGGGAAACCTGGAGAACGGGGTATGTAACCGCAGATCGAAGTCAACAGTCACTGAAACAGGCTCAGGTTCAGCTTCTCTGTAAATCAACTGGAGAGTCATAGGTTACCCTGCTCTCCGAGGAACCTATCTTTCAAAGCCTCCCGGATGCACAGCGCTTCCCGCTGGGATCTTCTATCAGCACGGCTGTCTGGCTGAGCGTAATCAGCAGCCAGGCGATTTGCCTCAACCTCCCATCCCGCCATAAAGGTCTCCCCCTTGCTCTCACAGAGATTGTGGAGCACACAGCAAGCAGCAATAACAACGGGGATATTTTTTTCGCTGAGGTCCGAGTGAGTCAGTAAGCTCCGCCATCTCCCCTTGAGACGTCCGAAAGCACACTCCACCACCATTCTGCACTTGCTCAGCCGGTAGTTGAAGAGTTCCTTCTCACTGTCCAAGGTGCCTGTATAGGGCTTCATGAGCCAGGGCATTAGCGGGTAGGCTGGGTCCCCGAGGATCACTGTAGGCATCTGCACATCCCCAACCGTTATTTTGTGGTCCGGGAAGAAACTACCTGTCTGGAGGCGTTTAAACAGACCAGAGTTCCTGAACACATGTGTGTCATGAACCTTGCCCGGCCACCCGACGTAGATGTTGGTAAAACGTCCCCTATGGTCCACCAGTGCTTGCAGCACCATTGAAAAGTAGCCCTTTCGGTTAATGTACTCACTGGCCTGGTGGGCCGGTCCCAGGATAGGGATGTGAGTCCCATCTATAGCCCCACCGCAGTTTGGGAATCCCATCGCGCCGAAGCCATCTATGATGACCTGGACATTTCCCAGGGTCACTACCTTTGAGAGCAGTTGCTCAACGATTGCGTGGGCTACTTCAATCACAGCAAGCCCTACGGTAGATTTGCCCACGCCAAACTGGTTCGCTACTGACTGGTAGCTGTCTGGCGTTGCAAGTTTCCAGAGGGCTATGGCCACTCGCTTCTGCACAGTCAGGGCTGCTCGCATCCGGGTGTCCTGGCGCTTCAGGGCAGGGGACAGCAAGTCACAGAGTTCAAGGAAAGTGCCCTTACGCATCCTGAAGTTTCGCAGCCACTGTGATTCATCCCAGACCTGCAGCACTATGCGGTCCCACCAGTCCGTGCTTGTTTCCCGGGCCCAGAATCGCCGTTCCACACCATGAACTTGACCCATTGCCACCATGATCTCCACTGCGCGGCGTACCCTGCTTTGTGAGAGGTCTGCGCCACTCTGTGACTTCATGTCCTCACCACGCTGCCGGAGCCTCCTCGCCCGATTTCTCAGCAGCTGACTGTGGAAGAGGTGGACGATAAGGTGCGAGGAGTTGACAACGGCCATAAGTGCAGCGATGATCGCAGCGGGCTCCATGCTCGCAGTGCTGTGGCGTCCGCGCTGTAACCGACCAGAGAAGGGCGCGAACAGATTTCCCGCCGGCGCTTTCAGGGAGGGAGGGCGTGATTGACGGTTCAATGATGACAGTTACCCAAAACCACCCTCGACACATTTTTTCCCCCAGCAGGCATTGGGGGCTATACCCAGCATTCCAATGGGCAGCGGGGACTGCGGGAACTGTGGGATAGCTTCCCACAGTGCACCGCTTCCAAAGTCGACGCTGGCCCCGTTACTGTGGACTCAGACAGTCGAATTAGTGTACTTAGTGTGGATACACAAATTCAACTTCATAAGGTCGATTCCACAAATTCGAGTTAAGTAGATTCGAAATAGTCTTGTAGTGTAGACGTACCCTAAAGAAAGTCCAAAGGTATTGAAACAGTAGCACTGTGTAATTGTACTTTTATTTACTTAGCTAATGAGCACTTTCTTCTTGACCCAGAGACTTCTGGAACTGGAAGGTCTATAGCTCGAACAATGCCCCCAAAACAGGGTTTCTATAGGGCCATATTCTGATATCCTTACTCATGACAAGCAGTCCCTTACTCTGAGAGTGGTCCCCATTGGGTCTACTTGTGGTGTAAGGTACCTCTCAAGATGAGAATGGACATCATACAATCTGGGCAATAGTATTTTGAAATGTGCTATAGAATAGCGTAGGATGGATTTTCAGTAGGGCATAGCCATTCAAAGTGCTGCCGAGCTCAGGAGTACCCTGGGAGTTTGCTGAGCTAATGGCTTGATCATGAAGCCCGAATGCAAGTATAGCTCTCAGTGAAGTCAATGTGAGGGATGCAGGACTGGGCCCTTACTAAGTAAGAGCTCTGCAAACAAAGGTGGTAAATTCACCTACTCATCTGTTTGTGCATTTGGAATATCCCTTTTCTACTTCTCCTCAAATGAATGTCCTTGTCTTGGCAACAAAGAGGGACAAGCTGGTTATTTACTCTGGCACTGAGCTGTTGCATTCGTATATAGGACTCCAGCATCGTCAGTCTACCACCCCACTGCTGCTACAATTATAAACTGTAGATCAACCACTGTATTACCCTCACAGGCGATGCTGCTGCTGCTGGCCCTGGGTGTATACAGAAGCAGAAGAATTTGAATTCAGGTTACTAAGGAATGGGGCTGATGGTGTTGTGCTGTAAGCGGTTAGATGCCACACTAACTGCTGCAGCCCAGGGGACGCTGCATGTCATGGGGTCCTCAGATACGCATAACATGCTCTAGCGTGTAAGTTGGTTGGTCCTGTGCTTTGAGATCCTTCTGGATGACAGGTGGTGTGTAAACGTAAGTTATCATTATTATCCTGGGCATGTGCAGCTCTCTGATCGGGAGTGTTCTGTCCCTGTGTGCAGTTATATGTGGAACATGACGTAAGTAATTAAAAATGTCCCAGCATGCCTCCCCCTTTCCATTTTTCTTTCCTCTAGCTCGGTTTGCTGGCGTTTACCCAAAACAACACAGACTGATAGCTAGGGCCGGGCTGCTGCTGGTTTCCCTGCCATGATACAGCCATTGATCCTGCAGCATCTGCCAGCTCATCAGTGCTTACTCTAATTCCCTGCCTCCAGGTTTTTCCCTTTCCCTCCAGGCAATAGTTGCTTTGGATGAGCACTCCCTTTGACCAGCACGATGAGATCTGCCAATTACCATGGTCTCAGTGTTCAACTCTGGGAGCGACCGTGACCACACACTGACCTTAGACTATGGTTTTTCCAACCTGTCTGGGATGGTGTCTTGAACCAAACTGAACTGCAGCTCCTCGGCTCTAGGCATGGTTCTAGAAAACAGCCTCTATGTTAATTCACTATAAATTTGGAAATATACAGTAGCCTGACATGACATCCTCCTCCTCCTCCCCCATCTCTCCCCACTGTGATCACCCACCTACAAGGAAACAGGAAAATCTGCTACCCTCTCTGATGTGAGTGAATTTTTTGGCAAGATAGCTCTATATCTTATGACAGAAGGATTTATAACACAGGAGTTTAGACATGTGAGAGAATAAGCAGTCTAATATATCACGGCTCAAAGCATTTTTCTCTGCATCACACTGACGAATGAAATAAAAGAAGAGAAAAAAACATAAGGAAAAATGAAATGAAACATTATCTAAAAAAGATTTAGTTAAACCCGGTAATTGCAATAATTGCCCCAAAAGCCTAGACTATTATGAAGATGCTTAAAAGGGCCTGTTTGAAAAACATGAATGAACTCTGAACTAAGGAGCATCTGTTGTAACTTGGGATATTAGTGGACTAGTAATGTGAAGTCGGTTTGGCCTGTATTAGTCTGTGCTAACTCCATTATGCAGTGGGATTCAAAGCATTTTCAATATACAGCATTCTGTTTGCAAAACTCTTAATTTCATAATTTAGAATCTCAGTGTCTGAGCAAAAAAATAAAATAACCTAGGAAAAAGATGCAGTTAGTTGTGGTTGCACCTTACACTGAGAGGTTCCTAGTGCAAAGCACAGTTGCTGAGAAGGGTGTGAGAAGTTCAGCTGCAGTAAGCGTGGCTAGCTTGTGACTTACAACTGCATTACATCTGAGTTCATTCACACTGCCGCCTCATGCCTGAGTTCCCTCCCCTCACAAGCCAACAAAAAAAAGAGTTAAACTGATTTTTGGCTGAATTGTAGAGATTTAACATCATTCCAGGTTGTCAAAAGTAAGTATTAGCTACTCCCCATGAAGGTCCACGGAGAGATGAAATATAACCGAGTGGCACTAGTCATCATAAGATTAGAACTGCAAGAACAACAAGAACATTTTATACGTATATACCCGCTTTTGCCCAAACGGCTTTATAAATGATGCGTCAGATCCTCAGCTAGGGTAGATCAGCCTAGCTCCTTTGAAGACACTAGAGCTATGCTGATTTACAACAGCTGGGGATCTGGCCTGGTAGATATACTGCTTCAGTAAGGGTGACGCTCAGCTACACAGCAAGGTGCACAATAATGGAAAAAGAGGGCACTTGAGACAGGGACAGCAGAGAAAAGATTTACTCTTCCAAAGAAGTGTTATGGGATCTTTAATGCCCCCTTCCCCCCCCCAGACAGCATCTGAATTTTTGTTGTGGTTGTTTTTTATTTGGTTTGGGTTGGGTTTTTTGGTCCAGTCGACCCACACACAGAATACATCACCTGGACTTCAGTTTATCATGTTGTGATGAGCTGAGCTCCCTGGAAGTGCCACATAGCAGTTAGTTACCTGGGTCACAACTCTCCCCTGCTTCTAGCATTGCCTACCGGTGAGCACTCTGGCATAGTGACAATCTCCTGTTGGGAGAAGGGTAACTTGGCCCTCCAGCCAGGTCACCAGTTGAATCTGCCACCTTCACAGGGGGACAAGGGGTTAACAGAATTATATAAATGTAATAGTCCCCCGCAAAGGAAAGAGTCTTCAGCCCATGTCCTGGCCCTTGTGGGCTGTGTGCCTTTGTCTCAGGGCTTACAATGTCTCTATCCCCCTTAACTCCAGTGGGGAAGGGGTTTGTGCACCCTTCATGTGAGGGAGGTTGTTAGGGGAACCCAGGCACTCCCTCTTCACTAGGCTTCAGCCCAGGACCCTACAACAGGCAGCAATGTCAAACATGCAGGAGTGCTTCAGAGCTTGCTCCCTGGTCACTTCCTAGCACTTACCCACCCAGTCTGGGGTGTGGTCACAAAGCATCACAAATGATCCACCAGACAATAGACTGAAGGGTTGCCTAGGGTTAGGATAAGGTTGGTTCCTCCTTGAGGAACTGAGGTAGCTGCAGCTTGCAGACTTCTCTCCTGCAGCCAGGACTCCAGTTGGGCCCTTACTCCTGAGCTGCCTAAAAAGATGTGTCCTCCTATCCCTGTGGTTCTTCCTCGCCCTTCCTCAGGTGCCTAGCCAGGAGCCACTGCTCTCCCGCTGCTCAGCTATGAAGGCAGAGTGGACAGCAGCAGCTGCTGCCTGGCACCCTGCTCTGAAGGCAGTGCTGCTACCAGCAGCAGCACAGAAATAAGGGTGACAATACCATATCATACCACCCTCACTTTGCTGCTGCTGGAAGTGGCACTGCCTTCAGAGCTGGGTGCCTGGCTGCACCTGCTGATCTCCGGCTGCCCAGCTCTAAATGTTCACAGTAAGTGTTTTTCTCTAATCCTTCTCATGTCCCCTCAGAATACATTCCAGGCCCCACAGGGAGAACCTCTGTCCTACCTGACCTGCCTCCTTTTTCTGAGCTGTCTGGTTCTCTTTTAAGCTCCTCCAACTGGAGCAGGCTCTGCAGGTGCAGTGAGGTGGAGCCACCTAGGCCTAGAACTATTCCTTAACCCCTTTGGTCCCAGTGTGGGTTTTTACATCCCATCACATCTGGTCAAAAGAGTTAAGGGCTGAGCTGACCCCTGTGGGAGTCAAACTTGTGGTTCCATCTGCCTAATGTATTACAAACTTGACATGTACGTGCACATCACTAAGCCATACAGCAAATAAAACAGTCACACAAACTGACTACTCTGTGAGGTTCTGAGAGCTTTTTCCCAAGAGCCTTCCTTTCTCCCAGCCTGTCTCTCTTCATCTCCGCCCCCCCCCCCCCAACCCTTCTGGGTGCACTTGGTAAGAGACAGCACCATCTGGCACCACAAGCAAAGGAATGCCACAGGAAGTATGTTTTTAACAGCTCGTGCCTACTTTCCTGTGATGTGTTTGTTTCAATCCGCAGCGGTAATGATCAGGTAGCAGTGGCGGCTGCAGAAGTAATGGTATGCTGCCTCCAGTGATGCTGGGTTTCTTAGAAGTCAGGCATTTTAAATGACTGAATTTTAATGTCAATAAAGTTTGTTTAAAGATGTAAGACCAGCCCAAGAGGGAGAACAGCCACAGGGATTTAAGGAGCTGGAAAAGCTAAATGCAAATAGTTTTTTTAAAAAAGCTTAATATTTATTGCTAGTGATTAGATAGTGGCTCCTTTTTTCAATCCCTTGGGGAGGGAGGGTGCCCTAGAACTCCATCTTGGAACCCCAGGGGTCCTGGTGTAGTCCCTCTTTTTCAAATGCCTCACCATCTGATGGCAAGCAACCTTCCTTCTGACAAGGGAGGGCTGGACAATACAGAGTCCATCAATATCATTCCAGGCTTCTACCACAAAGGGATTAGTGAGCAATCTGAGGTGCTTTCTTCCCCCAGGAGCTAGGCAACCTAGTCTCTGCAGTGCTCCAGAAACAGGAGCTCATGCTCAGGAACTGAACACAAATTCCCTCAACCTGATCACCAGGCTATCTAGACAGAGACTTCATAATACCTTGATTTTCTTGGGTTTAGCTACTGGTCTGATTTTCAAAGTTAGCTACACACATGCAAACTAACATGACTGTGCTTGTAAGGCAAGTATGTGCCCACACAACTGGGCAGTTATATATCTGATCGGCCATTTGCAAATGCAAAAACTCAATGTGCATATGCACCAGCAAATAGAGTTGCCATATCTGTGTGCACAAATTGAACTCATGAAATTGCATGCACCCAACTTTGCAAATCAGTTCCACAAAGTGCTTTAAGTGAATTTTATGCTTATGTAGGTGATGGAAATTACTTAAATATTAGCTAAATTTGTGCAAAACTGGTTTCAGTTCCCAGGATTCATCTGAATCTTTTTTCCCCCCACCCAATTTCATTTCATATGGGCTAACAGCCTGGAAAGCTCAGAGTTGAACAAATCCAGTATTGCCAATCTCATTTGTTAAGAAAATCATGATCTGGACTCTCCAAAATCATGAGACTGACTTAAAAAATCATGACATTTAAAAAAAATTAATTAATGTGGGGTTATTCTATTTGCCTTCTGTTTTTTCAGCTTTTACAGTAAATCTTAATAAGCTTTTCTCTGCAACCACAAGAGCTAGAAACTTATTTTTTTAAAGGAAAAAAAGTAAAGCTAAGATTCTCATGTCATCAGTTATTTCCAGGAGATGCGACTTCAAGTAAAACATCAAATATTCTGAGATTCATAAAACCATGAGAACAGGCAACACTGCAAATCCTCAAACCTCAATGCAATGGTTGAAATAGATAAGTTTTGCCGGGTTTTATGTTGAATCTATTTGAAAACACCAAGTTCCACGTGATTTTCATCCAGAGGAATAAACTGGTCCACAAAACCCAGGTCCACTTGCAATTGGGGGTATGGCTACACTGGCGATTTGCAGCGCTGGAAAGCCTCCACCAGCGCTCCAATTAGTAAGTGGCCACACCTGCAAGGCACTTCCAGCGCTGCAACTCCCTGGCTGCAGCGCTGGCCGTACACCTCACTCGGCATGGGGAAAAAGGATTCCAGCGCTGGTTCTGCAGCGCTGGTCCTCAAGTGTGGCCACACACCAGCGCTGTGATTGGCCTCCAGGGTATAAGGATGTATCCCAGAATGCCTGTTCAGCCACTCTGCTCATCAGGTCAGACTCTACTTCCCTGGCCTCAGGTGACCCGCCCTTTAAATGCCCCGGGAATTTTAAAAATCCCCTTCCTGTTTGCTCAGCCAGGTATGGAATGCAATCAGTGAATCTTTACAGGTGACCATGCCTCCACGTGGCAAACGAGCCCCAGCATGGAGCAATGACGAGCTGATGGACCTCATCAGTGTTTGGGGGGAGGAATCTGTGCAGGCACAGATGCGCTCTAGCCGTAAGAATTATGATACCTTTGCCAAGGTATCAAGAGCCATGCTGGAAAGGGGCCATGAGCGTGACGCGCTGCAGTGCAGGGTAAAAGTAAAGGATCTGCGGAGTGCCTATTGCAAAGCACGTGAGGGGAACCGCAGATCCGGCAGTGCCCCCACGACCTGCCGGTTTTACAAGGAGCTGGATGCGATTTATGGGGGTGACCCCTCTGTAAATCCAAGGACCACGATGGACAGTTCAGAGCCGGTAGAGGAGGGGGAGGGGGAGGCAGACAGTGAGGCTACTGTGGTGGGGGAAGACACCCCGGAGTCCCAGGAGGCATGCAGTCAGGAGCTCTTCTCAAGCCAGGAGGAAGCTAGCCAGTCGCAGCCCCTGGAACTTGGTGCAGAAGAATCACAGGAGCAGGTCCCAGGTAAGCAGCTTTTATTGCAATGCAAAGGTTTTGGGAGAGGAGGGGGGATGGTATGGCTGCATGCCTGCATGCCTAGACATGGAATATCCCATTGATGTGGTCTATCACGTCGCAGTAATCTGCCTCTGTAATCTCTTCAAAAGTTTCTGCAAGAGCATAGGCAATTCGCGTGACCAAGTTTAAAGGGAGAGCCATTGTGGTCCCTGTCCCAGTCAGGCTAACGCGTCCGCGCCACTGTTCCAGGAGGGGTGGGGGAACCATGCCTACACAGAGGCAAGCTGTATAAGGGCCAGGGCGGAATCCGCATTGTTGTAGGAGACCCTCCCTTGCTTCTTTGGTAACCCGCAGCAGGGAAATATCTTCAAGTATTAACTCCTGTGGGAAATGGAGGGAGTGTTTCAGTGCTGGTTTCCCCAACTGCATACCGTGGCAGGAACCCCAGGGTTAATTCCTGAGGGACATGGCAGTGCTGCCTTTAACAAAGCCCAAAAACAGGCAGTGTAGCCATGCAGCAAGAAGCACCCTGCCCAAGCATACCGCGGCAGGAACCCCAGGGTTAATTCCTGAGGGACATGGCAGTGCTGCCTTTAACAAAGCCCAAAAACAGGCAGTGTAGCCATGAAGCAAGAAGCACCCTGCCCAAGCATACCACGGCAGGAACCCCAGGCTTAATTCCTGAGGGACATGGCAGTGCTGCCTTTAACAAAGCCCAAAAACAGGCAGTGTAGCCATGAAGCAAGAAGCACCCTGCCCAAGCATACCGCGGCAGGAACCCCAGGGTTAATTCCTGAGGGACATGGCAGTGCTGCCTTTAACAAAGCCCAAAAACAGGCAGTGTAGCCATGCAGCAAGAAGCACCCTGCCCAAGCATACCGCGGCAGGAACCCCAGGCTTAATTCCTGAGGGACATGGCAGTGCTGCCTTTAACAAAGCCCAAAAACAGGCAGTGTAGCCATGCAGCAAGAAGCACCCTGCCCAAGCATACCGCGGCAGGAACCCCAGGGTTAATTCCTGAGGGACATGGCAGTGCTGCCTTTAACAAAGCCCAAAAACAGGCAGTGTAGCCATGAAGCAAGAAGCACCCTGCCCAAGCATACCGCAGCAGGAACCCCAGGGTTAATTACCATTACCATTTCTGGGAGGCTGTGAATTCTCTAGCAGTTGCTGAAATGTCTGAGGAATGTTACTGTGTGAGACTTGAAACTAACTTCAGATTATACACAATGCAAGCTCTCTTAAAATGTATCATTTGCTGTATTTTTATAGTGACCTTGAGTAGTCCTGGGCCAGTCTTATCAGTGACTGAAAGAAAGCTTCAAAACCTGAGAAGGAAACCTAACAAAAGCAAAGAAGATTTGATGAAGGCAGTTATGAATCAGTGTGCAACAGAGAATAAAACTGCGCAGGAATGGAGAGAAAAGATGCAGCACTGGAGGGAAACAGAAAGCAGGAGAAAGGCGTTGACGCTGAAGAAAACCACGAGGCAGCTTATAAACCTCATGGCGCGCCAAACAGACTGTATGCAGTCACTGGTAGCAATGCAGGCAGAGCACTACCGTGCCAAACCCCCACCCTCCCAAACCTCTTTCCCCTATGCACCAATGTCAGCTCCAAGTCCCGTTCCCCAGCATCCAGGTTCTTACCTACACCATCACCAGCTGCCCCCGACACCTGTACGGTCACCTATGAGCCCAGAGAACTTCGACCCTTACCCTCTGCACTCAACCCCCATCACCATGCAACAGTACAATCCTGAGGTGCACAGCACTCCTGGCAGTACATATGCAAAACTATGAATGTACAGTTCAACAACCAACCCCCCTGCCCGTTTACTTCCTTTTTTTAAAATAAATGATTTCTTTGATTATGAAACAGTTTTTATTATTGCATAAAGTGAAAGATAACAAACCCCAATGAAAACACAGGTAACAAACATCAAGGAAAACACAGGCACTTAAAAGCACTGTAACCAGTGCACGTCACTCCTGGTCAAGGCAAAAAAACATTACTGTTGGCTTTCAGCCTCAAATTCCTCCCTCAAGGCATCCCTAATCCTTGTTGCCCTGTGGTGGGCGTCTCTAGTAGCCCTGCTGTCTGGCTGTGCAAATTCAGCCTCCAGGACTTGCACCTCGTTGTTCCATGCCTGGCTGAATGTTTCACCCTTCCCTTCACAAATATTATGGAGGGTACAGCACGCGGATACAACCGCAGGGATGCTGCTTTCCCCCAAGTCTAGCTTCCCATAAAGCGCCCGCCAGCGCCCCTTTAAACGGCCAAAAGCACACTCCACAGTCATTCGGCATCGGCTCAGCCTGTAGTTGAAACGGTCCTGGCTCCTGTCCAGCTTCCCTGTATAGAGTTTCATGAGCCAAGGCATTAATGGGTAAGCGGGGTCCCCAAGGATCACAATGGGCATTTCAACGTCCCCTACTGTGATCTTTCGGTCTGGGAAAAATTTTCCTTCCTGCATCTTCCTGAACCGGCCACTGTTCCGAAAGATGCGTGCATCATGCACTTTTCCAGGCCAGCCTGTGTAAATATCAATGAAACGCCCACGGTGATCCACAAACGCCTGGAGAACCATAGAGAAATACCCCTTGCGATTAATGTACTCGTAGGCTAGGTGGGGTGGTGCCAGAATAGGAATATGTGTCCCATCTATTGCCCCTCCACAGTTAGGGAAACCCATTTCTGCAAAGCCATCCACAATGTCCTGCACCTTCCCCACAGTCACGGTTCTCCTTAGCAGGATGCGATTAATGGCCCTGCAAACTTGCATCAACACGATTCCAACGGTCGACTTTCCCACTCCAAACTGGTTCCCGACCGACCGGTAGCTGTCTGGAGTTGCCAGCTTCCAGATTGCAATAGCCACCCGCTTTTCCACCGTCAGGGCAGCTCTCAATCTTGTGTCCTTGCGCGGCAGGGTGGGGGCGAGCTCAGCACACAGTCCCATGAAAGTGGCTTTTCTCATACGAAAGTTCTGCAGCCACTGCTCGTCATCCCAGACTTCCATGACAATGTGATCCCACCACTCACTGCTTGTCTCACGAGCCCAAAAGCAGCGTTCCACGGTGCTGAGCATTTCCGTTACCGCCACAAGCAATTTCATGTCACCCGCTTTAGGCAAATCCATATCATCATCGGACTCCTCACTGTCACTTTGGAGCTGAAGGAATAGCTCAACTGCCAAACGTGATGTGCTGGCGACAGTCAGCAGCAAATTCCTCAGCAGCTCAGGCTCCATTTCACACACTGAAAGCGTGCTGCACTCACAATGGCAAGAAACGTGGACGGCGAAACTGTGACTGCTGGGAAGTGAAGCGATGCACCACGGGGCATTGGAACAAGAAGCGGAATGACCCACACTCTTCCTTCCCCTTCCCACAATACTCAGCGCCAAAACGGCGCCAAAACGGGACGAGGTGCTCTGTGGGATAGCTGCCCACAATGCACCTCTCAGTACAGCGCTGGAAATGCTGCCAATGTGGCCACACTGCAGCGCAGGTAGCTGTCAGTGTGGCCACACTGCAGCGCTGGCCCTGCACAGCTGGACGACCAGCGCTGCAAACTACCAGCGCTGCAACTCGCCAGTGTAGCCATACCCTCAGTCTAAGGATACAGCTACACTGCAAGCAGGGGGAGTAATTGCAGCACATGTAGACATACCTGTGCTAGCTTCAATCTAGCTAGCTCAGGTACTAATAGCAGCTGGCAGCTGAGGTCCCTTCAGCATGAGCTAGCCCCACAAGTAATTACCTATAATCCCCACTGGGTTTGAGCAGCCCATGCTGCCATGGGTGTACATGAGCTAGCTAGGTCAAAGCTAGCTTGGATAAGTCTACACATGCTGCAATCACTGGCACCACCCGATTGTAATGTAGATGTACCCTGAATTTGCTCAAAACTCAAAACCCAAGTTCTCTTGAAACTTTTCCTAGGCTTACTCAGAACTTGGATCAGATTCAATCAGAGACCTGGCCTGCTTTGAGTCTACAGGGAAGCCTAGAACCAGGCTCTTTCACCTACCTTCAGGTTTTCAGTTCTGCTAGTAACACTGGTGCTAAGTAAGCAAAATGCAGGCAGGCACCACACAGGGCATGCTTTACTGTGCCCCTCCGTTGGCGTACCTCACTTGCGAGCTCCAGAAACTGTTGCTCTTTCAGTCTGAGATCCCCCAGCCACTGCCAAGCTTATCGATTGCATGGTGGTGTGGTGATGTGCATGTTTTTGTAAAATCCCAATCCCACCTGGGTAAGAGACTTTTCTATAAGTCTAATGAAAGATTTTCTATGTCAGCAGGGAGAAACCCAAAGCAGGCTACACTGTTCAGATGGCAATCCTGCCTGCAGCTGTCCCAGGGCTGCTGCTGCTCCTCCTCCCCGGAACATTGCTCTGCCTCAAGCCTATGGCCCTTTGCTTGCCTTCCTTTGTCATTTTCCCCCCCAATGCTAGGGAGAAGCACTCTGCTTTGCCCCACACTCATCTCCTGTCTCTTTTCCCCATTGATTCAGGGTAACAACAGGAGCAAATGGAAGCAGGTGGTTGCCCATTTGGCTGCCCCATTTTGTCCTTGTTGGGCGGCACGTGAAGGTTTTGACTGAGTACTGGGTTGAACTACATCAGAATCACTTGAAAGCTGCCTGTGGCCTGCTGCCCTTTAGTCACTCTGCGCTGCAGCTCGTGTTGAAAGGAAACGTCAACTGTGCCATTTTATCTCAGACTCAAGAACGTCCCGTGAAATCTGAAACTTGCATTTCATCCAGACAGGCCACTTATGCTGTAGCAGACGTTATTGACATAACCCAAGAATGTTGATGTAACCCAAAAGACATTCTTCCTAGTGTCAACTGTGTGCGGGCAAGTGGAGCCCTTAATTACAGCTCCTTGTCAGAGTCAAGGGAGCAGGTTAAGCAAAGCTAAATTTCAAAGACAAACAATATGCATAAATTACCCTGCTATTTTCAAAACATAGCACAGAGGTTTCAGGCAACCTAAACAGCACTCAAAATTTACCCTTTGATGAATCTTTTCATGAAATATTGAAATAAATATGTTTGAAAGGAGACCTGTGAAGGGAGAGGGAGGGGAAACTGACATTGGGTCAATTTGGGCATCTTTATGATGAATAAAGAAGGTTTGAAAGGTTAATTTTCTATTTGTCTTTTCACCTCACAGAAATCAGGAATGTCAAGTCTAGTCTCCTATGTCATTGCTGGAAGACACCTTGGAGAGTTCAGAGATGTGCCTGGTGATCTTCAACCTATAATTGCAGGGAGGGTGGTTTTCTTGAGATCTTTAACAAATACATCTTTTCTTCAAAGTGTTTCTTGGGTATTTGAGTGACATGTGTTAATGGAAATAATTTTCTCTCTAACATACCCAATGAGGAAACCTCCAGGTATTGGCAAATGAACTTAGATAAAGTGAACTCAGTGGAAATGTTTATATTTTTTTAGGAAAAAAAGTTCTTATTAGTATAGCGACAGTACAGCACAATGTTCAAAGTGTGTAGCTTGAAATGTGAGCAAGTAAAGACCCTGTAAAGAGCTCTGTGTGCATCTTTACCCAGGATTTTTTTAAAAATACCAATGTAATGCAAGCTAGTTCATTTCATTGACAAAGCAGCAAAGAGTCCTGTGGCACCTTATAGACTAACAGATGTTAAGGTGCCACAGGACTCTTTGCTGCTTTTACAGATCCAGACTAACACGGCTACCCCTCTGATACTTCATTGACAAATACACTCCTCAGAACCCCAGGGATACCTGCTAGAGAGAGCTTATCATGGAGAACCCAGATAGGGTATAAAATCCTCTGGGGGCAAGGAAACCACCTCACCCTTCTCTATAGTCATGAGTTTTAAGCAAGGATCTCCCAGGCCCCATTTCCAGCACATATCTGGAGGCACTCCAAGTCTGATTAGATAATAGGACAAGCACCTTGATCTGCACAACACAAAGTGCACTGTTGACACTCAACAAATAATAAATCTAATAATTGATAATATCAAGTACGACTCAGATCTTCAGTTGTTGGAAATCAGCCTGGCTCTGGCTCAGTTGGCCTCAGTAGAGCTTTGCCAATTTATTCCACCTAGCTTTGTATGTATACCTAAGGATATAGGTAGTAGATACAGAATGGGTTGGTGTGGCATAAAGCTATTATTGACATAAGTTTCAGATGCCTCCTTTATTCATGATTAACAAGGCCACAAGTAAGTTATACAAGTGATCCCAGGTGAGTGACAATCAAACTTTTATACAATGCCACATTGTCTTGTTTTGTTTACAGCCCAGAATTTGCAGAAAAAAAACTAATTAAGAAACATTACTAAAAGGTATTTTATTAATCCCTCCACCTGTAAAGCTAAGTTGCCTTAGCAGAGGCCTAAGAGGGAGAGGAAATTATAACCAATACATTTTAGAAACCTCTAAGCGCTCTCTAAAATAGCTTTTCTATCCATCACAATGTCACGAGTCTACAGCCTTGATATTTTCAAGGCTAGAAACACTTGCTGTGTTGTGACAGGGTGTATAAACCCTGCACCGATGATGAAGGGGGTAAAGAGCTGCTGTGTGCAAGGCTGGCCCTGTCAATCTTGTCAAGGGGGGAATAAGAGCTTAAAATCAAGACGTTTCCAGCAGTTGCTGGGACAGAGCAGATGATGACACTATAGCTCCTGATGGTGTTCAGGCAGGCTGTTTACCAGCCCTCCCTGCGTTTACAAGGAGACAATAACCCTGGTATACTGGCAAGTGAGTAAGTTTGACAAGCCCCAGGGCAAGTCAATTGGTGCTGCTATCCTCTACCCCTTTGGGGGTTAAAGCATCTGAGAACAGAGCAAGAACAGACCCCAGGGACTAAGGGAGTGGGAGCCAAGCCCATCCCCATCAGCCCAAAAAGACTATCTAACGCTATTAAAGCTGTTATAGGGTCTCCTCTTTAGGCAGATGGGGGTGCCCTAAAGACATTTCAGTGCCTGTCCAGTAGGAGGAGTCTGGCAGCTGCCTGAAGACTGTGACATGTATCTAGTTGCAAAGGATGTTTCCTAGCTTTTCCTAAAAAGCGTCCATTTCTAGCCTCGGTGATGATTCATGATTCATGACTCATGATTCTTGCCCTTATGACTGTGACTGGCTGAGGACTGAATATAGCTCAGACAACAAAACAGACCAGTGACTTATTTCGATGGGGAGGAGTGATTTTACATTTGAGGGGAAAGATTTTTGTGGGGGGAATTAGATAAAGTGGCGGCAGTAGAAAACACTGCTCTGAGGATGATGGGGATGGGGATGGGGTTTCCAAAGCTGCCTAAGCGTATGTCTACATTGCAGTTAAACACCTGCAGCTGGCCCGAGTGAGCTGGCTTGGGCCATGTGGGGCTGTACATTGCAGTGTAGACATTGAGACTCTGGGACCCTCTGTACTCATGGGGTCCTAACTCAAGCTCTGGGACCCTCTGACGGGGGGCGGGGGGAGTGTCCAAGAGCTGGCTCCAGCCTAAGCCTGAACGTCCACACTGCAATTTTACAGTCCCACAACCTGAGCCCTGCAAGCCACGGTCAGCTGACATGGACCAGCTGTGAGTGTTTAGCTATAGTGTAGACAGACCTTTAGGGAACCAGGTGTGCAATTCCCATTGGAAATTCCACTCAAAAAGCAGTCCTTAGAGTGAATGGCTAAAGTGAACTGGGGGCAGGTGAGTGAGGAGGTCATGATACAATTAGCCCATGGTTCTGCAGTTTAGCACATATATATCGCTACGATATATGTGCTATAAATGTATATATCATATATATATAATTACAGGGCAATTTTTCTGACACTATCTTCCATTGTTGCAAGTGCAAACAACTGTAGTTGTCATTTTGCACCCTGACCTTTTTCCACTTGTAGTTAAGGTCACTCTGGTGGCTAGGGGCTTGTCTACACTGGAAAGTTATACTGGTACTAACTAGCATGTGAATTTAAACTGATATAGTTATAATGGTATAATCCCCTCCCCCATGTAGACACTCTTATTCTGGTAGAGGGGCCATTTTCTCATTTAGCTTAGGTCACTTAGGAGGGGTTGAAATTAAACTGAATAAAAAAGCCGCTAGCAGAAGAGTGTCCACACAAGGGGTTATAGCTGTATAACTAGTAAAACCTTCCCGCACAGACATGCCCACATCCCTGACTCAACTGCAAAAAAATGGCTTAAGACCCTAAGTGACCTACATTGCCGCCACAAAACAGCATCTAGTTATTTGTGCTGGCAGTTTTATACCCACAGAGATTGGAGGGTCAATAAAGGCCAAATTGAAAATCTGACCCTGGATATCTATGTATGTTGTTGTATAAAGGTATATTATATTAACAGCCACAAACATACATTTCTTATAGCTTATACCACATAGGTGAATGTGTATAGCAACAACACTGGTATTTTTCTTCATGAGTCTGCATGTTTAACAAGGAAGGGCATGGAGAAGGGGACTGAAAAATCTGAGGTGGTGGAGGTTTATTAAAGCTGTTTCCAACAGAGCGTAAAACATTTAATAGCTACTGTGTAAGAATGGGTCTGTGTGAGATTGGCAGTGTCCACCCTTGTGTGTGTGCCAATATTTTGTGGGGAAAAAGAAACTAGAGAAGTGGCTAAATAAAGTTTCACTGAAGTGCCAAGGCTGCTAGAATGTTCAAATATGATTGAAGAGGTGAGAAGGCTTGGCTATGGCAGGGCTGGTAAAATTTCCGTCAGTATTAAAGGTGTTCTATTCAGTTACAAGTTCCTGTGACAACCTTTTGGCCCCAACCCCTCCTGGGGTTGTTCCTCCTGTATATTACTTAAAGCATATTTCTTTTCCAGGGGCAAATGTCTCAAGATTTTGTACTTTGCTTTTGTAGAGGAACAGTTCAAGCATACAGAATAATCTCAGTGAAATGAAGGATGGAGGTAGGGGAGGGAAAGGTTAGGAAAAGGGCAGCTGAGGAATATCAAACTTAGCTAATAATAAAACAAAAAGTGTCTAGATGATTTACAGTTACTTCTTCTCTTTCTCCTCCTTGCTGGTCTCTTTCCCCACAGTTAATATCAGAAGTGAACCTGGACCAAAACCACTGATCTGAACACCCCAAAACTTAGATGTGAAATTAAAAAACCTCTAAATTTTCTAGTGGCATCTCTTCAAGCAAATATTTTTTGTATCAGTGATATTTGCATTGATGTTGGACTCAAGCTTTTACACTATCGGGCTGTCTATGGAAATTTTCAGACAGCTTTAAATGGGTGTTTCTAACTGGTGGAAGTCAAATCGTTGTAGAAGTCACATGATACTTCTTCTGGTTTCCTGATCAGCTGAGTCTAGTCAATGTGCTTCAGGTGCCTCAGCAAAAATAGCCATTTGACTCACTTTCTCAGAGTGAGTGTCTTTAATTTATTTGCACTCTGAACCAATCGGGAAAAAACTAAGGTCTTAGGTTTTTTATTTTTACAATAGCCTGAACTTTGGAGTTTCTTTAACAGCCACCCACTATAGCTTATAGGATATGTCACTGTGCCAGGTCTCCTGGTAGCAGGGAGTGGCTCAGTATGCTCCATGATACAATATGGAGGAAGAAAAAAAGCAGGCTGGAAATCAGTGTGATATGGTCTCTTTAAAGATGGTTTCCATTCACATGAACTTGAAATAGTGTGTGACAGGTTGGATCACAGAAACCCCCTTGAGGCTGCCAACTGATGTGCCAAGACTACTTCTGCCCCTGCTTTCCCTGCCAGCCTGGGACTCCAGCATCCTGTCTTGTTGAGCCAGACACGCCCGTCTGCTCCAGTACAGACCCAGGGTCTGAACCACATGTCCCAAAGCTGCAGACTTAACTGAAAGCAACTTACGGAAGTGTTCCGGTCTTTAACATTCATATGCCCAGCTCCCAATGGGGTCTACACCCCAAATAAATCCATTTTACCCTGTATAAAGCTTATACAGGGTAAACTCATAAATTGTTCGTCCTCTATAACACTGATAGGGAGATATGCACAGCTGTTCCCCCCACCCCAGGTATTAAAACATACTCTGGGTTAATTAATAAGTAAGAAGTGTTTTTATTAAATACAGAAAGTAGGATTTAAGAGGTTCCAAGTAGTAACAGACAGAACAAAGTGAATTACCAAGTAAAATAAAATAAAACATGCAAATCTAAGCCTAATACAGTAATAAAACTGATTACAGATAAAATCTCACTCTCAGAGATGTTTCAATAAGTTTCTTTCACAGACTGGACGCCTTCCTAGTCTGGGCACAATCCTTTCCCCTGGTACAGCCCTTGTTCCAGCTCAGGTGGTAGCTAGGGGATTTCTCATGATGGCTGCCCCTTTGTTCTGTTCCACCCACTTATATATCTTTTGCATAAGGCAGGAATCCTTTGTCCCTCTGGGTTCCCACCCCATCCTTCTCAATGGAAAAACACCAGGTTAAAGATGGATTCCAGTTCAGGTGACATGATCACATGTCACTGTAAGACTTCATTACCCAATTGCCAGCACACACGTATACAGGAAGACTTACAAGTAAAACACACCCATCTGCAGTCAATTGTCCTGGTTGATGGGACTCATCAAGATTCCAAACCACCATTAATGGACCACCCTTTGCATAATTACAATAGGGCCTCAGAGTTATATTTCATATTTCTAGTTTCTGAAACAAGAGTGATACATTCATACAAATAGGATGAGCACACTCAGTAGATTATAAGCTTTGTAATGATACCTTACAAGAGACCTTTTGCATTAAGCATATTCCAGTTCCATTATAGTCACACTCATTAGCATATTTTATAAAATCATATAGAGTACAACATCACATAGTGAAATAGTAAGTCACACACACGCTGTCCACAGTACACAAATGCAGATAAACAACAGGTGTACAAGTTGCCTATAGAACAGGAGTACTAGCAAGAACCTGAAACTTACTTTGTGACCCCAGTCACATGACCTGGGACATTGTCCTGAGGGTTAATACCCTTGTCACATAACAGGCCTCAGACATGTCTCCAGGGAGTACTGTTTCAATCAGAAGTCTTTAGAGTTAGCATCTCAGGAAAGAGGTATCTTACTGACAATGTCTCATGCCCCATCCCTGCAATCAATCCTTGCAGATTGGCACCTACACCTCTGAAACTCATTGTAGTAATGGATGCTAAATCAGTAACTTGTGCTAAGAATTGTCCCAAACTTCCAATGGATCAGATAAGCAATCAATGATTTGAGAACATCAACTTAAAATCTATTTACTATTATACAAATAACCCTTAAGATTGCTATAACTGAACATTAAAGACAAAGTGGCTTTTTTCCCAGTTTGTTTTGTTGGTGCATTAGACAGCACTTTGTACAGTCAGCTTCACTTCCCAAACAAACATCCCTAGTCAGACTGTGAAAGTCACCAGGATCAGCTGAACAGGGCACTGGAGAACAAACTATTTTAAGAAAAAGTGTATTAGCTAATGGAAAGAGAGGCTCAGAGGAAGTTGTTTGCAGTGTCCAACGAGAAGTTTCATTGGCTTTATGAAACCCAGGAATTATGCTACTGAGCAGGGCTGGCTTTAGGGAAAACGGCTCCCTGGACGAACTTGTATTTTGGTGCCCCTGACCCCTGCTGCCTTTCCACATTCCCTCCCACCCCCTCATTGTCCCTGGGCCCGCTGCCTTCTCCCCCTTCCCCAAGCTCCCTTCAGTGGCCTTGCACCCCAGGCCCATCTTGCTCCTTGACTCCTGACCACGGCACCCCTCTGATCATAGCACCCTGGGTAGTCACCCATCTTGCCCACCCATAAGGTCGGCCCTGCTACTGAGCACCATCTACTGGCACCTTCTATTAACCAACTATTTCCACATATACAGATACATAGCACTCCTGTAACAGACTAGTCTGAGGTTGCAGTGTAGTTGTAGCTGTGTCGGTCACAGGATATTGAGAGACAAGGTGGATGAGGTAATATCTTTTATTGGATCAACTTCTGTTGGTGAGAGACACATTTTTGAGCTTCAAGGTGAAGTGGTCCCATATGGTAAACAATCTATTCCATCTTGTATTTAACTATGACACTTTGAATAAGTTTCCCAGACCTGAAGAAGAGCTCTGGGTGGCTCAGAAGCTTGTCTCTGTCTCCAACAGAAGTTGGTCCAATAAAATATATTACCTCACCCACCTTGTCTTTCTGGTTTTAAGTTGCTGGTTTTGCAGTAAACACAGAAGACAATGGATACTGAGACCTGTAGTACAGGGGTTCTCAAATTGGGGGTCAGGACCCCTCAGGAGGTCGTGAGGTTATTACATGGGGGTTGGGAGCTGTCAACCTCCACCCCAAACCCTGCTTTGCCTCCAGCATTTATAATGTGTTAAATAGATAAAAAAGTTTTTAATTTATAAAGGGAGTCGCACTCGGAGGTTTGCTATGTGAAAGGGGTCACCCGTACAATAGTTTGAGAGCCACTGCTGTAGTACGACAGGGGTATTGGAAACCTGCCCCAGGTCAGCTGACTCAGGCCACGCAGCTCAGCTTCTTATCAGCCCTCCAGCATGTCATAGCTTTATTACAGCAACCAAGGAACACAGGAAAGGTGATTAAGTTGGCATCCCTGCAAAGCAGAAACTTAGCTTCTGTGCCGCACTTCAATGTCTTTTCTTTGTACCTTTATGAAAGGTTTGAAGATCAAGAGAGAGTAATTTTCATTTCCAGTAATATTTTATTGATTTACTTCATATAATGCAGTTCAATAACTCATCCCCAAATAGATGAATCTTTAGCTCCATATAAATCGGTATTAATAACAAGTAAGTTACTGAAGAGTCTTAATTAAGCAATAAGATAGGACAGACTGTACAGTCAGGCAGATTAATGGCACACCTTGGATATGCATTGAGGCATAGGACTAAGCCAAGTGTTTCCAATACACCCATGAAATGTAATTAATCAGTGTAATAATAGCTCCAAAACCTTCCCTGGACGTTGATGCAGTCAAAGGTTTGAATGTTGATTCAGCCATGACTATGCAACTTTCAACTTTGAATTAATAACTAAATGATAATAATTTTAAAAGCCTAGTTTGGAAGCTGCTCCTATTTTCCAAAGCAGGCTTCCCCCCTAATAAAAAAAATAATTATGTAGCAGTGGTGTAGGTCTAGGGGAAGGGTGTGTATGGCGGATGCACTGTCTGGAGCCTAGAAAGGCCTTTAAAAATCATTGTGAAAGACCAAACTCTGAGCCTGTTAATGATTATGTAAATCCAGAATAATTCCATTAAAGCTAATGGGCCTAATTCTAATTTCACTTACACCATGGTGAATTAGGAGTGACTATACTGAGGTGAGTGAAATTAAAGGAATGTAAAACTGATGTAAGAGAGAAGAGAAAAGGCCCATGCATTTCTCTTTCTATATGGTGAGGGCAGAACTTGGTTCCTGGAGTGTAGAAGCATTCTATATCCCTTTATATTTCCTCCTAGCGGACTGGAGAGATAATTAGCACACAGCTGTGCCTCTAAGGAGAGTAGAGTGGAAAGAACCGAGTATTTCTGCCTTACACGAAAAAGTAAAGCCCATACAGAGGGAGACAAGCCAAAGCAGATTCTCAGCTGGTATAAACCAGGGTAGTTCCATTGGAACTACACTGATTTACACCAGCTAGATGTCTGGCCCCCAGAAGTGAGCTAGTTTAGAACTTGGATCATGTAAGACCAGAAAGAGAAGTCCAAATTGCCAAGATCTATGCAGCAATGAGATGCTTCAAGACACAAGTTTAACAAAGAAAAGAATACTGCCAGAGTAAAAATGGAAAAAGAAAGATGAGTTACAAGGTGGAAGAAGTTTCCAGACTGTGAGACTCCAGTGGAAACGGTATTACAGATGGATAATCCAAGAAGCCAATATTCTTGTCATGGCTTCTGAGACCTGCTGAAAACCTGCTAGATGAGCCATGATTGCAGGAGAAAAAACACCTATAAGCAGTGAGTACACTAGAGGGTTGCATATTTTGTAGCTTCTGTAGGCCAAGCTCATTGCACACACCAGGGGCTCCTGGCATCCCTTCATTCTCCCACGCAAGTTCCTTGTGTGCCACCTCCCGGCTCCTGTCTCCTATTTCAGAGACTTGCTGTAATCTTCACCCCTTCCCTCATGCAAGGGAATGTGTTCCCCGCATTCCTCACTTCCCCATGCTCTACATGCCCCCCTGACCCCATGCCTCCCTGTTTCCCCCTTCTACTCATTGGAGGGGTTCCAGGTGCAGGGGCAATGGAACTCTGCGAGGGCTTCCAAGTGAAGGTGGTTGGGGCTCAGTAGAGGAGTCTGGGTGCTGGGAGAGTGGGGCTTGGTGGCATGGAGGTGTGGATGTGGGAGCTCGGGGGGTTCAGGAGGGTCGAGTTTGTTAGGGTTGTGGCTGGAGTGCAAGGAGCTCAGTGGGGGTGGTCTGGGTGCAGGGGTAGGGGTCTGGAGGCAGGAGGTCTGGGTGCAGGAGGGTTCCAGATGCAGGGGTTGAGGTTCAGTGGGGTGGGGTTCAGGTATGGAGGGCTAAGGGAGTTCTGGGTGTACAAGGTGAAGCTTGGCAGGGGTGTCTGGGATGGGAGGTCCAGATGCACGGGGGTTGGGTGACCCCTCCCCCCGCAGCTGAGGAGTGATGAGGAAGGAAGAAGAGGATGCTGAGCTTCCTGCTGCTTGGGGGAGGTTTCTGGGGGTGGGTCTGACAGCCCCAGCCACTCCTTGCAGGGGAAGAGGAAGTTCCGTCCTCTCCTGCCTCCAGCTCAGCTGGAACTAGCAGCTGATCCTGGCTCAGGCTAGGAGCCACTGGCTGGGATTTCCCCAGCCCTGCAGTGATTTACCTCTCCACCGACTACTCTGGGTGCTTGAAATGATGTACCTGCACAGCTAGGGAGTGGTGCATGACTGCTTTGGCAGCTTCCCTTTGCTTCCATGTCAGAAAGTCATTTTTCTGCAGGGAAGCAAAGAAATCTGCAGAGGACATGAATTCTGTGCACACACAGTGGCACAAAATTCCTCCGGGGTAGTCAGAAGAATGGATACTGGGCTAGAGGGACGTTTGGTCTGACCCACTATGGCCATTCTTATGTTCTTAAGCCATTTTTTAAAATTACTGTGTATAGAGCTGTCAGTTGCTGAATGTAAAAAAGCTCCAATAAAAATATTTGGCTTTGGTGTAGACAAGGCCACCAGTGCATCTTTACCTTTCCTCTTCTCTCCCTCCCCCTTCTCTCCCAGCTATTAATTTACTAGCAGCAGCTGTGATTGTCTGGAGATATGGAGAGACCCATAAGAGGACCATGCCTATGCTGTTAGTTCTGGAATATTAGGGGGATTAGTTTTAAGACTTTTCCCTGTTGTACGTAGGGCTGTAACTGAAAAAAAGGAACTTAAGAGGATTTTCATATAGTATATTTGTTATTCTTTTTGTTGTTGCCACTGCATGTGGGATTTGTGTGCATTTAGGATATCAACTTAACTGTGTTCCCTTCACTTCTTTACTTATATTTGCCAGTTGACAAGATGCCAAGGTGCAGCAACTGAATCAAGAAGATTTAAAGTAAACACCATTTAGAATATAGGGCAAATAATGTAATGGTAGTGAGGTGGTGGGGTGTTCACATGCTGTTTTTAACAGAGGATTCATCTCGACTGCAGTCAACTGATGCCTTGACAAAACAAATCTGCATATTGCCAAATACTTGAATTGTCATCAGTCCCTTCTTTTGCAGGATTGTTCCATTCTACTTTTATTTGCCTATATCTTTAATAGTGTTTTAAAGGGGTTGCAACCATTTGTCATCATCATGAGGTTTTGCCTTGCCTGTCTGCATTGTACAGCTGATTATTTTGTTCCCTTTGTCACAGTTTCCTTACTAGATAGAACTGATCAGTTCATGCCTGGGGGAGTTGCCCTCAAACTCTGCAGTTTAGGACCTATCTTCTTGTTCTCCTCCTCCAGGGTTCTTTTTTGCAGGTGCCCAGCAGACAAGTGGTACTATGGAGCCTGGCACAGGCACATACTATATCCTTTAGACAGGCATTACTATTTTAGACCACACATCTTTCATAATGCACATCCCTGTCCAGGGACATACATGACCCTCTATCTTCTCTTTTGTAATTAGAAGCACATGAATTGTCAAACCAATGGTCTGTCTAGTCCAGGATTTTGTCTCTCAGTGGCCAGTAGCAAATGCTTCTGAGGAAGATGTAAGAAGTTATGGAATAACCTGCTCTAGTTCTTTGGGTAGATCTTACCTTGCTCTACACTTCTATTTTATCAAGAGCTCTAGGTCTCTTTCCTTTACATAGGGTGCTTGCCACTTTGGCTCACTTAGTTAAACTCTATCAAACAGGGACTCATATTTGTCTACTGAGAATGCACTTGGTCAAGGGGCAGAGTTTAAAAGGATGATCTCTCTCTTTCATTCTGTCTCTCTCTCTCTCTTTAAATTGTCATTTTCCAGAAATTGATTACTATGGCAATTTAGAGAAGACACAGTTGAGAGCAAAAACATCCAATCAATATCATAGTGTGGGGAAATATTCCTGCCATAGTCTTAAGAGACTATAAATCCTCTGCACAGCTTCTCTTAAAAGGAAAGGAGTCTAGTCTGCTTCTGGGATGTAACAGACTCCATGTACAGCAGAACCTCAGAGTTATGAACACCTCGGGAATGGAGGCTGTTCATAACTCTGAAATGTCGGTAACTCTGAACAAAACTTTACGATTGTTCTTTCAAAAGTTTGCAACTGAACATTGACTTAATACAGCTTTGAAACTTTACTATGCAGAAGAAAAATGCTCCTTTTAACCATCTTAATTTAAATGAAACAAGCACAGAAACAGTTTCCTTACCTTGTCAAATCTTTTTTTTTAAACTTTCCCTTTTTTTTTTAATAGTTTACATTTAACACAGTACTATACAGTATTTGCGGGGGGGGGGGTTGTTTGTTTGTTTTTTGGTCTCTGCTGCCTGATTGCATACTTCAGGTTCCAAATGGGGTGTGCGGTTGACCAGCCAGTTTGTAACTCTGATGTTTGTAACTCTGAGGTTCTAGTGTAATGTGTTGGGAACCAAAGGCTAATTTAACCTGGTTTATTTTGATTTTCAAATGTCTTTCTCTCTTTATGTTCTTAAATAGTCCCACACACTTTCATGGATTTATCCTCACAAAAGTGTTGCGAGACAGGGAATTATTATTCCCATTTCACAGATGGAAAAGGACACATAGGAAGCCTGGGGCAGGGCCAGGAATTGAACTTGGATTTTATAAATGCCAGTCGAGTGCCTCAACCACAAGATGATCCTTCATCCAGAAGACCCCCCTGAAAGGTGCATTTCACCTGATAGTTGTAACCATCAGCACTCCAGTGCCTTGTCTCAGTCACTGCTTCTGGTCCAGTGTACTGGACTGGAAGTCAGGAGACTGAGTCCAGTCCTGGCTCTGCCTGTGACCTTGTGCAAATCACTTCACTTCTGTGTGCCTCCATGTGCCTAGACAGAACAATATTGCTATTAATGATTGTTCTTACAGCATCCAAAACTTCATTGATCTCTTTCCTACTCCTATTTGCAGTACAGCTTAAAAAGACACTGTCAAGAACTCTCCAATAGTTTTACTTTTTAAACTCTCTATTGCTTTCAATATCTCATTTAAAAGCTTGAAAATAACATTTCTCTCTCTATTGATTTTTTTCCCATTTGGCAAACATTGATTTTGTTGTTGTTGTTTTTAATGGAGCTTGAAATTAACATGAATCTATTTGTTTACTTCCTTGTTCATATTAAGACAGTTCTAGTACTAGTTGCTTAGGTAGATGTCACTACAGAGCCTGGAACGAGAGCTCAGCATTGCAAAACATTTTTGTATGGGATCTATACAAGCAGAAGTATTGAAATAAATTTTCTTTGCAATAGATTTGTGTGTTTTGTTATTGGTCAATTGTTTGGTCGATATTTCTGTACTAAGCATGCACCAGCTGGAAATTGCTTTTTACCTAAGAATATAAGAACTTCCATACTGGCTCAGACCAATAGTCCATCTAATCCAGTGTCCTTTCTCTAATAGTGGCTAGTATCACAGGTTCAGGGGGAGTGTACAGGACAGGGCTGTTGGAGTGATCCACCCATCTTCCTCTTCCAGCTTCTGGCAGTCAGAGGTTTAGGCCCCTTCCCCAAAACATGGGGTTGCATCCCTGACCATCTTGGCCAGTGGCCATTGATGGAGCTATCCTCCATGAAATTATCTAGTTCTTTTTTGAACCCAGTTATACTTTTGGCCATTCACTACCTCCCATGGCAACTAGTTTCACAGGTTAATTGTGTATTGTGTGAAAAAGTACTTCCTCTTGTTTGTATTAAACTTGATGTCCATTAATTTCATCGGGTGACCCCTGGTTTTTGTAGCATGGAAAAGGGTAAACAACACTTCTGTATGCACATTTTCCATACCACTCCTGATTTTACAGACCTCTATTGTGTTCCCCCCTTGGTCGTCTCTTTTCTATGCTGAACAACCCTAATGTTTTTAGTCTCTCCTCATACAGAAGCTGTTCCATATTCCTGATAATCTTTGTTGCCCTTTTCTGAACCTTTTCCATTCCACTGTATCCTTTTTGAGATGAGGCAACCAAAACTTGACAGTATTCAAGGTGTGGGTCACACCATGGATTTATACGGTGGCATGATATTTTCTAACCCTTTCCTAATATACTGTTAGCCTTTTTGACCACTGCTGTACAAACAGCTAATTCAGAACCCATCACTATAGATATAGATAGTTGGGATTTTTTCCAATGGGCATTACTTTGCACTTATCACGGCTGAATTTCTTTTGCCATTTTGTTGCCCAGTCACACCACTCTGAGTTCCCCCTGTAACCAGGGGTGCTGGAATTAGAGGGTGCTGGGGGTGTGTGGCAGCACCTCCTGGCTTGCAGTGGATTCCATCATATACAGGGTTTACAGTTTGATTCAGCAGCAAAGAATCCTGTGGCACCTTATAGACTAACAGACATTTTGCAGCATGAGCTTTCGTGGGTGAATACCCACTTCGTCAGATGCAAGTTTGATTCAATGGCTCTCAGCACCCCCACTATAAAAATTGTTCCAATGCTACTGCCTGTAACTCTTTGCAGTCAGGTTTGGACTTAAGTATTTTGAGTTATTTTGTATCATCTGCAAATGCTGCCACTTCACTGTTCACTCCCTTTTCCAGATCATTAATGACTATGTTGAACAGCACAGGTCCCAGTATAGATCCTTGGAGGATCCCACTGTTTACCTCTCTCCATTGTGATAACTGACCATTTATTCCTACCCTCTTGTTTCTTATCTTTTAACCAGTGACTGATCCATGAGAGATTCTTCCTTCTTATCCATTGTTAGTTTCTTTGACAGCCTTTGGTGATTGACCATATCAAATCCAAGTACACTATAATGACTGGGTCACCCTTATCCATGAGCTTATTGACACCCTCAAAGATTTCCCTTTACAAAAACCGTGTTGACACTTCATGAACAAACCATGTTTATCTAGGTGTCTGATAATTCTGTTCTTTACTATAGTTTCTACCAACTTGCCGAGTATTGAAATTAGGTTCACTGGCCTGTAACTGCCAGGATCTCCTCTGGAGCCATTAAAAAAAATGGTGTTACATTAGCTACATTCCAGTTATCCGATACAGAGGCTTGTTTCAGTTATATGTTACATATCACTGTTAGTAGTTCTGCAGTTTCATATTTGCATTCCTCCAGAACTCTTGGGTGAATACCACCTTGTCCTGGTGGCTTATTTCTGTTTAATTCATCAATCTGTTCTAAAACCTCCTCTGTTGACACATCAGTTTGGGACAGAACTAAAATTTGTTGCCCAAAAAGGATAGCTCTGATGTATCTCCTCCCACATCCTCTTCATTTAGCTTCTCAGTTGAATGGCCTTGTTGTCTCCCTCGAGTGTTCCTTTAACACCTTGGTCAGCTGGTGGCCCCACTGCCTGTTTTGCAGACGTTCTGCTTGTGATGTACTTTAAAAACATTTTTACTATTAGATTTTGCAGTCCGCTCTCCTCTGCCTGGTCTGTGCCACTTCCCCAGTGGTTGGTAGGGGAATCTGGGCCCACCCACTACCCACCACCCACTATTCCGGGGGCCCTTCCATTCCGGGACCCGCTGCCAAAGTGCCCCGAAGACCCGCGGCGGGAGCCCCCCGCCGCCGAATTACCGCCGAAGTGGGACCCGCCGCCGAAGCGCAGCCCGGTCTTTGGTGGTAATTCGGTGGCGGGGGGGGGTCCCCGCCGCGGGCCTTCGGGGCACTTCGGCGGCGGGTCCCGGAACAGAAGGGGCCCCCCGCCGCCGAAGACCGGGCTGCGCTTCAGCGGCGGCGGGTCCCGCTTCCCCCCCTCCCGCCCCGGCCCCAGCCTCAGCCTCAGCCTCTTACCCGAGCGTGTCTCCGGCGGGGCCTGAGCTCCGTCCCGCTCAGAGCCGTGTGGTGAGGGGGCGGGGCTGGGAGCTCAGCCCGGAGCTCGCAGCCCCGCCCCCTCCCCACGCCGCTCTGAGCGGGGCGGGGCTCAGGCCCCGTTGGAGCTCCCAGCCCCGCCCCCTCACCACGCGGCTCGGATCGGGGCGGGGCTCAGGGGCCCCGGCGGAGACTCGGTGCTTGATGCGCTGAGGCTCCAGGAGCGGGGCGGAGGCAGGAGCCTCCGCTCTTCTCTTGGGGGCCCCTGCGGAGCCCGGGGCCCGGGGCAAATTGCCCCCTTTGCCCCCCCTCTGGGCGGCCCTGCCTCTACTCTGGGTTCCAGTGCAGGGGCCCTCTCTTTAGCACTCAAGGTCTGTACTATCCCATGCCATCCTGGTTGTCCCCGGAGCCTTTCTTACCTTTGTGGATCTCCACCCCTTTCTGGGTTTGCCAGTCCAAACTCTTTTCTCCCAGGGAGTAACTACAGACCACTTCCCTGCAACCTCTTCTCTGCTATCAGCTTCCTGCTTTTATAAACCCAGCTTGTTCCTCCTCCGCTCCCTCATTCAGTCAAGGGATCACTTACGCCACCTGATTCCCCTCAGTTGTGGCCTCTCTGATCAATTGGCTCCCTTCATAGCCTACATTAACATCTTCAGGGCAAGTGTGGAGTGAACACCCCACAACACAGCTCCTTTTAATTTCTAACACGCATCCTCATTTTTATGTATTTCTCCTTTTCAAAGTTAAATATTACCGAGGTGGGTTTTTTGGCATTATCCCCCATACAAGGATGTTTAAATTTAACTACAGTACAGTCACTGTTGTGTCACTATTACTGAGTGGTTCTTGGACCAGATCGTGTGCTCCACTTAGGACTTGTGAACTGTGTCTTCCCTTGTCTGTTCCAGGACTAGCTGCTCCAAGAAACAATCCTTCATGGTGGCTAGAAATTTTATACGTACATCACGCCCTAAGATGACATTTATCCAGTCCGTATTTTTGTATATTTAGAAAGAATTCATCTTTCTCAGTTTCTTCAGATTACAGTAATTCACAACTGTGCACAAGGTATAACTTTTCCTTCTAAAGGAAGTATAGCACAATATATATACACACACAGACAGACATATACATACACAATCTTCCCAATATAGCTATTTTTAGTATTTCCTTGAAAAGTGCCCTTTATGCATGTTCAAATCTCTTTTGATCAGGAGGCTAAAGGTGTTGGTAATCTGCTTGCTTGGATTTTAATAAAATAAAACTAACAAAAGGAGGGATGATATGCAGTTCTGCTGAGGTTTGCTTTTTGTGATTGTCTCTGACTCACAATATCACCTAGAATAAGAGACTTCTAGCTTTACAAATTGCTGACTGCTGGTTACTAATTTACTTATGTATATCCTCAGTGGATGGGCACCGAGACAAAGAACGAATGGTCACCTCGGCATTGTAGTGTAGTGTAATCGGTGGTTAGCAGCTGCATTTGAAGGGCTGTTAGCGAGGCAAAGTAGAAGTGATGTGTGTGCATGATGTAATTACAGCAGTAATTATATAACATTCCATGTTACATTATTACAGGGTCTATTCTGCCCTCGACAAGCATGAATAACTCCCATTAATGCTAATTGAACTTGTGAACATGAATCAGCAGCTGAACAGACACCTAAATTAATTACATAGAAACTATCAATTTAGGTGTTATAAATCCACTGAAATATTTGCCCAATTCAAATATTTATAGTCATAGGCAGACCTATCCTGGGCAGAAAAAGAAGGGGTGGGGAAGAGAGTGCTGATTTAAAATCCTTGTTGAATATTTGGATTGTGACAAATGGTCTGGATGAGGATCTGCGGAAAGCAGGCTCCTAGCTATACCTGCCGAATGCTTTTGGTACATTCTTTTGAAAATATGGAGTTCCATTCGAATGAACAAGATGAGAATTCTACATTTCCATAGCACCTTTCATGGACAAGGTCTCTCAAGCCTTTACAAATACATGGTTTGTAAACAGGGAGTGGCTAGGCAAATGGGGCAGCCATCTGAACAGCAATAATTGTGCACAGGCTTGAATGTGACACACCACTAGTTTTTTTCTTAGCTCTTGCAAAATATAACTTTCTATACAGGAGCACTTGGATCAAATGAGCTTGATTGTGACTGGGCAATACAATATTGAAGCCTATGCATGTAGTAGGAGATGCTTGTGTCTGAAATTTAAACTTATGTTTTAATGGTGGGCCTGATCCTGTAAACATTTTTGCATGACTGTCAGGGGGGGAATACGGTCCAGGGGACTGAATTTATCCTCTCTCTCCTTTTTATTTATTTATTTTTTTTAAAGTACTAGGAGAGCTTGAGTTTCAATTTGATGACCACTAGAGGTGGGTACCAAGATCATTGTCAAAACATTTCATTTGAAAGACATTGAATCCCCTTGGATATCAACACTAATATTACCACATTTGTATCCTGTAATTAAACTATTGTAGTGATCCCTTGAAATATGTTAACTGCTTTATGCTAAACAATCTGTTCCATCTTATATTTAGCTGTGACACTCTGAGTACCTTTCTCAGACCTGAAGAACAGCTCTGTGTAAGCTCGAAAGCTTGTCTCTCTCTCCAACAGAAATTGGTCCAATAAAATATATTACCTCACCGCCTTGTCTCTCTATATTGTGGGAACTTCTAACCAACAATAAAGTATCTGATCCTTCAGATCCTTGCTCAGGGGATGCGTACTCCTGATAAATAGTCTCACTGAAGTCAATAGGAGCTAAGGGTGCTCAGCACGACTGAAAATCAGGCTACATATTTATTTGTTAATAGCACTAAATATTTATAATCTGAGAGCACCTCATAGACTCATAGACTTAAGGTCAGAAGGGACCATTATGGTAATCTAGTCTGACATCCTGCACAATGCAGGCCACAGAATCTAACCCACCCACTCCTGTAACAAACCCCTAACCTATGTCTGAGTTATTGAAATCCTCAAATCATGGTTTAAAGACTTCAAGGTGCAGAGAATCCTCCAGCAAGTGACCTGTGCCCGATGCTGCAGAGGAAGGTGAAAAACCTCCAGGGCCTCAGCCAATCTTCCCTGGAGGAAAATTCCTTCCCGACCCCAAATATGGCGATCAGTTAAACCCTGAGCATGTGGGCAAGACTCACCAGCCAGCACCCAGGAAAGAATTCTCTGTAGTAACTCAGATCCCGTCCCTTCTAACATCCCATCACAGACCATTGGGCCTACTTACCTGCTAATAATCAAAGATCAATTAATTGCCAGAATTAGGCTATCCCATCATACCATCCCCTCCATAAACTTATCAAGCTTAGTCTTGAAGCCAGATATGTCTTTTGCCCCCACTACTCCCCTTGGGAGGCTGTTCCAGAACTTCACTCCTCTGACGGTTAGAAACCTTACTCTAATTTCAAGTCTAAATTTCCTAGTGTCCAGTTTATATCCATTTGTTCTTGTGTCCACATTGGTACTAAGCTTAAATAATTCCTCTCCCTCCCTGGTATTTATCCCTCTGATATATTTATAAAGAGCAATCATATCTCCCCTCAGCCTTCTTTTGGTTAGGCTAAACAAGACAAGCTCTTTCAGTCTCCTTTCATAAGACAGGTTTTCCATTCCTCTGATCATCCTAGTAGCCCTACTCTGTACCTGTTCCAGTTTGAATTCATCCTTCTTAAATTTATGCTAACTGGCATACAGGCACAGGAATGGTCTCTGCTCTAAGTTTAATGTTAAAAAACAATCTAACAAGATTTAGGTGCTAAACATGGATGTTTAGGCACCTAATTATGAATTTAGATGCCTAACTTTAAGGTCTCAAGTCGAAAAATGTTGGCCTACATAGTTGCTTGACAAACCAGAATGGCACCACATGTCAGTCTGTTGGTTTTATTTCGGTTAATAAGCCACATTCTAAGAAAGTCTCTGAATAGAGTTCACAAACCATAGTATAGAAAGGCTTTTTATGATCTATAACAGATTTAGGCCCTAATTCAGGCAAGTTCTTAAATACGTGTTTAAGTACTTGGCTGAACTGGGGCTTTAAAGAGTTGCTACATTGGCTGTCATGCCACTTGTTTGTCTCTTGTTTCCATTAAAAAAACGCAATAGAAAAAGAAAGAAAAAATGAGCACATCAGAAACCCACAGTTCATGGAAGTAGCATTATTGCTGCAGCACAATCCAATGAGAGCAGGGGAGAAATAAAAGTTAAGGCTAGCACTCTGCCCTTGTCTTGTTCTGTTTTGGGCTAGAATTGGAGCACCTCAATGCAAGCTCCACAGAAACCAACTACACCGTGTCACCAGGCATTTGACACACACAGCAGAGTTTTGTGTGCATGCATGACAACAATTATAAGCCCCAAGTCCTGCTCCCTCTAAGTCAATGGCAGAAGTCCCATTAACTTCAAGGTAGTGGGATGATGCCAATGGCTTGTTCATATCTGGAATGCTTTGTACATTTAGGTCTCATTTATGGCAGGAAGTCACAACCCTGCACAAGGAACATGTACCAGTGGGAGCTCCCGGGGGCATCAAGCCTCAAGCAGCTGCAAAGCTTCCTGCAGATCCTGGTGAACACAGCCACTGTTACCTTTATAGGGGGGTGCAACATTAATTTCCCTCTGAGTATGATCCTTGCTCCTCCTTCCCTTATTTTGGGGTGACTAGAACTATTAGCAATGTAGAGTTGGTTGAAATTTTTTGCAATTCAAAATTTTGACCAAAAAAATCATGAATTTTTGTCATGAATATTGTTTCCCATATTTGTGATCAGCAATAGAGCTAATTTGGAAAATCTTAACATTTCCCCTCAATTTCACATTTTGAGGATTAAAAAATGGGGAAATCACAATTATTTTACAGTGTTTTTCTTCTTATTTTTTTTTAAACCAGCCCTAGGAGCAGTCACTGCACTCAGCAGAGTTTATGGACAGCAGTTGTGTCTGGTTCTGATGTGGTGGTGGTGGGGATCCTTTGCTCCTTTCATGCACCCATATAGAGGCTGAGTGCAACCTGACTTAACTGCATAACATGAGCGTTGCTGTATACCAGTAGCTAAATTATGTTTCCTTCAAAACGGAAAACTACAAATCACTTTTCTGAAAATGGGAAATGTAATAAAAATAGTAATAGTACCTAGCTCTGATATAGCACCTTTCAGCTCCCAAAGCATTTTACAAAGGAAGTAAGTATCATTCACCCCACTTTACATGGCTCAGAGTGTGGGAATGACTTGCACAATGTCAAGAATAGAATCCATGTCCCCTGATTCCCAGTCCAGTGCTCTCTCTAATAGGATACACTGCTTATTGTATATAAACAAGAGTTCAGATTCAAAGATATATGATAAAATTCCTCCCTGATATAACTCCAATCACTTCAGCCCATGATGTTTAAGTCTTGTCTTTCTCAAATGTCTTATATTCATACAGGCTTGGTGTAATCACATTATGTGGGGTGACCAAATATCTTTTTTCAAGCATTTAGTGGTTAGAAATTTAATTTTATAATTTTACAAATATCAATACACTGATTTGAACTCCACTGTCCTTTATGATATAATGGACATCATGTTTTATTAGAGCTTTCCCTTTTGCATTACAAATATCACTTTAGCTGATGATTTAAATATTTAACTCTGGTTTGTTTTGCTTAATAAAGTGTTAGGCACATTTGTGCTGCTAAATAAGTAATAAATAATCATGATTGATAGGTTATATTTTGAGGAATCTGACCTGTCTAATCAAAGGGAATTTGCCTGATTTAGACATTCATGATGGGACGTTTTAGACAGCAGCAAACACATAGGGCTGCTATTACAGTTGCGAGCACTTACGCAGGTAGTCTCAGTGAAGTCAACAGAGACTTCTAGCATGAGTAAGTGCTCACCAATGTGTGTAAGGGTTGGCATGATCCAGCCCAGAGCTAGGATCCGGTAGGTAATCTTTATTAGGGCTTGATAAAGGAAGCCATTTTTGTCCTGGCCATCACCTGAGTCTGCGTTCTCTCTACAGTACTTTAACGCTGTCTTGCTGAGCACTGTTTGTCTTTTTTTTTAATCCTTATTCTCCCATCATCCCTCAATTAACTCAGAAGCCATCAGATGTGTATATATGTCAGGGTGAGAATCAAATAGGTTGCTCTAATACTGCCTTGTTGACTGTTCAGTGACATAGGGCAGTGCATGAGCCTGTGTCGGCAACTCCCCACTAACTCATTGCTATAACATCTAACACACCCTGAGTTTACTGTAAAATTCTTCTGTGGCTCATTACAGCAGAGGAGCAGGTAGTATTACCCCCTGGATAGCATGTACCTTGCTATAACATATGTCAGTGTTTAAGAACAATCTTACAGAAAAAGAGTGCACAGCAGGCCTCCTCGGTGCTACAAGGAATTCCATTTTGCTGAATCTGAACAGAAAATAATAATACTAATAAAAAACCCTACAGAAAGCTGACATTTTTTTATCTCGGTTCTGGCAGTACTTTGTTTCTCGTTCATCTCAAATTAAATAAAACCTAAGCAGCAGGTGTTACTGTAGATATGGGGGTGGGGGGAAATGTGCCATGCAACACTTATGTTGAAAAACCTAATGAAAAACACACAGCGTTTCCAGAACCCTCTTTCTAGTCAGAACCCCTGCTGAGATGAAAGGTCAGAAAAAGAAAGCAAGCAAGAGAAAAAGGTATTTCACTGGGAAGACAACGGAAAATTTAATACAAGCCAGTACCAGCACTGATAGTCCAGAGTGATTATATTCTTTGAATGCCAGATATTAGAAGCTTTAATAAAGAAAACCCAGATATAATCCATTTAAAAACAAATATAGCCTAGGAAGATTTCCTCTGCTGCAGAGGAGAACTTTTTGAGCTCTGCAGTGGCATATTCCTGCAGAATAGAAAAGATGGGATGTGGAAGCTCTGTCCTGGATGGTGTGCTGCTGCCACCTGCAGTATCTTAGCCTCATTGCAGGAAGGGAGGAAGCAAAGGCATCAGCTAACAATGCAATCAGTGTCCATTTGTCTCAGAATGATGTCTTTCAAATGTCCCTCATTTCAAGGGTCATCTTCTGCTTTTATCCCCAAGTGCGCTCTGTTGGGTCCCCTCACTTTGATTGTTAAAAATGATTGACACTGGAAAAAAAGAATCATGGGGCTGACAGTATAGAAAGAATGGTTTGCGTTAAGGTTGGAATCTCACAGTCTTTTAAGTGTCCTGCATCAGTAATTTTTAATCCCTCACTTTGGGCCACTGGTACACATTTCATCCCACATTTGGGTCTTGACTGGGTGAGAGGCATGCTCACAATTTCAAGTTATTGTCAGGAGGTAAGAATGAATAAAATCTTATTTGCTCCCTTTTTGACAGTGCTCATCAGTTTATGATACTGAGTAAGACACATTCAGAATCAAGGTGAGGGAGTGAAGGGAAAATAACAAAATATTTGGTGATGAAACGTGGACAATCAGAGCCAGATTAAAATGACCAGAATTTATTTAAATGAGAAAGAATGTCCATTTGGAGGCAGGTTTTTTTTCTTTTTAGAGGAGTGGTAGCAAGACAAGTGGGATTAAAATGTAATTCTCTCTTTACTCAATAACAGAATTATGTTTACCTACATAAAGGCACAGCTACAGTCTGGTGCTTAGGTGAAATCCTAATATAGTCATAAAGCATGTCAGACAATGTCTAGAGCTGCTAAGACACAGCAGAGAGTGTTGCTTAAAACACACACTAATTTTGCCCCTTTTCTGGTAGAAGAGAAATGCTGAAAACTTACAAGATGATTTGCATTTGTTAATTTTTTATTTAATGCAGATTGTTTTGTTTGACAGGTGCTGAGCTATTGACGATAAGCAAATCTGGTCCTCAGCATTTAGCCCAAGTATCTCAGGCAGGTGCTCGGGAGACCTGTAAGGGAAAAGAATTGAAGGAATCCTCTCCCAATGCCATGGAACAGCTGTCAAGCTGCTCTATGGAAGCTGCTGGGCAGCCTAATGCCCCCACAGCATATGAGGATCTGAGCAACAGCAGATCATCCCGCCCTGCCTCCACAGCTCCCAGGGCTCTTGCAAACATCTCCTTTATAAAGCTACCTATGGTGCACTCAATGAACTTGTTTCCAGACTGTCCAAGGTGTATTTTCCCCCTGCCTGGCACTCCCCAAATGCTGCCCCCTCTGTCAGGGGTGGCTCTAGCTTTTTTGCCACCCCAAGCATGGCAGGCAGGCTGCCTTCGGCTGGCCGGCGGCGCATCTGCGGGAGGTCCCTGGTCCTGCAGATTCAGCAGCATGCCTGCGGGAGGTCCGCCGGTCCCGTAGCTTCGGCGTACCTGCCGCCAAATTGCCGCCGAATCCGCAGCACCGGCGGACCTCCCGCAGGCACGCTGCCAAAGGCAGCCTGACTGCCGCCCTTGCAGGGACCAGCAGGGAGCCCCCCACGGCTTGCCGCCCCAGGCACGCACTTGGAGCACTGGTGCCTGGAGCCACCGCTGCCCTCTGTGTAGCTGAATCACACCAGTTCTACTGGCAGGTACCCTCCAACTCCCAGATAAGGGCTCTGATGATCCAACACACATACTTGGCTGCCAATTCTATCAGAGTTTAGGACTCATCCTAAAGATGTGACAGACCCACTGTTGTGGAATTGTTGAATGCTCCCTTTCTCCAGCAGACACAGATGTGGAAAGCCAGTGTCATTGTGGTGTTGTTCTAACTACAGTACCAATAGCTCATGTAGAGCACTAGGCCTGCATCACCTAAAAAAGATACTGTTTGACCAATGGGGACCTGCAAGTCTTCTCCCTCACTCCCAGCTTTGATTAATCTTACTAAAGAAACAACCAGCTGAAGCAGGACAAAATTCTGCCCTGGCATCCCCATTGATTTCAGGTGTAAATTAAGGCAGAATTTGGACCTTGGTGTAACTGGTTACAAACTCTCCCAGAAGTCTCTGAGCAAAATTCTCCAGTGATGTAAGCAGTAGTTGTGAAGTAATTGGCTCTGACTTTAGTGTGTTTGCAAAATAAGTGTAGCTTATGTGGCAGGGCAAGAGGGGAAAGCAGAGGAGGAGTAGCCTCCTCTGCTTAATCGCTCACCTTCCAGTTGCTTCCCTCCACACACTTCCTCGACCTTTTGTGTGTTACTAACACTTATTTTGCATCAGCTGAATGCCAAATTGATACAATTCACACATTACCGCTTACATCCAGTCCCATGAATTATCTGAACAATGTGTGCCTGATATGTAACTTACGCTGCTATTATCTTACCACAGATTGGTGGCGGGAACTACCGAGCAAAATCATTATGTGTGAGCCACTTCCAAATAGTGATTTATTTCTTCTCAGATGGCGGTATTGGTGCAAGAGGTAAATGACTATTGTCACCGCTGCTATGGTTCAGTGAGCTCCCAAAGAGTCATTTAGCAAGGATAGGTTTCAGAGTAGCAGCCAATGAAGTGGACTATAGCCCACGAAAGCTTATGCCCAAATACATTTGTTAGTCTCTAAGGTGCCACAAGTACTCCTGTTCTTTTAGCTAGGATAGGGATGCGGCAGGCAGGCAGGCAGGGCCAGTGCAAGGATGTTTCGCGCCCTAGGTGAAACTTCCATCTTGCGCCCTCCCCCGTCCCCAAGCCCCCGCCCTGAGGCGCCCCCCCCATGGCAGCTCCCCCATTCTGCCCTGAGGCGCCCCCCCTGCGGCAGCTCCCCCCTCTGCCCTGAGGTGCTCTCCCTGCTGCAGCTCCCCACCACCCACCCTGAGGCACCCCCCCACCCCAGCTCACTCCTGCTCCGCCTCCACCCCAAGCATGCTTCGCTGCTTCACTTCTCCTGCCTCCCAGGCTTGTGGCGCCTAAGCTGATTGGTGCTGCAAGCCTGGGAGGCGGGAGAAGTGAAGCAGCTCGCCCCTGCCCCGTCTCCTCCCCAAGCACGCCATCGCCGCTTCACTTCTCCCGCCTCCCAGGCTTGCGGTGCCAATCAGCTTAGGGAGAAGTGAAGCAGCCACTGTGTGCTCGGGGAGGAGGCGGGGCAGGGGTGAGCTGGGGCGGGGAGTTCCTCTGCGTGCCGCTCCTCCTCCTTATTTGCTGCAGGCAGCCCTCCCCGCGCTCCCCTGCCCCAGCTCCCTCCGCCTAAATGCCGGCGGCGACCGGGGTGGCCGAAGATCCAGCCGCCACGGTCGCTGCCGAAGAAAATGCCGCCCCCCACTGCCTAGGTCGCCTAAATGGTTGCCGGCCCTGGGGGCAGGGCATCTTCCCCCCACTAGAAGCGAGGTAGGAGTTACAGCTGGACTTGCAACAAAATGCCTGAATCTTGGGATAGTTCATATCTAAATCTGGATTCAAACTTTGTAGCCCAGTCCTATCTCTGTACTGAAAGGGGCAAACCAAATCCCAATACCTGACCCACCTCTGAACTTTAGCTAAGTATGGATCCTAATCTTCACACAAACGTTACAGCTTGGTCACATCTCTAGGAAAAATGCCACCCTGAAACCCACATTGCCTTCTCCCCGTGGCCCATCCAAATGCAGCCACCAAAATCATCTTCCCTGTCCATGCTTCTAACCATGTCACCACACCAAATCCTTACATCAAATCAACTTCAAGCTTCTTAACTCACCTTCAAGGCCTTTTACAAATCGCCCCATCAGTTCTTGTATCTTACTGATTTGCTCCCTGCAGTCCATAATGATTGCTACCATCATCCACCTGCTTGTCCACTTAAGAACGTAAGAATGGTTAGACTGGGTCAGACCAATGGTGCATCTAGTCTAGTGTCTTGTCTTCCAACAGTGGCCAGTGCCAGGTAGTTTAGAGGCAATGAACAGAACAGAACAATTACTGAGTGCTCCATCCCATCATCCAGTGCCAGCTTCTGCCAATCAGAGGTTTCTCCACACCACTCCACACCATTCATGAATTTCTCCCTATTCACTTTCTCCACACCACTCATGATTTTATAGACAGCTGTCATATCACCCTTCAGCTGTCTCTTTTCTAAGCTTAAAACTTCTCCCACAAGTGTGATTGCATCTTCTTCTATGCCACCCCTTTCCTCTGCAGTGCTCCCTTTGTAAGAATTCATAAAGCCTCCATTCTATCCTTCAGCTCCCTCCTTGTGACCCATCTCTACTTTTATCCCTTCAGAACACTGCCAGTCACAAATCCTATTGGTGCTTTTTAGCCATTCATATGTTCTTTATCGTTAGCAAAGAAGAGCCTGGATTTGGATAGAAGCAATTGGATCAAGGAGGAAGAACCGGACTAGCTACTACCACTATGGGCCATTGCAACAAAGGAGGAGAAGAGAAAACAGAAGCATTGCTCAGGGATCAAAACTACCAATGGGACTGGAGCTGCCAGTCAGCAGCAGGAGCCAGCAGCATCTCACTGAAAACTACTGGAGGACAGATAGTAGGTAAGTTTTCATGGATAAATGAACTACCATTTAAAATAAATAAATAAACCAAAATGGATCAGATTATCATCTGAGGTAAATTAGCATAATGGATTGTGATGGAGCTACACAGATTTACAGTCACTGGGGATGGTATCTGGCCCAAAGTGTTTTAGGAAAAATGAAATAAAACTAGACAGGATGCTTGCTCAGTTAAAAAAATATTTATTCCTCTATAGTTATATTGATTAATTTGGGGTATGAATAGCAATGCTATTCCCCTCCGCAGAGCATTCATTCCAGTCAATACCAAAATTAATCTGTATACCAACAAATCCACAGCTGTCCAGGAGGGAAATGAATGTGGTATATAACAGAAGGAGGGGGAAGAAGGAAAAAGAGACAGCGAGTGTACACAGAAACCAGTTTATTAGAATTATTGATAAAGGAATTAAATGTTTATAGGATTCAATTGTGTCTGAAAACATTTTATATACTTACTTCTCAGCAATAACTGCTACTGTTTCAGTGATTGCTGTTAGGTGACTAAAATTATTAAAAGTCCTTTTAAAAATCTTTTATGAATTTATAAACTATTATTTGTATTACAGTGCCAGCCCAGAGGCCTCTAAAGGGGTCACTTGTGGCAGGCATCATCCAGTGGTTGGGCATGGCATGGCAGGTTCTCTTCTTTCTGCAGTGGTCTGCCCATTCTGTGACTCAGCCCTCAGCCAGGTCACGTGTATTATGTCTGCCCTTTTCAGCATATATAAAAAGTCCAGCAACAGGGTAGCATTCTGGGTTAGGCAAGGGGGTTTGGGGCCTCCTTCACCTCCTGGGTTGAGGTCTCAGCATCTTGACCTTCTCTCCACAAGGCCTTCTCTTCCCTAGACTCCCCAAATCAGGGGTCAGCTTCTGTCTTCAGAACCTCCCTAGAGGTTGGTAGAGGAACCTGGGCCCACCCTCTCTACTGGGTTCTGATCTAGGGCACAGTGTAAGCAGATAAGTCCTGTACCACCAACATGCTACACTGCTACCTCCCTGGATCACTCTTTCCCAACTGGTAAAGTCCTGGGAATCAAATAAAGGCTCAGACCTTCTTAGACGCACAAGTCCCATCCCTTTGAGTTTGGCAGTGTCGCTACAGCCAGGCCTCAGGCAGCAGGTGCTCCTGCATAGCTCAGGAGCTCAGGGCGTAGATCAGGCTGCTGCCCTGGGCTGCTCTCTTTTTGTGCTCCTCCTCCAAGCCATGCACACTTTGCAGGTGTGGCAGGGTGGAGCTGCCTGGTCCCAGAGTAGCTGCTTAACCCCTTGCTTATCAGTGCCTGGTTTGAATACTCCAATACTAGGCCCTAACCCAGATCAGGGCTTCTCTGTGACAGGTGCTGGACAAACACATAGATGAACTGTAAAATGGGGACAATGAGCAACTAAGGGGCTTGCTCAACGTCACAGAGGGAGTCTGCAGCAGAACTAGGAATTGAACCCTAGAGCTGCCAGAGCGCAGTCCAGGGTCTGAACAACAAGACCATCCTTCCTCTCAATGGCAGTGGTAACAAAAGCGCAAAGAATGTAAACTCCTCTTTGTAGCCAAATAATCCCACCTGATGTGCTGTGCACCCAAGAGAAGAAAAGTGATTGTAATGCAAGGCACTTAAAAAGGAAGCACTCATAAGCTCACCCTGGGTGAAATTCTTCCCTGTGCAAAAGGCCAGGACAAGGGCTATGTACCTTAGCTATGACTTAAGGGGTGCAAGGACTTTGTGCAGGCTCACTGCAGAGGGATGAATTTGATCCCGAGTACACTGAAGCACAGACAGTTAATGCATGAGGAATGCACTACAAAGATGATGATGTGATCTTGGGTGGAAGGTAGTGGTGATCTGGACAAAACTCTGCCTCATTTGTCCTCCACTCATCTCCTGGAAGTTTTATTACTAAAGCACTTACACCTACTGTAAGCCTCAAGTGAAACAGCCATAGAAAACTGCTCTTGCCCATACACTCTACCGGTCTGCTCTAAAGCCTACTGAAGTCAATGGCAGGCATGCTCAGAAGCCAGGAAAATCAATGAATGTGGCCAATCTGTATGCAAGAGTCAAGGGTGACCAATGAAGCACAGGGGAAAGGGAGGCAGTAGGGCTTGCTGACTATTATGGTACCTGTAAAGAAGTAATGGCAACCCTCTCAGTCCATACAAGATAGGACAACTCGATGACAGGACAACAAATGACAGTGTGGCCAACTTTTGTGATATGTGGTGTTTTTCTTAAAACCCCAGCTCCTGAAGCCATATGATTATGTGAGAATTACAGCTGTAATCAAAAAATGAAAAAGTAAATTTCTAGCCCTGAGGGTTGTGGCCAAAATCTTGAAAACATGAACCCTAAAGATTCAAAATTAAATATAACTCCAAAGTGAATTACTGCAAAAATCTCATAATTTTTAAGACCCTCTCCTGATTTGTAGAGGCCTGACTCGTGATTTATGAACACTACTGCCTGGCATTACTGTGATTGTCACTGCATAAACACAAGCTGAACACAGAAGCACAACTGGTCACCAAAGCCATGTTGCTAGATCCTCATCTTGTGTAAGCTGGTGTAGCTCCACTGATTTACACTAGCTGAGCATCTGGATCATGCAATACAAGCTTAAGATCAGGGGGTAAGTGTTCCAAAAAACTCCACAAGTATTTTAGCTTCCTTTCCCCAGGTCCCTTCTTTTTATTTATCTAACTTTTTTCCCCATTTGCATTGGCACTGAAAACATGCCCAAGTGTTGTAAAAGACACAATGATGAAGAGAATTCAAGCTGCTCTGCCTGATATTAAAAGATGTGGCATTTGGTAGTATTTGGACAGAGTCCAATTGCTAAACTGCTGAACTGCAGTTTGTAACATAAGCACAGCTTGAAGGGTAAGATGCAAAAAGGAGACGAAATGAAAGTTATCAACAGGAATAAAAGAACAAGCAACAGAAAAGCAGCAGGAGGAATACAAACTGTCTGAGGAAGAGGGGGAAATGTACTGAATGCATAAAATGTGATATTAGTGTTTTCACATAGCCACATAGTGAAACAGAGCACTGGACTGATGATAAATTGAACTGCGAAAGGATGCAATGAAATAAGTGAGTGGAAGCATAGCATGTGGTCAAACCATGATGGGTTAGTAAGTGAGATTAACCCCACCTAGAATGTTAAATGCCAAAAAATGATGCTTATTACATCTTTGATTTGAAGAGATAAGAGCAAGGAAATTCACAGTGAATATTCTCAGCCTGGGTAAGAGTCCGATCTCAGGGACACTGGTGTAAATCTGCAGTAATTTCAGTACTGTTACTCTATATTTTCATCAGTGTAACTGAGATCAGGAACTGGACATAAGTGACCTAGTTGTATCACCCCTAAGTACTGTCTGAGAACAATTGGTTGTTGTTTTATAATTCTTACAATGTATGCTGCAATTCCTATTAAACGGTAGTCATGTTTGGTTGTTTAAGGATGGGGTGCCAACGTTAATCTTTGAATTTCTTGGATGTTGTCAGTTCAAGTCAGATTCCAGACACTGTTATAGCATACTTTGCCTTTTAAATTTAATGGTAAGATCCTAGAAAGACCACATCTGTCTTCCTGATCAGGAGTTGGGAACAACCAAGGTAAAAGCTACACTCAAAGAATCCTTATCAGGTTTTACCAATGCGGGGGGGAAAGGATTTGGGGAATTTGTTTTAGTTATGTCTGCTCCATATTATAGAACAACAAGGGGCCAGTTTCTCTGCTGCTGTAATTTCACTGAGACCAACAGAGTCACAGCAACAGAGAATTTGGCCCGATGTCAAGCCAGAGTAAATGTGTTCAATAAAGTTATTCCCATTCAGTTGTAGTGTATGAAATCCAAGCCTTCAATGATCTGACAATTTAATTTGGATGATGAAAACATGCCTGAACAATGAAACAAACAAAATCAGCTTGTGGCTTGGAGATGTTAATAAACTGTCTTTTGTTTGGAACAATGAAAAGACTCCAAAATATTGTCTTTCCATGGATGAAATTCACTCTCCTGTGCAGAGGGCTGGCACAAGTCCCACTTCAGTTCAAAACAGGGTGAAGTGGGACATAAATGCTTCATAGATCCTGTGTTGACCTTCTGCCTATGAATTAATCTTCCTCTATATTAGTATTGAAAATATGCAGAAGTTTATTAATCATGTGACTTTTAATTTGGAACTGTATCACATTGAAGCAAAAGTGACCTCACTAAAATTAAAGGGCCTCAATCACTATATTGTACTATAAGACTGATCCTTTGTTCTGGAAGCACGGTAAATCTCACAAATACAGCCTCAGACTGATATAAAGATCAAGACACATACTAATGGGTAATAACCAGCAACTAAGGCTGATGTTGCAGAGGGAAATCTGATAAGTACCACCCAATCCAGTACCTAGTCACTGCTCTGGGCCCAGGAGTCACTTGAACTAGATTATACAAGTTAGTATCTTTTTAAGTAGAGGCTAAGCAAAACCCAATTAAATTAAATTATTGCTCTTAATTTGTCCTTTTTCTAATTTTGATTTTTACAAAATTACTTAAAACCATTTGGCATCGTTAAAAAAAAATAAAATTTAAGGCTGGAATTTTCAAGGAGCCTAATGAAGTTGGATGCCCAACTTCCATCAACATTCCACCGGCATTGAACACCTAACTACCGTAGGTGCCTTTGAAAATGCCTGCCTTGAGTGTTTGATCTGGTTGTTGTCCACCAGAATCTAAACAGCTTGAAGTCTGTTGGTTTTCCATACAAATTTAGTCTGTCTGCAATAATTTACCACAATCATAAAACTGATTTAAATTCCATCCCGTACTCCATAAATTATTTGTAGCCCCTAAATTACAAAACTGTGGAGCTGATTAGAATGATTAATTTATTCTCTATAGATAGATGGCATGTCAGAGGAAAAAGGGAGAGACTGACAAACTAAATGATATTTTTGCTACAGTTTTACTGGCCAGAATAAAACAGTGTGATTCTTATGCTCCAGTCCCATCTTAACGGTGCAGATCAAATATATATTTCCAAAACAGCTGTTCCATCCCTTCTCCCGTTTCTTCTCTATTTAAGCCTGAAGAGATCATGTCCTAGTTGTACCAGGACAGGTCCTGTTTTGGAGACAATGTCATGCTGTCCCAAGAACTTCTTTGGGGACACATGATGAAATGTCCCAGTTTTCATTTAATCAATCAAAATATTCAGGCTTTTTTTTTTATCACAACAAAATGTTTGTTCAAGACCTATTTCTACATCAATACAAAAAGTTTTGTAAATCCCTGTTTCACTTTCATCACGTGGCAATGTTTTGTGCCAACATTGTTCCAGGCCGAAGCTTGTCCCACATTTGCCCTTCTTCCTTTTAATATATTTGTAGATTTTGTTTAAATGTATTTATTGTTATATCTATATCCTTTGGTTAAGATTTTCAAAAATGACTGGTGATTTTTAGGTCTTAAAAGGCCTTGCCCTCATGAAGAAAAAAGGCATGTTCTTAACTAACATCTTGATAAATCTTAGTGAAGACAAGGCAGTTTGTAGTTTTAACATATGTTAATAGGTCAAGGTGAACCCTAGGCTTCCCCGGAGCCCTTAACTCAACCTGTTAACTTGTGTGAAAACTTCAGATTGCCTTGTCTTCATTAAGATTTTACCCTCATGTTAGCTAACTTGAGTTAAGAACACACTTTTTTTCTAATGAAGACTCATCCAAAGTGGTGTGATTTTTAGATGGCAGGGGCATGGCCTTTTCTGATAGGAATCATCTTTTTGTTCTGTGTTTGCACAAACATCTAGCACAAGCATGACTAAGGCTAAGATTTTGTCACAGTTATTTTAAAAGTCAGGGACAGGTCACGGGGAATAAACAAAAATTCATGGAAGCCCATGACCTGTCTGTGACTTTTACTAAAAATAACTGTGCCAAAATGGAGAGTGGAGGGTCCAGCACCCAGCGCTGCTGCAGCTCCAGAGTCCCCTCGCCATCCGCAGTGGCTGGGAGCTGCAGGGTCCCCTCGTTGCAGCACTAGCTCAGAGCTCTGGCTGGCAGCTGGGAGATCCCCAGTTCCGCCTGCCCATGGCAGTTCAGAGCTCCAGGCCCCCTTGCCATGACTCGGAGCTCCGAGGCTGGCAGCTGTGGGGAGCCTGCCGCAGCTGAGCGCTCTGGGGCTCCCGCTGGCTGACAGTTCCAGCCCTGTGGCCCAAGAGCTGAAGCAGAAAATGTCATGGAGGTCTCTGGAAACCACGGATTCTGTGACTTCCGTGACATAATCATAGCCTTAACCATGACTAGGTCTCCTAGGCACTACAGTAATATAAATAATTAATAATATGGCCCAAGGTAATTAGTCACTTTTGAAAATCTTGGTCCTCATCTTTTGTTCAGATTGTCTCTTTCCTGTTCTGTACATTACCAAGACTATTTATGTTCCATTCAATTTGTGATGTTCAGGGATGGTTTTCACTATTGTTTAGGAATACATATTTAGTCTTACTGAACTCATCCTTCTCTATGTAACCATACCACTTTCACTCTCCCTCCTTTACATGCTTTTGCTCAGAGTTATGCAAAACATCTGCATCTATAATATGATGTTCTTAAATAGCTTCCAGGCAGATAGTATGTTTTTTAAGTATTTTACTGTGCCCTTCAGCCTGCTAATTGTAATCCTCATAGCCCTTTCAAAGTTCATTGTTACGGTGTTGTGTCTAAGGAAGTAACTCGCTTTCATGATATCAAAATTAAAATTGTGCAGTGATCACTGTTACCCAGCGGAGTTTCTACAACAACCTCCTATACTAATTCATGTGTATTACAGAACATAAGACTGTGGCCTAAATTCTCCCTACTATGAATAGCCCTAGTAAACTGGCATTACACTAAGGCAGTGGTTTTCATATTTTTTGTATTGGTGACCCCTTTCACACAGGAAGCCCCTGAGCGTGACCCCCCTTATAAATTAAAAATGGGTGGGTAATTTAATTTAACAGGGTCTCAGGGCTGTCAGCCCCACGGTGCTGACAGCTCATGACCTCCATGTAACCACCTTGTGACCCTCTGAGGGGTCAGAGCCCCGTTTGAGAATCCCTGCAATAAGGAATGATGTGGGAGCCAAGGGGGATGGAATCCTTCACCATCAACACTAGAGTGGCAACTGAGCCACTTTACTGTACATGCTCTTTCTCCACATGGAGGGTGACCAGTGTTTAATGCTACTGCTAGCTGTCACTCTAGTTCAGATGACAAGCTGTCCTGATAAACTGATAGAAAGACATGACTGCAGTAAACGGGTACTAAATTGTCCCTTCATGGAAAACCTACAGGAGGGGATTAAGGGGGAGGAAAACTCCACAAATTCAATCTCATGGAGTTTTCACCAAATTGTTCCATGGGACTAAGTGGGTGGAGTCAGGATGCCACCAGGAGCCTGGACCCAAGAATTAATTTATCCTTGAGATCCTGAGAGATCACTGCAGCATACTGTCATTCACACAGAGATCTTATTCCTCTATACTAATTCCAGTGCTATTCACAGCACCTAGAACTCTCTTAAAGGAGGGAAATCTACAGCATGGAAAATCTCTTCTTAAAAATGAATATCACCTCAATATGGGGTTGGAGACAGTAGCATGGTGCTGCAGAGGCAGCTGATATTCCACCCCTTGTGTGTGATCAGTGCACAGAGCATCCACTTCATGCATGGTTTTTGGCAGGGGAAAGAGGAACAGGATAGCATGATCAAGGTTCAAGTTACTGTATTAACTGGCTTCATTGGAGAATACTTGCTGAGACTGCATATCATACCTCTTGTGCTACACCAAAATTAATGACTCATTTTCAAGCATTCCCGATGTCCTTGAAAATGAAATCAGTCCTCTGTAACCATATGAAGCATCACTCTTTCCCTTTTCTGTATTGTATTTTCAACTGAAACAATGACAGTCCTGCTTCATTATAAATCTGCATCTTCTTAACAGGATTATACATTAAAGCACTGTAAATGAAAACAAGTACTGAAGCTTATCAAGAATATTTAAAGCACAGTTAAATACAGGCTTCTGGTGCTCCTGGCACACTCAAAGCACACCCTTCTCTCCACCGTCTACAGCATAAAGTGTTTCCTTTAGAAAGTGTAGCACTGGAATGGGTTACCTAGAGAGGTGGAATCTCCATCCTTAGAGGTTTTTAAGGCCTGGCTTGACAAAGCCCTGGCTGGGATGATTTAGTTGGTGTTGGTCCTGCTTTGAGCAGAGGGTTGGACTAGATGACCTCCTGAGGTCTCTTCAAACCCTAATATTCTATTATTCTATGATATAGACACAGTAGGAATAGGATTCTTGTTCTTCTGACTTCCGGTTAGTCCAGTGAAAATCATTTACAAGTCCTCGCTGATTTATTTGGTCTTACTTGGAGATAAAATTAACCTTGAGACAATTTAAATATACAATCAGGAGCAGATTCTTTTGGGAAACGTCCCCACACTGTTACCATTTTCTTATTTGCTTTGGCACATGTATTTGTATTTGTTTTTAATAAGGCTTGACCAGTCAGCATACTGAGGATTCTCACTGTTTTACTTCTATTTTTTCCATTGTCTCTCTTTTAGAAAAAGGTGCTATTCCTTCTGCAGACAGAGCAATCAGCTTCCTTCAAGGCTAGCACCAGGGCTGCTCTGAAATCAACTACTAGGAATTGCTCAAGAAAGGCGAGACAGTTCCAGTTCTGCAACCTGACAGAGAATCACACTGATGCCAAAGGTAACTCTCAAACCTAGGTATCTATCATAGTAGTGCTGCTCTTGTCTGCTGGGCTAGTATCAACTTACTGCTTAAATAAGTAGAACTACTACTAGCATGGTCACCAATGAATGTTTCATTGTCTCAAATGAAGCAAGAAAAGTTCCTGGAGCCTTTATTTAAACAACATCAAAAACTGAAGCCTGTGCAAGAGATTTCCATATTAGGCAACCTGTCTTAAGAGTCTGCCCAATAATATCCTCAAATAATATAAAACCTAGCCATTCTATAGCACTTTTCATCCATAGATCTCAATACATCCTACAAAGGAGATAGATACCATATTCCCCCAGAGAAAGATGAAGTGACTCCCTGTCATAGTGCACTCTACTGACCTCTGGATGGCACCGCCTTCTGGTGGTCAGCTCTGCCCGGTTCAGTGCCCCCTTTCTTCTCCTCCATCATTGCAGTTCTTCTCCTGCTCATGGAGTCTGCTTTGTGCCTTCCCAAGTCACACTGTGATTTCCCCTTCCAGGGGAGTCTTACAAAGTCCCTCAGCACAAGCAGTCCGCATGCCTGCTGCCCTGACTGTGTCACTCCCACAGTGACTCAGGCAGTCTTCCCATTCACAGCTCCAGACATACTATGCTGCAATGGATGGTACGGGAACTCAGGCCCACTCTCTACACTGGGTTCCAGTCCAAGGCTCTATAGTGAGCAATTAAGATCTGGGACTTCACCAACCCTACTGCTCTCTTCCTTGGACTACTTCTTCCTGTGCTTCTTTAAGCTTCCCCCCGCCATCAGCTTTCCTAGTCAGACCCCTGTCTCTTAGGCCTATTAGGTAAACCCTTCCCCATGGGTTCCTATCCCTTTTCTCAGGAGTTCCTATCTCCACTTCCCTTCTCTCTTACCTGAAGGAAAGAGATTGCAAACTTCCTCCCTGCCAACCTCCACATGGCCTAAATCTCCTCCCTTTGCAGCTTAATTGGCTGATTGGGCCCACCTGGCCTAATTCATCTCTTTTAGGGCTAGTGGGGAGCATACACCACATCATACTTGCACAAAGTCACCAACCAGGCCAGTGAGAGAGCCAGGGATTGAGTCCCAGTTCCCATGCAGGTGTCATGTTGAGCTAATAGTGTGTATAATTCTCCTGGTGTGTCACATTAAGTGAATTCCCATGTCTAATTAGCTATTTTTGTGTGTGTATCATTCACTTTCCAATTAAATATATCCAACTAGTTATATAGTTAGTAGTAGGTGCAATACAAATAATGCAAAGTTCTCCTGCTTGGAATTCTATAGATCTTAGAGTAAAGGAAAGAATTTGGGATTCTACATTTACATTTCCTTTCCCTGATATGTTGCCTCAAGACCAGCATGTACTTTCATTGTTATTTTCTCACTAAACTGGCAAGCCCACTTCAATTTAATTGCATTTTAGTGGCCTGTGCATCTATTACTGTACCAACTGAGTAGGGTTTGATGACTCAAAAATACTACTTAATACTTCAAAATAATTCTTCTCAAACTTACAAATTTCTTTCACTACACAATAAGCAGTTCTATTTAAGTGTATTTATTCACTGTGCTCAAACAACTTATGAGTTATTTTGAACATGCAGAATCAGCTGTAGGTTTGTGGGGCTCTTTGTAATTTTTAGGTAAATCCAAATTCCCTCTGATCCCTTGGCAAGCATTTATCTCCTGATAACCATGTCCCTGGAATTGCCTTGCAGCTAATGTGAAGAGCGTTCAGGCTGTATGAGAAAGATGTAAAGAGTATTTTTAAACTGACAAATAGGTCCATAAAAGTTTAAATATGCACTGCTGTACTCACAGATTAACTCATTCTTTCAAAGGGGTTTTAGTGAGTTAGAGCAGTGGTTCTCAACCAGGGATACATGTACCCCTGAGGATACACAGAAGTCTCCAGGGGGTACATCAACTCATCTAGATATTTCCTGGTTTTACAATAGGCTATATAAAATGCACTAGTGAAGTCAGTACAAACTGAAATTTCATACAGACAATGACATTTACACTGCTCTATATACTATACACTGAAATGTAAGTACAATATTTATATTCCAATTGCTTTACAGGCAGTCCTCAGCTTTATGATCAACTTATGATGAACGGCACTTATGACATTTCTGAATGAATACCTTCATTTGATCTACAACAATTGGTTTCGACTTATGATGCTCGGTCCTGCAATGGAGTATTCTGTGGTTCCAAGCTATGATGTTTCGACTTGCAATGCAATTTTTAGGAACCAATTGTGTTGTAAGTCCAAGGACTGCCTGCATTTTATAATTATATGATAAAAATGGGAAAGTAAGCCAATTTTTCAGTAATAGTGTACTGTGACACTTTTGTATTTCTCTGTCTGATTTTGTAAGCAAATAGTTTTTAAGTGAGGTGAAACTTGGGAGTACACAGGACAAATCAAGACTCCTAAAAGGGTACAATAGTCTGGACAGATTGAGAGCCATTGAGTTAAAGAATTTATTTTTGCAGTCCAAGAAAATATATGTTGAAATGTTCATGGCAACATGCTGTAGATATTCCAAACAAGATTTTTCATTATGTTTTCCAAAAAACTGGACTCAAATGAGTTTTTAGTGCACATAATTAACTAGTTGCAACACATAACTTACCAACTATTTGCTGTGATTTTCTTTGATATATGTTCTAAACATGGCCAGAAAACATATTTAGAAAAATTCAAACCAAATCCATAAATGCACTAGTGACATTCCCATTTAAATTACATATATTAGAAAATATTGTTTTAAGATGTCATTGGTACTGGGATCACTGCAGGTGTTGTATGGCAACATAAAATTTCATGATGGGCATATTCACTGATTTAGAGTGTAAATGGCTTCAAATCAGATGGATTAGATAACCGTGTCACCTACTGAAATAATATAAATATATTCTGACCACTTATAAAACATGCACAAAAGATAAAATTCTTTATCACACATTTAATGTTTTAATACCAATATTAACAGAGTTAAACTAAAAATAGCTGTCTCACACAGCAACTTTAGATCAGCTCCTTAATGAAGCTCTGCATTCCCATTCATTTCACATGTTCTGTCACATAACCAAGGAAATGGGGTCCTGGTCTCTTATCCTATAATTCTGCAGCAGTCTATGATCAGCTCCTGGTCACATATAATTACAGAACATACAATACGTCCAAACAGTTTCAAAGGACATAGTATTTTCAAGAGGATTTTGTTGTTGTTGGAAACCACATCAGCTCTCAACATTATCTTGAATCTTAGCAAGTCCTTTTTGTCTAAGCCATTGAAGAATGGTCACTTTCATCTGCTGTACGTGACAGTAGAAGAGTTCACAAATTAGATATTGTCCCAGCTATACAACTTCATGACTTATTTTATCTCATACTATAGAATCAGCAGCTTTCCACAACAGTTCCTGCTTACAATGTTTCTACTCTAAACAAACAGTTTTCTATAGCTTAAAAGTGAAATGAAATATTTTACAAGCTGTCTGAGATCCCAAATAATCATGAATACATAGATGTAATTACAAAAAAAAATACTTTCCATCCAGTTTTTTTATGCATAGCCCATCACCATGGTATCCAAAATGGACTAAATGGCTTTCCCTACATAATCTCCAAGTTCACAGTTCAGAGATTTCTTTCCTGTGCAATATCTGATGCAATCACTAAGGATCCAATCCTGTAACTCTTATTCACAGAGCAATTCCACTGAAGTCAGTGCTTGCAGGCTTCATCTGCATCCACTGAGGGCAGCAGTCAAAATTCTCATGGCTTTACTAGGTGCTGAGTCAAACACATAAGGACTACAAGACACAGACCCAATTATTCAGCCCATACATATGGGGAGCAGGGGGAGGGGAGGGAGAATTTCAAGTTGTACCTGAGTAAAGGTCAAAGATTTTAGCCCCCAAGTTTTTATACTGTTTTGACTGTTAGGGAGGTCAGCTCTAACAGAACAAAAATATACAACTATAAACTCCGGTCTTTGGCCTCTCAGTAAACAGAAAAAAAAATTTAAATGGGGGAAATGATTTTAAAATATTTTGTTTGCAAATGTATTAATAAGTTTTACATGTACACAAGTATTTTGCTAATATATGGGATCTTAAACAGCCATATGTATGGGTTTTATTTTGCACTCACATTTAAGTTCTCTTTTAAAAATACAGTCCAAAATACTGTGCATGCAGTACCATCTGAACTGAAAAATTAGGGCTTGACTCTCACCTCATACCAGTTCTATATGGTCTTCCTCTGACATCAGTAGATTTACCCCAGAGTAAAAGGAGAAGCAGGCCCTAAGTCTCCACCTAAAAGAGGGACCTCATTTTTGCTCTAATGCTTGTAAGGGAAAGTATGCAAAACATAAAAACATGCACAACTCTTAATCATCATTTTCTTCATCATCAAATGAGAGAAGGCTGCTATTTTTAATTTGTTTAGCTGCATTCTGAGGGGGTGTTGAGTCCCTCTTAGTTTTCTTTGATTCTTTTTTCTTCTTACTTGAACTTGCAGTCAGGCCCGAAAATTTCTCTTCTGATGAACGCTTACTTGGCTTCTTGAACACAATTTTTCCATCATCAGGCTCTGGTTCTTCATCTATAACAAAAAGATAGAAAAATCAAGATTTCCTTTTATATGTTCATACATACTGAACTTCACTTTTCCTCAGCTAAAATCAGCATGAGAAGACCTCTGAAATAATAATAAAAAAAATCACCAAAATAAAGTGTCCCATTTCCTGTTTACTATAAAGTCATCATGGAGTAATTTCCTTGATGCACACATCTGGTTGCTCTGTGGAGTGCATCCATATATCTGTTTGACCCATTTCTTCTCCCACGGTAGCATGGCTTCTGTGGATGTTGTCAGAGTTATAAGGAGAAGAGAGAGCATGCTGCAGAGCTAGAAACAATCTCTTGCAAACAACCTATATATGTAGCTCCATCTACGTGCAAAAGTAGAGAGCAATTGTGCCTTTAACTTCTCAGCCTTCATTTCACCCTTTGATGGTGATAATACATCCTCAGTAATGTCTCATCAAGCTCTCTGAAGGGCTACATATGGTAAATTTATCTTAGTGGCAAAGGGTAGATGATGTGCATATACTTCCATAAACTATGTCCAAATGCTGCTTTGAGATTAAAACCCCCAAACCTTGACATTACTTCTTTTGCAAACAACTTCATAAGGTCTCTTTACACTGGAGGTAAATGCATAAAGTATCTGCATGGTCACCACACTGGATCCTGAAAATGTGTGAGGATTAATGAATTCTGCTCATCTACCTGTGCTAACGAAGATAAGAATTTGAAATGAAAGATATTCTGGGATTACCAAAATGGGGGAGAACAACTGCTGCATGAATGTACCATCTTGTTTTGATAAATGTAAAACCACCGTTATGAATTAGAAGCAAAGCCTCAGGCTGCAGTGGCTTACAACTGAAACGATTTATAGACAAAAGGACATTCATGAATCAGAGATTCTGCTGTGCACATTTTTCTTAAGTACAATAATTTGTTTTAAAATCAATTGTGCAATAGAAACTTCCTGATGACATAACAGCGGTGTTTGACAAGGTTGTGGTTTATTGATCCCCATTTAATAACATACTCTGTGCCCTTTTACCACCATTATCATGAGGTTTATTATACAGAGGAGGTGCATTGTAACTTTTCAGTTACAGAAAGCCTTGTGAAATCTTATTTGAAACTGACCAAGATCGTTTAAGGTGCATGCTAAGACTGTAAAAACTGTTACATTGTTTATATTATAGTAATACTTTTAGGATCCAAATAACTCAGATATGCATCCACAGAGCAGGTCAGACAACACCACTGTTTTAGTAATTTATGAGTAATAGAGGAAACATCACCTAAAAAACCCCCAAAACTCTCTCACCTTAACAAATCTTCTCCAGGAGCAAACATAACCTTTAAAGGACTAGGAATTCCAATCCTGCCAATGACTTATACTGGAGCAGGTATTACAGGCATAATACTGTTCACAAAATCAATCAACTCAGCAGCTTCTTGGTTTTGGAAGAAGAGTAAACTTGTGCACTGTAAAATGTAATGGTGGTTCCCATTAATAAAAATTATAGCCAAAGAAAAGCCCTCCAGTAACTTAATATCAAAAGTAAATGTGAATAAGATATGATTTTTATAGTAATATATGTATGTTTATTAGCAGGCCTATTGTGAATTATACATAAGATGAGTTTGTTGTTCATGCATCCTATTGTTTATTAATTTGTCCTGTATTTAATATACAAAAATAAACTTAAGAAGCGTTCACTCTTTGGCTCTGGAATGGATGGAAAAGATTTGTTAGGTTTTCACCAAAAATACACCCCATCCTTGACTACCAAAATATCATCACATTTGAATGTTGATACAAGAGACTTAAAAACATTTCCGATGCCCCATCTCTCTATTTTTTAGATTTTGCTCTCAGAGGTTTAATAATTAAACAATTCCCTTTATTGAGTATTTTTTTTGTATTTGTCAAACATTGAGCTTTAGTCTATTTGGAAAAACGGCTTTGGTTTAACAAGATCTACTATTTCTGTGGCATGTGACCAAAAAACCCCCACCACAATTACACACCTGATTAACTTTATACATGTGAGTACACCCAATTACCAAGTTTTTGTAAGATCAAGGCCTCTATGCATACCACCATCAATATATGTCAATTCAGCTTTGGGAATAGGATTCACTAATAAATTGCTGCTGCAAAAGCAAAGGAGCAGCACAAAATCTGCTTTGCTCAGTCCTACAAACACAGTGATTACTGCATTTCTGTGGAGTGACAGTTTTTTTTTTTAAATAAGAACCAATAATTTGTCCGTCATAATATAAACAACAGATTAATCAAATCAAGTCTGGGACTAAAAAGCCTTGAGAGTTTTTCTGGTCATTTCTACATTTCTTCACTGTATTCTGTGTGCATAAATTGGCAGAATAAGTTTTAGCACATAGCCTAACCCAGAGTCTGAACACAAAGGAATGGAGTGAATGTACATAATAAGGATAGGGTTGTGGAGGGACAACTCCATTAGCATTTTTTTTTAAGTGGCTGAATAGTATCTCACTTGAAAGCTTGCATCTCTCACCAACAAAAGATATTACCTCACCCACCTTGTCTGACTACTTAATAACATCATTCAAGGAGTCAGCATAAACCACATATGATAGTTTCAGTCTGACTAGTTCCCAATGGGGAAATTCTAGAAGAATAAACATAGCAAAGGTATGTAGTCTAGTACAGAAGCATGGTGGGTCAGACGTTCCAAGTTCTATTACTAGCTCTTCTTTCTGTTGACCTGATGTGTGACCTGGGACCAGCCAATTCACCTCTTTGTTTGTTTCCCCATGTATAAAGTGGAGAAACTGGTCAGAGGTCTTTGTAACCTGGTTTGAGGTCTTTATAAGGAAGGGTATGATAGAGATAGGGCAGAGGATCAGGGCAACAGCAACATTGTAATTTCCTTAGCACTGGCTTTCAAGGACTGAACACTGTTTATGGAGTATTCAGAAGTAGCTGGATAGATTTTAGATTTCTGCCTGGGAAGACATTATCAAGTTTTTCTTAGATGTTCAAGGACACTCTTTCCAGCAGGAGGAAAAAAAAAAAAAAGACCAATTTCAGGCAGCCCTATATTCTCACTTAAAATATGTCAGTAATGTTAGACAGAGAGAATGAATCAGGTGAGGAAATATGGCAAATATGGTCTTACCTAAGAAATCTGTGGAAAGAGTGAGAACAGGAAAATGAGATCTTAAATCAAATTTATCTAAAATGTTTAAGGAAAGCAGTGTTGATTTGTTAACGTCTGCCAAGAATGCCTTCTTTCAGCTAGTAATAAACTTCATCTCATCCTTTCTCAGATTACATTGGACTGATTAGTCATAGAATCATAGAATTCAAGATCAGAAGGGACCATTATGATCATCTAGTCTGACCTCCCGCAAGATGCAGGCCACATAAGCCGATCCACCCACTCCTGAACTAATTCTCTCCCTTGACTCTGCTGTTGAATGCTCCAAATCATGATTTAAAGACTTCAAGTAGCAGATAATCCACCAGCAAGCGACCCCTGCCCCATGCTTCGGAGGAAGGCGAAAAACCTCCAAGGCCACTGCCAATCTACCCTGGAGGAAAATTCCTTCCCGACCCCAAATATGGCGATCAGCTGAACCCCGAGCATGCGGACAAGACTCTCCAGCTAGACCCTCTGGAAAAGGCTAACAATATCCCAACATTGACCCTTTGTACTAATTACCAGTGTGGCACGTTATTGACCTCTTGACTAAACCCGTTATCCTATCATACCATCCCCTCCATAAACTTATCCAGCTTAATCTTAAAGTCATGGAGGTCCTTCGCCCCCACTGTTTCCCTCGGTAGGCTGTTCCAGAATTGCACTCCTCTGATGGTTAGAAACCTTCGTCTAATTTCAAGCCTAAATTTCCTGACTGACAATTTATATCCGTTTGTCCTCGTGTCCACATTAGCACTGAGCTGAAATAATTCCTCTCCTTCCCTAGCATTTATCCCTCTGATATATTTAAAGAGTGCAATCATATCTCCTCTTATCCTTCTTTTGGTTAAGGAAAACAAACCGAGCTCCTCAAGTCTCCTTTCATACGACAGGCTTTCCATTCCTCGGATCATTCTAGTGGCCCTTCTTTGAACCCGTTCCAGTTTGAAGTCTTGCTTGCCTTTTATATTTGTGTTGATGACCTCCAGAAATTGATAAAAATGTGTCCTGGAAAGGGTCAGTGAAAAACTTAAAGAATCAACCTCAGCGTTGGAAGTTCTTAAACCAAAACCCGATAAAAGCCAACACCAGGACTACAAATCAGGGAAAGTGGGATTTCTGACAATGTACTGAAAGAGTTGAAGACAGCAGAAAAGTGAGCAGACAAGCAAATGTAAGAATGCAAAATATAATGTAAAGCATTACTTCTGAAAACAAGGACTAAACTGCATTAACAGGCTCTTTTAAAAGCACTGTATGACTTTAGCCATAGTTTCTTTTACCTGAATCCCAAATCCATAATTTGAAAGATTAAGAGGGCTGCATTCAAAAACTGATCTAAAATTCTAACTTTAAAAAAAAGTCATCTTCTAAAAAATGTGGATTACCTTTTTGTTACAAGTCACACCTTACAAGATAACTATAACTAAAAGACTGGGGCCAGAGTGGAAAACAGCATTTTTCTCTAGTTTGCTTACTTTTTGTTTGACAGCAACTTGTGTAGTCAGTTTCACCAGTTTTCCTGTAAAGTCAATTTCTATTTACATGGGTCAGTCACACAGCAACAGAAGACACAAACGCCAGAAAAAGCTCACAGGGGCTCAAGGTCACATGTAATACATAAAACTCTCATAAATGTGATTGGACGTCAAGTTGTAAGTGTCCCTTTAATGACAATGACTAAAGAGGTTTTGTAGCAGCCTGATGAATTTCTCAATTGTTGCATGACTCTGAAAGTTTGGATACAACTGTTTTATAACTGATTAATATACTCTTATCACAGCTTTCTCACTTAGCCCAAAAGTACTCTTCAGCTTTCTCCCTCCATCTCCGTACCTGCCTCACTAACCATTTATTACAGGAATTCTCCAAACCACTGTTTTTAACTCTGTGATATTTGATGTTCCTCACATAATCAGCCTCATTCATTTAAAGAGATAATCTATATGAAGTGAAATGTTACTGCAAACTTTTGATGTACTTTTGGAAATCAAAATTGACGTTTAATACAAGGTTTTGGAAACAGCTAAAATCAAGGCCACTTACTAAGGCTATAGACCAGCTAACCAGCAGCTTGACCTCTAGAAGTGCTAAAATAGCTCCTTCAGACAAGAAAGGAGCTCTCTCTGATGCACCCACAAGAGATCAGGCAGAATTCCCTCCCACCCCCCGAAGCAAAATGAACAAGCCTGGAATTTTCAATCCATATGTTAGCTGTGTGTTCCAGTTTTGGAAAGTAGCGAACAGCAAGGACCAAAATATCTGAATCAGGGGACCTAATTACTACAGTTCCTTTGCACTGAGATACACAGATCATATTGGCACATACACCATGCAGAAGCTTCCTTGTGAGTACTGTACAAGCCTTAGGCTTCTTTAGCACCTCTGCAGGTGATGGACTTCACTGCTTCACCATTAGAAAAGCTTTCAGCAAGAGCGTGTGTGCTGGGGTGTGCTTCTGCACTCTCAGCTGCATATTCACAGAGTAATTTTACCAAGTGCCTGCTTGTTGCCTGCCATGTTTCTAAACATTTTCCATGGAGGAGCAGGGTGTCTACCTGTCATCTGGTAACTCCTGTATCCAACCTTACATCCTGTCTGGCACTTTCTGCAGTTTTCAGAGTTACTGGAGTATCTGTCAAAAACGCTGATTTATAGAATTAGCTTTGTCAAATCCTTTTAGGGCCTGCCTCAAGTACTTAGCAGCCAAGTCATTGAATGTGTGAAATTTTCTGTAGCCGTGACTTGTGTGACAGCCACAGCATCTCTGATGTACACTGTGGTTTCTTGTTGCATGCTCTCAACTCGTGGATTCTTTCAGCTTGAAGCCTTAATTCAGCTTTGTCGGTTCTCATTGTTCCATCAGCGTGGAAGAGGGACACAGGCACAGGTCCTATTGGGCAACTAAGAACAGTTGCCATTGAAATATCATCCCTGCATTTGCTAAGGACAGGGCTCTGTGGAAAGCAATTTGTGGACTGACAGCTGCAATGATTGTCCCTCCTTTGCTAGACTAAATGTCAGATTTCTTGGCTGGACTAAAGAAGGTACAGGGGGAGGGATAGCTCAGTGGTTTGAACATTGGCCTGCAAAACCCAGGGTTGAGAGTTCAACTGGGGCAAAAATCTATCTGGGGATTGGTCCTGCTTTGAGCAGGGGGTTGGATTAGATGACGTCCTGAGGTTCCTTCCAATCCTGATATTCTATTCTATAATATTAAGATACTTCAAATGAGTAAGGACACCTGCTTCTAAGTTTTGGTCCTCTGCATATATCAGAAGGTCTCAGAGACCAGACGAACTAGAAAAGCACCAGAAAAATAAATTCTAGCGCAGGGGTAAGCAACCTATGACACGTGTGCCGAAGGCGGCATGTAAGCTGATTTTCAGTGGCACTCACACTGCCCGGGTCCTGGCCACTTAATTTTAAATTAAGCTTCTTAAACATTTTTAAAACCTTATTTACTTTACATACAACAATAGTTTAGTTCTAAATTATAGACTTATAGAAAGAGACCTTCTAAAAACGTTAAAATGTATTATGGGCACACAAAACCTTAAATTAGAGTGATTAAATGAAGATTCGGCACACCACTTCTGAAACATTGCAAACCCCTGTTCTAGCGATTATAATGAATGCAGGGACAAGGTATCTTGTATCAATTACCATTTTTACTTTTCTGCAATCTTATTTTTCATGAAGTCATTTGTATTACTATTGACCCTACAATAATTCTTTTCAGAATGCTGCATGAAAGAAAATTTAAGCAAAAAGATTGTTGGGAAATAAATAGCAACTTTTTAAAAACCTCTAGCAAGTCCTCCATGGATAAAATGATTTCAGTAGAGAAGATTATGTATAAAGGTTAATCATAGCTAAAGTGCTCACCATGACTGTATTTCCAAAAAGCCAATGTAAGAGCATTACTAAATTTTGCTGCCTTGGAAGGAGGCTAAGTGAAGCTGGAACATTAAATCAGCTATTTTTTCCAGATTAATGCAAGAGTATAGTTCATCAGTTTAAGAAAAAGCCAGTCACAGGGAGGACTGTGGCTTGAAATAAAAGGTACAGTCTTGTCAAACTGGTTAGTGAACAAAGCTGTGTAGGGAGGAATGTAAATGTGGTTTAGAAAATCCCAGAATAATCTCGCAATCTGATGTCTATGAGAATGAAGAATCACTGTGGCCATATTAAATGAGAAGGCAGAACATCAAACCTGGATATTTTAGGTACTTTTGAATACTTTCAACAATACCCTGAGTATAGATCAGCCCCCATCCACATCTGGTTGTTGGGCATAGGTTGCTTGGAACCTGTTTGCCTTTGTTCTGATCCTGATATGGTAAAATGGAATGTTAAGTCTGGCATTTTCTTCCTCCATCTCCATTCAGTCTTCATATGAATACAAGTTAATGAACTGCCTGTGTGATATATAATTACATTCATTCCACTGTCAACTCAGAGGTTGACAACTTCAAAAATAAAATGTAAGAAATAAGAAATTACTCTACAACAATCTTTTCATGATACTTTGCTATTTTTAAACATGAAAAGTAACTGGCAAAAACCACAAACACAATATTCAAAACCTCTAATAAAGAGTGGAGCTAGCCAGCTGTACCTACCAATGGTTAACAGAGACCTGAGTTTGAATCCTTGTAACTGGAAATGAGGTTGACAGGGTAAAGATGATCAAAGAGAGCTGCAGTACCATCACACCACAGCCATCTACATGGCAGTAGAAACTTTCACATGTGGCCCTTTCACGCAGAAATCTCCTAGCACAGAAGCAAATGCTAACACTTGTGTTGTTTGCTCCCACTGTTAACACAAGTCAACAGAACAAAGGCAGGAGATGAACCCATTGATATTAACTGCATCGGCTGTCAAGCAAAGGTCAGCAGCCTAAGAGAATGCAATGTCTAGGCAAGAGAACAGCAGTCATCATCGAGAAGTGTCTCAGAGCCCCTGATTGTAACTAGTATGTGGTCCCTTGCAACAGTAGTTCTAAAGCCCAAGTTGCTACTATTGGCCATATCACAAAAATCTACACAATTTGCCACAACTGATAGCCATTACTCAAAAGGCTTAGGACTGAAGATAAATGCAGAGGTGCTAAAGCTCAGGAGTAAGCTACAGTGGCAAAACTGTACAGGTGCATTTGCATATCATCTCACTGACCCTATTTATGAAAGATGTTACTTGTATTCCACATAGATTATTATTCTACCCATTAGAGCAGATCAGTTCAGATTTGTTTTTAATAGTGTGGACCACCTCCCTTTCCATATATGATTATGCAGATCACTTCCCCTTCACAGTGATTAACTGAGATTCCTGTGGCTGCTATATGAATTGTTTACATGGAAAAGTAATACCTGAAAAACCATTTAATGTATTTTTCACCGTGGTTGAGGTTTTTGACATGCTGGAAAAAAAATCCACTTATCTGAAGAACCCCTGAAACCTTTACAAAATGAAACACAAAGCACGTTATGCTTGAGTAACAAATATCTTTATGAATAAGCATAAACCTGTTCACAGTCTCAGAAATGAAGAATTTGCAATTCTGTAAATAGAGTTCTCCCCCCGCCTCCAGTCTACTAACTGATAAGGCCCACCATTTTTTTGTATTTTCTTTTTAATAGAGATAAGCAGCAAATAATGTTTTCCCAAGTTAAGTACTTAGCCTGTTATGAAGATCAGACCAACACAATCCTGAAGCTCTACTAATAAACTTTCATTGCTTTACTGGCTGGACAGGAATGAAAAATCTTTAAAAAACTGGCAGAATTCTGGATTCAATTGTCTTCTCTTCTGTGATTTTACTTCTATAATTTCCCACAATTTTGCTGCAAATAACTATGACACAACCTCCTTCACAAGCACAAATTTTGACTACAAAAACTGTATCTTCTATTTTAAATGGTAGAAAAGAAAGAAGGAACTCAAGATTTCATTCCAGCAGCTAAATTTCAGCTTTTCTGTTTTGGGCTCAATTTTTAGCCTTTGTATTAGAGGGGAGGGAGGAAGGAAAACATACTGGAAAAAACAGGCAAAAATTCCTAGCTTCTCTGGATCATTTTTTCCCCCCTTGGGCAGTTCTAGTTCTTGATTGTTAAGAGATTTCTACTCAGACAGCAATGTCATCATCTGGTAAACCGTCAAAGCCTCCAAAACCTCCTTCAATTCCTTTTATAAGTTTAGAACTTCTCAAAATAGTCGCTTGTTGGGTAACTGCATGCTATGTGTGACCAAGTCCTTTTCATGCTCTCTTCTAGTTTCAGTTTACTTAGTAAAGCCACAAACTTTGAGAGCTCCATCATCATCTGTGAAGCTGTGGCATCACTTTAAAAAAAAAAAAAACACCACACACCCCCGAAGCAGCTATCATTGTGAAGGAATTTCTGAACTTCCACAGTGTTTTTTAGAAATGTGTTCAGGGTTGACAATGTTTGAATATTATTCTGAACACCCATACAATCAACCTTCTAAGATAACTGCACTCATTAAATTGTTTCATTTCATATTACTTACATTGTCCAATAAATTAGAGAGACCTCCCCCATTGTCATTTTCTTCTTTGCATTCCTGAATGGCTTTTTCAACAACTTGGATACAATTTTCTATAGCTGCCTTTACAGACATAGAATCAAAAGCAGCATTAAGTAGGAACATATTTTCCTGTACTTGTTTGTTGCCATTACTGAATGATTTCTCATGTTCAATCAACAAGCTTGCATTTGAGTCACTGGATTCCTTTAGTTGCTCCTTTAATTTTCCACTATTTTATCACTTGCAGCATCTTGTAGTGTACATATGAGTTAAGATCTGTTTGGAGGAGTATATTTAGGGCGAAATTAATTTTTTAGATAGCTCATTTGAGCTACATTCACAATAATGTTTGGGTCAGATTACAATTTTCTTATTAAATTCAAATCTGCCTTTTGGTTTATTCTAAAAACGGAACATTTGATCTTAAGCAGTCTGAAGAAAATGATTTTCTGTACTCTGGGAGGAAAACAAATCTTTTCTATCCTGACAGACAACTCTTGTCAAGGTTTACATTTTATTAAAGAAGAATTTTATTTTATTTACTTCAATATATTCAATTGCTTGTTTGCTCACTCTTTTTTCAATTTTAAGCCTGTTGAATGGATAATTCATTCAGATACTTGTTAGTCACTATACATTAAATTACTAATATGTAGTACCGATCAGCTTTCACATTTCCTGGTGTTAGAAAGAGAAACTAGCACCAGGTGAATTCAACATTGTGGAAGTTGAAAAAGATGATGAACCACCCAGTTCTATAGAGAACCATGCAAACAGATGTCCTGCCTACCTCCAGAAGCCTCCAGATTCTAACAACCCAAATCCCCACTAGCAGTTCAAATCTGCACCAATGACAGTTGATTCCACACACTAGCTATATCTTTCTTTTCCATCACCTGTAACTCTATTGAGACCTCTTCCCTAGGCTTCTAGAGAGTTCTGTAACTTTCTTATTGTTTCTAGTAAGTTTAACAGGCATAACAAGGGATACGCTCATCACTTTTTTTTTTAGCATTGTAGGATAGTTAAGTTTTCATTCACAGCTTTAAATTAGACCCTAATGTTTTGAGGATCATATATTTTAAAGTTTCATCTATGTTCATTTAAAAATGTCAGAATGGCACCAAAATTGAAAAAAATGTTAAACCAAACACCACTGAGCTTGTTATTCATTAAGGGAAGGGGAGAGGGAACCAAAAATGACTTTCACAAAACCACGGTATTTTTTAGCTTATTGCTATTTCACAGCTGGAACCACAGAGCCAGGATTGCTATTTCACAGCTGGAACCACTAGTCAGGTCTCTGGAGATCATAGGCAAGTGCTATGTGAACTACAGAGCTCAGCCTGGGAACCACTGGAGCAATTTATTTAAATGAGGAATTGTGAATGAGAGGTAATAGGAAACTGTAGAAAATTACTCTTACATCTGCAAGCCTATTCCTTTATTTGCTTACTGTCTCTTTGTTTTGGGCTATATAAAACAAAAGATTAATATTCTAAAATTCATTAGGTCTTAGTACTTACCTGATTTTGAAGCATCTTTGATCTCCTGTTTAATTTTCATCACTTCTTCTGGGGTCAGGTCCCCTTTTTTCAGTACCACCACTTGGGGTTGTTCATCCTCTTTGTCACTGCCACTCTCACAATCTTCCTCAGGAGCTGGGAGCTGCTCTCTCTAGATGAGAGACAGAAAAAAAAGCAACTCTGATCATCATATCAAATCAACTCTTGTGGTAAGGTCAGTTAGGAGAGAGATTTGGCCATCAGTGTCAACCTCTCTCAACAAGGACTGCCCAAATAGCCCAAAGTTATAGTCAAATCATCCAAGAGAACAGGAGACACACTAATCAGCATGACATCAAGCTCAGAACCACATTACTTGCCTTTCAATCATGTAGCACAGTGGTCCCCAACCTTTTCGGCTGGCGGGTGCCTGCCGAAGGACCACTGTGGCTGTGGAGCACCCGCCGAAATGCCGCCGAATTTCAGCAGCGACGTCTCTCGATGACGTCGCTTGCCATTGACAAGCGACGTCATCGAGAGGCGTCCCCGCGGAAATTCGGGAGCGACGCCTCTCGATGACGTCACTTGTCGACGGCAGGCGGCATCATCGAGAGGCGTCCCCGCCAAAATGCCGCTGCGGCATTTCGGCGGGTGCTCTGCCGGGGGCCAGGATGCGGGCGCATTAAGATGTCCCCACGGGCGCCATGGTGCCCGCGGGCACTGCATTGGGGACTCCTGATGTAGCACATCATCACAGAAGTATTTATGTTAATGTTTGATTTAAAAAAACCCAAAAAACATTATTGTAACATTTTGCCCTTTTCCATTATTTGTAATACCCTCTTAAGACCTAAAGAGATTCCTTTCCGTAGCAATGCTCTCCATTTTCTATTGAGCAAATATTAACATTTTCAGTTAGCCGTGTTGATCGGAGTTTATCTCCCCCCTTTGGTTGCTTACTTTTTTAGAATAATCAGTAATATCAGCCTTTACAACAGCAAAGCTCCAGAAACAGCTCTTTTTGGTTAACATGCTCACTCCACTGGCAAATTTTGCAAAAGCAGACTACAGTAAAGCAGGTAGGGTAGTAGCTTTTTTTATATTATATATATAAAAAACATAAATTACAATACTGGATTTTAAAATATTGTTTAGAAGCTAAAGGAGAAAACTATCAACTTTTTTATATGAAATTATTTTTCTTAACGTTAAAAGTAACATCTCAGATTACTATTTTTCTCTAATCATTCAGTATGAAGAAATATCTTCCTAGTTTGTTTACTTTAGGTCTTATCCTGTACTACTAAAGTAAATTGGAATTGTTGTTCATTAACTTTAATATTAGTAGGATCAGGCTCTTTATGCATTTGACAGCACTTTAGGCACACACAGTATCCCTGTGTGTGTTTAAAGAACATCAGCAGGGATTTCAGGTCAGGTATAGTATCTGAAATAACTTTATAACTGGGCAGTCAAGTACTTTAGGAGGCTGACTCAGTTTGGCCAGGTTACTTCCTTTCTTCTCTTCCCTCAAGGTTCATTTGGGCCCAAACACATGCACCTACGAGCCAGGTGTTACTACTAAAGGCCATTATCAATCAGAAGCTGGAAGAGTCTGAGCTGCAATCTTTTAGCCCACTAAGGTAACAGGAAATTGTATATATTGGATAAAGAGGCAAACAGAAGTGAGAGTGCAAGTACTGTCTTCGTTACTATCCTTGAGTCTAGGTGTTAGTGATGACAACTTTGCTATGTGTGTTGTTTTTTTTATTACTGTTCTGGTCTTTTCCCAAAAATCTGGAGTAGAGTAGAATATATGAGATGCTCTATAGACAGTCGTTTTATTCTGTTTTTACAGTAGCCTAGAACAATAGGTCCATGACTAAGATTTCTAGGTGCTATGATAATACAAATGCTAAATAATATTTACTCAGTTAATTAGAGCACTTGTGGGATACTTAACAAGCTAGTGCCTGATCAGGCCCTTAGATGCAATTAACTCAGTTTTTCACTTGTCTGATGACAGTACCACTATAAGTAAAAATTACTCAAGTCCTCACTTTAAACGGGATAGATTCTGGACAACACAGTAAGGGGAGAGAGAGAAGAAGCTCATTTGGGGCAAGATTCTTTCCCCCTTAAACAGGATAGAAAAATAGAGGGAGAGGACCATTTTTGTTTTAAGAAGTAGAGAGAGTTTGTGTTATAAGCTTCAGGGCAGTTTGGAAGGCTGCTTTAAATTATGCACACACTTTTAAAAATAACAGTATTAATTGACAGCATTTACTTGAAACAGTGACTTAAAAGTAATTTCAGATTTAAAAATCTTATTCAAGTTAATATTTAAAAGCAAATTTACACAAGTTAAGAAGGAAGGTACTGTACATCTGGGGTCAGGCTTGGGTTATGAGGGATTTCAAATGCCAGTTACAAATTAATAAGATATATACATAGTACATAACCAGCATAGACCCAGATTGGGGTGCGGGAGTTTTTGAAATGTCAATGAATACGTGATCTCAGGTACGCCACCCACAGAATATATTTAGAGTCCAAGTCTACATCTGCTTGTGTCCCTCTTGCCCACTTGTGATTTTCTAGGCAGTTTCCCATTTTAAAAGGCATTTACTTATCTCTGCTAGTGTGAGCAACCCACACAAATAAATAGGACTAACTGACTCTGTAAGGTGAATAGTGAAACTGACTACACAGTGTTTTAATGCACAATGTAAACAAATGAAAAACAGGGGAAATGATTAAGAAAAATGATCTTAGGAATCGCCTAACAGAATTGTTAACTGTTTTAAGTTGAGTATTCCTTTAAAAACTCCCTATTACACACCTTAGGGCTTGAAGGTGACCAGTTTCTGTTGATTATTTTTTTTTAAAAGAACTTTATTCACTTGCTCAGTGCAACTGGCTATTGATGCAAGAGGGGAAAGGACAGCCCTGGTGACAGCTCCTGGCTCTGAAATAAACCTTGACTTCAACTGGTTTCCCGGGGCCTCCGAGGTCTGAGGGAAGCTCCCTTCGATCTAACGTGACGGGATCTTGTCCTACAGCAGCGCAGGGCTGGCAGCAGGCCATGGGGTCAGGCCCTTCAGGACACGTGTCCACGGGGGCTGAGGAGACACGTCTCCCTGCTGAGTGGGGAGCCCTGCGCGGCTGCTGCCGCCACCTCTGCCCAGGCCGCGGCGGGGGCGGCTCCGGTCACACACGGGGCAGCGGGACTCTGGCTTTGCGACCGCCAGGCTCGGGGCGGGGGTCTCCCCCACAGGCCGGGGGTGGGGAGGGTTGGGGCAGCTCCCAGCGCACAGGGGAGACGGCTATGCTCGCCCGCGGCTCACTTAGTCTCCAGGGAGCCCATCCCCGGGTCTCGGCAGCGGGGCGGGCTCTGACCGGGCCCCCCGAGGGGCAGCTTATTACCTTGGTCTCCACCGTGGGCCCCTCCCGATACCCGACCTGCCTCTTGAGGCGGCTCAGGAAGGCGGGCTCGGCCGGCGGCACGTACGAGACCTGCGTCTTTTTGCTCATGGCTGCCAGAGGAACAGGCGGCAGCGGCGGTGAGAGCAACGACGCATTTCCGCCCGGGCCCGGAACAGGCGGACGCGACGCTTCCCCCCGTCACGTGACAGAGGCTGGCTGTACAGACACAGACACACACCAATGGCCGCCCCCGTGATGACTTCACAGCGGGAGACACTCCCCCCCCCCCCCGCGGGCAGTTAGCGCCAAATTCAAACAGGCCGCCATTTTGAGCCGCCGAGAGTTCCAAGCGCTGGGGGAGGGGAACGCGCTGGGCGCAACGGGGTTTGGAGGCGAGGAAGGGCGCCGGGGGCTGCGCGGACAATGGCTCCGGGGACCAAAGGTGAGGGGAGGGGGGGTCACTGCGCGGTACGACGGCTGGTCTGTGTTTGTTCCGTTTGGGTCATAAACGGCTGCTTAGAAACCGCCTCTGGCAGCTCCCTGTCGCGTGAGGCGGGGACGGGTCTTTCGCGGGGAGTGATAGAGCTGAGCTGGCGCCGGGGCTTGGCCACGTTTCCGAACGCTCCGCGCCCCAGTCTTGCCGCCTCCGGGGTGTTCAGAGCTTCGGTCCCTTCCCCGGTTCTCCCCTAACGGTTTTTACCAGCCGCTCCCCCTGGTGAGCTGTGACAAGCACGAGCAACCCGCCCTGTGCCAGCGGCGCTGCTGGGGGACGTTTCCTTTGCCGATATTTGCCTTTGGGCGGGGGCAGGTGCCCCATCCAATCCCGAGCTCCATTTGTGGCTCTGCTGAGTGAGGCCCCTGCAGTCAGCTGGACGCCTTTTCCCCTCTGCCCGGGGTCTCAATGGCGTGTGTGACACGCTGGTAGCCCGAGGGACTCGTTTCCCAGGCAGAAAGCCAGGAAATAACAACAGGGGGTGGGGAAATGGGGAGGCGCACGGGGGCCCTGGCATGGGGAGGAAGAATGGGGGACACACAGTGCACCTGGCCTGGGGAAGAACGAGGCACAGTGGCACGTGATGGAGGGCTGGCCCCTGGAATAGGGGGAAAGGGAGAGACGGGGGGAGAGGGACTTGCAGGACCTATACAGAGCCCGTGGGGTGGGAGAGATAAAGAGCCCCTGGCATGGTGGAAGGGGTGAATAAGAGGACACACAGCCCCTGACATAGGCAGGAGGTGGGGGGGTTGCAAGAGGTTAGAAATAGAGAGGAATAGCACTGAGCGGGAGAATGGAAGGATTCAAGCAACCCAGGCAGGTTGGCTTTCAAAAGCAATGAAATGTGCCAGCCTCTAGCTAATGCTGAACAGAAGTCTAAACATACTTGAGGGCAGCCTGTTATGACACATCCTAGACAACTGCCCTGCTCAGGAAAGGTGCATCCAGACCACAGTCTGGACGCCTCGATTTTGATGGTCTCTCAACTACAGGCCCACCTCCATGGAGCAATGATTTTTCTGCACAGGTTGGGGCAGATGGGGCAAGTATGACTCGGGGAGGGGGCTGGAGTATCTCGGGAGGTGGGGCAAAGGACAAGGAGACAGAGACTACTCTGAGCATGGAGGGGGCAAACTGTAGCCACTTACAGGAGAGAGACTTTTTAATTTGTTGCAACTAGGTGGAAGGGCAATGGTCAGCGTAAACAGTACAGTCCAGACTGAATGTTTTCCTAAAAACTATGTTCTTGAAATTAGTTGGGGGAAGTTCTGTGCTATGGCCTGTGCTATTCAAGAGGTCAGACTAGCTGATCACAATGGTCCATTCTAGTCTATGCATCTAAGAAATGTCACCCAAGTAGATAACGACTGTAATCCTGCAGCTGATTGCACTGGCTGCATCTTTGCTTCTGTGGTGTTCCACACCGTTGCAGTGGTCTGGCCTTGTGCAAACAGTTGTAGAGTTGAGGTCATACTGATTGTACAGTGCTCTCAAATAGACAATTTTTCCAATTTTAACTCCCTTGATATCACTTGCAATACTTTTTTAATGATAGTTATAAATTGTTTTCCTTGACAGTTTGATGTATGTTTTTTTCTTTAAAAAAACAAAACAGGAGATTCACGTGATGCCACACTGCCTCTGTCAAATACACCAAGGTAAAAGACTATTTGCTCATTTTTGTATTAATTTCTCATATACTAACATTAAAAGGCTGTTTGGGGAAAGTCTGATATGTATATGACATGTATTGTTTCCATTCATCCCATCATTTGATACTGCAATTATCCCTCCCACTTTCATATTTAGTTATTCCAACTACATTTTTTTCCTTTAAGCAAGTTCAGTTCTAACACTGCGATGCTAGTCTATAATCAGTTTTTAGGGGCTTGACTACACTTGCAAGTTAGAGCACATTAAATTAGCCCCGGGCGCCCTAATTCCCGAGGTATCCACACTGGCAAGGCACTTAGAGCGCCTGGACTCTGCAGCTGGAGCGCTCCTCGTAATCTACCTCCACAAGAAGCATAAAGCTTGCTGCGCCCCAGCTGAAATGCCCAACTGTCAGTGTGGACAACGTGTTGCATTACTGTGCTGTGATTAGCCTCCAGAAAGTCCCATAATCCCCTGAAGTCAAGCGGCCATTGTTTTGAACTTGGCTGCAGGCATGTTGGATATCCCCTTTCAAAGCTCCGTTTCTGATGGCTGGCATGCTTATCTGCTTGAGGACAAAGCAAACCATTACTGTGGAATGCTGCTATTGTGAGTGTGTGTGTGAAAGAGAGAGGGGCAGGGGAGGAGAATCTGTTGCTCTCTGAATTTACAAGACAGCATGCTGACATACTCTTTGCCCCCTAAAACACACAAACAGCAAACAGGAAAACAAAAAACAAAATATACAGCAAACAGGAAAACATCAAAAAAGAGCTCTCCAACCTGGAGACTCTCATTAATAACCAAACTTCCATGCAAACGGACTTCACTAAAATAAGACAGGAGATCTACATTACTCACTTCACCTGTCTACAAAGGAAAAAGGACTGTAAGCTGTCTAAACTCCTACCTGCTACGTGGGGCCACAACCGTGGTACCCCTAACCCACCCAGCAATATCGTCAATCTATCCAACCACACACTCAGCCCAGAAGAAAAGTCTGTCCTATCTCGGGGACTCTCTTTCTGCCCTGCCACCCCCACCAACATGATACAGTTCTGCGGCGATCTGGAAGCCTACTTTCGCCGTCTCCGACTCAAAGAATACTTTCAGGACAACACTGAACAGCGCACTGATACACAGTTACCCTCCCACCAACAGCACAAGAAGAAGAACTCCACATGGACTCCTCCTGAGGGTCGAAATGACAGTCTGGACCTATACATTGAATGCTTCCGCCGACGTGCACAGGCAGAAATTGTGGAAAAACAACATCGCTTGCCTCATAACCTAAGTCGTGCAGAACGCAATGCCATCCACAGCCTCAGAAACCATCCTGACATTATAATCAAATAGGCTGATAAAGGAGGTGCTGTAGTCATCATGAACAGGTCTGACTACCAAAAGGAGGCCACCAGACAACTTTCCAATACCAAATTCTACAGGCCACTTCCCTCAGATCCCACTGAGGAATACACTAAGAAACTGCATCATCTACTCAGGACACTCCCTACACTAACACCGGAACAAATCAACATACCCTTAGAGCCTCGACCAGGGTTATTCTATCTACTACCCAAGATCCACAAACCCGGAAATCCTGGATGCCCCATCATCTCGGGCATTGGCACTCTCACTGAAGGACTGTCTGGATATGTGGACTCTCTACTCAGACCCTATGCCACCAGCACTCCCAGCTATCTCCGTGACACCACTGATTTCCTGAGGAAACTACAATGCATTGGTGACCTTCCAGAATACACCATCCTAGCCACCATGGATGTAGAGGCTCTCTACACAAACATCCCACACACAGATGGAATACAAGCTGTCAGGAACAGTATCCCTGATGATGCCACAGCACAACTGGTTGCTGAGCTCTGTGCCTTTATCCTCACACACAACTATTTCAAATTTGACAATATATATCTTCAGATCAGTGGCACCGCTATGGGCACCCGCATGGCCCCACAATATGCCAATATTTTTATAGCCGACCTGGAACAACGCTTCCTCAGCTCCCGTCCACTCACGCCCCTTCTCTACCTACGCTACATTGATGACATCTTCATCATCTGGACCCATGGGAAGGAGACTCTGGAAAAATTCCACCAAGATTTCAACAGCTTCCACCCCACCATCAACCTCAGCCTGGACCAATCTACACGGGAGGTCCACTTTCTAGACACCACAGTGCAAATAAGTGATGGTCACATTAACACCACCCTATACCGAAAACCTACCGACCGCTATGCCTACCTTCATGCCTCCAGCTTCCATCCCGGGCACACCACAAGATCCATTGTCTACAGCCAAGCACTGAGGTACAACCGCATCTGCTCTAACCCCTCAGACAGAGACCAACACCTACAAAATCTCCACCAAGCATTCTCAAAACTACAGTACCCGCACGAGGAAATAAGGAAACAGATCAACAGAGCCAGACGTGTACCCAGAAGCCTCCTACTGCAAGACAAACCCAAGAAAGAAACCAACAGGACTCCACTGGCCATCACATACAGTCCCCAGCTAAAACCCCTCCAACGCATCATCAGGGATCTACAACCCATCCTGGACAATGATCCCACACTTTCACAGGCCTTGGGTGGCAGGCCAGTCCTCGCCCACAGACAACCTGCCAACCTGAAGCATATTCTCACCAGTAACTGCACACCACACCATAGTAACTCTAGCTCAGGAACCAATCCATGCAACAAACCTCGATGCCAACTCTGCCCACATATCTACACCAGCGACACCATCACAGGACCTAACCAGATCAGCCACACCATCACTGGTTCATTCACTTGCACATCCACCAATGTAATATACGCCATCATATGCCAGCAATGCCCCTCTGCTATGTACATCGGCCAAACTGGACAATCTCTAAGGAAAAGGATAAATGGACACAAATCAGATATTAGGAATGGCAATATACAAAAACCTGTAGGAGAACACTTCAACCTCCCTGGCCACACAATAGCAGATCTTAAGGTGGCCATCCTACAGCAAAAAAACTTCAGGACCAGACTTCAAAGAGAAACTGCTGAGCTTCAGTTCATCTGCAAATTTGACTCCATCAGCTCAGGATTAAACAAAGACTGTGAATGGCTTGCCAACTACAGAACCAGTTTCTCCTCCCTTGGTTTTCACACCTCTACTGCTAGAACAGGGCCTCATCCTCCCTGATTGAACTAACCTCGTTATCTCTAGCTTGCTTCTTGCTTGCATATATATACCTGTCCCTGGAAATTTTCACTACTTGCATCCGAAGAAGTGGGTATTCACCCACGAAAGCTCATGCTGCAAAACGTCTGTTAGTCTATAAGGTGCCACAGGATTCTTTGCTGCTTTAACACACTCCCTGCCATACTCCACACCCCCGCATTTGAAAAGCACACTGCAGCCACTTGCACACTGGGATAGCTACCACAATGCACTGCTCTTTGTGGCAGTGCATGAGCTGCTAATGTGGCCACGCCAGTGCGCTTGCAGCTGACAGTAAACACACAGCAGTGTTTTCCCTGCTGTGGTCTCTGAAGGCTGGTTTAACTGCCAGCGCTCAACATCTGCAAGTGTAGCCAAGCCCTAGAAAAGCATTCAGGAGTGATGCAGTTAACATACCCAAGTTTGAGGCTGTCATCTCTGCTGACCCAAGAACAGGAGTCTTCTACCCTAATGTGTATTTTGTATTGCAGTATGTTAAGCTTTCAGGGGATCCCTTTTAATAATATGAAATGATCATATGCAAAACTGTATTTGGACTAATTTTTTGAAGGACATACCAGTTAAATGTATAATAGTGATTAGAAACATAGGAATTGGCTTACTGGATCAGATGGACCCATTTAACCAAGTATCCTGTTTCCTACAGTGACCACCACCAAATGCTTCAGAGGAAGGTGCAGGAAACTTTGCATTAAACAGATATGGGTTAATAAGCCCCCTGCAGTAGGTCTGTTCCTAATCTCTTACAGAGGTTATCTAGTTTAGTACAACTTCAGGGTAAACCTCTGCATGAGTTTCCCCACTCAGTCTGACTTCTCTAATTTCATATATTTTTCTCAAGTAGCTGACAGACATGTTTTCAGACAACCTTATATATAATATTCCTTCATTAGTACGGAAGGGGATGCCATCAAGGTCTATGTGAGAGTACGTCCCCTTTCAGAGGGAGCTGCATTAGCTGATGGGGATCAAGGCTTGTGCTTATCAGTTCTTTCATCAAACACTCTTCGTCTACATTCAAAGCCTGAGCCCAAGATCTTCACCTTTGATCATGTTGCAAATATGGACACAACCCAGGTAATGGCTTTAAAATGACAAGCTCGCTAAAATACGAAAAAACTATACAATATCTTTATCAATATCTCTTTCTCTGTTTTTTACAGTAACCAGGCTGGCAATGCTCAGTTATAGTTACGCTATCACAGCAAATTCATTTTCCTCTCCACTGCTTTAAGAATTTCTCTTTTTAAAGTTTTCTTAAGAATTGCTCTTTGCATTTGTACAATGAAATTGGTGGGAAATTGTGCTTAATGATAGATGGGATATTATGGTCCTATAATATATGATGCTGCTAGAGAAACATTCTGTATAAGCAAATTACCACTGAAGCCCGCTGCTGTAGGCCTAACAGAATAATACATGACAATAGATGGGAGTAGTAGTTAGGCAATTTATTCAATTCCATAACACTGAGCAATTGATTTAGTACCATAACAAAGTTCACTTACCTGTTTTGCAGTCAGCATTAGTAAAGGGTTGTGTGGCATATTGTTGGTGCATTTGCTTGGGGTGGGGGGAGGGGTAGTCATTTGATGCATCTAGTCTGGCTATGCATCATTTAATATATAAACACAAAGTTCTGTATGTAACATTGTTTTATGATAAATTTCTTATAGTGTGGAAAATACTGGGAAAGAAAGTCTTGTAGAAAGTCTTTCATGTTTATGAAACCTTAATGCCAGCTTCCTTGTCCTTTTTCTCATCAGGAGGCAGTGTTTTCAAGTGTAGCCAAAAACATTGTTGAATCTTGTATGAATGGTTACAATGGAACCATCTTTGCATAGTAAGACATTTTACATTTATTTCATATTAAACATGAGTTGTAAAAAATTACTTGCATGAATGAATACCAACTTAAGTATCGGGGTATAACTATATACTCTGGTGTATTTGTTTAAAAAAAAAAAAAAAAGCTGCCTTCTCACTTGATACAGCATCCCAAAGTGTGACATGGTGAAACTTTTTGCAATTTACTTGTAGAAGAGTACTTAATTTCTTAATCAGTATTTCTGAGGCTATCTATCTGGTGCAGAGTGGTTGTAGTTGTGTTGGTCTCAGGGTATTAGGGCCATTAAGGTAATATCTTTTATTGGACCAACTTCTGTTGGTGACAGAGAGAAGCTTTCAAGCTTACACAAAGCTTCTTCTCTAATACCCTGGGACCAACATGGCTGCAACAACACAACTTACAACAGTGGTAGACTTCAAGTTTACAGTGTGTTTTTACATCTTCAGCTTATGAGAAATGATTTGTCCATGTCAAACTGCCAATTTGCATGAAAGATGCAGCTCAATGAAGGATGTCACTGCTAGAATAAATTTTGCTTATTTGGGATTTTTGTTTGTTCTCTTCTTCTTCTTTAGTGGCCAAACTGGGTCAGGGAAGACTTTTACTATGATGGGTAAGTGTATAAAAGACTCATTTATATAAAGATTTTTTTCTCAATACTAGTTTTGAGATATGGTTTAGTTTTAAAACTTTTTTTATGCTCTGTAAATTATGTGATTTGGTTTTACCTTCGTCTGCAGATAATTTTTTAATCTTACTGCTTTTGGGATTGCATAGCACTCCTAGTGCAGTTTCTGTTTTTCTCACAACATTCCCAGAGAATGGGGATGGGTACCATCTTGCCCTCTTTTCTTTGAGGTGAAAAAGTCCATTCCCTATTTTCCAGCTGAAGTAAATAGCCCAATGAAATCAAATGTTTGTAGTCAAATAGTTTTTAGAAAATTTTAAAAACATCTTTTTAGTTTCCCCTTTTTGGTTCCCAACCCCTCAATTTCTGGAAAAATACTGTGGTAGGTACCTCTTTTCTATGTTAAATATAGATAGAGATATATGGACATTTTCAAAAAGGCCGTCTTCCCAGTCAGGAATTAAAGGTCCATCTGTATATAAAAGGAGTTTACATTATTCTTGTGCTGTTCATAGCACTGGTAATTTTAAATACAACAGTTAGTCAGTCTCCCTTTTTACTTTTAAAGAGGGACAGTTGCCAAAACTCTAAACTGAAGGGAGTGCATGGCTCAGAGACTTGCTAAGAATTGGATGAACAAGGCAATTTAATTACTCTCAATACTTGAAATGGTCCCTGCAGACCACAGTTGAGGCAGGCACATTGGTGGGAAGTTTGCACTGCTACTTCTTGGTCTGTGTGTGCACCTATTCTGTGAATAAATAGACTTTAGTATCCAGAGCTGTAAATCTCTCAGCCTTTCAAAGGCACTAATTTAATTTAGATCTTTTTAAATGTCAGTTGGCAAAGCAAAATCAACTGATTATTGAGAAATAGCTTGATTTCTTCTTTCTTTGTTTTGCAGTGAATGATTGGTTAAAAGACTGGTAGTTGCAGTTTTGTATAATGGTATATGAGAGTGCCAACCAACTGCTGTTGTTGTATAGCACTTCTTAATTAAACCTACTAAATGTTGTTTTTAATTAAATCTCTTTAGGGCCATCTGATTCTGATAATTTCACACATAACCTGAGAGGAGTTATTCCTCGGAGCTTTGAATATCTCTTTTTTCTAATCGAACGTGAAAAAGAAAAGGTAAAACTTTTATATTACAGAGGTCACAGGATTGTCTTACTTATGAAGTAGCTGAATAAATTAAATTTTGATTAGTGCTCAAGTTTCTTGTTATAGCTGTCTTGCATCTACTTTACCAGTTTACATTTATTATAGTATCCTTTGTATATTGATAGCTTCAAGTGCCAATAGAAAGATTTAAATTTCTATACTGAAGATTTTATCTTCTAGGTAAAAAAAATTGTCCTTTGGGCACCATAAATGGTGTTAAGATACAATATAAATCAATAATAACTTTATACCTTTATGAAGGAAATGAAACACACCACTGCCATACTGTGTTAGAGACCAGGTCTCATAAAAGCTATACGTCTATAGTAGAAGTTTTCATGTTTTACAGGCTGGTACTGGTAAGAGTTTTCTCTGTAAGTGCTCGTTTATTGAAATCTACAATGAACAGATATTTGACTTGCTGGATTCTGCTTCAGCTGGACTCTTTCTCAGGGAACATATCAAGAAGGGAGTCTTTGTCGTCGGTGCTGTGGAGCAGGTGTTAACCTCCGCTGCTGAAGCATATCAGGTAGTCTGTTTCATGCTGTTAGAGCAATGTCCAGATATCAATCAGTAACATTGTACAGCATTAGCTCTAGCAAAACTTAAAGTGCCTAAAAATAAAATGCTGGTATCTTTTGAAAAATATTTTGTAGAAATAGAACATCTATAAACAGAAAAATATTTTGTTTATTCTAACTTTTCTCCAAAGCATGCATGTTCCACATCAGTCCTAGGTGAATGTTAGAGATTATGAAAGTTGTAGGATTTGGGGAGTATAAAAATGCATTGATGTTAATCATCTGCTGATGTTTGCAGTGGACCTCAGTGGTATAGTAGCAGGTTTCTTTGTCCCACTACACTGTTGTTCCAGATATCCTTCACACTGTACTTCCAGGCGTTGAGTAAGTCTTACTCTTCTAATGATCAGAGCACATGGCTTGTCTATGGTTTTAGAAGCTTTTATTTGTACAGTGTTAACATATTTCTATAAAAACATAAAAAGGGGAAATAGAAAACAGAAGGACATTTTATATAGAAAAGACTTGGAAAGTCATATCAGTGAGTTGGCAGTCAAAATGTAGCATAGCAATTTTTTACACTTTCTTTAGTCTAAACATGGAATTGGGTTGACAAGAGTGAAGGAAAGTGAATAATTATTTCTAAACCTATAAGCTAATGTTCAAATCATAAACACTGTGATACTCATTAGGATTTCCAACTGTATTAAATTTTTATATGAAGATATTCTGGTGCTAAAAGTCAGTGGTTGAAATGGTTTATTGAAAGGCCTCATACTGGAATATGTTTACTCTCTGTCTCACCCATTGTATCTGAGTGTTGGGATCACTCTGAAATACACTAGATGGTGCTATTTGGTGTCTCTTCTTGCTGCTTAGGTGTTAACTATGGGCTGGAGAAATCGCCGTGTAGCATCTACCTCAATGAATAGAGAATCCTCAAGATCGCATGCGGTCTTCACTATTACAGTGGATTCAATGGAGAAGAACGGTGAGGTTGTTAACATCCGATCCTCCCAGCTGAACTTGGTGGATTTGGCAGGGTCTGAGAGACAAAAAGATACCCATACTGAAGGAGTCAGGTTAAAGGTTGGTGCTACATATCTGTGGTTACTTTCTTTTTCTCCTCAGTTAAAGATTTTTAAAAAAAAACACCTTGTTTTAATCAGGACAGTTGTCTTCTCACTTTCACTCTCTCTTGTATGTTTTAGGAGGCAGGTAACATAAACCGGTCATTAAGCTGCCTGGGCCAAGTGATCACAGCGCTTGTTGATGTGGGTAATGGAAAACAAAGGCACATTTGCTACAGGGACTCAAAGCTCACTTTTCTGCTACGGGTAACATATAATGTTCAGTTTTCATTTAATAGTTTTAAAAGAAAAATACATTGATTTTTATACTGAGAAGAGAGAAACTGAGCTCAGTTCTGTAAAATTGGGCTGCTTGCTTTCACTGTTGCTAACACTTCCTGGAAAATCAATTTCTACATGCCATAGGATTTTGAATGATCATTTTGCCTGTAGTAAGGTCTTAGGATGAATTGTAAGGATCTGAAAAACACAGACTTCTCAGTTTCTTCCTCTGCTCAAAGTTTTTTTTTGAAGAAGGAAAAAGAGAAACTTTGAAAAAGATATTGATAATATCCAGACAACAGAGAGAGATGTTCTGTTGCTGTTGCAATGAAAGTCTTCAGTTACCTGTGCTTTTATTTTATATTGTGTGTGTATGCTAATCTATTTTAATGAGAGTGGAGGATAAGCTCTATTCCCCTGCAGTATGGAAAAGCTATTTACACAGAAGTGTAATAGTCACTGTCATGAAATGCTTCTAACCTTAAAGGTTTTATCCTCAAACTAGCCACACCAAATGTTAGCAGGATGTAGCTGGTATTAGTGACAGATAAACTTCCTGAAGATTAGAAGAGGAGTATTCTCATTGTATGAAGGGCTCTTTTAAAGCGAAACTGCAAAGCAATTATGAGGATTGAGTGAATTCCAGTGTTCTCTGTTGAATACCATCACTAACCAGAATTCATTCTGTGACATCAAATACTAAGTCTGATTGCAATCCATGGTAGTATTAGTGATGTCACAGACATTTGTTCCCTATTCCACTATGACAGCATTCTACCCATTCCTTCTCCAAACACTTTTTCCATGCAATCTGTTGGTCTTAATCCTCTATTTTAAGAATTTCTATCTCTCTCATTCATATAAGTATAAAAAGTTGAAATTCTGTCTGTGTCCATTGTTTTCTGGTGCCCCACTCTTTTATAAAGAGATCCACAACAACAGATCCTTACCCCCAAACAGAACACCACTCAAGTTTGAGAGTCTTCTTGCAGGACTGGGGTCTTAGATTGCAAGTGCCTTAGGTGATACCTTAGCTATTCTATTCTGTACAGATATAAGTGCACTCCCGGCACTTAACAAATAATACTACCATATCTAAAGATCTATATCTAACAGTGAGAAGTTAGTTGTCTCTTTGATCAATCAGTCAGTTTCCAGCCTGTCTGCTAAGACTGTCTGTGAGTGATATATATTTTTTTTTTGTGTGATGATGATGCTTATCCAGTAGAAAATATAGCCAGGTAATCAACATATTTCACATAGGTAGTCAAATGGCTGGCCTTCAAGGTGGTAATAACTTTCAATTGCTATTGACCAGAATTCTAAAGTGAAATATTTGATATCTCATTACAAATTTCCAGAGTCTCCTTTTGCCAATGATAGCACACTGCCCAGTTCTAAATTTCTGAAATGATCCTCGTTTAATTACAAATCCCTTCACAATATAACAAGATTAAGGTTCTTGAAACTAAACTCTTATTTATATTTAAGGTTGTGTCCTCCTTTCATAGCCATCTTTGAAATAAAGCTTCACAAACAAATGTAGAGATTTTTCAAGTAAACCCATTCTAGTCTAAAATTACATACCAGACAACTTGTGAAAGAAGTATTAATTTCTAGCTCTAACCAAAAACCTTCAATTTAAGCCTATTTTCATATTTTTCAAACAGGATTCTCTTGGAGGTAATGCAAAAACATGCATAATTGCAAATGTTCATCCTGGATCTAGATGTTTTGGTGAAACTCTGTCCACTCTTAATTTTGCTCAACGAGCAAAGTTGATTAAAAACAAGGTAAAAAATTATTTAATCTCTTTACTATCACGACTTAAACAAATACAATATTTTGTCATTTATATTATATGTGAACCAATTCATTTTAAGAAACATTTTACTATGGTTAACTCAAATGAAAATCATATTGAAAAAACAAACTTGCTTGCTTGGGTTTAGAACAGGGGTGGGCAAACTACGGTCTGGATCTGGCCCCTCAAGGCTTTGAATCCGGCCTGCGGGATTGCCCCCTGTGGCGCTACGTGTTGCATGTCCCTCCAGGCACCGCCCCCCGCAGCTCCCATTGGCTGGGAATGGGGAGCCGTGGCCAATGGGAGCTTCAGGAGAGGTACCTGGAGGCGTGGCAAGGGCAGCACTTGCAGAGCCCTCTGTCCCCTCTCCCCCAGGGGCTGCAGCACTTCCTGGAGCGGCGCGGGGACAGGGCAGGCAGGCAGGGATCCTGCCCTGGCCTCGGTGCACGCGCTGCCACCATAGAGCCGCTTTAGGTAAGCGGTGCCGGGCCAGAGCTCGAACCCCTCCTGCACCCTGCCCCCCAACTCCCTGCTCTAAGCCCCCTGCCTGCACCTCGCACCCCTCCTGCTCCCTAACTCCCTGCCCTGAGCTCCTTGCTGCATCCTGCACCCCACCCCCTTCCCTGAGCCCCATGCTGCACTCCTGTGCACCTCAACCCCCTTCCCTGAGCCCCCTCATACATCCTGCACTCCTCCTCTGCGCCAGTCCGTTGCCCTGAGCCCCTACCTGCACATCGCACCCCCTCCCACACCCGAACTCCCTCCCGTACCCCAACCGCCTGCCCTGGCCCTGCATACAATTTCCCCACCCAGATGTGGCCCTCAGTCCAAAAAGTTTGCTCGCCCCTGGTTTAGAATAACTAAAACTATTTATTTTTAAAAAATCGAATGTACCTTTCACTATTTCTGCAGTTTATCCTTTATACTTTATTCAGCATGGACAATGGAAACATGCTATTTGCATTTATTTGTTTTTCATTGGCTATTTGTTCTTTGAATCTGCAGCATTCCATGGAAATGTGTAAATTCAAATAAAGCTTTAATTAAATTCTTTCAAGATTATTTTAAAGCTTTGTAATACTCTGTTTTTCCTGTCGAAATTTTGGATCTAAACAACATGCTATTACCTGTTTAAATGTGTGGTAATTTTTAAGTTCTTCCTGCATCTTGAGTGAGCTTGAAGGTATATTGGCTTCTGATTTTGCAGCTATGTAGTCTGTTATGTGCTGTTTGCCTTTGTGCAGCCTAAAATTTTCAGGATTAAATTCTAGTTCAGCAAACTGTAGACTAAATTTTCAAGTGTCAATGATTTTCAGATATTAAGAAACTATTGAAGTTCAAGATATTTGAAAAAGAAATTGAGCTCTGTCCTGTTCCCAAAGATTCTTCTCCTTTAAAATGGTTAGCTGTACAGGCAGTTATCTACTGCTTTCCAATATTTGATTCTAATTACCTTGAGAATAGATTGTTTCTGATGTTACTTCATATAAAAAATGTAATCTTAAATATTTTATTCATTGCTTTTAATATTTTCTTTCAAAATTCCTAAAAAGGCTGTGATAAACGAAGACACCCAAGGGAATGTGAGCCAGCTCCAAGCTGAAGTGAAAAAATTGAAAGAGCAGCTTGCTCAACTTATTTTAGGGCAGTCTACTCAGGATATTTCTATGTCAAGAGGTAGGAGAAATAAAAGAATAGAAAGCTCCTGCATTCTAGAGCAAAAAGGAGATTTTAAACTGTTCTGTTATTGACTTGCTGAACAAATAGCATCACGTAGTTTGTATGCCTTAAGGGCTGCATTTTGCTTAGGCGCAACATACTATTTTACACAACTACAATAGCAAATGTGTCTAATTTTGAAGGAACCTGTTAATCTAATGATCATTTTGTTTTCGTTTTACTCTTACCATATTGTGTGCATTAGACAAAACTTCTAATATAGTTTGACTTTTGCTGTTGAAGCTGGAAGAAAATTCTAGGCATTTAGTTCATAAAAGTGCTGGAAATTAAGCCCTTGAGATAAACCAAAACATTTGTTTATGATGGTAATGTGGAGGGATTCTGTTTTTTCTCATTAGACAAGTTGTTGCACAAGCCTGTTGATTCTGGCTTCCTTTTACTCCAGTTTTGTTCATTTCTGAATGTAATTCTAGGAAACAATATTTTGTGGGAATGAAAATAAAAAGCTAGTCTTATATACAGTTCTATAGAGAATAAAGTTAATGGGATTTTTATTACTCTTCAAACTTTACTTGTAGCTTTTCACTGAAGTGTTGTATCTGCTGCACAGAGTCTGATACAGCTTCCCACTGAGCATAGTTCCCTCACTGAAATATGCTACCCCAAAGTATTTTATTACTATGGTAGCAATCTTGGCCTTGTAATTCTCTTATTGTGTTCCTGTACCAAGTGTGGCCTGATCTTCTAAAGACACAAGGGATTTCAATCCAGCTCCAAGAGTTACTGCATTTAAAAGACTTGGCTAATATAAAACATCCTTGCTCAGTTTTTTGCATGGAAAAAAAAATCACACATCTGCTGTTACGTACAGGATTAGAGTTTAAATCATAAAAATGTGATAATGGTTAACGTGTGATATTAAATCAGTCACTCATGCTATCATGTCTAGATATAGGCAGAAATCTCAATAGTTTCATATCACATCTGTTGCAATAGCTTGGAAGCTGGAAAAACTAAAGGATGATGTTTTAAATCTGTTACAAATTATCGTATACATTTTAAGAAAAGAAACATCTTGTCTGAAAACACACAATAGACATAGTCTGAGCAATTAAGAATCTTGGCACGCATTTTGAGCTGTAGAAATAAAGATATGGCATATCATTATCAGTTGATTGTAAAATGCAATGGCATTTGAGAATATGTATATTAACTAGAAATTTTTTTGATGACTTGATTTTGGGGGGTGGGAGGGTCTGAAACTGTTCGTCAAATTTGACAAATAGCTTCAGTTGAAAAAAGCCATTCGTTTCAAGTTTTTCATGTTGAAATGTTTTTTTAGTTTGAAATCTTATTTTAATTTTAAATTTGTCCAATTTAAAAATACAACACACACAAGGATGAAAACACCTGAAATGTCCAAAATGAAATGAAAAATGCAAAAAAGATTGTTTCAAATTGATCAAAATATTTTGCCTTAACTTGAAACTAACTGAAAAACTAAAAAAAAATTCATTTTTAATTAACTTGAAACATTCTGGTTGATTTGAAACAAAATCTTTTTGAGTTTTTTTTATTTGAAGAAAAGATTGTTTAAAAAATTGTTTGAGTCAAACCAGAATATTTTCACCTTATTTGGTTGTGCCCCCCAACCTGAAAAATCAATTATTCACTCAGCTCTAATCATAATGGAATAATTATTTTGCCCTTTAGATATTATGGTGATTAGTATCCCATAAATATCTATGATAGTCCACTTTATTATGCACAGAATGTAATATTAATGCCAAATTCATGTTATAAAATGCTAAAAAAGCATCTGAAGCTAATTCCATATTTTGCAACTTCCTTAGTTGAACACATGAATATATATATATATATATATTTTTGTAAAAAGCTAAATTCAAAACCCCTTTACTCATTAGGTACAACTTTGCATGTCAATTTTGAGTGAGTAAAGTTTTGTATCTCATAAATTGACAGACCCTAATAGTATCATTAGAGGGCGTTCTATAACTGTAATGTAAATATGCCCATACATATGTTCAATACGTTATTTTGGGAAAAATGAAGTGTTGGAAATGCTATAAATATAGTTGTTAAACATGAAAACTTAAATAATTTGAATCTGAAACACCGTATTTATTAATTCTTTAACTTTCTATTTAGCTGCTCTTGGACAAGGTCAGGAAAATACAAATTACATTAACTACTTTCTTGAGGCAATGCTGTTCTTGGAGAAATCTGAAAGTGAAAAGAAGGTAAGAATTCACTGCCTTTTCTCTAGCATATCCTGCTTATTTTTTGCTTAAAGCTAAGGATGAGTAAATCTACTGAAGTTCCACTACAGTTGAGATTGTCCTGCTTTGTTAAATAAAAAATTCTGTTTACAAAGACAGCAAAGTGTAGTTACTGGGAGGAGAGATTATAAACTAGTAGAATTTTGAATTTTTAAGGTAATGTCCAAGTTTAATAAAGAAAAAACATAGGAAACTTTTGATTAATAATCAGATTATGCCCCATAATGAGTTGATTTAAAAAAAAAGTCACAAGTTCAATTTCACTTACAAAAATATGAATGGGATAATACAATATTTTAATTTTGTACATAAAATATTGTCATAGGTAGTATGGTATAACTTGTTCAAGTTTGATAAATACATCTATTTGGAGATTGCCATTGTCCTTTTTACCCCCAACTACTAAATCAGTATTTATTGTTTTAAGACTTTGTTAGAAAAAGTTGCTCAACTAGAAGATCTTTGTGGCAAAAAGGAGAAATTCATTCAGTCCAATAAAATGATAGTTAAATTCCGGGAGGACCATATAGTTCGCTTGGAGAGATTACACAAAGAGGCTCATGGCAGTTTAGTGCCCAAAGAGCAGGATGATCTCATCGATGAACTGAGGGAGGAATTGCGGACACTGAGAGAACAGGTAAATATTTTTACTTATTGTTCCATTCCAAAACAATCTGATGAAGCTAATGAACAACAGAAAAAGAAAGAGCTTTTTTACTGTTTAAAGATAACAAAACAACTGACCTTGATCACTGTTGGTTCAAAGGTATCATAAGCAAAATCTACCCAGTTCTCTAAACTATGAAATTACTATACTTAATGCTATTTGGTTTAAATCACTGATAGACTTCCTGATGTTAAGGAAAGCACTTACCGCTACAGTTAGGAAACTCAGCCCTGTGTTAAAGATCGAACAGAAAGACAGACTACTTTACTAATTCTGTAGTTGAGCCTACATATTCTAGGCTAAATTGTGATCCTAATGTTTCTAGAGGAAGAAGCTCATATGTAATGATCAGGATTAAAATTGTGTCCCTCCTACAATACTACAGAATGTTTAAAAATGGAATTTACTGATTACCATATATACTTGTTCATAAGCCGAATATTTTGGGTAAAAAAAGTGACACATCAAAGAGCGGGAGTCGGCTTATAAATGGGTCTACACCAAAACTGGATGATTTTAAACTCTGTGGAATCATTGAATTGAATATCTAATACATTGTCATTTTGTTTACCTGGAGCATCTGTAGGCATAGAGCCCCTCAGCTTCCTGTGGCTGCGGTTCGCTGTTCTCAGCCAATGGGAGCTGCGGAAAGTGGTGCACCCATTGGCTGGGAACAGCAAACCGCGGCCACTGGGAACTGAGGTGCTCTGTGCCTGTGAACGCTTCAGGTAAACAAAACATCCCGACCTGCCAGCAGCTTACCCTGACGGTCTGGGAGCCAAAGTTTTCCAACCCCTGAAAAATAGAGTTGGCTTATGAAAGACTCGTACAGTTTTTGCTATTTTTACTTATCCATCTTGGGGGGTCGACTTATAAACGAATGGGCTAATGAACGAGTATATACAGGAATTCTTTGATCATTACTTACTCATCTATACGCATTTTGAGAGTAAATTCCAGTGAAGTAATAAAACCAGTTTGCCAGCTCTTTAAGAAATCTGAAAAGTTCTCTGTGGTTTAGGAAAGCCCCCTTTTTCTTTTCCCTTACAATTTAATACTTGTGAAAGATGACAGATTGGCAGCCCTATATACTGACTCCTCCGTGAAATAGCCTTTTTTGTAAACTACTTTTATTTTTTGCAACACTTCAACAAATATCTGCATGTCACATATGCATAGATGGAACAACACCCACGAATTGCTAAGTATGCCATGGAGAATCACAGCCTCAGAGAGGAGAACAAACGACTTCGTTCCTTACAGTCAGTGAAAAAGGCTCAAGAACTTGATGCTCAGACCATTGCAGAACTAGAAAAAGCTTTCTTGGAAGCTTCAGCCATAGAGAAAAATAATGGAGGTAAAAATACACTATGATATATTCCTTTCATAAACTAATACTCATTTTAAAATGTAATAATTGGTGTATTTTTGAGAAACCCTAAGTATTTTCTTTAGCATTTAAAATATTTTAAGTGGCAGTGCTTCTGGTGATCATATGAATTTGATGGTTTAACATTCTTCTTGATTAAATTAATATTTTAACATATTTTAAAATGAGAAACTAAAAATGTTGCATAAGCAATCTGTTTGTCTAAACATAATACAAAATGCACACATCTCAATGTGAAACACTTATGCAAAACTTACATTTTAATTTTTAAACTTTTCATCAATTGAATCTACCACATGGTAATGTTAAAAACATTCTTTAAAAATATCATTCAGTGCATGTGATAATACTGTGTAGTAGTTTGCAATACATATTCATTTTCTATTTCATCCTTTTTTGTGATGCAAAAAAATTTGAGAATGGCTAAACAACTGGTGTACTGCAACCACTGTCTATCATACAGACCAATGTTGTCTAACTGTTTACCTGTTCTTCCCCATCAATCTGAGTATATCCATCTGTCTCCTCTCTTTTCTTTTTTTTTTTTTCATCTTTAGGTTGTAAGCTCTTTGGAGCAGGAACTGTCCTTCTCTTCTCTTTGTTTGCACAGCACCTAACACAGTGAGATTGTGCTTCCTGCCTAGGTGTTACAGTAATACAAATTAAAAAAAATAATTACATAATGCTTATGTTCATGTGGACTATTCTTAGTGTCCATCTGGCTTAGTCTGAGTTGCTGGAATGTTCAAAAAATTCTTATTTTGTTGATAGAGCTTATTATGATTTTGAGTTGTTCAGGATGATATCGGAGAATATCTTTGTTTGTTTCTTAGGTCATCAGTTGTATTCCAGCACTACCTCAACAGAAAGCAATTCATTGGTGTCTTTTGAAAGGTTGAAAGCACGCCTGCTGCATACTCAGAGTGAACTGGCAAGTTCAAAACAAGAATATGAAGAATTTAAAGAGCTAACCAAGTGAGAGGAAACAATGTAGAAATGTTTTAAACTAATATTCTTCTGCAAAATATATTTTTGCTAGAATATACATGTATTGATATTCTTTTACAGTCCAATTCTGGACCTAGAATACAGCCCAAGTAAATTTGTCTTCTAGAGAGAGCCAGAATGAGGGGAGAAAGGGAAAACAATCCTCCTCATATCATCACAGTCCATTGAGCAACAGTTTACAGACATAACATTAGTCTTGTATAGTTGGAGATCCACTTACCCTGCTCCTGCTTCTTCACATTAGGATGTAGGGAGTCCCTGGAGAGCAGATCTTTATGGTATGCAGTCTCCCCAAATCCTGATTTGCATAGTAGAAGTCCGCTTGGCTACAAAGGGAGGGCTGAATCCATTGTGTTTTACTTTCTCATGATTTTGCCCTGAACCCCTGCAGATGCCTTCCGCAGGGCTGAAGCCCCTAGACCACCCTCCCCACTGGGCAGAAGCCTCTAGCCCCACCACCCTGCCGCAGGGCAGAACTCCCGAACTCCCCTCCCTCCAGTCTGGTAGGTGGAGAATGTGGGCAGGGGAGAGGTGCCATGAAGGAACTTGCATTTAAAAAACCCATATATTAAAGCTTAAATAGTTTTACCCACACGCGTAATGGTTCAGCAAATACATTGGCACCAGTTTCCACTTTGTCCTGAGCAGCAATAAACTGAGATCCTGCTCCCATTGATGCTCATGAAGTTTTGTTATTGACTCTGAGATCAGAATGGGAAGTGGATGGTGATAACACTAAACAGTTTCACAAACAATCCATGCTTGCACAAGACTCTTGACACTGCAGTGATGTGAATGATGCCATCTATCACACTACTGACATACAAAACTACTAAATATTACACAGTGAAAGATCTTCCCAAATTTCTACTTACCTTTAATAAATTACTTTGACGTGTTAAAATAAATACTTAAGAATGTTATCTTAACAATACTTGAAAAGAATGTTTAGAGGTTTTATTAATCTCGTCAAGCTTCAGTTCAGGTTTCTGATTCACAAAGTTTTGGTATGGAAGATGCAATATGCTCTTTAGAGAAAACAAGAAGCTCTGAACTCAGGTGTTGCTGGATAAAGGAGGGAGTGATTTTTCCATTTTAAGGCTATGTTTAAGTGTGCATGTATTTTGTTAATTATCTGATCACAAAGCAGCTTTTAATAGTTCTTTTAATGGGGTCCACTGATCCTACAAATAGCATAGTCTCAAAATTGAAATATTTTGATGGCTTGGATGAAAGTGTCTGGAATTGTTTTTCAGTATGACAGTTACACAGCACCTTACTGTCAGACTAATGATGCTAGAGTGCATGATGACTTTTGGGCTTTGTGGTAAAATCTTGTGTCTAAACAGGAAAAGGCATCTGGAAATGGAGTCAGAACTTCAGTCCCTTCAGAAAGCAAACCAGCATCTTGAAAATATTTTAGAGGCAACCAAGGCACACAAACGTCATGAAGTCTCTCAATTGAATAAAATGCACAGAGAAACTATTAAGGTACAGGAATCTGTTAGAGAGGTTGTAAATACAGCAGTATATAGTTACATCTGAGTTGGATGAAACAAAAGATTTCTTTAGTAAAAATCAGAGTGTAAGATACTTTTCCTGACAAGTTTTTCAGTATATGAGCTCACTATATGATTAAAGTGATATCTTCATTTCTATCTTTTGTTCTGAAATACTTCCTGATGCACTACTGCTTGTAACTGAGTTGCAAATCAGAAAAAAACATGCAGTTGTGTGGAATATAATTGACCAGCTTTGACCGTTTTACTTTATCCTGTATTTTGTTTATAGAATTATGAAATATGTTACACTATAATTAAGGCTACGATTTTGTCATGGAAGTCATGGATTCTGGGACTTCCAAAGACCTCCGTGACTTCAGGTGGCTGGAAGCTGCAGGGTCCCGCCACCAACTGCAGCGGCCAGGAGCTCTGAGGTACCCCGCCACCTGAGACCCGCAGATCTCCCTAGTGGCGAGGGGGACTCCACAGCGCCTCTCTGCCACAGGCACCAGGTGGACACTGCAGCTTCCAGCCGCCACAGGCAGAAGGAGACCCCAAAGCTCTGAGTCGTGGGATGGAGGAGGACCCTGGAGCTTCAAGCCCCCAGAGCTCCCAGCCGGCCCCCGCAGCTGCCCAGCGACTCCCCATTTTGTCATGGATATTTTTAATAAAAGTCAAGGACAGGTCACGGGCAATAAAGAAAAATTCATGGAAGCCTGTGACCTGTCCATGACTTTTACTAAAAATATCTGTGACAAAATCTTAGCCTTAACTATAATCTGTGGCTATTTTATATTTTAAACTAATGCTTCCTTCATAATTTCTGCAACAGAGTATGACTACACCAACAAAGGCTTACCAACTGAGGTCTCGTCTGGTGCCACGAATAAGCCCTGAAATCTTTGTCTGTGATTCCATGGATATTCAGAGTTCACGGGAAGTGGTGGATAATATTTTCAATGAGCCAGTTCCTCCAGAGATGAATGAACAAGCTTATGAGGCCGTTGCTGAGGAGCTCAGAATGGTGCAGGTAAATCTTCAGAATAAGAGTGGAAGTGCATATGTAATTGGGTTTTTTTGTTTTTGTTTGTTTTACAAAAGCATGTTTTGATAGTCCATTGAGAAATATCATTTTTTCACCAAAAATAACTTTTGTTTTAATGTAACAATTCACTTATAAAACCAAAGTAAATGTTTAATAAATATTTTAGTAATTTATTGTGATGTGTAGTAGCATGCTATGCTGTACTTATGCACCTTTAGCATTTCCAATGTAAATGCCACAAAGAGAGTTGGGTATTTTAATTCAAACTTGTTATGCATTTTCTCTGTTTACATATTATTCATTTATATTTTGTGAGAAGTCTTAGTTTAGCAGAAATGCCATGCTCCAGGGCATTTAAACCTGAATACTCAAACCAAACTGTTCAATCACAGGGAGACTCAGGCAGAAGGGCCACCATCATTCAAAACTGTGGCTTATTTCAAAGCTAGAAGAGACTGCATTATTTGAGAGCCTGTTTAAAAACTGTGTAAAACCTCAGTCCTTTTATCTTTCTTTTAAATTTCCTGAAAAGAGATGCTTTTGCCATAGAAGAGCAAAGCGTCTGAGATAATATTGATAATGTGGCTCTCATTTTCATTAATATGAAAACTTTTATATAATAGAACTCCTTGTTGAACTGCCCTCAAACATTTCATATATCTCACAGATCTTCCCAGAAATCTAGTCCATTTTTGTCTATTCTGAAGAGCAATTTGATGGATCAGGCCCCTCCATTTAAACTTATACACACATGCACATTCTTAACTTTAAGTATGTTTGCAGGATTGGTTCCCATGTTTGTATTTTGCTTTGAGGGATTTCCCAGAGATCTGGAAGTTCACTGGGAGTAAGGGATATCCCTGTGGTACTGATAAACCAATAGTTATCTCTCTGACTGTCCTTGCTTCAAGCCATAAAGACTTAAAATAGTCAAGATTTTTGTATTTGGTGTACACAGCAGGTCTGACCATATGCCATATGAAAATAACTGAAAGAAAAGCTTTCTAATTATGCATGTCTGCCATGTTACAGGAACAACTGAGCACTCTTCAGATCAAGCTAGATGAGGAAGAAAGTAAGAACATAAAACTTCAGCAACATATTGATAAACTGGAGCATCATTCTGCACAAATGCAAGAGGTGAGGTAGCTGTGTAAATCAGATTTTTGAGAGAGAGTATGTATCAATCACATTTCTCAACTATTTTTTGGCCCCTCTTTAGTGAATTACTTGGATTTTGAAGAGGCAAAACTGCTAAAATTATAACACCAGAATTGAGCAGAAAGACCAGCTAGACAACAGCCAGCATCAGTGCTTTCTAAAACTTATTTTGAAAAATTTAAATCTGTTTGATCATAGAGGAAATGTATAAATGGCGAGGCACCCAAGATACCTACAGGTGGTGTTTTTTGCCCAATTTCATGATGTGTGGTAAATTATCAGTTGTCACAAAAAATACTTTCCCTAAAATTTTGCAATGCTAAAAATACTCCTAGTTCTATCTGTGAATGAACAAAATTGTCATTACTATATAAAGCTTACAGGTCCTCTTTCTTTATTTTTATATTTGTGGATCTATCCAGCCTAACTAACCAAAACTAAAACAGTTGTGTGGAATATTTTTCTGCAATATATGCACAATGCACTATGTAACACATACCATACAGCACCCCCATCTGTGACCTTGAGTTAAGTCACTTAATCCCTTCAGCCCCCTTACCTCCCTAAAGTGGTTATCTATATCATTAAGGGTTTGGGAAGATTGTAAAGGTCACTGAAGACAAAATATGCAATTTAGGTTTGAGGAATCTTCCACTGAGTTATACAATTCACTTTTGTTGATAGGCAGAGCTTATAAATGGTGATCTCACAGTAAAATTAAGGAATAGATTTTAGGGTAATGCCATAACGTGGATAACATGCTCTCTTTGTGGTATAGTGAGAGTTGTAATGGAAGAGTAGAAAAGATGAGTCTGGCAAAGGGAAGATGAGATTGACAGAGAAGAGCATCAATCTTCCCCCATGCTTCCACTACTTCAGCTCAGGAGCAGATATGAAGTTCTAAATTGTCAGGTGAAGGGTACTTAAAGTGAGGCCGATAGATCCTTTTTTATCTCAATTTGCTTCCTCAATTACCTCAATAGTTCTTGCTCTATAGGCTTCCAATTTACTAAGCTATTCACAATCATAACACACTTGAATGTTCAGGACTCATGTGATTGGTTTGATTATAAATATCCAAAATTACTTTCTCAGCATACAGACAAATGCATCTTACATAGTCAGAGCTGGAAAATACACAACACATAAAAATACTTCTATTATTTCAGCTATGATTTATACACTCCTATACTCCCCTTCCATTTTTAAATTTTATTTCTCTTCTAAAGCTATTCTCATCAGAAAGAAGTGACTGGAATAAAGAACAGCAGGAGCTCCTTGGACAGATTACATTTCTCAAAACACAACTTCAAGACACTCAGAGCAAGACTGATAGTAAGTCTGTGTAGCACTGAAATGCTGTGTGAATTTCTCAAGAGGTTTCATGTTTAGACGCTACTATGACAAATACTGAATAACTGCTTTGGTTAGGTAATGAGATAGATATATATATATATATAATTCTGTCCTACGAGTAACTTTTCCTGTCCACTCTTGATCAACCTGCATAGTTGGTCATAGAGTTTAAGGTCAGTAAAGGCCACCAGATCTACTCTGACCTCCTCTATATCACAGGATCTCCAGTTATAGACAGTGGAAGGAGATGATTCATCCTAAGTGAATATGGAATATTGTTTTAGAAGGTTAAAATAACTAAAAATAATAAAAAGGAAAAAGACGCGCGATCATTCTACCAATCTGCAGTCCCAGATTCAGGAGCAACTTTTAACCTTTATTCTTCTTTGTTCCCGTCTATCATTTTAAGGTTTTAAAAATTGTCTTCACTTGTCTTAACTCCCACTGGTGTCTGTCTACTAGAATGCCTGCATTATATTCTGAGGGCATATACATAGCATACCTATATATTTTTGACATTTCAGTTAGATTGGTTAGACATCTAGAAATATAGTAATGTTTGAACTCATTTTCCTGATATAGCTAATATAGAAGCAGTTGGACTTTTCTTTTTCCATACTTCTCATACATGATTAGCTTAGAATATTTAAAACTCACAAGTGTAGTAAACAGGTAACGCTACTTAAGATGACTTTTTAAAATACAAAATACAACTTAAACAACTTAACACTTAAAGAATAAGAAAATTCTAAATCTACCCTCAAGATTACACTGCCAATAAAATTAAATTGGGTTAACATGCATTTAGTTTACAATTCTGACTTACAATTACATGCCCTCCCCACCCCGCAGCATCCTTTTGATTCTGTGTACACTTTTTCTACAAGTCAGTACTTCACTGACCCTTCTTTACCTCCTTTTTTCTCCTTAAGTTTTTTCCCCCCAGTTTTTTGAGGAAATGGCCATTTTTACTGAGAGTTGTGTGTAGTTTTTTTTAACTTTCACATAAGATTTTTTCAACATCCCTGGTATTGCATCTGCAAGTGAGCAGTTTTATAAATTAACAAAACTTTATACATTTCTGCATGTTTTTGACAGTATTAAAAAGTGAAGTCCATGACTTACGCATTGTCCTGCAGTCTGCAGACAAGGAGCTGTCTGTTGTAAAGATGGAGTATAACACCTTCAGAGAAAAACAAGAGAAGGAAATGAGTCAACTCTCTATGAGACACATGGATGTACAACTCCAACTGGATAATGTTAGGTATGTGGTCAGCTCCTTCTTAGTGGAAGTTTCTAAGCCTTCCACATGAGAGTGCATCCAGATTCTTAATTCTGTGCTAATATGTGCTAACTTTCACTGTAAATAATCATTCCTATAAAGAAGAGCTCAAATTAACTACTGTATTTTTTGGTACATACACACACTGCTTTTACAGGCTCAACTATTTCCTGTATATTTAGGAGATAGGGAAAAAAGGTGGTGAAATTATCAGAGACTACAGGAAAGCCCCCTTAATTTCAACATTTGTGCCCATATCACTTTTCCATTGCAGTAAAATCTCAGAGTTACGGACGCCTTAGGAATGGAGGTTGTCTGTTAACTCTGAACAAAGTGCAGTTCAGGCTCTGCAGCTGACACTCCAGGCCAAGCTTCAGCAGCAGCTGAGCTCCCTACTCAGTGCTGGCATGAATCTGCAAGCTTGTCTCGTGTGTGTGAGTGTGAGAGAAAGAAAAAACAATGTGTCCCCCTCTGGGGGCGGGGTGTGTGTATAAAACCAGCACATCCTCCTTCCAGCGGAGGTGAGGGGTGGCAGGGGTGAAAGCGCAGACCCCAGCACTGCTTCTGCTCAGCCAGCTCCAGCTGCCTTGGGCTGGCAGCCCCAGTGTCTTGCTGTAAGTGGCTGCCCCTCATGGGGGAGGGGTGGGGACAAATGTGCCTACCTTAAAGATGCAATACAGGCACAGTACAGTGTTGCTTTTTTGGTCGCTGCTGCTGCCTGATTATTTACTTCCAGTTTCACATGGTGTCCCATTGACCGGTCAGTCCATAACTCTGGTGTTTGTATCTTTGAGGTTCTACTGTAAATGTGATTTTATTTATTTATTTATTTTTTAAATTTTTTCCCAGTAAATGTTCTGACCTCCCTTAAGTAGACTGAATTTGCTGAGGAAGCCTGGTTTTTTTTATTGTTTTTTTTTTCAGTTCTTTAATGCTAAAATTAAAAGCCTCACTCTAGTTTGCCCATGATGTCACTGTTTCACATTGTTGTGTGCATCGAAAAATCCATATAACTAAAATGAAAACATACATTTAAAATCAGTTTGTTCAAAGGTTGGCAATTCAGGATTGAAAATCTTTCTGTACTACATGCTATAATTGACATTAAGTGCTATTAGGAGCAGGAAACTGGTAAGATTTTATTTATCATTCAATAGCAAGTGATATTAAACAGGCACATTTGCACTAAAGTAACACAATTTCAGTGCATGGGAAATCTTTTCCATTAAGCAAGATGACAAGTGGTCTTGACTGCATTATTGCATCCTATTGGGATTACATGTTATGTGGCATGTGACATCTTCTACGCAATATATTGAAGACCAAGAACCATGCATCAAAACTGATGACATGGTTTCACTGTTGCCTCTAATTAAATATTAAGAGACTGACCCTTTTAGAGGTGCTCTAGTAAATACCAATCTACCAGCTCTGTATTTTTTTGTTTCATAACCTTTGTCAGCAGGTGCATAGCCCCTCTAACTTTTTACTTTTAACCCTAATAAGTATTAAGTGACCTAAATATTCCTCAAGCCAACAGTTTAAAAGAAAACAAATCAAGCTATACAATATGCAGAAAGCTCTTGTGAGACAAATAACCTATGCCTGGGTAAGAGAGAATGTAACTGAATAAACATGTGTGAATATGTTAATCACACCATCAGCAGATAAACAATGACTGATGGTGACTGAAGTATCACTTAAAACCTTGAAGGGTGTAAATCTTGGCTCTTTTTAGAGGAAAGCAACAGTGGCTGTAGGTCCAAAACATCACAGCCTCTCTGCCACCATCTCCACCAATGCCCCTTAAAACCAGGGATTTGGAGCAATCAAATTTTTGAATTGCTCTGCTCCAGCTCCAGGCAAAAACCTACTGGTCCGCGCTCCAGCTCCGGGCTCCACTCTAAAGCCCTGCTTAAAACACTTGAGGTGTCTCTTAATATTTTGGGAATTGTGATTAAAAAATAACATAACCAAAGCCTGTAAGTCTTGACATGACATCCATTTTTTATAAAACAAGACTGCACTCTGTGGATTATTTATAGCTTTTAAAATATAATTGAGTTATTTTTATTGTCCTGTACAAATTCTTGTTTACTAATAATGTCAAAAAAAATTTTAATGAAGGCTAGAACATGAAAAGATTCTTGAAGGAAAAACAAGTCTACAGGATGACTATGACAATTTACAGGAAGTAATGAAGTTTGAAACTGATCAGCTGAAGCAACAGCTTGAAGACAACAAACAAGAAAGCGAAGCACTGAAAACCGAGCTTCATGTAAGAAAGCCAAAGCTGTTATACAGTATAATTGCACCTCTCATTTAATCAAATTATGTAACTCATCTCATTAAAATGACATTACCAATGTTAGGCCAAAAAAATTCACTATTTTGATAGTGGTCCTATCTGAAGGTGTTACTTCCAGAAGTTTATTTAATTTTCCAGCTGACTCTTGTAACCATTGGTTATAAGAGACATCAAGTCACCTTCTGCTAAAGTTCTGTTGTCTACCAAAGAAATCATTATCATTTGACAGGGCTTGATTAAGATGGGCTAGTTGGTAAAGAAACTGGGCATTGCTTTTGAGATAAATATTGGGAGGAATACCGTGGAGGGTTCAGATTTCAATTCCAGCTAAAAGTGGCATCTCTGAAATATTTGAAAGTTGGTGCTTTTATACATTGGCAATAATGGTCTTGTCTTAAGCCTGGTCTACACTAGGCGTTTAAACCGGTTTTAGGAGCGTAAAACCGATTTAACGCCACACCCGTCCACACTGAGAGGCCATTTATATCGGTATAAAGGGCACTTGAAACCGGTTTCTGTACTCCTCCCTAACGAGAGGAGTAGCGCTAATATCGGTATTACCATATCGGATTAGGGTTAGTGTGGCCGCAGATCGACGGTATTGGCCTCCGGGTGGTATCCCACAGTGCACCACTGACCGCTCTGGACAGCAATCTGAACTCGGATGCAGTGGCCAGGTAGACAGGAAAAGTCCTGCGAACTTTTGAATATTTCCTGTTTGCCCAGCGTGGAGCTCCGATCAGCACGTGTGGTGATGCAGTTAAAAATCAAAATAAAGAAAGAGCTCCCGCATGGACCATGCGGATGTGATCGCAGTAAGGGCAGGCAAATCTGTTCTATCAGCGCTCCGTTACAGAAGACGAAATTCAAAATCATTTTTAAAAAATCTCCAGACAGACGCCATAGCAGGGGCTCAGCGCACTGCTGCGTGACAAGCGTAACGGAAAGCCAAAGAATCAAATGGACGCTCATGGACTGGAGGACTCAAGCTATCCCACAGTTCCTGCAGTCTCTGAAAAGTATTTGCATTCTTGGCTGAGCTCCAAATGCTTCTAGGGTCAAACACAGTGTCTGCGGTGGGTCAGGGCATAGCTCGGCAATCTACGCACCCCCCCACCCACCCCCAGAAGTGAAAGGGAAAACAATCCTCTCTTGACTCTTTTACATGTCACCCTGTCTTTACTGAATGCTGCAGATAGACACGATGCTGCAGCACTCAACACCAACCTCCTTGCTCCCCCCCTGCCATGGGTGGCTGATGGTGCAATAAGACTGATATCCATTGTCATCATCAGCCTATTGGCACATGGGGCAGTGCAAAAGGACTGGTAACCATGCAGACTAGCATCCGTTAGGTCGATCAAGGGTGCCTGCCCCTAATTTTTCCTGGTAGATGGTGCAATATGGCTGGTTACCATCCTCATCATAGCAACAGGGGGCTGAGCTCCATCAGCCCCCACCCTTCATGTGTAAAGAAAAGATTCAGTTGCCCCTGGACTAGGAGTGGGATGCTGGGCTCCTCTCCTACACACTGCTTAATGTCCTGTCTGGACTATCATAGCAGCTGGAGGCTGCCTTCCACTCATTTCTCACTAACAAGTCACTGTGTCATCACACAAGTGAGGGGACAATGCTATGGTAGCCCAGGAAGGCTGGGTGAAGAACAGAATGAACAGGTGGGGTTGTTGCAGGAGCACCCCCTGTGAATAGCATATAGCTCATAATTTCTGCAGGATCTGACACAGAGCAGCTGTGCTCTCTGGTTATGATATACAGTGGTTCTCTAGTACACTTGCCCATATTCTAGGCAGGACTGATTCTATTTTTAGATACCAAAAAGGAGGGATTGACTCAGGGAGTCATTCCCAATTTTGGCTTTTGCGCCCCTGGCTAAGAGCAGCCAGGGGCACTTATGACAGCAACAGATGGTGCAGTGCAAAAGGACTGGTAACCATGATCATCTTTTTACCAATTTATGGATTGGTAGATGGTACAGTATGGCTGGTAACCATCTCTGCTGTCATGCAAAAGCATGCTGCTGTGTAGCGCTGCTGAATCGCCTCTGTCAGCGGCATCTAGTACACATACAGTGACAGTCACAAAAGGCAAAACAGGCTCCATGATTGCCATGCTATGGCATCTGCCAGGGCAATCCAGGGAAAAAAGGCACGAAATGCTTGTCTGCCGTTGCTTTCCCAGAGGAAGGAGTGACTGACGACATTTACCCAGAACCACCCGCAACAATGATTTTTGCCCCATCAGGTACTGGGATCTCAACCCGGAAATTCCAAGGGGCGGGGGAGGCTGCGGGAACTATGGGATAGCTATGGAATAGCTACCCACAGTGCAACGCTCCAGAAGTCGATGCTAGCCTCGGACCGTGGACGCACACCACCGATTTAATGTGTTTAGTGTGGCCGCGCGCACTCGATTTTATACAATCTGTTTTACAAAACCGGTTTATGCAAATTCGGAATAGTCCCGTAGTGTAGACGTACCCATAGTGATTTATTTCTTCTTGGTGTTAGATCACTGTCCTGCCATCTAGTTGCTGCTTTCCTTGAAAACCTTTCACAGACCTCAGTGATTGCAGAACACAGCAACAAGGCTGCTCAAGGGCTTTTGTAAATGCTTTTGCCTCCTTTCTGTGTTGTATGCTGGCTACCTGATCAGCATACTTGTTTCAAGGTCTCTCGTTTGGCATTTAAAGAAATAACTGACAGACTGGAAACTATAAATTCCTTTTTAAAAATAACAGTATAGTATTACTACTGAAAAAAATTAAAACCTAAATTGAAAATTGTGTTAATTTGTGCCCCTTAAGTCTTAAATAATTTAGGATCCTATCTAACCATAGGACTGCTATCTCTCATAATGACAACTGAGGTGGTTGGCACTAAAATTGCTGACTTGTCAGCATGCACTAGAGTTTACCTTTAGAATTATTCAGGGCCAGGTTCAAGAACTCTTTTTTTTTTTTTTTTTCTGTTTTGTGTATGCTTTGTGTAGCATTTTGAGAGTTTTTATTTTTTCTTCCTCTTTTCTAATCTTTTGGATTTAAATTATTTTTTTAGAAAGTGTGTGTGAGTGTGTGTACACCAAATATCCAAAGGCCTCTTAACAGAAGAGAGTTTAAAATATTTTTATCGATATACTTCAAACAGAATGTTATAAAAAAATTGTGTGTTTTAGAATCTTTTGGAACTTTTGGAAACAGAAAAAGGACGTAATCAAAAACTAACAATGCAATTACAAGAAGACAAAGAACATAATTCAAAGTGAGTATTGTTGTGGGTTTGATTTCCAGTTGAAGTCAATGGTTTCATGCTATGCTAAGTTTCATTTTTTTGTAGTTCTTGCCATAAAATACATTTCTTTTTCCAAAAATAAAAATGCAAACCTTCTAAATGCATTGTTGTGGAAAATATTCACCTCTGAGTTAACTACCAGGAATGATTTTGGCCCAAAGACTGGTGAGTTCTTTAAACCTCTGAAATCACTATGCATGATGTATCTTTGCATGTATTTTGTAATTGCCATTATCTCTCTCTTGATATAAAGAGAAAAATGTTTTAGTATCTAAGATATCCGTTCTCTTTCTAAAAAGAGAAAACAATAAAAAACTGATGAGGCAACAATAACACCTTCAGTTCACCTGAAAACACCCATTCCGAAAAGCCTATTAAAGATTTTTGTACCCAGGCTGTATAGAGATGATTACTTGATGAATTTTTAGTCAGTGTCTTTACCCACTAAAGACAGCACTACTTCTTTTTAATTATTTTTAATGAACAGTTTCATTATAAAAATGTTCTTTTGTATGTGAAAGGTCTAGCATCAGCTGCAATGTATGGCTGCAAGCTGAACCATTAGTTTTTTGAATAGCATTAATCAGCTGGTAGTGAAAGAACCTTTAGAACTAAATGGGACCCAAGGCCAACCTACATAGTTTGTTCCTTGTTCAAGCTGTCTTTTCTTATGTTTTGATTACGTCTCTTACAAGAAGAATATTCCTTCTTCTCTTCTAGAGAACTCTTGAAAGTACTTGAAAATGTACAGCTGGAAAAACAGTCCTCTGAAATGGTGACACGATGTGAGCAGCAGGTATAAAAGCACATTTTAACAATTGAAAACTGGGTTTTCTTGGATTTCCTGTATATTAATGGCAATAGAACTTTTATTAAACTGTTTAAAGTTTAATAGCAAAACCAGTTCAGTGCTTTCAAGTTTCAGGAATCACAGTTGCTTTTTAACTACTATGATACCTTTTAGCCCCTCCAGCATATTAAGCAGTACAGCTGTCTCTCTTGCGTTATTCCTAGTGTTAACGTTTATACTAAATGTACACGAGAGGTAATTGAGGGCTTTTTCCATAACTAAAATAAAGTTTCTTCCAGGAAGCAAAGTTGCAGAAATTAGAACAGAATCTGGCTGCTGCCGAAGAGGTTATTGCTTCTCTGGAGAAGACTAACACTGCTGACAAGGTAGCTACTTTTTATTTTTGGTTCACAAGTTCTGAAAGAAATTGACTTCTTTGCAGCAGAGCTGGAAGCCAATCCCTTCCTAACTGTGATAATAGGTGAAAAAAACTCTCATACATCTGACACAGGGTCTCCAAGACAGCTGGGGAAAGAAGGCTGGCACAGTGCCAGAGAAAATAGGGTGGAAATATAAGGGGACAGCTGGAGAGGGAAGACAAAAGGGAGTTGTGCTGTCTTCTGGACAAAACAGCTAACACAAGGTCATGAACGTATCACCTGTTGATTGACAGGGAGTTTCCAGTCAGGCTCATCTGCTGAGGAATTGGAATTAGAAACCATAGGAATGACACAGTAAGAATCTCACTGTAATTGCTGTCAGTAAAATCAATCCATGTTTCATTTAAGATAGCTATACCAGTTTTCTGAAAGCTCCTTTGGTGAATAACTTTTATCGTTGAGTATAACATACATTTAAGAAATTATATGGGAGCTCATTGTTATGGATGGTCAATCGATTCCTGACTTGCTCTGTTTTCATAACAAAGGAAAAACTTGGGAAGATTGGATGGGGTTGGAGGGAACTGCCACACTAAATCCAGAGTCCAGTAGTAGTTTCTTGAAGATGACTCACTCCGTTAAATTTCCCCCTGCTTCTTACAGCAACGTTCATAACCTTCTACCAGAAGAGGATCAGAGTCGGACTAAACAAAATAGTCTTTTTCCTTTTAATCTTGGAATAGTAAATAAGCTATTTAACATTTTGTATGAAACCTTAGGGTAAAGAAAGGTGCTTTTTAACCTCAAAAATTGTACTGTTCCTTCACACTCTAATCAAAGTAATTTAAAAAAACACTCAAAATATTTTCTTGGTTCAAAGTGAAATATGGGCTAAGCAAAAATTATTTAAATAGTGACAAAGTCCAGTGAAATTGGGGTTCAACATTTTTCTTCTTTTGCAGGAGGTTGTATCTGACTTGATGAGCCAAATCCAGGAGCTTAGGACATCTATTAGTCACAAGACAGAATCTATTGATGGACTGACAAGAGAGCTGGAGGACATAAATGTATGTTCTGTTTTTGAAATGATGTGGGGCAATGTTGGGTATCACAAAAATGGAATGAAATGCCAGGCTGAACACTTTCAATTACATATTTTATCATAAATGTGGACCAGCGTAATTTGCTGTAGGGTGAGTTTTTTTCAACTTTAATTGTATTCTTCTGAGCAGTTTACGCCTAGTGTGGTCTTGGAAACTGAACTTTTTCCACATGGTGAGTAGACAGACATTTATCTTACCGGACCTACTCAGTTCCTGTGAACTTCAATCAGCTGACACATTCATGTTTAATTTTGCTGAGAAATTGGTGGTTTGAGAGATCAGTAAATGAAGCTGAAGTCACTGAATTCATTTGTAGGAAAGAAACTAGTTATGAGACAACTCCTAGGTTCCAGTCTTGCAAGCACCCATGACGTAATAAGATTCTTATGGTAAAGTTATTTGCTTGCATAAGTACTTGCAGGAGATGGGCCCTTACTTACTAAATCATGCTTTCTCGCTGAAGCTGTGAGACGTTTGTCTTCTTCTTTACAGTGTGCCTTTTTTTAACAGAGGTCTTGCAGTCTTTTATACTTCGTTTTATTGCAAACCAATACAGCAACGCATGCAGTATTTTACATGTACTGTGAACCCAAAAGGACCCAGCATAGAAATGAACATACAACTTCAGAATATGAACTATAATTTTTCTGTGTGCATATTACATCAGGTATATCCAACATACACACTTATCCTATGGGAAATAGTTCTCTGTTTCATTGCAACCTTCATGGAAGATCTCAAAGTACTTTCCAAACACATTTACTCACAACACCCTTATGAGGTAGGTTAGCATCAGACCTGTTTTACAAATACTGGAGGTAGAGCCTTTGACTGACCCATGGTTGCACAGGATATTAACAGAACTAGGAAAGGGGAACAAGACATGACTATCACTAATAGATATGATCTTAAAATAGTCAGATGACATTGAATTTAATCTCAGTTTTAGTTCTGATGCAAAACCTTAGTGTGTGGGATTTAGCAAGCAGTAACACTTCATTCACTGGACCTTTAGTATCGTTATCTCAGACAATTCTCTAAACATGATTTTATAGTTCTGTCATCTCAAGATTCCAAGATGCAACAGCTGAGTTGCTTTTAGCAATTTTCTTAGCTATCTTGCTTGCATTGTCATAGTCCTGAAACTTAACTTTGCTGTTTTCTTAGTGGAAGTATAATTCTGCCCTGGCTGCAAAAGATGAAAACAAAGCGATCATAGAGGATCAGGAAAGGCAGATTGAGGAGCTGAGAGAAACATTGGAGAGAAAAGAGGCAGCTGATAAAGTTAATGTAAGAGTGCTAACATCAGTACCATATTGTGATTTTCTGCTACAGACGAGTTGGATGTATTTGTTTTTTTGTGTTAAGCATTTACATGGAATTTAACCTCACTTGGATACGAAATATCATTGGTTGGAAAGAAAAGTACAAATGTTTGAGTGGAACACCTGGCAAACACCATAAAATTGTTTCAATATTTTCTTAAATATTTAATAAGGTACTTTTTTTTTTTTTTTTTAATCCTATACCAAAGGCTTGATCCAGCTCTTATTAGAGCTAGTAAGAGTCATTCAACTGAGTTTAAAGGGAATTGTTTCGGGTCCTTAAAGTATAATTGACTAAAAATGATAAAAGAATATTGCATTTAACAGAGTCATTTTTTTCCTGTTGCTGTGTTAAGAAGCTTCTCCTTTACCCATAATTTTAACCAGAAGCTCCACCCGCTGGAGTAAAATTTAACATGCACAGTTAGTTTGACTAAGGCTGCATCTTTTCCATTTTAATTGTTTTATTTTTATATTCTGTATCCAGTCTCTCATTGCCATCCCCATTTATTCTGTAGAGCATGTTCTATAGCTAACAAGGGAAGGTGCTCAGGTTTGACTAAGTCTTCATAAAATAGTCTGTTCAGACTACATATACTCCTGGGGGAATTCTTCACCAAAAAAATAACAAAATCTGCACACAATATTTTAAAATTATGCAAAATTCTGAAAGCTTTATTTGTCAATAAATAAATGCAGAGGATCCAGCATGGAAGTGGGGAGCACAGGCCACTGGCTGAACGAAGGTGGGAGATCACCCTGCAGCCTCCCCACCACTCACCCTTGGGACATGGACTTGGTGGTGAAGCTGCACCCAACTCTGACACAGCACAAGGCCTGGGCCTGCCCCAGAAACACCCTGGGCCCTGCCCCTCTGCACCAGGTGTGGGGCAGGCAGGATCCAAGTGTGGAGTGCATCCAGGTGTGGAGTGGAGAGGATTTTGTGTGGGACAATCTGGGTGCAGGCAGTTCAGTGAGGGGTCTAGGTATGGGGGGATCTGGATGTACAGAGGCTCATTGGTGAGGGGTTGCAGGTTCACGGGCAATGGAACTCTGCAAGGGCTTCCAGGTGAAGGTGGTTGGGGCTCAGCAGGGGGTGCTGGGAGAGTGGGGGGTCTGGATGTGGGCCTTCAGGAGGGTGCAGGGGAGTGGGGCTTATCAGGGTGGGGGGTTGAGTGTAGGGAGCTCAGTGAGGGTGGTCTGGAGGCAGGGGTAGGGGTCTGGAGGCAGGACGTCTGGGTGCAGGGGGGCTCCAGATGCAGGGGTTGAGGTTCAGTGGGGTGGGGTTCAGGTATGAAGGGCTTGGGAGGTTCTGGTTGTACAGTGTGAGGCTTGATGGAAGTGTCTGGGTATGGTAGGTCCAGATGCACGGGGGTTGGGTGGATGGGGAGCAGCTCCCCCGTACTGTGACCCCTCCTCCCACAGCTGAGGAGTGATGGGGCAGGAAGTAGAAGAGGATGCTGAGCTTCCTGCAGCTCGGGAGAGGTTTCTGGGGGTGGGTCTGACATAGCCCCAGCCACTCCTTTCAGGGGAAGAGGAAGTTCCTTCCTTTCCTGCTTCCAGCTCAGCTGGGACTAGCAGCTGATCCTGGCTCAGGGTAGGAGCCACTGGCTGGGATGTCCCTAGCCTTGCAGTGATCAACTTTTCCACCGGCTGCTCTGGGTGCTTGAAATGGATGTACCTGTGCTGCTAGGGAGTGGTGCGTGGCTGCTCTTGCAGGTTCCCTTTGCTTCCCTGTCAGCCATTTTTCTGCAGGGAAGCAAAGAAATCTGCAGGGGACATGAATTCTGCGCACACACAGTAGTGCAGAATTCCCCCAGGAGTATATATAGTACCTCTATTCTGCAACTTAGCGCCATTCCTGCATCTACCAGAACAAACTGTTCACCTCCCAAACTTCCCTTTCTCTGCAAATAGATCTCCACTACATGAGGGATCTAGGGAATAGTATAAGATCGCAGACTTCGCTTTAGACCTTAACTAATTTGGAGTCTATATTACCATGTCTTTGTGAGGTGAAAGCCAGAACTGAAATGCTTACTAAACTGCAGTCGGTCCAGGTACTTTATCAGGCTCCAACTCGGGTATCTATAGCGTAGTATGAAACGTAATTGTAAGGCAACAGGAAAAAAACACTGAACTCTCTAACTTACTTCTGAAACTATGCAATATTTGGGTTATGTAAGTACAACTGGAAAACGTGATTGTTTTAGCTTAAATTACACCCCAAGAAGTTATAATTAGGGCTGCAGATTTGTCACAGCACTTTATCAAAAATCATGGTGCAGTCATGGTAAACTTAGTAAAAGCTGCAGGTTACTAAAAAATTTACCTTGACTGCTCCAATTTTTTTTTTTTTATTTAAAAAAATAAATTGTGTAACAAATGAAGTTCAGCGTTACCTCCGAGGCAAGTTTTGTCGTCGTCCTCAGACCCAGAGCACAACAAGATGGGAGATTCCCCTTCTCCCTTGGCTGGCTCTGAGGGGAGACCCAGCAGCCACCATTTCCTGCCTTATTGGATGTGCTCTAGAAAGCAGTGCCTGCGGCCGCACAGCCAGAAACCTACCACCTGCACAGGAGATAATGGGGTGGGGTACTCACATCTCTGCCCATCTGAGGAAGCCCCTGCCCAAGTACAAATGCAGAAGTCTGGGAGGAGAGGCCCTGGGACCTCCTTGAGCCCCGCAGCATTGAGAAGAGGCTGCAGTCCAGATTCCAGATCTTCCATGACGAACAAGGGCACTGGGACCTGGAGGGTGGCATGGTACCTCTCAATGTGCTCTCAGGGCTGCGCCCTGGCAATCAGGGCTCAGACTTGGCATGTCTTCCTTCCCCAGCTGGGACCTCTTCTCCGTCCCATCCCCCAGAAGGGGCCAGGACCTCTTCTTCCCCTCACTATCCCCTTGGTGGTGGGCCCAAGTGGGGAACACTTGTTAGGGTCAGTGAAGAGGGAGACAGGATCCTGGGACTGGGCAGGGGGACACAGGCTGAAAGCACTAGGCCTGGGGGTTGAGAGAAACATGCCCCGCACTCACATGGAGGCAACAGCAGCAGCTGGCTGAGCCTAGCTCTCTGCTCCGGGCATAGTGTCCTGGGTAGGCTAAACCTGAGTGGTACTGTGACCCAATCCGCCAGGGCACAATGCCTAGAGCGGTGGGGGGCTGCCCAGCCCTGCAGATAAATGTGGGGAGGGCTTATTTTCCAAACCCTTCCCCTCTGCATTGGGCTGGCAACCCACCCACTTAGAGCCTTCCTGTAGTAAGTCACACACACAGACAGAGGAGTCATGGCCAAACTGAGAAAACATGGTATCAATGACTTTTTCTGCACCGTGACAAACCTGCAGCTCTATTTATAATGGAAAACATGGACTAATAATTTAACTGTAACTTTAAAATGTCCTAAGGTGCCTTTGAAAACTTTGTTACAAAATTTTGCTCTGGGGCTAAGATACTGCGTATCAAGAATAGCCAAAATAAGAAGTTATCTTTAGGGATGAATATTTACTTTAGTTCTGACTTTATTTAAACAAAAAAAAGGTAGAGGGAAAGGGACCCTTGTAATTAAACCATTACTGTACACCACTTTACTCCTCCAAAGAAGGTATTTTATTTCTATTTATTTCACTGTTTCTACTTTTGTTTGTCCATTTAAATAAAACAGATAGAACTCCTGTATGAAGACCTGAACCATACCACTGAGCAGCTAAGCAAGTTAACAGAGGCTTCTAAAAAACATGCAGTATTGCTTCAGTGTGCACAAGAAGACTTAGTAAAGAAAGAAGCTTTAATTCAGGAACTTAAGGAACAGGTAAAATTTAGGACGTTCCTCCTAAAGAGTCAGCTATTCATTTTTTTGAGACACTTACATCATACATTGCAACCTACACACACCTCCCTAACTGGTTGCTTTTTGTTAACAATATATTTCTCACTGCATTGGACAGTGATAAATTAAAGGATTTTGAACAAAGGTCTGGATAAGCTTTACAACCTTGCTAATGGGGAGTCCCAAGCTAGCACAAGGGTTAATTCTGAAGGCTTTGATTTTACATGAGAGTGGAAATAAAGACACAACAACCTGAGGTCTGAACGATACAAAACAGGGTTTTCTTTTTCCTCCTTGTCATATGTGGTAATTTTTGTGGATAACCAGTGAGCGGTCTAAATGATACAAAGTAAGAGGGTGATTTGAAGTCACCCCTAATATCTTTTGGAGCACAAATATCCACCTACCTTAGGGTACATCTATCCTGCATGCTCCTTACAGGAGTGTGTAGAGTATGTACACTGCACATTTCCCTAACACGAGTATAAGTAGTAATGTAGATAGTGAGGCACTGCTTAGGTGAGTAAAGAGACACATGAGCACTCTCTATGTACCTTGTACAGGTTTCCATTCGCCCAAACAGTGCTTCCCCCATCTACACTGCAATGTCCTGCTGAAGCCTTTCCTCACCACAGGGAAAGACTCTGGCAACAGAGAGAGGCTCTAACAAGAGGAGGCAGTAGGGAAAGGCTCTGGAAGCTCCTCACTGCCAGAGTGGTTCCCCACTGCCTTACCCTGCCAGATCCTTTCACTGACACGTAACTACGCACCGCAGCTTGATTTTCATTGTGTCGTTTACGTACCCTAACTAGAGTGAGGCTGAATGCTAGTCAAAAAGAAGCAGATTAGCTGCTAACATAGTACCTTGTTTAAATGTTTTTAAATAGTGTTTGCTTGGAGAGCAACAAGGGAACAAGACCATAGGTATAGTAAATGTGGAAGAACTTGATACGATAAAACATAGTGTGAAGTCTAATATATTTAAGTACTCAGAATATATAGCGTAAACTTGCATACTTACAAGCTACTAGTTTTTGCTTTAATTCTTTCAACATTCTGTGAACCTTTAGTGCTAACTGAATTTTAATTGATTGGGCTTTATAATAGCTGGACAAAAAAACAGAAGAACTGGAAAAGAGGAAAAGTGACTATGAACTAAAAATGCAACAGTTAGACTGTTTTGTGGACTCTGCTGCAATAGCGCTGCCACAGGTATAGTATTTCATTTTAATTATGTACTGTAGTTTACTTCACTGAAGAAGCAAAGCAGTGCGTGTGTTCGTGTGTGCAGGGAAAACATCTTTAGCCTGGGTACAGAAATAGTGACTGTATATTGAAAAGAGTTGTATAGTCTGTGAACTCCTATTTCTGTTTTGTAAGGTAAACAACATTGATATTTGTCTCCTAGTTACACAGCATGAACAAGTAAAATCTTTTAATGTATACTTATGCAGTATAGGGAAGACTCTCCCTTCTCAGTATGACTGTTTTTACTTGTCAGAGTCCAAAAACTCCCCCTAATTTTGGTGTTAATCTGGCAAAATTCCTGGAAACTCAGGAGCAGGAAATAGCAGATCGGAGAGCTTCTGCAATTACTCTGGAGCATCTTGTATCTGAATTAAATGAAGAAAGAACAGCTAAAAATGATGAAATCCTAAGGCTAAAGGTAATGTGAAGTAAACAGAAAAGGTAGTTTTGAAGGTTAAAGTTAATATGAAATGTATAGACTATCCTAGTGGATTGGTGCTTGGCACTCCGCACTGCCATGCAGGAAGCCTGCTCTTAATCTTCTCCTTTCCTGGGCTGGTAGCATTCTAAAGAAGCAGAGCAATCAACTGACTGAAAAAAGATAGTCTCTTGTATCACTTTGTTGCAATCTCTGTTGCTGATCTACCAGCTTTCTGCAAAGCAAGTTTTGTTCACACTTTATTGGTATGGGATCCATAGGTGTAGTTTGACTTCTGTATTTGGGGGAGCAGTTACAGTCAGGCCAACGGGGCTGCATGTGGAGTGGGGTGGAAGGGCAAATTCTGAGCCTGCCTGAGGCTTGTCGTTTGAGGTGAGGGGGCAATGCCTGCTCCCCAAATTATGTTCGTGATAGGATCTTGACAGAGAATTTATTAAGTCTTCCATTGAAGAGTTTCAGAATATTTGTTCCTTCTGTACTTTACTGGAAATTGTTTACTTGTAAATGAAAACAAGAATTGTGGTGTAGTGTTCAAATAACGTGTTTTTCTTGCTTGGTTTAGGGACAGTTATGTGAACTAGAAAACCTGCGCCTGGAAATGCAGATATTAACAGAGAATAATAGGAACCTACAGAGTCAGCTTGAAGAGTATCAGAGAGAAAGGAAGAACTGGTAAAAAGCTGTCCTAACCCTTAAGTGATTATGTAAACTAAATTGTAATTCTTCATCTTTACAGTATGTGTAATATCATACTTGCAGTATCAGAACTAGTTAAACTAAGAAAACTCAATGAAACCTACTTTTATGGTATGCTTTAATGGCCAGTAAATTGCAATTTCAAAGGCAATTCTAATGATTACAGTACAATAATTAAGTTATAAAAGAAACAAGTTTATAACTCCTAACTACTTGTTCATGCAACTTTTAACTGGGAAAAGTAATAGAATATAAACACTATCCATATTAAGAAAAATAGACAAAACTAAATGCTGTCCCAGTGCCATCAATTGGAGTTTTCCCATTGACTTAAATGGAGTCAGGATTCCACACCTCAACTTTGACAGTAAGAAACATAACTGTTTCTATGCTTTGTGCAAAATGGAAAGATGATTAGTGAAAAGGCTTCAAACTGGTGCATACCCGTAGATTTTAAAAAGTATGATCTTTGTCTGAATCTGCAGGCTGAGCTCTTGCTTTTAGACTTTTTTTTTTCCCTCCAAATTTTCATTTGTTCTGGTGTTTTTCTGTTTGATGAACTCCCTAGAGGATTTACAAAGTGTTAAATATGAAGTTGTTTTGAAGCATAAATCAGTGTAATATGAGATTTTGTCACTACTAATTATTAATCAATTAAGGAAAAACTTAATGTAATAAAGGACAAGTCAGACACAAAGGTGTGGCACCTTACAACTGGATATAAGGTAGGACTTGAATCTCCCTTTCCATTAGAAAGCATTGAAAATTAGAATATTACAAAGTTGTACAGATAGGGAGCTGAGGCTCAAAGAGAAGTCAAGTACCAACTAATTTTGGGTGCCCAGCATGAGACACGTGGACGTGATTTTTTCAAAGTATGTAGCACTTAATATGTTCAGACCTCAACTCCATTGACTTTAATTGCAGCTGCTAGCACTCAGCACTTCTTCTGCAAATCAGATCACAAGGTCTCAAATCAGGCACCTAGTAAATAAGGAATATATAAGAAACTTTTCACAAGAGGTCAGTAACTTGACTAGCATCACACAGGGAGTCTGGCAGGGATGAAATTCAGATTTCCAGGGCAAGATTCAATTGCCTTCCCCATGAGACAATCCTTTCTCTTCCTGTACACATCTTCTGCAGTCTGCATAATAGGCCTTGCTACCAGCCCTGCCTATAGTATATGTAAATGTCTTCTCACATACCGGTAGTTTTTCTAAAATATTAAAGATAATCACAAGTGATTCATGAAAGAAAAATAAACATACTTTTTTGCTTTCTGATAGTTTATCTTTTCTTCCAACTGTTTCTTGAGTGTTTTTGTTATCTCCTGTTAAACTCAAACAAGTCTCTAAATATTCTGAATAAAAATCATTTCCTCTTAACTGAGCAAGACCTTTGAGTTCTCTTAGAAGGGAGTTGTTTTCTGCAATCCATATGGAGTATCAAAATTGTGGCAGCTAAAAATGTTTACTTGAAACCCTGAGGTTTATCATTAAGCTCTGTATTAGACACTTCTGTTCTTAAACCAACACCAAATGAAACTGTTTTTTAATTAAAATGCTGATTTCACTGCCCATAGCAAAAATCTTTCTTTTGGAGAGAATGTATTTTTGGTAACTAAAACTCTTAAGGATATAAAAGTTTAAACTGCTTCCAGAACTATATTTTGTGATTATATGGTAATCAGACTCTGAGCAAGCATTAAGAAAATTACAAGTTATTACTAGTTTTTTCTTGTGCAGCTCTTATGTTATAAATGGTTCCCTTTGCACATAAGAAAGATGAATTCTCATTCTTGGACTTCTACAGTGGTCACAAGCACTCTGACATTCAGCACCTAAAAGAGAGAGAGAAAGAAATTGCTGAAGAGAGACTATCAAAGGTATTATCTTTTTATATGATGTTCAATTGTTTTGCTGATTGTAAGTGTTGCTGTTCATGTTTTGTTCTGTTTCATATCGATGCAAAATTTATAATTCTCGTGAATTCTAAAGGATACTGGGCCTGATTTTAATCTATCATTGCTTTTACGCTGGTTTAACTTGATTGAATTCAACAACAGTAATGATGATTTACAGCAGAATAAGAGAGGAGAATGAGATCCACTGAGCTTGATTAATCTTCACCAGGACATAGAGGCCATGTCTACATTTACCGAGGATTGACACTGCTGCGATTGATGCAGCGGGGGCTGATTTAGCGGGTCTTGTGAAGACCCGTTAAATCAACCACAGAGCGCTCTCCGGTCAACTCAGGTACTCCACCGGAATGAGAGGAGTAAGGTAAGTTGATGGGAGAGCGTTGTGCATAGATCACGGCAGCGTCAATGCCTGGTAAGTGTAGACATGACCTCCATATCCCAGTGTAGATGAATCAAGCTCACTGGTTCTCATTCTCCTCTCTTACTCTGGTGTAAATCATCATTACTAGGGCCCTACCAAATTCAGGATCATTTTGGTCGGTTTCACAGTCATAGGATTTTAAAAATCATAAATTTTATTATTTCAGCTATTTAAATCTGAAATTTCACGGTGTTGTAATTGTAGAGATCATGAACCAAAAAGGAGCTGTGATAGGTGGGATTTGCAAAGTTATTGTGGGGGGAGGGGAGGGGTTGCAGTACTGCTACCCTTACTTCTGCACTGCTGCTGGCAGCGTCACTGCCTTCAGAGCTGGACAGCTGGAGAGGGCTGGCTGGTGCCTGGGAGCCCAGCTTTGACGGCAGAGCTGCCACCAGCAGCAGTGCAGAAGTAAGGATGCTATAGTATTGCCATCCTTACTTCTGTGCTGCTGTCTGCAGAGCTGGGCCGTCGGTCAGCAGCCACCACTCTCCGGCCACACAACTCTGATGGCAGTAGCGCAGAAGTAAGGGTGGCATGGTATTGCCAACCTTCTCTGCTGCTGCTGGCAGGGTGCTGCCATTAGAGCTTGACACCTGGTCAACAGCCATCTCTCTCTGGCCACCCAGCTCTGAAGGCAGCGCAAAAGTAAGGATGGCAATACCATGACCCCCCTGCAACTCCCTTTTGGGTCAGGACCCCCAATTTGAGAAACGCTGGTCTCCCCCCTGAAATCTGTACAGTATAGGGTAAAAGCACACCCAAGACCAGATTTCACCGGGGAGACCAGATTTCATGGTCCATGACACGTTTTTTATGGCCGTGAATTTGGTAAGGCCCTAATCATTACTGTTGTTGAATTCAATCAAGTTAAACCAGTGTAAAAGCAATGCTAGATTTGAATCAGCCCCAGTATCCTTTAGAATTCACTAGAATTATAAATTTTGCATTGATATGAAACAGAACAAAACATATAGCTGGAGTAGTGTAACTTAGGTCAACTTGCCCCATAGTGGAGACAAGGCCGGAGTTGCAGCTTGTACTGCTTTCCTCTCCTGAGGTTTCTGCCCAAAGAAAGCAATATTAAGTTACAATGGAGGCTGCTCATGGCATGTGCTGAATGAGCCCTGGCTACGCACTTCCCACACAGTGCAGCCCAGTCTTACAGCTGCACTGACTGGTTGTGGTTCATCCAGTCGAGGGATTATGTTTACATAACAAGGACACCATACCGCTTAATAGTCAGCTGTGAATGTTGGTAATATTAGTCAAGCAGTGTTACAAGATTATTTCAGTGTCAGTAAAGACTAAGAAGCTTACTGTTAAATAATCAATTGTATATAAATGCTGTTATAACTTCTAAATGTTACTGCTGTAACGCTTCCTATTTTGAACCTTTTCAGAATAAAGCGATGGAAGAAATACTGAAAATTAGATCAGAGTAAGTTAAATATTTTTCATCACCCTGAAAACTGGATCACAAAAACTGTTTTAAATACTGAAAAAAATAATTTACTTACATCTTAAAAAAAAAAAAGACATTTTCCAACTAACATTGAAGATGTGAACAAAAAAAGCTTAAAACCAGAAATCCTGTCTACCTTCTAAAATAAACATCCATTTCTTAGCATTTTTTATCAATAGGTGGCAGTAGCAGTTTCTAAATTTGATACAAAGCTATTGTCTAGGTAAAATGCTCTGAAATATGCTGAAACTGCATGAGGTTCTTTGAGTATGTGTCAGTGTGGCTTCCACGGTAAGATATGCATGCACATCATGCATGTGAGCTCAGAATCTCTTGCATAGCCAGCCATGTCGGTTGGGACCATTCATGTACCCTGTGTTTCCTTGTGGTTCCCATGCAGGGGCATAAAGGGCAGAGTGGCCTCGAAACTCCCTCAGTTCCTTACCCACCTGTGGCAGCAAGGTGAAATCCCAACTGTGTCCAATCCACTCAGGCTTTTGTCTAAGCGCCAAACTTACCTGTGAAAAGATATTCATCTTGTTTGATTTTTAAGTTCTTCCTTTTAGTTGGATGTTCCAAAAACCAAACAAAAATGGAAATAAGGGAAACACACATACCCTATCCCTCCCCATGCACCAGGGCGAAGTTGCACAGCCATTTAAAATGGCGGACTCTAAGTCCTCTGTGCAGTGGCCTGATGCCTGTATATATGGGTATAGGAGGTGTTTTCTTTCTCAGGGACGCTCACCTCCCTAAAATATGCTCCATCTGCTGCTGCATCTCCTCCCACATATGGAAATCCAGGGATGTGAAGCTCAAATAGCATCTCTTGGAGGGATCCATGAAGATAATCTCAGACCTAGGGGAAGAAAGTGGAGAGACTTCTGCCTCGTCCTGATACTGAGCCCCATTCTGGCACTGATCCGGCATGGGGTGATGACCCATTCCTGCCTAGGTGTGCTTTTGAGGATCCACCCTCACCTTTCGTCCAGCACCATCTTCACTGCAACTGTGTCAGATGGCACTGTTGTTCCTAGAGGAGGAGTTCTCCCTCTTTCCAGGCCTCTCGTTTCCTGACTCCACCAGAGAAACTGTAACAAAACCCTAGGATATACCCTAAGACAGTGGTAGGCAACCTATGGCACGCGTGCCGAAGGCGGCACGCAAGCTGATTTTCAGTGGCACTCTCACTGCCTGGGTCCTGGCCACCAATCCAGGGGGCGCTGCATTTTAATTTAATTTTAAATGAAGCTTCTTAAACATTTTAAAAACCTTATTTACTTTACATACAACAATAGTTTAGTTATATATTATAGACTTATCGAAAGAGACCTAAAAACATTAAAACGTATTACTGGCACGTGAAACCTTAAATTAGAGTGAATAAATGAAGACTCGGCACATCACTTCTGAAAGGTTGCCGACCCCTGCCCTAAGAACACCCAGTCCCGTGGACCCCTATAAGACTGGCAGCAGATAGGCTACCCACAATCTGCCACTGTGGCCCTTCTGGTCATAGTGGGATCCACCATCCCACCAGTTTTGCAGTTGTGGCCCACCACATATCTTCATGAAGAGAATATCCTGGTCCCCCTCAGCATAACTATAGCAAGGGCCCCCTCACCAGAATCAGAGGAGCAACCAGGAAATCTGACAGAACAGGCCTGGGAAACGCTCCAGATTCCTTCCCTGCCCAAAGAACCACGGGCTACTGTATGCCTCTCCAATCCCACTAATCCCCAGGGTGATTGCCAAAGCCAGACGAGATCGAGCCAAACTCATACGCATAACTCTCTGCAGGCGGAGGCAGTTCTGGGTGATGGACTTCCTGCATGTCAGCACAGCTTCCAATCAGGCTTCCAGATGGTCCATGCTGGTCACTGAACAAGGGACAAATATTCCATCCAGACGTCATGACTCTACAGCTGATTGGCTGAGTACCTTGGAAAACGACTGCTCTTCACATGTTCAGGAGATCCTAGCATGAAACAATCCACAAGGAAGACTTACTCCTTCAAGTGGAAGAGGTTTTCTCTATGTATGACCCAACATGGTCTAGTATCAAAGCAGGCCTTGGCACCTAAAATTCTGGATTATTTACTGCATTGGAAACATTCCAGACTATCCTTCAATTTGATCATGTGGGGGCAATATCAGTTTATCAGCTTCTGATATAGTCACTTTCAATCTTTTCGTATCAAAGGTTTTGAAATTTCTTAAGGACCTTATGCATGCTTGCAGGCTCAGCCCAGCATGAAACCTCAGGGCCTCCTAAAGCTGATGGGGCTGCCCTTTAAGCCCTCCCACCATTTGACCCTTAAAATAGTCTTCTGATGGCCATCTCAGCCAGGAGAATTAGTGAGCTTCAGGTGCTCATTGCAGAACCTCCATAACCTCATTCTACAAGGACAAAGGAGTTCTGAGACCTCATGCAAAGCTAATCTCAGTGTGGTGTCGGATTTTCACATAAATCAAGCAATGTCTGTTCTTCCCTGAGTCACACCTAGGGAGAAGAAACTGAACACTTCAGACATATCTCATGCCCTGTAGTTACTACATTGACCCGACTAAATCTTGTCAATTGTCCACATGCCTGTTTGTAGCAATAACTGGCCATTCTAAAGACCTGGCCATTTCATATCAATGACTACATGGATAATTCAGTCACCATCACCTGTATTACCTGTTGGTGAATAAACCGCCTTCTCTGTCCATCAAGGCCCCCTCTACCTGAGCTCAGGCATATTCCTCGGCCTATTCCAAACATGCTGACATCCAAAATCTGCTAGTTTGCTTATGTGGTGCAATCTGCTTACATTTGTAAAACTGTGCACTGGATTTGGCTACTAGATCCCATGTCTCATTGAAGAGAGCTATACACAGATCTTGGTTTTGATGCAGATGGCATTCCTCATTCTCAACATCCTGAAGAAGATACTGCTTGCCAGTCACCTACAGTGGCATCCACACTGCCATATTCTTGGAAAAGAAAGTACAATTGCTTACCGATTGTAACAGATTTTTCAGGATGTTGTAGTCAGTGTGGATCCCACAACCCACCCTCCATTCCCACTTTCAAGGTCCTCAGCTAACATAGGTTTCAAATTGTGAGGGGAAATGAGGGAGAGTCAAGGCCATTCTGCTCTTTATGCCATCACATAGACCCAACGGAAACAACTATGAAAAAGAATCTGATCTCACCTACCTGGACACTTGCATACCTACAGTGGCATCTACACTAACTCCAACATCTCAAAGAACTACAGTTATGACAGGGTAAGTAACTGTAGTTTTTCTGTTCATCTGTAAGACTTTTCAGAGTCAATTTGATTCAGAAAAGAGGGCCAGTCCTATAAAGAAGCATAAAATGTATGTGAGTAGCCTCACTGATCTTAATGGGACTGTGCATATGAGAAAATGGTTGCAATATGGGCCTTAGATTTATTTTTTGAAAAAACGTATCACTTATTAGGGACACTCATGTTAAAATTAGATTATTGTTTGAATTAAAACAATACATTAGATTTAAAACTGAAGAATTTTAAAAATCTAACTTTTCACCATTTATTGTACTAATTACTTAATTTTTGCCCTTCAGTCAGCTTGAATGAATGATGAAAATAAACAATTTACTATTTGAGTGCCATTAGATTGCCCTGTACCATATAAATATGGGGGGGAGCCATATTTAGTCCCTGCTGCTAGAAACTCAGCAGTATACGCTGCATATTGGGTGGACAGTAGTCAAGACATGATGGATGAATGGATGAAGATCGGTCTTGAAATAGTGTTGATATTATCATTAGCTAATCCATGTCCACTTCAAGTACTCATGCAATAACAGTGCTGCAATAGTTAGACTATGAACCCTGCAGGGGCATATTTTCCATGCAGATAAAACTTGTAAAAAAGGAAACGATTCTGAGTTTAGTCATTAATTATTAAAACCTGTCTTTAAAAACTAAATTTTGGCCTGAACTACCAGACAGTTTCCCTTTTTAATTGTAAGCAGGAATTTTTTGTTACCCTCAAAATGTAGTGTTTTTCAAATAACTGTTTTCAAGTTTGCCTCAATATTCTTCAAAATCTGCTTTAATAGGGCAGAGCTCATGTAAACAAAGAAAGATAGTTTCAAGAGTTGAATCATTGTCAAAGTAACACTGCTGGCATGCGGAACCAAGCGGATTGCTTCATTTAATGTTCATATCTTGAGTCTTTCCACCTTTAGAGAGATGGAAAATTAAGCTTTCCAGTAATGTGTATAGCATTTGTTCCTAGCCTTGACGTCACATTAGTATTGTACATTGCATTCACATCAGCGTTCTGATTACCATAAACTTCTTTCCCCGCCTCTCCCCCGACCCCCATTAATCTGCAGTTTTAGGAATTTGAGACTATTGGCTTCTCCTGTGATATCAGATTTCAAATGGTGGGAATGAGAGGGAAGCAAAATTCTAAACAGAAGAAGCTGATTTTAAACTATGCATTACCTTACATTTTTGTCAGTATTTGCTGTTGAACATTATATAGAACTTCTAGTTTGTCTATTTAACTTGGTTTTATTTTCTAATGTTCCCATGACCACAGTAGTTTGGTGCTGCTTAGAGTTTAAATATTAAAGTCAATATTTGTATCACTTCCATGGTTTCTTCTTCCAGCAAAGCCCCATGCAGCCTGCTGTCATCAGCAGTTCCTTTTTTACATTCAAGAAGAATGTCAGTGGGCCAAAAGAATTAAAGGTGACCGGCAAAGAATGTTTTTAAAAAATGGGTGGGGGTTTTTTTTGGTTTTTTTTTTGCTGTTCATATATAAAGATGACGTGAATATCTATTTTTTTTTCCTAATTGATGTTTTTAACCTTGGAAATATAGAGAATGTAAAATCTGGAATTCTCTGGCTTAGCTAGAGGATTTCTTGGGTGGGTAAGTGTCTCAGGGTATGTACTGTGAGCACTTGCACCTAAATTGAAGAGGCAAAATGTTGAATCCTTTAATAAAGACACCTTGTATCCCCCATGTTCATTAAGCACTATATTTATAAGTGTTTTAACCAGTCAGACAAAAATTCTCGTCGCCTCTCCAATGCTCCGCTTTTAATCTTATCTCTTGTAGTGTCATATTTTACTAGTGCTCTGGTCACCAAAGAGTTTTCTAGAGTAGAAAAGACCTGAATTACTGATGTAAGAAGCAAGGTGGGATGGGAGGAATCACCTTTTCCAACAAACCTTTCAGGCTGTTTTTATTGCATCATAAAGAAGCAGTAAGACATGAGGCCTGTTTTTTTTCCACCTTTGCAAGTTATCTTTTAAGTGGAGAAAATATCAGACAAAAGACAGAAAAGATATTGTCTATTAGTGTCTCTTCTCACCTTTAGCCTTTTGTTGCTCCTCTTGAATGTGGAAACAGGACCTGCTTTTTGAAGCAGCGCTGGTACTCTCAGACTTCTGGGGAGGAAAAATAGAAGTGAAACTGTATTAAGTTTATGTAAAACATTAATAGGTTCACAAGTGTATCTTCATTAACAGTGGAAATACTGGTAACACATACATTTTAAGACCTTACGCTTCACAACCTGCCAGAGCTAGAAAGGTTTTGGCAGAGCAGAATGTTTCCTGAGCACTGCTTCTGGTCTTGTGATCGAGAAAAAGAATGTTTAAGGCATCAGGCTGAATGAATTGTGAGCCAAAATTCTGTATGTGAAGAGCTATTCACCAGTATGCAATCAAATGTAGTAATATAATCTTCATATAAGAGACTGAGTTCACCTTCTGAGTGCTGAATTTTTGTGGGTGAAGTGCACTCTAGGAAGTTCTTGTAGGCTAGGATTCCATTTCCTATTTCATTAGCTTAGTTGAGAGAGTTGGAAATTTAAGCTTGAAATGGAGTACTTCTGCCCAGCGTTGAATCCCAAGTGAAGGACACTAGCTAGAGTATGTCTACGCTGCAATTAGACACCACAATTGGCCCGTGAAGCTGACTTAGGCTCCGAGGGCTCAGGCTAAGGGGCTGTTTAATTGCGGTGTAGATGTTCAGGCTCAGGCTGTACTCCGAGCTCTGGGGTCCTCCTACCTTACAGAGTCCTAGAGTGTGCACTCCAGCCCAAGTCTGAATGCCTACACCACAATTAAATGGACTCTTAGTGCAAGCCCCACAAGCCTGAGTCAGCTGGAACAGGCCAGCCACAGCTTTTTAATTGCAGTGTAGACATACCCTTAAAAGATCAGGCAATTGAAGATGGTGGTTATGTACCAGTGTTAAACAGTACCTATTAACATATACCAGGGCACGTATGCCAAAAGGACCTTTTAATAAAAGAATGTGATGGGATATAGAGGAGTGATGTGAATGCATTAACGTGGTTAATTTGATGTGTTTTATAATACTTTTATATCTGCAGATTAGCAGAGACCAAAAATGCCCTTAAGAGCACAGAGAGTGCCTATCTTGAAATGACCATGGAAATAGAACGAACAAGAGCTTTGGAGTCAAAAACATTCCAGGAAAAAGAAGAAATGAGATCAAAACTAGAAGAAACATGTGAAGAGAGACACAAAATTGAAAAGGTTATAAGCAACATGTGTGACTTCCTTTCACCAATTGTATCCACTAGAACTTCATTGACTGGGAGACAAACCCATGATAAATAGTCAATATTGTGAATTAACCAGCAAACAGTAAAGGAATCAAGGACTGCCTCCCAAAATGTAGCTTTTTACTTTATAGATTATTTTTATTTCAACTGTATTTTGTAGTATAGTAATCAAATGCCAAGAGGAGTTCTATGCAGAGATGTGATCTGAAATACAGATCAGACAACTGTACTTGTCCACTAGAGAAATCTAGTGAAGTAGCCCATGAGAGTGAGTAACAAGTAGGTATCAATTGGTGGATGGACCCACAGCTATGTTATATGCTACAACAGACTTAAATACAGTAGAACCTCAGAGTTATGAACTGACCAGTTAACCACATGCCTCGTTTGGAACCGGATGTACACAATCAGACAGCAGCAGACCAAAAAAAAAAAAAAAGTAAATATAGTACAGTACTGTGTTAAACATAAACTACTTTAAAAAAGGAGGTAAAGCAGCATTTTTCTTCTGCATAGTAAAGTTTCAAAGCTGTATTAAGTCATTGTTCAGTTGTAAACTTTTGAAAGAACAACCATAATGTTTTGTTCAGAATTACGAACAACCTCCATTCCTGAGGTGTTCGTAACGCTGAGGTTCTACTGTAGCAGTATTGCCAATTTCACAAGAAACAGCTTTCTTAAAATCTGAACATGTCAAAAAAAAAACACACATTTGTATTTAATTTATTATTTAATTACAGGAGATGGACTTGCTAAGGAAGCAAGTAGAGTTTCTCGCTGTGGAGAACGGGAAGTTAGTAGGTCACCAAAACCTAAACCAGAAGATTCAGTATCTTGTGAAACTGAAGAAAGATTATGCCAAACTTACTGAGGTATGTGTCCCAGAAATTAGAATACAGATTAAATAAATGATTTGAGGTAGAACAGAAAGCAAAAGCTTGATCAGAAGACTAGAATTCTCATTCCCCTATTTAACTATTCCTGGCATTCTGCAATTCCATGCAACAATGTTTGATTCATAGCTAGTCAGTTTCATCAATGTCAGTATTGTTCAATTTTCTTAATTACTCCTGTAGTTATAAAACACTAAAGAAGTAGTACAGCTTACAAAAATTAGTTAATGTCATCACATTTAGTGGCTTTTCTTTTTACAATTTAGAATAAGTATAATCTCTTGAAGACAGACTTTCTTCTAATTCTGAGTACCATATTTCTCTCTCTTTACAGGAGGTTGAAAAACTGCGTGTTGAAAATACCTTTTTGAAGGAAATTAAAAAATCTGAATCATGTCAAGAACCTTGATCAGCCACAACAACAAATAAATTTCCAAAACTGATCATTTTAAAATGTTGATAGACTTTAAAGAGAGAGTTCTAAAAGTAAAGCTTGTCCTTCATCACTATTAACTAGAACCCTTCATCAGATGTACTCGGGATAATTAATTATTTCCGTCTTTGTAATGTACCAAGTGGTGGTTTTTAGTAGAATAGTCTGCTTCAGCTCATCTGGCAGATTTTCTAACCCCCCACTTATTGAAGTTGTTCTACAGCTTTATCCATAGGTGGTGCAGGATTTTCCTTTCAACTTTGTGCTTGTACAGGAAAAGTGACTAGTTTTCACTGGAACATTCTCTATTTCTTGTTTCCTTTTGTACTTTAATTCAGGTCAATGCTGTTTTTTGTTTTTTTTTAATGCTAGGGGTTTTTCACATTACCTCAATTTGTAGAAAGGTAATTAGTACAAATTCAACTAGTACCTAAACAACTTCTGCCTGTTGTTTTTATGGATGTCTAAATGTTGATGCTGGAATGATGAAATTCACTTGTCAAGTTGTGAACTGATTCATATTTCTTTATTGCTCAAAAATACATGTTTTATATTAAGGTTTTTTCAATAAAGCAAGAATGTCAATTTAATAATGAACTGATTTGTAAATAGTACTATGAATATTTGGAATCTTGTGGCATAATATTTGCTTCCTTTCCCTTGTTCCACTCTTTCTGGATTTCAAGTGCTCTCAAAACAAACTTTTTTTTCAATGAATAAGCTTCAAACAGGGACTTCTGTAGTGACAATAAACCGTTCTGCACTAGTGTTGTTGAAAATAACCTCATTGGCTAACTTGTTTAAGCACTGCATAACAGAAAATTCTATCAAACAGAAGTCCATCCCGTATCAAGAGTTTTAAATGTATGCAACATCTTGTAAGAATACAGTAGAACCTCATTAGTTGCCCTAAAGAGTTGGAGATGTGTTGCAAATGATTGGAATATTCAAAATGGGGGGAGGGGGAGAGTATTGATAATGCATCACAATATTAATTGGACAAATGTTAGTTGAGTTTTAGCTATTTGATAGTGTCAGTAAATATTTTGTAATGTTTTGTATAAGTAATGAAGTCTTAGTAATGCAATTCCTTACTACAGCACTTCACTATTAAATATTTGCTGAGAAGAAGGGAGAGACCATTTTTGTGTTGAACTATAGGGTATAAAGTTTAGTGAGGTTCTACTGTAATTAACTAGGGCCTAAATGACAGTGATTTTAAATTCAGATATTAATATTATGTATTAAAAGTAACCTAATACTCCAGAGTAGCTTCTACTTTAAGTTTTTCAGGAAGAGGAGAGAAAAGGGCAATCAAACCTTTAATGATGAGCCTCCAGAAAACTCAGGGTGTTGACTTGCCCTATTTAGACTAAATCGGGAAATTCACTTCTTTCCAGAGATGAAGTAATTTTAGAGATGATCTCAACTCTTGCTCCCTTCATTCCCCATGGAAAATTAAGGCTTCCTTTTATGCAATACTCTCCCCCTTGATAGCCGTGAGGTGTAGAAGTAGGTCAGACCCACTTGATAGCCTATCTGATGTATTGCAGAATTTGTAATACGGTACTGTTAGGGAACAAGTATGGCAGCTATGGTAATACAATTTGTACCCTTTTTTATGGCATATGTTTATAATATATAGTAGTAATGGTCTTCTGGAATTGTGTAACTTTTTAAATAAAGATATTTGTATATAAATGATTTTATGATTTTTCTATACTGTATGCTCTAACTTTTAGACTCGTGCAAACTTAGGAATAGATCCACAAAAGGACTTAGGTGCCCAAGTATAAAGCAGAGAACCTCAGAACCCCGACTCAGCTGCCACCTAACCTTGTAGGTGTCTAAAGTCCTAGGTCCTAAGTTTCCACCAGTAAAGTCCCCATGGTGCCTACATTTCTGATGGTAGGCTGCTGTGTGCATGCCTCAGTGCTGATGCTTAGCCCTTGCCCAAACCCCAGCAGGATTCACAAATTAGGCATGCCCCCACCTATCTCAGCTGCACAGCCCAACCTTAGAGTAGGTCTACTGTGTCAGGCCCCATACAAAATACATCCTTACACCCTATACTCCAGTGCTCAGTGCACGCTGCCAGGAAGTAGGAACCCAAGTTCAATCCTGACTCTGCCTGAGTTGGAACAGGACCATGGACCTTGCCATCCCATATGCCAGGTGAGTGCCCTAACCACTGGGCTAGAGAGTTATTCTTGCTTTCTGGTGAAATGAATATAGAAGAAGAGCATGACCATCATGTTGTGTTTTGTGTTGTTTTTTGTGAGAAATGGCTGACTTGGCTTAGGTACCTAACTCCAGGAGAAGATTCATGGCTGTGACTCCCTAGTGGAAATAACTGCCTAAAGCCCAGATTTTTAAAGATATTTAGGTGGGATTTCAAAAGCACCTAGGCATCTAATAACCATTGATTTCACCCTAAATCAGTGGTCCCCAAACTTTGGGGACTAGAGGAATGTTTGGGGGAGCCTGGTGGGGCCAGCCCCCACGGAGTGGGGAGAGAGCAGCCCTGCTCCAGACCCGCCGCCGGCTGCAGCTCCACTTCCGGCCCCACCCCTAGCTGTGGCCTCAGCCCCTGTTTCCCAGCCTGGCTGTAGCTCCACACCCAGCCATGACCCCAGCTGTTGGCCCAACTGCGGCCTGGCTGTGGTTCCGGCTGCAGACAGCCTTGGTCCCTGGGTCCTGGCCCGGCTGTGGCCCTGGCTCCAACCGCAGCCCCGCTCCCAGCTGCAGCCTCATCCCTGACTGTGGCCTCCCAATCATGGCTCCTGGGGGGCATGGACAGCAATAAGGAGGGGCGTGAGGTAAAAAGATTGGGGACCACTGCCCTAGATGTGTTTGATAATTCCACTAGGCACCTAAATTTTTTTTTTTTTTTTTTAAATCTGGCCCTAAATCTCTTCAGGTGCAGCTCTTATCCCACATCCTTCTCCTTGGCATTTCCCATTTCCAGCAGCTCCCTGCTCAGTGCTGCCTTTTTGTGTATCCCATTCCTAGGTGAATAACTCTCCACATACATTGTACAGGGAGCCTGACTGCCTAGCCCAGGAGTGAGGATTCTGTTGAATGGCAGGACACCTAAAGTTAGGTGCTGTAATGTTGAGCCTAATTCCCCTTTGTGGATCTAGCCCTTTGAATCTATTTTATAATGGAATTCATAGAAGGAAGTTGGAATCTGCACAAAATAATGGGTCCAGTGGGATTTATCTTCCCCCTAAATAGCCAAAAAAGTGTGACTGGAGCTATCATTTTTATGATCCACATTCAATAAAGTCCTGCCAATAGCAAATTCTTGTTTCTTCTACTCATCACTATCAGTTTTTCTGAGGAGGGTTTATATGGTCAGCTAGGGTTATAGTTGTGCAGCTAACTGATTGGATTACTGGGTATTTAGCTTGCCATGCGCTTTCCCCGTGGCAGTGACCTAAGCAGAATTTTCAGTGTGTTTACCCTCACAACCTGTCATTGATGTGTCTGTCATGACCCACAGACATTCTGGCTTCATGAGTCCTTTCATAGTCCCCCAAAAGCTTTGCTATGTGGTTCCTTGCATCTGTTCTTTTATATAAAAGGTGACTGGATTTACCTAGTTAAAAATCACAAAATTTCAAAGCATACAGTTAAGCAGCAAAGCAGGGAGATTCGGTCATCATGCAAAACATTTCAACTAATTGTGAGAGCACAAAGGGATTTACAGAACTGACGACAAAAATTTTGCTTTAAAAAACTATTATGCTAGAATCATTTTAGGGAAACAAGAAAATGGGCCTACTGAACTCTCTTGCCAATCAGAGTGTCACATGGTGCCTGAACCACACACTGCAATTACTGCCTTTCTTTAAGTAACCTGTAGTGAAGGGGCATGACCTCCCAGATGGAGGAAGGGACAGACAGGACTGCCTCCTAGGGGGCAGAGCCAGGACACTCATGCCCATCCCGCCAGAAGCAGAGGGGCAGGACAGGAACTGGAAATATAAAAGTTGGGCCCTCCAGCTCAGTTGGAGAGGGACCACCGGAGGGGGATGTCTCCAATGCACTGTTGGAGCTTGGACCCAACAGCGGCCGCTACAGCAACTAAGGCCCAGAAGGGTTGCCGGAGCTGCGGAGGAGTTGCTGGGGCTGCCGTTAGCTGTTTACCCTGGCGAGATGAACAATGACCCCGGGACCCAAGTACCCCACCTTGAATGGCAGCGTAGGAAGTAGCCCCGGGGAGCTGAATATCGTTTGGCTGTGGTGTTGACTGACAGATGGCCAGCATGTTGTGGGTGGATCCCCGCTGACCCAGTGGCGGAACAGTCCGCCCCTGCTAGGGCCCCGGGCTGGGACCTGGTGGAGCCAGCTGGGCCTGTGTCCTCCTACCCCCTGCCACCCCACCTGGCTTTTGCAGGCTCCCCACTCTAGGCCAAGAGGCCTGTGTTTGTCGGCAGTCTGCCAGAGCCAGCCAGGACCCCTGACTGTTTGGTGCCCTGCTTTGTCTGGGGGTCTGGGCAAATAGACTTTGCTGCCTGCCTTGCCTGAGAGCTTGAGCGTATAGACGGCACTGCTCTGTCCTGACTACAGGCCAGAGTCCTCTAACTATTTGGTGCCCTGCGCTGCCTGAGGACCTAGGCTCTGAGGTTATTGATTACTCTACCCCCACCAAGTGGTGGAGCCCCAGTGCTAATTCCCCCTGAACTGGGCCCCTCCAGAGGCCTTATAGGGAGGGGGCATGGCCTCTGTCCCAGATGGATGGCAGGACAGCCGCACCTGCCCTGCATAACCACAGGAGTGTATAAATTGTCACATTAATGAACCCCACAGGTGTATCCTGACATCAGAATGTTTCAAGCACACAGGAGCAGCTTTAGCCTGAGTTCTAGAAGGATGCTTCAAGCTGGGCTTAGGCCATTTCCTCTACTGTACACACCCATACAGAACACACCAGAAGACAGCAGAGCCCTCAACATTTTTAGTAGCTTTTCTAAGCAGGTGTTTGATCAAAAGAACCTACTTGTCAATTACCGTGCAACTCTGACATTGTATTTTCTCTGGCAGAGTATTAGTCACACTATCAGATTACAGAAAATCCTGGAAGCACAGTGGCAGAGTCTGCTGGAGGTCTGATTTAATACATTCCGAGGTAAGCGACAAACCACAGCAGACTGCTAATGGCTACATACAATAGCCTCAGGGTTGATCCAGCTTGTGCCAGTAAGTTCAATATACCATGCAGTGGAACAGGGTCGAAGGGAGTCCACTTGTCCGCTTTATGACACCACACACACCCTTTGTGCTGGTGTGACCGGAAGACCCAGCACGTTAAAAACTTTATTTACAATCTAGATTTAATTGGGGAAGAGAGTGGGTCTTTAGGGTTTGGTTTTGTTTTTTAAATACTAAATTAGTTTACAGCTAGGGTGACCAGATGTCCCATTTTTAAAGGGACAGTCCCATATTTAAGCCCTCCTGCAGGTGTCCTGACTTTTTCTTAAAAAATGGGCAAATTGTCCAGTATTTTCTGTCTCTCCCCCCTACCCCCCATGAGTACTGGTGGGTCCTGCTGTTGGCTGGATCCCTTCTTGCCAGCTGCCTGCCCATGAGTGGTGAGGTCCAGTGGCCGACAGCGGGGATGGGTGTGCAAGGCTGGTGGCAGGGCAAAGCTGCAGCGCGTGGGGCCGGCCGCTCCCCCTGCTGCGTGCCGGCTCTCAGCCAGCAGGGCCCCATCCCATTTCCAGCCAGTACTGGCTGTGCAATGTGGTGGCTGGTGAGTGCAGGCAGGCACCCGGTGGTGGCCGGTTATGTGTCACCTCTGCTGCCCACCCGGCAGCCATTTACATGCTCCCCCTCTCACTGTCCTCTCCCTGCTTTGCCCCTTCACCCCCACCCCCAGCCCCGCTGCTCCTCCATATCCCCCCCCCCAACAGGGCGCACCCCGCTCTCAGCACTGTGCAGAGAACCTGCCCCGCCCCTGGGCCAGCAGGCTCCTTCCTTCCCCCCCCTGCCTCTGGCTGGGCCAGGACCCTAGGAAAGCCCAAGACCCTCTGGCCTGGGGCATTGGCCACAGCCGAGCTCTGCATGTGCCAAAGCCCCGTAGAGTGTGCTGGCACGGGGAAGCCTCTCTGCCCCTCAGCCACGCTCTGGAGCTGGGGGATGGGGGAAGCAATCTCCAGCCTGTTTGTGTCCTAACCCTGCAGGCTCCACAGCAGCCCCCAGGCAGGGGCTTAACACCCTCTTCATCTGCCACACCCCCCTCCCCCCGGCCATGGGTCCTGCCCCTAGGGAGCATGGGCTGCTCTGTCCCCTAGGCACCCTCCCCTGCTCAGCCCCCTCTGTCTGGGTTCGCTGACACTCCTGCAGTCAGGTTCCCTGAGCCCTGGTGCACAATGCATCCTTAGGCTTAACCCCTTCCTGCCTGCTCTGTAGCCCACGGACAGGAGGCGTCTGGGTTATGTTGGTGGTCAGCAGCAGCCTGGAGGTGTCAGCCGCCTTTCAACACTCTGCGGGCAGGAAGGGACAAGCTGCTTCCAGCCACCAGGGAGCCAGGGGAGAGATGAGTTCTGCAAGGACAGGCCAGGTCATCCCTTTCCCGCCTCCTCATCCCCTGCAGCTGGAAGCAGTTCCCGTCCCTTCCCTCCCACGCAGTGCTGAAAGGTTGCTGTTGGCCACATTCTGGTGTGAACCCTGACAGAAATCTGTGGAGTGGGGCATGTGACCCTGCCTGCCTCCCGCCCATGTGTTGCCTTGGGAAGACACGATACCAGGCGAGGCGGGTCTATCCTGGGGGCCCAGTCAGGCATGGTGGGCAGAGAGCATGGGTCAGGTCGGTCATTCACAGGTGTACAGGAGTGTGTGTGTGATTGTGGGGAGGGAGGGTAGAGGGTGTTTGTGTCACCCCTCCCTGTGTGAACCCTAAATCCTTAAAGAAAGAAAGTAAATAAAAAGAATCCAACTATACAGTATTTCTCTTTAATGGGGGCTCAACAAGTTGACTAATTTGAATGTTTGTACTGCATGGTTCTGACTGATTGCTATTGAACTCACTTGAATAACTGTAATTTTTCTAGGTGTCCCGTATTTAGCATAAGGAAATATGGTCACCCTATTTACAGCAGTATTTTGTAATGATATGGTAGTTGCCAATTCCTTCAAATATAGCAACAGAGCTGGTTGAAATTTTTTGTCAAAGTAATTGAGATGAAAAATGGCTTTTTGGCAAACAAAACTTTTCATGGAAAACAGTCATTTTTGACAACACTTGCCACTCTCTTAATGGAAAAGCAGAAACGGAAATGTTTTCAGTAAAAGGATTTTCAAAAGTAAAATTATTTTGGTTTAACTTTTTTATTTAAAAAAAACCCACTGTAAATGTTCATGGGAGCTTTTAACAAATACATTTCTTCCCCCTCTCAATTCCCCATGAAGAATAACTGGTATTTTTCTACCAGCCCCCTATAAAAGCATCTTACGTAGGGTGACCATATCTCCCAAAGGGAAAACAGGACACCATACGATACCAGCCTGAGGTCACCCCTTGCCCCCCGCCATGAGGCTGGCCCGAGCCCTGCCTGCCCTCCGCGCAAGGCTGGGGTTGCTGCTCGCCTGAGCCCTGCCACCCTTGCTCCGTGAAGCAGTCGTTGCTCGCTGGAACCCTGCCTCCCCGCTCTGCGTGGAGCTGGCATCACCCCTCACCCCCCTGCACATTTCTCCGCATTGCACTCCACTTTCCTGACAAAAGTGGGCATTTGTTCTTGTCAACTGATCAAGTCGGCAAGAGCAAACAGGACAAATGCCCACTTTTGCCAAAAAAGTCAGTACAGGGCTTAAAAAAGGGCCTGTCCCGGGAAAAACGGGACATATGGTCACCCTCATCTTACAGACAATGACCATCCACTTCCTTCTACAAGATGAGCAGTTACTTCAGGTTTAAGGCTCCAGTCCTGCCAGGAGGACCACAGAGGGAGACTTCTGGATTCGCCTGCACAGACAGCACTGTGGGTTTGAGCCTAAATCAATTAGAGCCTAATCACACACCGGGAGAGACTGCCTTAACCAGAGTGCCACAAAAATCCAAGCCTTTTCATATACGCTTATTGGCTACAGCACACTAGATACATATAGGAATAAGAAGCAATAACAGAGTTACAGAACCCGAGAGTAACAAGGTTTATTGTGATGAAAGAGGCAGGTGCAAATTAAAAAGAATTTACCCAACAGTTAACAAAAGGGGGACTGTTCAGAAGACTTCTGCTTGTGATCCAGTTTTAGGTTGTTTCTTTAAGAAAAGCCATGTTCTGTGTGGTGAAACCTCACGGTATGCTACAATGAGCACAATAATGCATAATACCTGCATATCAACCACGACAGTGCATGATACTGTCAGTCCGGTAACATATGATACAGCACAATCCATCCTATGAATTGAGGCATACATGGAACACCAAAATGGGCATGACAGTAATTGACAGATAAATCATTACTTCACCCAACACGGGTGTTTAAAAAGGCAAAACAGTGTGCAGATACTAATGGAATTATCATTACACAAAGCTTGTGATTGTTACAAAAGGAAAAGCTAACCTCAGCGTGAGCCACAATCTAACCATTCCCACTTTCTCAAACAAGTCCTTAATCATCAGAAACTGACATTAATAGATGTGAGAGTAGGTTTTAACAATCTTTATTAAATCCCCATTAACTAGAATCAAAGCAACTGTGCCCTTAAGCCATTTACATTACCTTATCTCCTATGATAGCCTATAATCCACTAATCAAGGAGGCAGGAAGTGCCAGTGACATCCATCTCTAGTACATATTCAGCAAGACCAAGACTGACACCCTGTTAAGATATTGAGTAATTCCCCTAGGCGGTGATGGTAATCATCTTTTCCTCAGATATTCCTTTGACTTGGTTAGAGGTCAGTTTGGCTACAAGTTTTTTCTCTCCTGTTTTATTTGGAGCACATATTATTTGGGATTTAATGATCCTACCAGGCATTATGTCCCTAAGGAGAAGAGGGGAAAAAAGATCGTTACTAACACAATGCTAAATGTATTCATTGCTTTCTAACAGTTTCTTTGCGAATGAAATACAGCTTTCGTAGTCAACATAGAGCTGATATTTCCTGCAGCCTGAATGTAAAGAGCAACAAAAATTCTATTGGGCGGGGTGGGTGGGTGGGGAATGAACTAATGAGCCAATTGGTGGTTAAGGACTAGATCCACAAAGGGACATAGGCACCTACAGTGGCTGTTAGGCACCAAAGGACAACATTTAGGCACCGCACCGCTGAGCTCTACCTAACACTAGTGCCTAAATTTCTGCAGGTACGCATGCACAAAACTGCCTAACTCCTGGTGCTCCAACCTGCTCAGCACCCTCATTCACACCAAGGTCCCAGCAGGATTCTCAGAATAGGCATTTCCCCACCTATCTTGCCTTCAGTGACTGATCCATTAGGTGTTCCTAGAACATGTCTAAAATTCAGTGGCGTAGCCAGGTGGAGGGAACAGGGGGAGCGATCAAAAAAAAAAAAAGGTGCCACCCACTGCTCCGGGTCTTCGGCAGCGGACCCTTCACTCGCTCTGAGTGTCTTTGGCGGCACTGAAGGACCCGCTGCCGAAATGCCACCGAAGTGCCACTGAAGAACCGGAGTGCTGCCAAGTGAGTAAAATAAAAGCGCCGCAGTAGGTGGCACCTTTTTTTTCATCACTCCCCCGAGTGAGTAAAAAGGCACCAAGAAATTGACAAGGAGCCACTTGTGCTCAGTGGGGGAGCGGCCGCTGCCCTGCTCCCCCCCAGCTACGCTACTGGTCTAAATCCTTACAATAGACTGCTGGGGCGAACAGCTGGGGCATTTTGCAGACTGGGGCATATTTCAAATTCCCATTCTGCCTGATTTGGAGCAGGGACTTGAACTTAGGTTTCCCACATTTTAGGTGAATGCCCTGACCACTAGGCTATCAGCTATAATGGGCTGTGGGGCTCTTTCTTTCTGGGTTTTGGCTGCAAGGCCACAGGCTACCTAAGCAGCTCACCTGGTGTAGGCATCTAACTCCAGGAGAGTTAGGCACTCCGGCCTGGACTTAGGCACTGAGCACCCTGAGAGGGGTGGGACTTAGCCTCAGCGTTTCCTACTTGCTCACTTAGGTAGCTCTCCACTCAGTGTGCTGGCTTCTGGGAATCTCCTTCTTAGGCACCTAACTCTCCTCAAGCATTGTATGGTGGGAACCTAGGTGCCTAAATTTGGGGCTGTGGACTCCATCAGGCGGCAGGTTGCCTTGAAGTCTGGCATGCCAATGCCTAAGTGCCCTGTGTATTTAGCCCTAGGTTTCTTTTCACTGTCTCCAGGGATGGGGCTTCCTCTACTTTCCTTGGTAGACCATTCCACCCTCTTATAAGGCTAAAGTCATTGAAAGGAAAAGGCAAAGAAAGTAAATTCTTTAGCTGCACATGTTGAATAAACCAAGGTTAGATGGGCTGCTACGCAGAGACATCATTGTGCAGCATTGCACCTGCTTGCATCAGGTCTGACTAGGGCCAATAGACTTTATAAAGGCAATGGGACTTATTATTGGATGTACCTAACTGCTTTTTAAAAGTGTACAAATTTCTACAGACAGTAGAAGTTATACATTTATTTAATGCAAAGTACCGCAAATATCTTAAGTGTAACCTCACCCTTGATCAATTGTTTCCATTTTAAAAATGCCCAGTCCTTCTACATGCAATTTGCACTTTTCCAAGGGAACAGACAAGGTATTTTTGAAGATAAAGGAGCAGGTAAAATCTTCATTAATCTTTGCAGTTTCTGGCATCTGCAAAATAAAGGATTACAGAGGCACAGATTAGGTGCATCCTCTTATTAAAAAGCAGAATAGAAGGTGTCTATGGCAGATGGCATTAAAAGAGAGACTGACCATGAGAAAGTCGTGCCTTAGTCAAAAAGACAAACAGCTGAGGTCAGAGAGTTAACCGAAACCAGAGATGTTAGTCATCTGGTCCATTTCCCTGCCAAGACAGAGTTGTTTTCCACATAGATTCTCCAGGGCTTTGTACGCTCCAATTTTAAATGACTCAAACAATGTAGTTTCCACCACTTTCCTTGGGAGTCTACCATCTAATAGATTTCATTGGCAGGAAATAGTCTTTAATATTCAACCCAACATTTCATTTGCTCAGTTTCATTCCATGCCCCCTCATTATTGCCGCCCATGCTCCTCCCACTCCTCAGTGTTTATATACAGGTAGCTGATTCTCATGACCATCCTACCTGTCATTCAGACAAGATACTCTGCTCTTTTAATTTTTCCTCTGAGGTCATTCTCATCAGTTATTCTATTTATTTGGCCTCTGAATTCTTTCCAATTTGTTAACATCTTTTTGGGAATAAGGAGCCCAGAGATAGAAATGGGCCCAAACCAAACCTCCCAGTTTGAACACCTCCAGATTTTCATTTTATGATTACCCTCCATCTTGATAATGGCCAAACCAGAACTCAGAGTCTAAACAGCCCTGGGCTGGAGGGTTTGTCTAGGCTGCAGCCCCAGGTCCAGATTTTGAAGACCTGTGGACTCTTGGCCCATCTCAACCTAGAAATAATCATAGTATTCTCGGTGTGGTCTCACCAGTCCTGGGCAGAGTGAGACCATCACCTCCCTTTTGTCTGAGGTGAAGCCTCTGTGATTCTAGCCTATATTTGGTGTTACTTTATATGCTCTAGAGAACCAAAGCACTGGCTGCCCTTTTTTTGCATTTCAAACTTCCATCTAATTTGTGGTCCTATATAATCCTAAAATAGGTGTGTGTGGGGCGGGGGGGTTTCCATTACTGCTTTCCAATTAAGTTCTGGGGTCCTGAAATTCAGTCTATCCTGGATTGCATTTTCTGCCCTGCAGGGTTAATTCCATCGAGTAGCATCAAAATCCTGTTTAAAAAGTCCCTTCCTTCATGTAGATCAGGTGAAATATTAGGGCTCTGGGACTATATTACCCTTTATCAGATAGCTATATTTTGGATAACTATTCTCCGGTTCTATCAGTTTGCATTTGTATTTCCTGTCCCTGCTTCAAACATCTCTCTGTCAAGGTGTATTATTTCTAACATCATCATCTTCTCTTTTTTATTTCTTTTTTTTTTCTTTTTGCTATACCTGTCTTGTGCTGCACTGATGGACCAGGGGAGGAAGAGGGCCGATATAGCCCCTTACTTTCATGCAAGGATCTAGGATCTCTCCCTAAGACGTGAGATTGCTAAGGGCAGGGGCGGCTCTAGACATTTTGCTGCCCCAAGCACGGCGGCATGCCGCGGGAGGCGCTCTGTCGGTCGCCAGTCCCGCGGCTCCGGTGGACCTCCCGCAGGCATGCCTGCGGATGCTCCACCGAAGCCGCGTGGGACCAGCAGACCCTCCGCAGGCACGCCTGCGGGAGGTCCACCAGAGGCGCCTGCTGCCCTCCCGGCGACCGGCAGAGTGCTCCCCGCGGCATGCCGCCCCAAGCACGTGCTTGGCGTGCTGGGGCCTGGAGCCACCCCTGGCTAAGGGAGGAGGATGTCCATCTACAGTGCTGACTTGTGTATTTTAGGAGTCCACAGGCCAGTGAGCATGTAAGCTGCAATCAGCACACGTAGCTGTTCCTTTTCACAGGTGCATTAAAACATGCTCTTCCCCCACAATCCTCAGGCCCACCAGTGTAATACCACCCTGGCCAGCAGCATTAACTACAGAGAGAGATGTGCCTCCCAGAATCCATTGAGTGAATATTTTGTTTGGATCATTAATAGAAATGTTGAATTAAATCTTGCCTAGCCCTGATCCCTACGGCCCCCACTGGCCTACCCGCCCTTGACTTGGTACATATCTGTTTGTCAGTAGCCTCTGAGGCAGTTTTCAATTGACATGAATGTACACAGAGTTATACCAACTGGAACTCATCTTTCAGCCAGGATTTTGTGAGGGACTGTGCCAAGGGATTTAAAGTCCATCTTTATGACCTCTTTCAAATGCCACAGCAGTGCCCAGTCAGACACTGCAGCCACCTTTGTAACAAGAGGAGCTGAAAGTCAGGCTCCTCACTCTGGTATTTAGCCCTATAACAAGAGGCCTGGCTTTCAAAACAGCTGAGCTCCCAGCAGCTCTCCCACAGGAGTGCTGAGTGCTCAGCACATTTGAAAATCAAGCCACTTATTTGGATATCTAAATATAGACTGAGTAGCACAGTTTTAGGTTCCAATTTTTGAAAATCTTGGCTGCGATGTTAGGTTGGGGTAGTTTGGGCACCTTCATTTATCTGGAAGCAGGGCTCCATGTCCCTACTTTGGAAAATATCCAGATGCTCAGTTCTCACTAACCTTTCTAGTCACAATTCTAGCTCACTTATTTACCTAGCCATCCATTTATACGCATTTGTATAACACCCATCACCAGGGTATCTATGCACAGCTTCATCCGTCATTTAACTTCTTACCTCCACCTTGAGAGGGGGGTATTGGAATGTTAGTGTTAGCTCATCAGTGAGCTTTTCATTAGTTTCCTGAATCTCAGCAATAATATTGACTTTTATGAGAAGTTCATCCTCAACAGATGTTACAGTCTTCATATAAGCATCAGCTGCTATATTCAGAGGGAGCTGAATAACTGGACCAACAACAGGAAAAAAAAAGATGTTAATGCAGCATTTTCTGTACACAACAACAGAAGGTTGAAGCAGAAAGTCAGTTGATCTTCATGAAAATGTTTGGTGATGTCTATTCTACATAGACTTGATGTGCTGCATAGCTTTAATTATGGACCAATAAATGGTGACTGTTTTGCTTCTGGTTTAACATGGTTCCAACTAGGGATATAAATAACAATTTAAAAAAGTAACCGTGTAACTGAATAAAATTTTATTGGTTACATGGTTAAACATTTAACTGGGGAATTAGGGGTGTTGGGGGTGCTGCAGGATCCCCACATTTTACACGGGGTTCTACTGCGGGGAATCCCGGCCGCTGGCCCCGGTGCCCAGGGACTTTGCTGCCCACCCCTGCGCCCGGGGTTTCTCCTGGCTGCCACCCCCGGGGCAGCAACGGACTCCTGGGCTCAGGCAGCAGTGGAGTTTAATCATTAACCGAAACAGATAAGACTGATGCTTATCCATTAACCGGTTAAACTTTTAGATTCCTAGTTCCAATATGGGCAGAAGGTGAATTATCTGCAAAGGCCCTGGGCTGAAACTCACAGAAAAAGGAGTGGCTGCAGTTACTAAGCAAGCCATGGTTAGGAGTGAGGAATGGAACTCCAAAGAAAGTCCCACCCAGGCCTCGGCACAGTAATGATGGGGCCTAGATGTGTGAGAACCACGGACATGAAGACCCTCTGGGAGAAAAGTTCAAGTGAGCAATATCTGATTGACAAAGGAAGATACTGTCCCATGTGTAACTCTCTTGGCAGCAGCGCTCAGCACTTACTATAGTTTGTTTCCTTGATTAAGAAGTAGTTTGATAGGATGGATTGTAAAGTGCCTAAGTGCATTTGGACGTATGAAATGCATAGATGCATTTGGGATACTTCCACTTCTTTGCCAGAGGCACAGGACATAAGGTATTTATTGTGATTATGTAAATTCTCTCCTCTTCTTAACTTTGCATTTTATTCCTAATTTTCTGGAAAACTTCCTTAGTGCTAGTGAAAGGCCTCCAGACTTGACTTGCAAGAAACTGAATTCTATATAGCACAAAACCTCCGTCCAACTAATCCTCTTTTACATTTCCTGTCCTCACCTTTAAAGTGCCAACCTATGTAGCAGACCTCCACCCCCGCCTAATAGCAGAGCTAGTGTCCTAACACATACGTTCTGTGTATTCAGATGGCCATTTTATAAATGTAATAACACTCTTGAATCCCCAGAATTGAATGTATTTTAGCCTGAATGACTAGTCCTCTGAAGACTCTTACTGCAAGTGCCTTATTTGCTGTTAATTATTTGTCATTCATTAGTGTCCTTTTTAAAAAAAATTCAGTCATCTAGTCAGGGATTGGAAATACTCTCCTGTGACCCCCAATGACACACCATGAATAACAGTTCAGGGGCAGCCCATCGTCTGAAATTAGTTTGTGTAAACTATTCTGCAAATAACAATCAAGAATGAATACATTTGCAGAAGCCCTGAAACAGTTAATCAACAATTTAGAAACAGAAACAACACAAACGGGTTTAATTTCACAATCCCTAACGATCTCACCACCAATAATCCAACCAATTTTAGCTGCCAAAATCTGCCAATTGGTGTGTTGGTTTTAGTGCTGTTGACACTCATTCACTGGAAACTGGACTGAAGTTAGCAAACTTATTTCACTCAGTCAATCAAAAGGCCATCAAATTAAATGCAAATGTTTCAGATTATAAACATTTTGGGAATGTCTTTCTGTGTTCTGTGTCTGTACAGAACCTAGCACAATGGGGTTCTGATCCACGACTGGGGCTCCTAGGCACTACTACAAAAGAAATAAATAATAATTATAATTATATAGACTTTCCCCTGCACAAATCCCTCTTTGCTATGCCATAAGCATTGTCAGACCACAGGTCATACACCTATGTTGATTCACAGTCATTCCACACTAGCTCTCTTGAAGACACATTGCAGTATCATAAGAGAAGGCACATGGGATATGACAGATTCATAGACCCACCAGGTTTGCCTTCAGTCTGGACAGTCTGTTTGATGGATCCAAGATTGGCCTCTACTTTCCCTGTGTAGGACTGCAGTTGGCAAGAGGCAACAAGATTGATCGTCCATGCGCCAGCAGAACTGTTCTGTACAATGATGTTCAGATTAATGGGATTGCCCAGCCATAAAACTTTTTCACTCTCTACATCCAGTTGGATCCCAGCCTTGAGGGGTGGAAGAGGAGTTGTGCTCTCACAAACTGCCAAATTTGAAGAGCTCAGATAGGTGCAAGCCTTTTCCACAGCTTTCCGTTCCTCTGGAGAGCCTGAATACCAGGAAAAGGAAAAGCAAAGCTAAAGTCATAATAAATAATGTGCACTGTAGTTTCCTCAATCTGGTCCAATTTTTCTGTTTATCCTTCTGCTAAAATATAGACAGCACAGCAGGACATGCTTCCCAGCACTGAGCATTGCATGTTTAAACTAGTCTACGTATCTCTCCTGATTTTACTCTACCATAGGATTTAAACAGTCGGCGAACACACCGGGCCAGATTTTCAGAAGTGACCATTAATTTTGTGGGTTGTCAGTTTGAGACACTTCAGAGGACCCTGATCTTTAGAAGGTAGGTGTTCAGCACTTTCTGAAAATCAGTCTCTCAAGTTGAGCACCCAAAACACACTACTCTTTTTTGAAAACTCAGGCCACCAGGTTTACACAACTCAAGGGTGAAGGAGGATGACTGGGAGTCAATATCAATATATGTGGTGGCCAAAAACCACACTAAAAGTGTTCCATAGAACTTTGTACATACAGAATGGAGCATGAAGCAGGTTCAGATAACCCAGACTTCTGTTCAGGAATAGGCTAGAACAAAGACCTAAGATTGCAAGAGCTGAGGAGAAGTAAACTTATCTAAAATATCTATATTGGAAAACTGGTGAGAAGAAGGATCAAATGCAGAGCCTAACTTAAATGCCTTTCTGCAATGTCCCTCTGATTTCCCAACTTGGCTGCTCCTCAAATGAGATGTTTTAATAGTCACATTGCTTAACACAGCAAGTTTTGGGTATGTAGTAAGGGGTGGGGAGGAGATGTTTCTTGAAATATGATATAATTTGTTGATAGAAGAAGATAAGAAATGGAGCAATTTTGGATCAAGCAGAACTGCTGAATCTATTGGGCCTACTTCTCTTGTTACTAGCATGCTTGCTACAACCTCTTACTAGAAAACAGCCAGCAGGTGTCACTGCAGACACAAAGATACTCATACGCCAATTTTCCTGATTCCCTCGCTGTTTCTGAATGTATTCTGCTGAGTAGTACACTTTAAATGTATATTACTAAAGCAGCCGATTGGATTTCCACACTGATAAAGCATGTGACTACTCTGGTGTCTGCAGAAAATCACATGACTAACAGTCTCATCTTATCTTCTACAGGATGCTGGAAAGATCTCGACTACTGGTCACCTTCTGGGAATTTGTACTGTGCCGTAATGTCTTCCCTTGTGTTCTTCCCAACAGCTTTGGTGCTGATGCTCTTCCCAATGGCCTTGGTCTCCTCACGCAGTTTGACAGGTTTATGTTTGCCATTCACATTCTTCACTTGCCAGAAGACCCTGTCGGCATTCACTTCAGCAAACACAAACTTGGAGTCATACAGCAAATAGACTTCTCCACTTCTGATGGCTTTTAGTGGACAAGGGCCGCACTGGTAAACACCTAAAGAGTATGTTGAATGTTACTTGCTTTTCACATGTATTAAGTGAGGCTCCATTTTCCTCAATCACCACATACACATAATATCCCTGACCTCCCACAGCAGTGGCCCACCCCCAGGTAACTGAACCTGGCAATAAATATTCCTCCACACTAGTTCTGAGCCCAAAACTTTTACGGTCCTTTAAGTAGCAGATTTTTTACACGATGAAATGTGACTTGTATCACTTGTATGCTGCTAGGAATCCTACCACATTCTCCCCTATGAAACCAGCTGCAGACATGCAATTTCTAAGCAGGTTTTACAAAGCAGCAAAAGATTTCCAAAGCCCAAAATCATGGCACTTCCTGAGCACTTCCTGCGAGGTGCTGAGCACCCTCAATTCCCATTGACTATAACGAGAGTTGACAGTGCTCAGCACCACACAGCACTGCAGGATCAGGCTCTTTGTATCTGTCTGCTTGTGCTAGAGTTCAGCATATTTCAGTTTGCAATGATAATTCTAGGCCTTCTTTATTTCATCTCTTCTGACTCCTGCTACAGTTACACAGTTGCTGACTACTCTGTTCCCAAACCCGAAATGGCAAAGGACAGCATATTAAATATCATCTGTAACAAGGGCTAATGCACAGGCCAACCCTTTGAAACCTGCTTTATCTGTAGGATCTAGAGATGTATGCTGATGGATGTTGGAAACTGACCCAAAAAGGTACAGGCTGAAAAAAGTGTGTCAGCAGAATTTACTGTAAAATAAAAAGAGTGCTTTGCCTTTCTGTAGTGCTTGTAATCTGAGGACGTCAAGATGCTTTGCTAACATTAATCATCAATTCGTCTTCACAACACTCTTTTAGGCAGGTGACTATCATATCCTGTTCAGTAATGGGTAAACTGAGGCCCAGAAAGGCAAAATGACTTGCCCAAGGTCACCCAGTAAATCAGGGTAGAGATGAGAACAGAACCCAGATCAGGAGCCCATGCGCCAACACCTTAAACCATTTTCATTTCCTAATGCCATCAAATGTTTGATTTTCTGATTGCAAAAATGCCATAACATTTACATCCATGGCACCAGCAGTGAGGCCAAAGGACTCTCGTTTAAGAGGTCAGAGCATAGGGCTGGGAACCAGGAGATCTAACTTCTATTCTCAGCTCTACGCCTGTGTGAACTTGGGCAACTCACTTCACTCAGGTTTGACATGAATTGGACTAGTCAAGTGCTTAAAGTGTTTAAGTGCTTTGCTGAAAAAATGTTCCTTGTAAAATATCCCCCACCCCAAATCACAATAGAGTCTCTTTGTTTGTAAATCCTACCTTGACTTATCTCCTGTGGGGTGGCATCAAGTGCCTGCCAACCATCAAAACCCTGGGGCAAGTCTGGCCTTTTCATCCACACATCATTCCACACGTGAAAATTCCTACATGCAATTAGGTTGCAAAGTTAAAAACAACATTATTTGCACCCTGCAATTTAACATGCATGTTCAGGACCCAAAGAGCTGAGTGACCATATTGATCCCCCAGAGGAAGAAGTGGGCTCAGTTTTGTACCCTGTCTCATTTTTATGGCAGATATACTTTTTTAAAGAATGGAGAGGAAAAATCTGTATTTTCCATGCATTACATCCTTTGCCCGTGGTGAGAAGAGAGCTGTAAACCACTGCAGCAGTCTTACCTCTTTCTGTCTTTAACTGTCCGATTGGGTCAGATTGTGTTCTCCTTACTCACACTGACCGGTAGTTTACACCCCAGCTTTACCACTGGTGGCAATGAGACTAGTTGGGGAGTCATGTGCTACTCAGCCTGAACCAGGGGGCCACAGTCTGGCCCTTTATTTGGGGAGAGGGAACAGGGACATGCACCTGTGCAGAGTGAGACCCTCGTCCAAAGCCTGCTGGCTTTGGTTAATGGGAATCTTACTACTGACGTCAATAGGCTTTGGATCGGGCCCAGAATGAAGCGGGGCTCCTAAATGTGACCTGCCTCATTCACTATAAATCAGCTAGGCTTTTGATGCACACACAGCCCCATCCACCTTTGCTCAGACCATTATGTGATCGTTGTGAAAAAGACCCTTAACGTTATTTTTTTAAATGTACAACCTGATCCAATGTCCACTGTAAGCCATGAAAGTCTTCCATTGATTTAAAAGAGAATTGGATTAGGCCCTTACTGCTCATGGACCAAGTATGATTTTCAAAGGCTCATAAAGTGGCCAAGTTAACCCCAAATTGCATCAGGTCACTTGGTCTGGTCCAAGGGTTGTTTCCATGACACGTCAAGCACCAACCATGTGGACACTAGAACTAAGTAATACGTAAGGGATTTTTTTCATAATGAAAAAAATGGCATTTTTTTCATTTTCTTCACCCACAAAGATGGCTGAAACACTTTTCCATGTGGTTTACAGGAAAATTCAACTTCAGAAAGAAATCAAGCATGCAAAATTTCAGCCGGATAGAACAGAAAGATACGAGCAGGTCAAAACAAGAGCTTAGCATGGAACAGCTTTGGAATCCTTAACTACAGTGGCTGCTAAGGCTATAACACAAACCCGGCTAGAGCCCAAACTGTCTATTCCTCTCAGATGCAGGTTTAACAGGGAAATGCCTATAGAAAATATTCAAGCTTCCTCTTATTGTTCAGCTGCAAACTCAAAATAATAGAGACATTCTAAAAGAAAAACCTCCTGGTGCTTAGAAATACAGATAAAGTTCTACAGGAAAGCTTCAGGAGTACAGGAAGTATATAGCATTCTTTAGAGTTACCAGACAGAGTCTGATGTCATGTCATCCAGTTTTTCGCCCTTTTCATTCATGTAGATGTCAACTTTCAGATTTTCCTCAGTATCATGAGCCGAGGCGAAGTTAGTCACGCTTCTGGCTGGAATCCCCAGGCAGCGCATGACTGAAATATAGATGAACAAAACCTCACTGGGAAAAGCTCTTTGGAAAGTTCCCCACCACCAGCTGCACTGTGTGGAGGAATCTCTCCCCAGGGTTTGGTGTATCGGGAAAGATGGATGGTGCCGTGTTTTACCTGTAGTAAGAACTCCAGAGAAAACCCAGCACTGACCAAAGCGGATGGGTTTTTTTGTTTTGTAGTATTTCTGCAAAATGGGGGCACTTCCTGTCCAGGCCACGGGGGAGGTTCCACCAGTATAGGTTCCTGACCAGTTCCCCCAAAGGACTCCTGATTCATCATTGGAATTAACCTAAGACGCAGAGAATAGAGAAAACAAAGTCAGTCAAGAGATCCAGTGGAACTCAGACCTGTCACGGAGATCCCTTCTGTGCCTGCACTTCCTCTGGGCACAGGGCATCCACTGTAACTATGGCAGTTAGCAAGGTTGTCTTGCTATCATTAGCTGGCTTCCCTCAGCCAGCTGCCCATGTTCTTCCTGTAAGGCTCAGACATCCAAAGGGGAGGTGTAACTGCTGCTCAGAGGAGCGGTAACTCAGCATGCATTTTGCATCATAAGTTCTTCTAGTGCACTGAAAGGGGAACATACCATGTACAACAGCTATTCTCCTGATTCTTGCCCTGCAGAGAGTACAACCTCAGCATAGCAGCCATGCATCAGAAAGGATTGGCTAGATAATGTGGGGATGCTACATTGCAGCTACCTTTTCCCTCTGCCAGTTTCTTCAGACCCTCCTCCATGTGAGTTATAAGCAAAATCCATTTCAAATTAGGCCTGTAATGGTTTTCTAAATGTCAGGGGCGCAGAAGGACAAACAGGAGGAAGAGGGGTTGGGACAAACTGATTTGTAGCAGCAAAATATAAAGAAATGAGTCAATGACAAGTCACTTCTCAGAGAGACTCACCAAAGCAGACATGGCTCTGGACACAGTCACAGAATCTTTTCTAACTTTTTGCTTGAGTTTACTTTTGTCCAGGAGATACATACAGGAGTCCAAGACATCTTCCTCAAACTGTTTTGGAGAGAAAAAACAAAGGCCTGTTTACTTGCTGCTCCAAATGCAAACTGCCTGATGCTAACAAGTCTATTTGAGTTATCTTACAGCAACTAATCAATATGACTCAGATGAACCTCCAAACCTTATTATGGCAAATGAATTTAGTGTCAATGAAAGTTACTGGATTGACTTCCATGGAGACTGAAGTTCACTGGTTATCTACAGAACAGGGCCCCAGAACTGTCATATCTGTCTTAGGCCTGAAATGGAAGGACCTCATCTGTGGGGGCAAGCATAGACCAGTCTCCATGCATTAATATATAGGACCTTATCCAGCCATCCTTACTCATGTGAGTAGTCTTTAGTTACATTAATAGTCTCACTGAAGTCGGTGGAACTACTCATGTGACTAACAAAAGCTTGTGACAGTAAAAGGTAGAATGAATAAATCTATATATTCCCACCTAACTGTAGAGAGACAAGGTGGGGGAGGCAATATCTTTTATTGGACCAACTTCTGTAAATGAGAGAGACATGCATACACAGAGCTCTTCTTCCGTCCTCTGAGACCTTTCTCCCCTACAGAGTCTCAGAACCTTGGCTCCAACCTGAACGTAAACATTTACACTACAATTTTATAGCCACTGCAGCCAAAGCCCTGCAAGCCTGAGTCAGCCGATCCGAGCCAGCCACAGCCATGCCGTCCGTCTTTTATTGCAGTGTAGACATACCTCTTACTTTGTTTTGTTTATTTATTTATTACTTGTGTGAACAGAGAATTCAAGAAATAGAGCCCAAAGCTCTCTATTTAGCACACATACAGATTTCCTCCACGTCTCTGCTAATGGTATCTCACAGCTGTCTTGGAGGGTGACCTTTATGAGTTACAGGGTAGTTTACCCACCATGCCCATTCAGTCACTGGTCAACCAGTATAGTGTAAATTACATGATCAAGTCTTTAGACCATTTGGGCCCAGTTCTCCCCTTTCTTACACTGATGTAACAGAGTGGAGAATTAGGTCTTTTATTTCTTAACACTCTCTGAATATCATTATCACACTAATAACAACCACTTTTTAAATCAAATCTATCGTTTAGGGTATTATACTGTCTCCAATCACGGTAATATCTGAGTGCCTACCATGTTAAATCAACAGCAATAGCAAAGTCCCTAGTGGACTTCATGGAGCCTCTGGCATGTCTCCCTTTTCGAGGTAAAAACCTTTGCTTGGACTAGGGTTTTTGCTTTCTATCTTTTAGATTTCATTAATTTACCTTCTAAAACCATGTCTTGTGGGACTGCAGCTTGGTATGGGCGGTTGAGTAGAAGGGGTGTCCGTGCTCTGTCATTCATACGGGGGAGGCCTTTTTGAAGAATAAGGTTTCACAAAGTTCCTAAAGATGGTTAGACTCTGGATTTGCCTGAGGTCCTCTGGAAGTTCGCTCCACAGTCACCTACCCTCTACCAAGAATGCTTTAATCATGTGTGCTACTTTAAGCATGTGAGTATTCCCATTGAAATGAGTAAGAGTACTCATGACCTCTGAGATTTGTCTGTGCTTACGTAGCTCCTTGAACTGGGGTCTCAATGAAAGGTCACATTTATTGGAATAGCACCTGCTTATGTTGAGAGAGGGAGAGTGCGCATGTGATCATGCCCATATTATTACTGTCTTTTACCTGTCCAAAATTCCAGGGTCTTCCAACTATATTTTGTACTGATCCAACATAGATGTAGCCTGTGTCACTGAGAACATACTCCAATCTTTCAGTATCATTAGGCATGAAAACCGTGTCAGCTGAAGAAAACACATGAACATGTTACTTGATTTCCATGCACTTTGTAGAAAACTTTTCAAAGGCTAAACAAGTCTTTTCTGTTCTTGAAACATAAAGCTAGTGAAGCTTAGAGTTAGTAGCACTGGTTCCAGAATAATGATTAAACAGCATTCAGATTTAAGTCCTGAACTTTCTTCCTTCCCTGGAAAAAACATGTTCTCTATGAAATGGTAGAAAACATCTTTATTTTTAACACCTACTTGTTCACAATGAACTGGATGGTGAACCCCTTTTTCCCATTGATGAGCTGCTACTCAGAGAAACCGTGTCACTGGCTTAAATGGGACCATTAGTGTGAATAATGGAGCACCAATGAGAGTAAGGGCTTCACAGTCAGGCCCAGTATCAGTGCTAAATATTGTTGGCTGATGTTCCATGGCTTGCAGAATTAGGCATCAGTGTTTTAAAGAGAAGAGGTGCAAGAATTTGAGAATAAAGAGGGAAAGTCTAAAGAACACATCATCTCCTATAGCAGTCGTAACCACGTCATGAGGCCATTTCTATTACCTTCACACCAAGGGTTGAACAACACGTAGACAACTTTGTTTCCAGGGTTATAAATGTGAAGCCCAGTTTTCACACTCAGAAAGTATTTTCCAACAGCTGCATCTGCCGGACTGGTCACAGCTACCAGGCACTAAGCAAAGCACAAGGCAGGCGATTATCCCTCACATTGCCCCCCTCTTCAATGTGTGGTACAAGTAACACTTTCTGATCTTTCAGCAACGAATCTAGTCAAGCCTGTGGCACATGCTGAAGGGAGAAATGGAGGGGATGAGGACAAAGCAGCTGTCAGAAATATAGTGATAGAGCGATGAATTAAATGGGACAGTTTCTCCTATAAAGCTAGTGAGCAGGCAGCAGAAGCCAATCTCAGAGCTCTGAGTACTCTTCCATGTCTCCCAATTAACTCCCCTTCCCATATTGCAGTGACTCTTTCCTAGGCACAGAAAAGGGCTGGGCTCAGCATCCCTTGAAGCCTGCTGACACTGTTCCATCTTGCATCCATCTGCCTCAAAGGGGGCCTTGGGGAGTGACACAAGTGTTCTCTCTCTCCCCAAAGCTGAGTGTAGTCCCTGCTTCCACAGCGCCCTCAGGCCCTGGCATACCGAGAGCACCCACTCTGCCATTGCAGCACCGAGTGGTCCTTTCATTTGCCACTTGAATGAATTATGTGTACAAGCAATCTGTCTACCTCCTTCCCACTGGTGTTAGAGATGTTGGCACACCAGCACTGGGAGTCCTGCCCAGACCTCAGGTCCATCGACAAAAGGGTCTCGTTGGATTCCATGGGTTTCTCACCTGGAAATAGATCAATACAAAATACAGAGGAGGTGTGACTCAGCATGTGATAAGATGACAAGGTCTAATCGTCTGACCAGATGTATGGTAGTCAGGACTACAAGGTTCTATTTCCTGTTCTCATGCTTTGATCTATAATCTAACTACCAGCCAAGGTCTGGAAGAAATTAAGTCTCCACTGTGATGGTGTAGTATAAAATTGGCCAGGTGCATTATGGTGCATCCAATCCTTCACCCTTTTCTGTAGCAGCATTGGCTAGTGTTGAGACTGGATACCATACAAGTCTGATCAGGCTAGTGTACCCCAGTATGGCAACTCCTGCATTGCTAGACATACCGCTGAGAGCTAAAGAGTTGTGTTCTTACCGACACTGAGCTGCACCACCACTTTGTCATTGTCTTTCAGCTCCCGGTCAAAGGTCAGCTTTAACTGAAACACTTGCCCTCGTCTCACAATCAGACTGGTGTTCTCATGATATTCCTCAGTGTGGTGAAGACGGGCATTTTGCTTTTGGAGCAAATCAACTCCAAGGGTTTTCAGGCTGCTGGCTGGAAACAGTGAGCAAGGAGGGAGAAAAAGAAATGGTTTGATGTTAAAACATTCGGGGGGGGGGGAATTCCAGTTGCTTTTACTGTTTATTTTGTTAAATAATGAAAACAACTGAGTGTAGCTTCTATTCTTAGTGGGTGGGACCCAACTCCCAAGCCCATCTACGTGTGTTTGATGACTAAGTGCAAACAGCCTTTAAAGCGTTTTAGGACCAACTCACATTAGGACCCCAAACAATCATCCTGCCCCCAACCTTCCCCCGCCTCAGTGTTAACTAGTCAATAACATTGTGCAAGGGCTGAAGTACCAGAGGGTGAAAGTGACTAGAAATAACAGTGAAACAGAACAGGCTCTGATTACCCAGTGCCCAAACTAAACAAAATGTACAAAATACAAATAAATTAGATTCTTAAAATTCCTTCAGTTTTCTTAAGTTCAGATGTCACTGGCAGCAAAGTATAACCAAGCCATAGACACAAAGGGCCCCATTCATCTCTACACCCAACCAGCACTAGGCACAGGGCCCAAAACAGGAGGCAAAGGTGACTTTATGCCACTTTTTCCTTACCCAATCTGGCTGCTCTCCCTTGGGCCTGGCTGCCAAAGGCCCCAAGGGGTCATCGAGGCAGGTGGGAACTGCCAGAGCACAGAAGCACTCCACTCATGTCTCCATTCCCTCAGGAATAGCCCCCAACGTGTCCCTTGTGTGGGGACCCGCTATCATAGCTGGCATTGAACAGTCTGTGCTGATGCTATGCCACATAGGGGGCTTCCCTTATCTCAAGGACATTCTTCAGAGCAGCCAGGGTAAAGGGACTGCAGCACAGGGATGACATAACCATCATCTAAACAGCCAACATGCAGCATCAGGAGTAGAACCCAGAACCTTCATTTCCAAAAACACCGGCCTCTACCACACAAATTAAGCTTGTGCTGCTCCTTCAGCTCTGCTTGTAGAGGTCTTCATTTTTACACCTGTAGGAGCTAAGTGTTCATACCCTGTAGCGAGGGGTACAGGATGGTTGGAACAATAGATAGCTAGATTCTAGTCTGATGCCAAATGTGTTCAGTTTAGCTGGCAATTGTGTTGTTTGTGCCAGTTGCTCCTCTGGCACAATGGAACTCTACAATGAGGGTAAAGTTCATCTGAGGGGCGGGGGGGGGAGGGGCAGAACTTTCTCAAGGGCTGGCCCAGGACTGTGTAATGAACTCCTATAGGAACTAAAGTATCAGGAGGTAGCTGTGTTAGTCTTTATCCACAAAAACAACAAGGAGTCTGGTGGCACCTTAAAGACAAACAGATATATTTGGGCATGAGCTTTCATGGGTAAAAAACCCCTCACTTCTTCAGATGCATGGAGTATCTGAAGAAGTGAGGTTTTTTTACCCACGAAAGCTTATGCCCAAATAAATCTGTTAGTCTTTAAGGTGCCACCAGACTCCTTGTTGTTTTTATATGAACTAAAGACCATCAAAAACATCACCACCATGCACTCTGAGTGCAAGACACATTTCTTTGACTTTACCTTCTTTCATTTACACATAGAACAACATGCATGTGTGTAGCTATTAATAAACAGATGTAAGCAGAGTAAGGATGAGCTCTACTCTGACATCTGGTGGTGAATTGTGGCGAGTTGTGGAAAAGAACTTCAGGGGCTGATCTTGTTTGCATAGGCACACCCACCCTGCCTAGCATAAGCCCAAATGGTCACTTTGGCTGCTGTGGGATCCCCAGTTTCTGTTACTGGGGCAGGAAGAATAAAGTGTTGTTACCCTGATTATGTGAATCAAAGACAATGAAAGTGTTTTATGACAGAGGGACTCGCCATCAACTAAGTAGCAATTGCTAGACAAGGGACATGGATTCCAAAACCCAGTGAATTGAGAGAGGATAGAGCTAAGTATTTGTACTTGAGGGTATGGGCTCTGTTTGAGGGCATGAAATACCAGTTGCTCCTGTTCCTTTTATTCTACTGTAGAATATCAGAGCTAATTTTAATTCCATTAAGAGTCTAGTTACATGTTGCTGAGCTGAATTCACTTTAGGCTAATGGTGCACCAGCACTGAGGCTCCCTTACCACAAGCTGAAATCATTAAAGGGCTAAAATCACTGAAAGCTGAAATCATTGAGTGCTGTGGGGTGCCTCAAGATATGTTGCTGAGCAGTTGGCAAAGCAGTTTGTGGGATGACTGGAGTGGCTTGCAGGACAGCTGGTGGAGTGGAGAGGCTGGTGGAAAGGAGCAGTTTGTGGAAAAGCTGGAGCGGCTCATGGGACGGCTGGTGGAGTAGAGCAGTTGGTGGAGTGGCTCATGGTGAAGGCTGCAGCAGAACCCCATGGAGATACGGGCAGTCGGCCTCAGATCACGTAAGGTGCCCCTTAACACTGCTGTGTGTCCCCCGCACCCTGCCATTCCCTGGCTGAGAGGTAAAACTCTGCAGATAAACTTTTGAACTCTGGTGCTGCACTGACCAGGGACAGACACTTTTGGGTTGTTGGACTTTTGGGTGATTTTGGGGTTGCTGGAGTTAAGACTCTGAGGGGAAAAGGATACTTCCAAACTTACTTGCGGGTGGGTCTTTTGCTTATGGTTTGTGTTATGAATCCTGTTTGTGGTGTTTCCCCAACATAATGCAGCATTGTTTCCCTCCTTTGTTGAAAGGATTTTGCTACACTCAGACTCTGTGCTTGTGAGAGGGGAAGTATTGCCTCTTAGAGGCACCTGGGGGGTGGTATGTAATTGTCCCAGGTCACTGGGTGGAGGCTCGAGCCGGTTTTGAGTTGTGTTATTGAAATGGAACCCCTAGATATTGAACCTGGCCCTTGTTGCTGCCAACTCAGATGGGCAGAAGGGTTACACAAATAAACAAAAACACGCCCTGGTACACACTTCCCCTCCTGGGGTGAGGGTGATAAAACAAACACGAGACAGATGTTAGCTACATTGTTTAATGTGCTACTAGAGGATGCTCAGATATAGTGGTGATGAGCATGATATAAGAACCTATATAGAAGAGAGTAGCTTATCTGCATTGCGCTCCAAAATATTCAGATACTAGGGTTCTGCAATGCGCTTCCCTCCTGCCTCTTCTAAATACAATAAACAATTAGTTGTTCAGGATTTTTTGTGCGTTAACTGAAAACAGAACTGAGCAGAGCAAGGGGATTGCCAACTTTTGCCACGGCTGCTCATGCACACCCTACTTCTCAGGGGATGTGAGCACTGTCAGCGCTATACAATGTGCCTTGTGTAACCATTTTCTTGGTCAACAAAAGCTTGCATTACATCCTTGTCACTTACGGGGACGTTGCCATGGTTTGGAAATTCAACTTTACTACTCTGGAGTTTAGTCTTCTGTGCTACCAGTTGACACGAGCTAGGCAGGTGTTGAGCTGCATCTCCTGCTTATTGCGTGACAACTGCATCCTGACAACAAATTTTGGACAGGATATTAAACCTCATGTTTCAGGGCTTCAGTCAATCTCTAGCTATTAGACAGCAGTGAGAGACCTGTGGGGGAGCAGCTTACTCCATACCTACCTACTGTGGGGTTCTTATACCTTCCTCTGCACCAGCTGGTATTGGACACTCTCAGATACTATGGACTAGATGGATCTTGAATCTTATCCAGTCTGGCAATTCCTGTGTTGCTAATGCTTCATTGATACCTCATTCACTCCCTTACCCCACATCAGTTTGTCTCATTCATCTGTTGTGCCAGCTCATAACCTAGACTATGAATTCTTTGGGGTGTAGATTATCTTTTCACTGCATGTCTACACAGCACCTAGTACAATGGGGTTTTGCTCTTTGAGCAGCACCTGTATGTGCTACGGCAATACCAATCATCGTCATTGTCTGTGTTAAAATAAATCATACCAGCATCAAGCTAATCTTTGAGACTCCTGGGGAAGTTTGTTCTTCCTGTTGCTCTCCAATAAGTACCATAGTGAAATATCACAAACAAAATAAGACTGATTAAATTTTAGGCATAGACGCCTCATTATTAGCCCTTTAAAATAGATTTCTGAAGCTCTTTGGAAGGGATCTCCTCAGTGGACTGTCACTATAGTTTTATTGCAGGTGGAGGATACTGTAATCACTTCAGTTTATATATAAGGAAAGTACTCATGTCCAGGCCTGTTCAGAAAGTACTAAAAGGTCTGCACTGGCATTTAACTAGCACCGCGCAGCTTCAAGGGTCTGTCCTCTTTGAGTTTTACTTCTAAGGGTATTCTCCTTAGAGCAAGGCTTGTCTCTGTGTCTGTATCTTGTACAGACCTGAGCATGTCATTTGTGTTTACCAACTAATAATTAATAGTAAGAGCAGGTGTCTCTTTGAAGCCATATTTGGACTGCTAAGATTTAGAGTTTTAGGGTCCAGTCCTTCCAGGTGCAGAGTATCCTTAGTTCCCAATGAATTAGACTGTGCTGATGTCATTGGGAGCTCAGAGCAATGGGAAATAGCAGCCCACAGGACACGGCAGAAGACGCACAGCACCATGCAGGACTTGGCCCTTATAATCTATTACCACTAGTAAATCTCATTTGGGAATCTGTGCTCATGATCAATTGAAAAACATTTCACCCAGGAACCCCCTGACCAACCAAGAACCAAAGGGAGCATTAGAGCGATGAAACGGGACTCAGCTAAATGTATTGTCAGACTAGAGTGGGGGCAGTGTTTAAACTTTAGGGGTGATATCCCTAAAGTCAAGGGGAGTTTTGCCCTTGACTTCAATGGGGCCAGGATTTCACCCTAGTACTATTATTCCTGTTTACCTCTAGTAAAACAGTCAACCATACAGATGCCACATTCTAAAAAAATCCTTCTGATGGTTATTGCTCTATTATTGAACAACACAGGGGCCCCACTTCTTCCCTCCACTAAGGCAGCTTTGTGACACTCACCCAGAGCAAAGCAGCCTGAAAGCCACTTTCATCAGAGTGGCCCCTACACCACCTCCTACGCTGCGGTGAGTGCAGGGAGTTTGAGCAGGCCATCCTTGCACCCCAGCAGTCTCCTGCTTTCATAACAGCTGTCTGGGGCCTTTGGCAGCCAGTGTAACTTTCAGGCTGCTTTTAATTTATTCCAGGAATGGGGAGGGGTGGTAAAGGAGCACGTTTGTACTCCATCCTCTGAGCAGCATGAGTGCCCCTTAGCTACAGCTGAGGCTCAGAGCTATGCTATCAAGTCAAATCCACTATGCTATCCAAGCCAAAAAAAATCACAGAGGTCTGGCAATAGCAGAACAAAGCTAACACAGTCATATTTAAAATGACTTTCCTTGGGGCATTCATACCTTGGACTCTTGCTGTTTGATTGCAAAGATGTGACAGCACAAGCCAAGGAGTGCCAGGATAAAGGTTAGGTAACTTTCTATTTAAGTGCCTCTAATGCCATTTTTATTTACACTCTAAGCTTCATTTATAAATACTGTGTAAATCTTGGTTGCTTATGACTATGGCAGGCATAACTTGTGACTGTGACAAGCGTGTGTGGAAGATCCAGGAATTTAAAAGGGTTTCATGACAGCAGAAAAAGAACGGAGTCAAAGGCCAAGGGAGTATTTCAAAGAGAAAAGATCCTGTAGGATGGCTGGACAGATGTAGCTACATTAACTGCACCATGGGACATGACATTAGGGTAAGCAAGAACCAGTCACAATATCTAAGAAATAAACCCAGTGCCCAGCCAGTACCTGTTGTATTAGTTGTACTACATTAGATGCTAACACAGTTAGGGCTTGACTTATCTGGATTAGACCAACAGCTGCATGAGGAAACATTTGATAGTTTCCCAAACATTATTTGACAGCTTAAATGGACCCCAGCATGCTCTCTCAATCTCCTTAGTGTGACAAGTCAGACCTACAATGACTATATCAGAGGATTAGAGAAAAATATTTGTGCCTATTTTCCCATTTTGTTTACTTTGTGTTTTTGCAGCTCTGTGTAGAATTGGTTTCACTATTTCCTCTGCGAAGTAAGAGCTTCACGGCAAAGTTAAATCGAGTTATAACTCACGTGGTGTCTAACTCCAGTACTGTCCACACACAATAGCCCTTAATTTGAGCGTGGTAGTGCTTTCAACTTGAGTTGGCTGGCCTGTCTGGGGGAAGAGGCTGCAGCTTGAGTCAGCACAACTCATCAGTTGCTAACACAATCACTGTGCAGCACAACTGAGATTTCGCAATGTGGCTGTTCTCACTCAAGCTAGGCTAACTTGAGAGGAGTTAACTTGGGTGTAGATAACTTGAGTTAACTCTGCAGTGAGGATACAGCCTTAATTAGCTATGCAGAGTCCCCTGCAGTTTGTCTCTTTCAAACAGCAACAAGGGAGAGAAAAACATTTTTAAATATAGGAAAATATAACTCTAAAATAGGAAAAACTGGCAGAGTCTCAAGTGCAAGTGCAAGTTTAATGGCTGAAATGACTTTTATTTCATTTTTTTTAATTGTCTAGATTTCAAATGGACAAAGTCCTTTCACATGAACAAAAATATGCAGCTACAAGGGCTGAATTCTTACAACTAAGCTCCCTCAGAAAAGTATGTATAAGCAAACAAACAGGTGCACAAACACTCATTTGCATGTGCAAAAGGATTAATTGCATGTGCAAGTGGCTACTTGTATGTCATTATGTGTGTATGTATACTTACACATTTAACATGAGAAAATTGCTCTCAAAATTACCTTTTTACTTATTTTTCAAGCAAAATAACTAATTTTGATAATTTGGTCACAAAGGTGGATTAAATGGAAGTCACAATCAAAACTTATTTATAGAACAGAGTGAATTATTTATAAGATAGTTTTACATCATATTTCCTGAAGTTCATTGGGATATTATTAGTTTGCAGTTACCAGAGATTTTTTAACTTCATCATTAAAATAATCTTTTAAGTCTCTGTTCCTACCTTATGTATGTTCTTTATGTATTTTTGATTAACTGAATTGACTCAATTTGTGCATACATAGCATACCTGAGAGCTAGATTTATATCTCAGCGTATTTTTGCCTGGTAAATGTTTTACTAATAGGCATAATAATTACATAACAATTAATAATTATTATAAGCAGAGCTGGTTACACAACTTACAGTTAAGGTTTTTCAACACTTCCCATTCTGACACCCTGTTTATGGTTGCTTATAATTTTTCCAACTTTAAACCATTCAGGTTGAAAGTTCCCATGCTAAGTGTCTGCCTCATGCTGAATTTTTTTGGAAAATCTTTTTTGCATCCTTAATTTTGGCATTTGCTAACTTCTGAGTGCTCGACTTTGCAATGTTCTAGTAAGATAGTTTTTTAATATATCATGTATGGAGAAAAATGGTAAAGAGGAAAGAGAGAGAGAGTAAATAGAAATATTGTCTACATATTAAAGCCTTGACATGGTTCTATCCCAGGGGTAGGCAACCTATGGCACGCATGCCGAAGGCGGCACGTGAGCTGATTTTCAGTGGCACTCATGCTGTCCGGGTCCTGGCCACCGGTCCAGGGGGCTCTGCATTTTAATTTAATTTTAAATGAAGCTTCTTAAACATTTTTAAAAACTTATTTACTTTACATACAACAATAGTTTACTTGCATATTATAGACTTAATATGAGCCAACAGTGTAATGCTGTTGCAAAAAAACCCAAACATCATTCTGGATGTATTAGCAGGAGTGTTGTAAGTAAGACACGAGAAGTAATTCTTCTGCTCTACTCCACACTGATTAGGCATCAACTGGAATATTGAGTCCAGTTCTGGGCACCACATTTCAGGAAAGAGGTAGACAAATTGGAGAAAGTCCAGAGAAGAGCAACAAAAATGATTAAAGGTCTAGAAAACATGACCTATGAGGGAAGATTGAAAAAATTGGGTTTGTTTAGTCTGGAGAAGAGAAGACTGAAAGGGGACATACTAACAATTTTCAAGTACATAAAAGGTTGTTACAAGGAGGAAGGGAAAACGTTGTTTTTAACCTCTGAGGATAGGACAAGAAGCAATAGGCTTAAATTGCAGGAAGGGCGGTTTAGGTTTGGACATTAGGAAAAACTTCTTAACTATTAGGTGGTTAAGCACTGGAATAAATTGTCTAGGGAGGTTGTGGAATCTTCATCACTGGAGATTTTTAAGAGTAGGTTGGACAAACAGCTGTCAGGTATGGTCTAGATAATACTTCGTCCTGCCTTGAGCACAGGGGACTGGACTAGATGACCTCTCGAGGTCCCTTCCAGTTCTATGATTCTATATAGCAAGGTCAGACTCTTCTCAGCATTTCATCAGCTTATGCTCCCTTCCCTCTGTAATGAAGATGTGTTGCCAGCAACAAACGCAATAACTAGATATATTACAAATAGCTTCTGGAGCTGAAGCCAATGGAAAGAGTGCTATTTACTTCAATGGACTTCAGATCAGGTTCTTAGTGCAGGAGCTTGCCAAAAAGCAACTCCTGCGCATACACTGGCCTTACAGCTTACAAAGTTTTAAAACTCACCAGCTGTCTGACTCATGATCCTTTCTGGTCTTGTGTCCTGAAGCACTGGCAAAGCCTATTGTCACTCCTTCCACCTTCCTCTGACCATGTAGAAGGAACCAGCCCCTTTTTATCAGTAGCTGGCTTTGAAATGTCAGCATGTACAGTGCCAAAGGGTGGTGTTTGGAAAGAGGGAGTTGATGTGATTTATATGTTGTTGGTATTTAGGGTTTTTTATGTGCAGTGTAAGTTGTATTAATTCTTTCACAACAGATCTGACTGGTGACTTAGCTGCAATCAATGACAATAATAGTTCCACAGACTTCTTTTTTTATCAACAAGGGCAACACAAGCATGGACGATGAGTGATGTGGATGCATCCATGACAACAGCACCACACTTCCAGAGCTGCCTTTAAAGCACAGCCAAAGAACTTTAACCATGAAAGTCACAGCGTTTTCCACAGGGGCAGACCTGGCTGTCTTGGAAGTTAATGAGAGTTTTGCCATTAACTTCAACAGTGGAAGGAAAATCCAGCATCCTCATATGTGGCCAGGGGAGCACCTGGAGGGTGGGAGTCAGCGTGGATCTGGGGAACCACGCATGGAGAGCCCAGCATGGAGCTCTGTTGGACATGAGCTCTCTGCCCTGTGCAGCAGTGTGCAGGATTTCCAAGGGGGGGAAATATGGGTGGGCAAGGGCAGAGCATCCCTCTCTCTTACTCCCCACTGGCTCACTGTGTAAGGGACCATGCTGGAATAATCTCTGCAAAGCGGTGGTGGAGCCACCTGCACCATCCCCCTCCACATCAGTCCAATGGCCAGTGTGGCTCCTCGGGTCGGGCACTGGGGTGCGGATTTGGACATTAGTGCACCCTTTGTACATACAACTACCTGCTTACAAGTGCATCTGAAATGGCTGTGTTTGAACGTGTATCCTTGTATGATCACAGCCCCCAAAGGTTAAACACACAGAGGTGTGGCTTTAGATAAATTGGATTAACTGTATGATACAGAGCAAGTACTTCCGTGGTAGTTTTATCTATAGAGTGAGAGACCTTTATAATGCCTATTGATTAAATCACTGCACAGTGAGTCACCAGAACTTGAAATTGTATACTGGGCAGAGCTAGAAATCATGTTATTCTTCTGTCTGCAAGGATAAAATAAAACAAAACCAGAGAAATCAGTGTCACCAACCAGCACTTATTTCCCTTATTTGAGAGTTCACGCTTCATCATAGTTTTAGCCTCCGAGTAGTTAAAAATTATTACGAGAAAGAAAACTCCCAGGGTATGGCAACAAAGACTCATTTCATGTTAGAAAACTACATGCTAGAAAAACAATTAGCATTATATTATATATAATTTGCAAACAGAAAAGGCTCTGTCACATATTTACTTATAGGTTTTTGTCTTTTATTGTATAAATAGTTAGGCCTACCACAGGCGCTGACTCCATGGTGCTCTGGGGCTGGAGCACCCAAAGAAAAAAAAATTGTGGGTGCTCAGCACCCACTGGCAGCCCGCGGATCAGTGCCTCTTCCTCCCCGCCAGCACCTCCCGCCCACTGGTGGCCCTGCCAATCAGCTCTTCCCCCCTTGCCCCCAGTGCTTCCCCCCCACCGTGATCAGCTTCGTGAAGGAAGAGGCAGGGAAAGAGGGTGGGAAGAAGTGGGACAGGGGCTTGAGGGAAGGGGTAGAGTGGGGATGGTGCCTGGGGTGGGCAGGGGTTGAGCACTCCCAGGAACTGAGGAAGTCAGCGCCTATGTATAATATAATGCTACAGTTTTCAGAAGTGACTAATGATTTGGGTGCCTCCATTTTTTTGGGTGCCTGATTTGAGTCACCTTAAAAGGGCCTGACTTTTAGGGTGGGGTACTCACAACTTTCCGAAACTCAGGCCCTTTAAAAATTGTCTTGAGCTGAGCACCTAAATATGGAGGCTCCCAAAAGCACCAGTCCCTGCTGAGAATTTAAGCTTTTGTATCAATACACAGTTGTCATGTTTCAAACACTTTTGAAATGTAAACTAATCCTCCCAGCACCCCGTGAGGTAAACTTTGCTCCAATTTTACAGAGAAACTAAGGCAGAGAAGTTGTAACTTGACAAGGAGTGAGCAATACATAAACTTAAATATAGTCACATAAGCCATCCACTGAGACCCTGATTCAACAAGGTACTTAAGCCCATGCCTAACTTTAAGCTCGAATAGTCTTTCATTGGCTTCTGTAGGCCTACTCCCATGCTTAAAGTTAGGTGCATGCTGAGTAACTGAACAAGTGTATAAAAATCAAATTCTGTCTGAAGATAATTTGTGCACAGTAAAAGATATTAAATTTGGTATATCAATAGTTTGCTGTAAATGGTTTGTGCAGCTGTATTAAAGAGACCCAAATAAGATAGGACCAATAGGATAGCAAAATTCGTATTTATTTTAAAACATTTTCATTATCAAATGCTTGCCTAAAATATTATCTCATGGAATAAAATGAGACATATACACTGACAGACATTCTGTTGTAGGGCCAGATCCTCAGCTGGGGTAAGTCAGTGCTTCTCCATTGAAATTGCTGGAGCTACACCGATTTACTATCACCTTAGGATCTGGCCCTTAGATTTCAAGCTGGATCTTACCTGAGATTCTGTTTTGTTTCTTCTCCATTTAAGTATGATTCTGTTTCTGTAAAGATGCACTTCATAATAAAATAGTAATAATAATAAGAAATCTAAAGAAATAATACAATCTGAGTGCTCTCATGAATATTATATCTCAGATGAATATATGCTGGTTCACAAACACTCTGACTTGCGTATTTTAAATACGGGCTGTGACAGAAGCACAGCAGATATTATCCTGACACATTCCATGCATATGGCAGGCAAAGTCTCCTTTGATCTTAGGAGTCAACTTGAATACAAAGGGCAACCAGAGGTCAGTGTTTCATATAGAGTTGCCAAGCCTGCAATGGTTCCAAAGTGTCTAGGTTTTGCTTCTTAAGAGCCTTTTTTCCTTCAGTTTAAATATAAAAAGTAATCAAAATCCAAGAGCTTATGCAAACACATTGTCAATTTCATCTATTGGAGTAAAGCTAGTTATATCTGGTAAACGCTTCTCAAGCTAGTGGGACAGATTCCAAATCTGGAGAACACTGAGTCTGTCACAGAATAAACCCCTATGATTTTCTCTATATGAATGGGGAAGGATTTTCCTTTTCAGTTTCTTGTCTTTTTGTTGGGAAAGAAGCTTTGCAGCCACACAAAGCAACACTGACCTCCCTTGCTCACTGATATCACCCCACAAGGCCAACGGTAACAACCCGTATTCTTCCATCAGAGGACTGCATGGGAATAAATCCTTTTTCAGCCTAATAGTGGCATAATTTAACTTCACAAAGTACCAACTGGCTGCCCATTATTTGGACTCCACTGGAAGCTAAACAGCTCCACTACAGCAAAAACTTTTAAGTACCTGCTTAACTTTAATCATGTACTTAACTCCTATTGACTTCAATGGGTCTTAGGACGGGGCTTAAATTCTGTGCTGAATCAGGCCCCAAATGAAGCCATTTATTTATGTACCTAGCGAGAGGAATTTAGGTGCCTAACTTCAGGCACCTACATTTGAAAAAAAATTATCTGCATTGCTATGTACATTTTTATTCATTCAAGATGCTTCACCATGGATCTAATCCCAGGCCCACTGTAGTCAATGGCTCCCAGTGATGTCTACAGAACCCGCTCCTCTTGGACCCTTGGTGATAACTTTATATTCATTCAAGATGTAATGGGAGGTTTTTAGGAACAGGTTAGACAACCAGTCAGGTATGGTCTAGGCTGACTTGGTCCTGCCTCAGCACAGGGGACTGGATATGGCCTCCTGAGGTCCCCTCCAGCCCTACATGTCTATGATTCTATGAAATGTACATAAAATGTAGATCCAAAATTTCAAACTAAGATACCTGAAGTTCAGCAACTAAATCTCTATCTCTAGGTACACAAATAAGAGGTCCCAAATACAGGCCCCAAGTCTGCTGCCCTTGTGCTGGCAAAACTCCCTGCAGCATTTTGCCAGCACAAGGACTGAAACAGAAGCCCTACAATGAATACAGATGAATAAATGTATAGGCCAAACCATCTCATAGATCTCATGAGGCAAAAAAAAAAAAAGAGAAATATTTGAAACAAGTAAATGACAAGTACATTTCCAATATGCCATAACTTTAAACCTTCTTTCCTGGTTGCTACCAAACTTTCCAAAAAAGCTTTACTCAGGAATGAAATGTGACATACAAAATTTCAGGAAGATCAATTTATTTTCAGGTGTGGTAGTAAAAATTATGCTTGCAGGGGAATGCCAGCTTCAGTCTTGACTGTGGCCCAACTCTTGCTGCACCAGAATAAAGCATTTGGATATAATATGTTATAATTTTCAATGTATTACACTATGTATATAGTTATATTATATTTTTCTGAATTTCATAAAACTCCTCGGAGTTTGCAGCAACAAATTTCTTTCAAAACACAGACAACACCTAAAGCAAACAATTATGTTCTTACAATTGTACAAGGCGTTGATAAGAGTTAAATAAATCAGTAGACCATATACTGATTCAGGGGTAAAATGATTTATCAATATGCAAAAATTATAGCAGTGGAGAACCAGGAAAATATTTGATCAAATACCTCTCCACCTTCAGCAAATGAATAGAGATGTGTGCGCATGCATGAGAAACAGGAATTTCCAAATCAGTGTGTTAGAAAAATATATTTCCTTTTTCAGGCCTCCATTCTTTTTTTTCTACAGTAAAAACAATCGTCTTTCATGTTTGCTATGGTTCTTTGGTATCTGGATTAAACAAAGTTAATACAGGAAAAGAAGATATAGGTGAGGTTAAGCAAAACTGCATCTCTGCCAACTTGCACTGAAACTCAAACTAACAGTTAGAAGCAAACAAGAAGCTGATCCTGCACAGACGTGCAGGCCTGGGCATCTCTGGATAGGGGATCAGTCCCATAGCATGGCATAAAGTTACTTAGGTGCCCATGATATTGCAGGTTCAGGTCCTTTGACTCTGATCCTAGAAACTAGCACGTGTGATTTTATGTAGGTGAATAGTCCCATTGAATTTGACTGAACTGCTCATGAGTGTAAAATTACACACATTCATGTATCTCTGCAAGCTCAGGGTCTCGGGGCGTTAGTCTTTGCACTTACTGGCAGTACAGCAAACTGTGATTTCAGTAACGTGGAAAATCTGGAAAAAATCCACCCAGAGTCCGGTTGGTGTAACAGATCAGAATCTGTCTCAGTAACTCAGAGTGGAGAGCTAGCAATGGTCTCAAGTTCTGGATGTAGGAGCAGGGCCGGCTCTACAGTTTTCACCGCCCCAAGCAGGGTGCTGAATTGCCGCCGCAGGCGGGGTGGTGGGGGAAGCAGTCCCTGTGCCCTTAGGGTGGCAGGCGCGTTTCCGCCGCGGCGGCAATTCGGCGACAGCTTCTATGTTTAGCTGAAGCCGTCCTGGACAGCTAAACATAGAAGCTGCCGCTGAATTGCCGCGGTCCTAAGGGCACACGGACTGCCCCCCACCCCGCCCACGGCGGCAATTCGGCGCGCTGCTTAGGGGCAAAAGAAGGGGACTGCTGCCCCTTGCAGAATGACGCCCCAAGCACCAGCTTGGAATGCTGGTGCCTGGAGCTGGCCCTGTGTAGGAGTGTAGTGAAAAAGAAAAAAAGTCACTCAACCAGCCTAACTCCTAGATTGAGAAACATATGGCCACTAGCCAGCAGAAGCTACAAAACAGGGTACTACATTGAAATATGGAAAGTATAGGGGCTGATTCAGTCCTCAGCAAATTTCTTTCTTTGCTTTCAATGAAAATAATCTAGACATTGCAATAATGGATTTGCAGTATTTATAGTGAAAAATGTGACAATGTTTAGACAGTGGGCACGCTGTGACTGCTGCTTACCACACCAATCATGATAGTTTCACTGTTACCTCGTCCTCCTTCCCATTAGTTACTTCCACCTTCTGTGCCTTGTCACATACTTAAATTATAAGCTCTTTGGGGCTGGGACATCTTTTTTATTATGAATGTGTTACAGCGCTGATCCCAGAGAGGGGGGCTCTGTGCACTAATGCAATATCAATACCAATAATAACTCATCACTCAGAAGCAGATTCCTGAAGATTTCTGACGCCTGGTATAAATGATACAATATTTTCAGTGCTTCTGAGTCAAGTCTGCCCTATTACTACTATTCAGCAACCACTCTTCCTTAATTATTGTGCATTGAGAACAAAAACATCAGGATTATTAAACATACTTGGAAACCAGAACAAATTCCTTTAACAGGATCTGAAAGCAATTGATTACTGAATTATTGATTCAATTCTTAGAGAAATAATAGACTACTCACTGCTCGGTTACCCCAGCAAAGGAAAAGGAAAGCACTCTATAAATGCCAAGCATTAGTAGCATTGTAGATTAGTGTTCTGTTGTGTTCTCAGATACCACCTCTCTCTCCCCTCCCTGCTTCTCAGCAGCTGCACTTCACAGCAACACTACGGCTAGTCAAGGCCAGGGAGGCTAGATTCAAATGGGTGAGCACAGGGGCGGCTCCAGGCCCCAGCACGCCAAGCGCGTGCTTGGGGCGGCATGCCGCGGGGGCGCTCTGCCGGTCGCCGGGAGGGCGGCAGGCGGCTCCGGTGGACCTCCCGCAGGCGTCCCTGCGGAGGGTCCGCTGGTCCCGCGGCTTCGGTGGAGCATCCGCAGGCACGTCTGCGGGAGGTCCACCGGAGCCGTGGGACCAGCAACTGGCAGAGCGCCCCCCGCAGCGTGCCGCCGTGCCTGGGGCGGCGAAATGGCTAGAGCCGCCCCTGGGTGAGCACCCCAATGTCTGTGGGTCAGCTGTGAAACAGCAACTGATAAAGATCAGGCTGAGCCTAAGCTTTGCAACCCTCAGGTCTTGCACCACAGCCTCTCTTTCAGAAAACATCTGAACCATTTGGGCTAGTCCACACTAGAAAGTTGCACTTTTAAACAGTCTCTCAGTCTAGTTAAATCAGTACAACCCCAGCAGTATAGATCCTGCTATCTTGGTATAAAGGTCCTTTATACAGGTACAGCTATTCCCTGGGAAGGAGAAGAATTATAGTAGTTGTGACAGACCCAGACCAGTGGGGTACAGGAGTCTGGTAGAGGGCAAATATATTGGTCACTGGATGAGTAGTTTTCTGTTCCCTGAGTGACCAGAGCAGGGGCTGCACTAGAGTAATCAGGAACCTGCTAGAACAAATTAAGACAGGCAGGATAATTAAGACATCTGGAGCCAATTAAGAAACTGCTAGAATCAATTAGGACAGGCTAGCTAATCAGGGCACCTGAGTTTAAAAAGGACCTCACTTCAGTTTGTGGCGTGCATGTGAGGAGCTGGGAGCAAGAGGTGCTGAGAGTGAGAAGACAGACTGCTGGAAGACTGAGGAGTGCAAGCATTATCAGGCATCAGGAGAAAGGTCCTGTGGTGAAGATAAAGAAGGTGTGGGGAGGAGGCCATGGGGAAGTAGCCCAGGGAGTTGTAGCTGTTGTGCAGCTGTACCAAGAGGCACTCTAGACAGCTGCAGTCCACAGAGCCCTGGGCTGGAACCTGGAGCAGAGGGTGGGCCTAGGTTCCCCCCAAACCTCCCAACTCCTGATCAGACACAGGAGGAATTGACCCAGACTGTGGCTTCTACCAGAAGGGAAGGTCTCTGGGTTGTTTCCCGACCCACAGGGTGAATCTGTGAGGTGAGCAAATCTGCCAATACGTGCAGGACCCACCAAGGTAGAGGAGGAACTTTGTCACACAGTATAAGGCACCTTTCTACTGGTATATCTATGTCTACACAGGCTTTTACTGGTATAACTATTGTTGAAACAAATCCCATCCTAGTTATCCTCTGCCTCATCTGGAATACTGTGTGCAGTTCTGGTCTCCCATGTTTAAGAAGGATGAATTCAAACTGGAACAGGTGCAGAGAAGGGCTACTAGGATGATCTGAGGAACTGGAAACCCTGTCTTATGAAGGGAGACTCAAAGAGCTTGGCTTGTTTAGCCTAACCAAATGAAGGCTGAGGGGAGATACGATTGCTCTCTATAAATATATCAGAGGAATAAATACCAGGGAGGGAGAGGAATTATCTAAGCTCAGTACCAATGTGGACACAAGAACAAATGGATATAAACTGGCCATCAGGAAGTTTAGACTTGAAATTTATAGAAGGGTTTCTAACCATCAGAGGAGTAAAGTTCTGGAACACCCTTCCAAGGGGAGTAGTGGGGGCCAAAGATATATCTGGCTTCAAAACTAAGCTTGATAAGCTTATGGAGGGGATGTTATAATGAGATTGGTCTCTATTAGTGGTAAATATGCCCAATGGCCTGTGATGGGATGTTAGATGGGGTGGGATCTGAGTTACTACAGAGAATTCTTTCCTGGGCATCTGGCTGGTGAGTCTTGCCCACATGCTCAGGGTTTAGCTGATTGCCATATTTGGGGTCGGGAAGGAATTTTCCACCAGGGCAGATTGGCAGAGGCCCTGGGGGTTTTTCGCCTTCCTCTGCAGCGTGGGGCACGGGTCACTTGCTGGAAGACTCTCTGCAACTTGAAGTCTTTAAACTGTGATTGGAGGACTTCAAGGGCTCAAACACAGGTTTGATACAGGAGTGGGTGGGTGAGATTCTGTAGCCTGCATTGTGCAGGAGGTCAGACTAGATGATCATAATGGTCCCTTCTGACCTTAAAGTCTATAATTCTATATTGATAAAACTTTTAAATGTAGACCAGGCCTTTGTTTGCTTGTTCTGAAGTTATGCAGATGCACTGATGACCTACTCACAATTATCACCATTTATTTTTTGTATTATCATAATGCCTAGGAGCCCTCATCATGGACCAGGATCCCATTGTGCTAGGCTCTGTACAAACAATGATTCTTTTTTTTTTCCAGAGTGGTTACAGTTAATTTAGAATCCATCACAACGTGAAGGAACACTGATTGTTTCTCCTGAGTTTGCACTTATCTGCATGGAATGTCATTTCTCATCACATTGCCCAACTCATAGACTCTAAGATCAGAAGGGACCATTATGATCATCTAGTCTGACCTCTTGCACAACGCAGGCCACAGAATCCTACCCATCTACTTCTATAACAAACGCTTAACCTATGTCTGAGTTATTTAAGTCTTCAAATTGTGGTTTGAAGACCTCAAGCTGCAGAGAATCCTCCAGCAAGTGACTCATGCCCCATGCTGCAGAGGAAGGCGAAAAACCTCTGCCAATCTGCCCTGGTGGAAAATTCCCTCCTGACCCCAAATATGGTGATCAGTTAAACCCTGAGCATGTGGGCAAGACTCACCAGCCAGCACCCAGGAAAGAATTCTCTGCAGTAACTCAGATCCCGTCCTATCTAACATCCCATCACAGACCATTGAGCATACTTAGCTGCTGATAATCAAAGATCAATTGCCAAAAATAATTGCCAAAATTAGGCTATCCCACCATACCATCCCTTCCATAAACTTATCAAGCTTAGTCTTAAAGCCAGATATGTCTTTTGCCCCCACTACTCCCCTTGGAAGGCTGTTCCAGAACTTCACTCCTCTAATGGTTAGAAACCTTCATCTGATTTCAAGTTTAAACTTCCTAGTGTCCAGTTTATACCCATTTGTTCTTGTGTCCACATTGGTACTAAGCTTAAATAATTCCTCTCCCTCCCTGATATTAATCCCTCTGATATATTTATAAAGAGCAATCCTATCCCCCCTCAACCTTCTTTTGGTTAGGCTAAACAAGCCAAGCTCTTCAAGTCTCCTTTCATAAGATAGGTTTTCCATTCCTCGGATCATCCTAGTAGCCCGTCTCTGAACCTGTTGCAGTTTGAATTCATCCTTCTTAAACATGGGAGACCAGAACTGCACACAGTATTCCAGATGAGGTCTCACCAGTGCCTTATATAACAGTACTAACACCTCCTTATCTTTGCTGGAAATACCTCGCCTGATGCATCCTAAAACTGCATTAGCATTTTTAACGGCCATATCACATTGGCGGCTCATAGTCATCCTGTGATCAATCAATACTCCGAGGTCCTTCTCCTCCTCTGTTACTTCCAACTGATGCGTCCCCAATTTATAATTAAAATTCTTATTATTAATCCCTAAATGCATCACCTTGCACTTTTCACTATTAAATTTCATCCTATTACTATTACTCCAGTTTATAAGGTCATCCAGATCTTCCTGTATGATATCCCGGTCCTTCTCTGTGTTAGCAATACCTCCCAGCTTTGTGTCATCTGCAAACTTTATTAGCACATTCCCGCTTTTTGTGCCAAGGTCAGTAATAAAAAGGTTAAATAAGATTGGTCCCAAAACTGATCCCTGAGGAACTCCACTAGTAACCTCCTTCCAGCCTGACAGTTCACCCTTCAGTATGACCTGTTGTAGTCTCCCCTTTAACCAGTTCCTTATCCACCTTTCAATTTTCATATTGATCCCCATCTTTTCCAATTTAACTAATAATTCCCCATGTGGAACCGTGTCAAATGCCTTACTGAAATCGAGGTAAATTAGATCCACTGCATTTCCTTTGTCTAAATAATCTGTTTCCTTCTCAAAGAAGGAGCTCAGGTTGGTTTGGCACGATCTACCTTTTGTAAAACCATGTTGTAATTTATCCCAATTACCATTGACCTCAATGTCCTTAATTATTTTCTCCTTCAAAATTTTTTCCAAGACCTTACATACTACAGATGTCAAACTAACAGGCCTATAGTTACTCGGATCACTTTTTTTTTCCCTTTCTTAAAAATAGGAACTATGTTAGCAATTCTCCAGTCGTACGGTACTACCCCTGAGTTTACTGATTCATTAAAAATTCTTGCTAATGGGCTTGCCATTTCATGTGCCAGTTCCTTTAATATTCTTGGATGAAGATTATCTGGGCCCCCCGATTTTGTCCCATTAAGCTGTTCGAGTTTGGCTTCTACCTCGGATGTGGTAATATCTACCTCCATATCCTCATTCCCATTTGTCATCCTACCATTATCCCTAAGCTCCTCATTAAAGACTGAGGCAAAGTATTTGTTTAGATATTGGGCCATGCCTAAATTATCTTTAACCTCCACTCTAGCCTCAGTGTTTAGTGGTCCCACGTCTTCTTTCTTTGTTTTCTTCTTATTTATATGGCTGTAGAATCTTTTACTATTGGTTTTAATTCCCTTTGCAAGGTCCAACTCTACATGGCTTTTGGCCTGTCTCACTTTATCCCTACATGTTCTGACCTCAATAAGGTAGCTTTCCTTGCTGATCACTCCAATCTTTCACTCCTTGTAGGCTTTCTGCTTTTTCTTAATCACCTCTCTGAGATGCTTGCTCATCCAGCTTGGTCTACAACTCCTGCCTATGATTTTTTTTTCCCCTTTTCTTGGGATGCAGGCTTCTGATAGTTTATGCAACTTTGACTTGAAGTAATTCCAGGTCTCCTCCGCCTTTAGATCCACAAGTTCTTCAGTCCAGTCCACTTCCCTAACTAATTTTCTTAATTCTTTAAAGCTAGCCCTTTTGAAATCAAACACCCTAGTCCCAGATCTATTTTTGTTTATCCTTCCATCTAGTTTGAACTGAATTAGCTCATATCACTCGAACCAAGGTTGTCCCCTACTACCATTTCTTCTATGAGGTCCTCACTACTCACCAAAACCAAATCTAAAATGGCATCCCCTCTTGTTGGTTCATCAACTACTTGGTGAAGAAATCCATCAGCTATCACATCCAGAAAAATCTGAGCCCTATTATTGTTACTAGCACTTGTCCTCCAGTCTATATCTGGAAAGTTAAGTCTCCCATGATCACACAATTCCCATTAGTGTTTACTTCATTAAAAACATTAAAGAGGTCTCTATCCATATCCAAATCAGATCCCGGAGGTCTGTAGCACACCCCAAGCACTATCTCAGGGGAGGCTTTAGTAGCTTTCTTTCGCAGTTGATTTTTTTTTTTCCCAGACAGACTCTGTCCTGTCCATTCCATCACTTCTTATTTCTTTACAGTTAACATCATCATTGATGTACAATGCTACTCCACCACCTTTGCCTTTATTTCTGTCTTTCCTAAACAGCACATAGCCTTCAATACCTGTACTCCAGTCATGACTACTATTCCACCATGTTTCTGTTATCCCTATAATATCTGGTTTCACTTCCTGCACCAGTAGCTTTAGTTCCTCCATTTTTTTACCTAGGCTCCTCGCATTAGTGTACAGACATCTTAATTTTTGCCGTTTGGCTTCACTGACATTCTTTACCCAGTTAGGCACAGACATTCTACCACCAGCATCACTTATTAGACTGGTAGCTACAGTACCCTTCCTCCTGATGTCCATTCTTCTGCCCACAGCTGTATCCTCTTTTACTTTGTTTTCTTCCCTCTCAATGTTAAATTCCGGCGTGGAGATTACCTGGACATCTCCCAACCATCTCCCTCCAATTCCTAGTTTAAAACTCTCTTAATCAGTTGGGCGAGCCTCCATCCTAGAAGTCTATTTCCCTCCTTACTGAGGTGAAGTCCATCCCGAGAGAACAGTGCTCTGTCCATGAATGCTTCCCAGTGGCCGTACATCCCAAAGCCCTCCTTATAGCACCACTGCCTGAGCCATCTGTTGATCGCCATAATCTTGTCACACCTTTTTGTTACCCTTCTCTAGGAACCGGCAGAATCCCACTGAAGATCACCTGAGCCTCGATTTCCTTAAGCGTCTTCCCCAGCCTGGCATAGTCTCCCTTGATACATTCCAGCAAGAATCTAGCCGTATCATTCGTTCCCACATGAAGGACAATCAACGGATCCTTTCCTGCTCCCATTAGGATCCTTTTCAGCTTCAGGTCCACATCCCGTATCTTAGCACCCGGCAGACAGCACACCTTTCTGTTCTCTGGATCAGCTCTAGTTACAGGCCTGTCTATTCTTCTCAGTAAGGAGTCCCCAATCACGTAGACCTGCCTTTCCCTGGTGACAGTATGATTCTCTGGTCTATCCCCTGCTCCCACTGGCTGCAAGTCCTCTCGATTCCTATTCACCCTTGCAATCCTCCGCAACCCTTCCCATATCCTCTTGGGGCTCATATTTGGTGTTGTCTCCATTGACTCTTCCCCTCTTCCTGTAGGACTAGTAGCTCTTCTCTTTTTCCTTGCCCTCTCACCTTCAGCGACCACCTGCTGTGCCCCTTCTTCACTTTCCAACTCCGCAAACCTGTTCCTGAGCTCTATTTCTCCTTCACTAGCCCGTCTTTTCCTCTGCCTGGTTCTCTTAGTCACATGCTTCCACCGTCCACTTTCATCACCCAGCAGTCTCTCCTCAGAATTCTTTGGTCCTGCTGCCATCTGCAAGTCTGAGCTTATCCCTTCAGCCTCCTCATGTCTTTGCTCCATCATCTGCTCGAAGCCCCTTCTAAACTCTACTAGAGTTTCCACCTGCATCTCCAGTCCTCGGATCTTTTCTTCCATCAGCTCTATCAGGCGGCACTTCATGCAGACAAAACTCTTTTCAGGTACCCCCTCCAGGATCATGTACATACTGCAGCTTCCACATCCAGCCATCCTCATTGTGTCTCTCACTGCTGCCTCTGTATCAGTCATAGCCTTCCCACCTAAAACCTGTTAGTCTAAGAAACACAAACCAAAACAAACCCCCAACAGGCACCAGAACACTGGCAGACCACCACCCACTCCCTTCACTAGCCTGTCAGTTCCTCTGCCTAGGTCTCTTAGTCTCCCCCGTAAACTCCCAGTGAAACTCCCCTGTTTACAGCTCTGTTTGCTGGCTGCTGCGCTGCTGCAACTGTCTATGCCACTGCCTGACTAGCTGGCTACTTTTATAGGACCCCTAGGCAGACAAGCCCCGCCCCCTAAACAGGGCTCAGCTTCTCTCCCAGCACATTGCCCCTAGCAGCCTCCACACATACAAACTGCTCCTTCAACAGACCTCCCAGTGAAACTCCCCTGTTTACAGCTCTGTTTGCTGGCTGCTGTACCCCTGCAGCTGTCTAGTTTTTGTTTGGTCCTTCTGAAGCTCCTAATACCTGCTTTTAGCCTTGAATAACCTAAAAAAAAATTAGCATTATTCCCAAATTTTAGCACATCACCATTCACTCTCTCTTTACCAGGTACTAATAAATAAACTTTACTTGCATCACTGCCTTTAACTCTTACTGGTACGGTACCGACGCCGCTCACAAAAATGTTCTGTGACTAGAGCCCTACATGGATATAAATGTAGACCAGTGGGTGCAGATATCCACAGATAGAAATCAGTATCTGCTGAACTGCAGGGCTCCCCCAGGAACTGCAGTGGTGAAAGGAGAAGAATATGGGCCGACGTTCTCGGGAGCCAGCGCCCCACGCCACCAGCTCCTCCAGTGTGACTGTACCGCCTCCAGCCCTGCCCTCAGCTCTGTCTTTCAGTGGGGCTGTACAGACTCCAGATAGGAGATGCAGTTGTGTGAAAGGGCTTGGGGCACTACAGCTGTGCTGGAAGAGCTGCCGTCATGGGGCGCTGGCTCCTGGGAGTGGCAGCCCCATGTTTTGCTCCTTTGGCCACTGTGGTTCCTGGGAGAGCCCTGCAGTTCAACAGATACAGATTTCTATCTGTGGATATCCACATCCCCGAGTATAAATTTGTATCTGCGCAGGGCTCTACAATTCATTCTTGAAAATGTCTTTCCGGTACAGCGTACCAGCAATAAATGTCTTATGGTCAGGTACGCCATACCATTACCAGCTTACCTGCACCACTGGTTAAAGGGCAAGTGTTACATTAAACCTCCTTCCATCTTGATAATAGTCCAGTTATTTCTCCTGTTTGTTTTCTAATTCTGTCAACCAGTGAGTTGACAGACAAAGGGATCATTTTAATGTAAACTGGAATGTGAACAATAACTCACAACAACCCTGCAGAAAGGGAAGGAGAACAGGCTAAGATTCTCAACCGCTGTAAATCAGTGTGGCTCCGTGAGGATCTGGCCCAGAGTGTCAGACTCGGCTTTCGATTTCTTTGTCTGGATGTATCAGAAACTACACTTTCTGTTTCTTATTGAATAAATGAACACTTGGTGCTAAAGGAACCAAAGAACAACGCTGCATAGTTCTCCTGAGAGGAAGGGATGGCAGCCAGCCACATGAATGCCATAGGACAGAGGGTGCCAAGTGCCTCTGGCAACCTGACGGTTTAAGGCAGGGGTCGGCAACTTTTCAGAAGTGGTGTGCCGAGTCTTCATTTATTCACTCTAATTTAAGGTTTTGCGTGTCAGTAATACATTTGAACGTTTTTAAAAGGTCTCTTTCTATAAGTCTATAATATATAATTAAACTATTGTTGTATGTAAAGTAAATAAGGTTTTTTAAGTGTTTAAGAAGCATCATTTAAAATTAAATTAAAATGCAGAGCCACCAGGACCCAGGCAGTGAGAGTGCCACTGAAAATCAGCTTGCGTGTCGCCTGTGGCACATGTACCATAGGTTGCCTACCCCTGGTTTAAGGCTTTGAAAAGATAAACACCTCTCTAATTTTAACACTCTGGATATTCTCCCAATGTCTTAATAAAGAGGCTACAGTGTACGGCTGACTGAGAATGCATAACACTGTAAACGTGGCACATAAAGGGATATAAATTGGGTGTGTTATTTTATTTCTTTATGATGTATGAATGCGGAAGAGTATATCTTTTCTTTAAAGAAGCATTATCCACAATTTTGATTTTTCTTAGAAATAGGAAGAATGCCAAGTGTTGCCTTCCTGGTTCTAGCTGGAGTACTCATTGGATGGCTCAGAAATGTGGAGCGGCAGCTTTTTTCAGACTACAGCTGAAAGGACAGAAATGATGAAACTTTCACAAACAGCCTATTCCCATCTTCCCATTATTTACATATGGATAGGGCACTTGGAGCGAGGGTTACTGTTCCTATGGGAAGGGCTTCCCGCCCTCGGGTTAGGGTACATAAGGGTAGGGCACTTGGAGCGAGGGTTAGGTGCCTAAGGGTAGGGCACTTGGAGCGAGGGTTACGGTTCCTAGGGGAAGGGTATCCTACCCTAGGGTGAGGGTTCCTATGGGTAGGGCACTTGGAGCTAGGGTTAGGGTTCCTACAGGTAGGGCTTCACGCTATAGAGGTAGGGGGCATAAGGGTAGGGAACTTGGAGCTAAAGTAAGGGTTCCTAGAGGTAGAGATTCCAGACCTAGGGTTAGGCTCCCTACCCATGGGAACCATAACACAAGGGCTGGAAGCACTACACTTAGGAATCCTAACCTTAGGGCAGGAAGCCCTACCCATAGGAACCCTAACCCTAGCTGCAAGGGCCCTACCCATAGGAACCCGAACCGCAGCTCCACGTGCCCTGCGCATAAGAACCCGAAACCAAGGTCGGGAAGCCCTACCCATAGGAAAACTAACACTAGCTCGAAGTGCCCTACCCATAGGAACCCTAACCCAAGGTCGGGAACCCCTACCCATAGGAACCCTAACCCTAGCTCCAAGTGCACTACACGAAGGAACCCTAACCCTAGGTGGGGAAGCCCAACCCAAAGGAACCCTAACCCGAGGTTGGGAAGCCCTACCCATAGAAACCCTAACGCTAGCTGCAAGGGCCCTATCCATAGGAACCCTAACCCTAGGTCGGGAAGCCCTATCCATAGGAACCCTAACCATAGCTGCAAGTACCCTACCCATAGAAACCCTAACCCTAGCTCCAAGTGCACTACACGAAGGAACCCTAACCCTAGGTCGGGAAGCCCTACCCATAGGAACCCTAACCCTAGCTACAAGGGCCCTATCCATAGGAACCCTAACCCTAGGTCGGGAAGCCCTATCCATAGGAACCCTAACTATAGCTGCAAGTACCCTACCCATAGGAACCCTAACCCTAGGTCGAGAAGCCTTACCCATAGGAACCCTAACCCCAGGTTGGGAAACCCTTCCCATAGGAACACTAAGCCTAGGAAAGGAAACCCTAACCATAGGAACCCTAACCCTAGGTCAGTAAGCCCTAGCCATAGGAACCTTAACCCTTGGTCGGTAAGCCCTATCCATAGCAACCCTAACCCTAGCTCGGGAAGCCCTACCCATAGGAACCCTAACCCTAGCTTCAAGTGCCCTACCCATAGGAACCCGAACCCTAGCTCCAAGTGCCCTGCCCATAGGAACCCGAAATCTGGGTCGGGAAACCCTATCCATAGGAACCCTATCCCTAGGTCGGGAAGCCCTACCCATAGGAACCTTAACCCTAGCTCTAAGTACCCTACCCGTAGGAACACTAACCCTAGCTCAGGAAGCTCTACCCGTAGGAACTCTAAGCCTAGGTCGGGAAGCCCTACCAATAGGAACCCGAACCCTAGCTCCAAGTCCCCTGCGCATAGGAACGCGAAACCTAGGTCAGGAACATCTACCCATAGGAACACTAACACTAGCTCGAAGTGCCCTACCCATAGGAACCCTAATCCTAGCTGCACGTACCCTACCCTTAGGAACCCTAACCCTACGTCGGAAAACTCTACCCATAGGAAACCTAACCCTAGCTGCAAGTGCACTACCGATAGTAACCCTAACCCAAGGTCCGGAAGCCCTACCCATAGGAACCCTAACCCTAGGTTGGGAAGCCCTACCCATAGGAACCCTAACCCTAGCTGCAAGTGTCCTACCCATAGGAACCCTCAACTTAGCTCCAAGTGCCCTGCTCATATCTACCCGAACCGCAGCTCCACGTGCCCTACCCATAAGAACCCTAACCCTAGGTCGGGAAGCCCTACCCATAGAAACCCCAACCCAAGCTCGAAGTGCCCTGCCCATTGGAACCCTAACTCTAGCTGAAAGTGCCCTACGCATAGGAATCCTAACAATAGCTCCAAGTGCCCTACACGAAGGAACCCTAACCTTAGGTCGGGAAGCCCTACCCATAGGAACCCTAACCCTAGCTGAAAGTGCCCTATCCATAGGAACCCTAACCCTAGCTGCAAGGGCCCTACCCATAGGAACCCTAACCCTAGGTAGGAAAGCCTTAACCATAGGTACCCTAACCCTAGGTCGGGAAGCCCTACCCATAGGAACCCTAACCCTACTTGCAAGTGCCCTATCCATAGGAAGCCTAATCCTTGCTGCAAGTGCCCTACCTATAGGAACCCTAGCCCTACGTCGGTAAGCCCTACACATAGGAACCCTGACCCTAGATCGGGAATCCCTACCCACAGGAACCCTAAGCCTAGCTGCAAGTGCCCTACCCATAGGAATATTAACCCTAGGTAGAGGAGCCCTACCCATAGGAACCCGAACCCTAGCTCCAAGTGCCCCGCCCATAGGAAACCCAACCCTAGGTTGAGAAGCCCTTCCCATTAGAACCCTAACGCTAGGTCGGGAAGCCGTACCCATTGGAACCCTAACCCTAGCTGAAAATGCCCTATCCATAGAAATCCTAACCCTAGGTCAGGAAGCCCTACCCATAGGAACCCTAACCCTAGGTCAGGAAGTCCTACGCATTGGAACCGTAACCCTACGTCGGGAAGACCTACCCATAGGAACCCTAGCCCTAGGTCGGGAAGCCCTACACATAGGAACCCGAACCCTAGCTGCAAGTGCCCTCCCCATAGGAACCCGAACCCTAGCTGCAAGTGCCCTCCCCATAGGAACCCTAACCCTAGCTCCAAGTGCCCTACCCGTAGGAACCCTAACCCTAGGTCGGGAATCCCTACCCATAGGAACCCTGGCCTTAGCTCCAAGTGCCCTGACCATAGGAACCATAACCCTAGCTCCAAGTGCCCTGTCCATAGGAACTCGAACCCTTGGTCGGGAAGCCCTACCCATAGGAACCCTAACCCTAGGTCGGGAAGCCCTACCCCTAGGATCCCTAACCCTAGGTCGGGATGCCCTACCCATAGGAACCCTAATCCTAGGTCGGGAAGTCCTACCCATAGGAACCCTTACCCTAGCTCCAAGTGCCCTACCCATAGGAACCCTAATCCTAGGTGGGAATGCCCTACCCATAGGAACCCTAACCCTAGGTGGGAATGCCCTACCCATAGGAACCCTAACCCTAGGTGGGAATGCCCTGCCCATAGGAACCCTAACCCTAGGTCAGGAAGCCCTACCCATACGATCCCTAACCCTGGGTCGGGAAACCCTTCACATAGATACCCTAACCCTAGCTCCAAGTGCCCTACCCATAGGAACCCTAACCCTAGGTCGGGATGCCCTACCCATAGGAACCCTAACCCTAGCTCAAAGTGCCCTATGCATAGGAACCCTATCCCTACGTGTGAAAGCCCTACCCATAGGAAACCTAACCCTAGCTCCAAGTGCCCTACCCATAGGAACCCTAACCTTCGCTCCAAGTGCCCTGTCCATAGGAATCCGAACCCTTGGTCGGGAAGCCCTACCCATAGGAACCCGAATCATAGGTCGGTAAGCCCTTTCCATAGGAACCCTTAACCTAGCAGCACGTGCCCTACCCATAGGAACCTTTTCCCTATGTCGGGAAGCCCTACCCGTAGGAACCCTAACCGTAGGTCGGGAAGCCCTACCCATTGGAATCCTAACCCTAGCTCCAAGTGTCCTACCCATAGGAACCCGAAACATAGCTCCAAGCACCCTGCCCATAGGAACCCTAAGTCTAGGTCGGGAAGCTGTACCCATAGGAACCGTATCCCTAGGTCGGGAAGCCCTACGCATAGGAACACTAACCCTAGCTCCAAGTGCCCTAACCGTAGGATCCAAAACCCTAGCTTGGGAAACCCTACCCGTAGGAACCTTAATCCTAGGTCGGGCAGCCCTACCCGTAGGAACCCTAACCCTACATGGGGAAGACCTACCCGTAGGAAGCCTAACCATAGGTTGGGAAGGCCTACCCGTAGGAACCCTAACCCTAGGTTCAAGTGCCCTACCCATAGGAACCCAAAACCTAGCTGCAAGTGCCCTACATATTGGAACCCGAACCATTAGGTCTGGAAGCCCTACCCATAGGAACCCTAACCCTAGCTGCAAATGCCCTACCCATATGAACCCTAACCCTAGGTCGGGAAGCCCTACCAATAGGAAAACTAACCATAGCTGCAAGTGCCCTACACATAGGAACCCTAACCCTAGCTCCAAGTACCCTACCCGTAGGCACCCTAACTCTAGGTTGGGAAGCCCTACCAATAGGAACCCGAACCTTAGGTAGGGAATCCCGACCCATAGGAACACAAACCCTAGCTCCAAGTGCCCAACCCATAGGAACCCTAACCCTAACTCGAAGTGCCGTACCAATAGAAACCCTAATCCTTGCTTCAAGTGCCCTACCCATAGGAACCCTAATTCTAGATCAGGAAGACCTACCCATAGCAACCCTAACCCTAGGTTGGGGTGGCGTACCCATAGGAACCCTAGCCCAAGCTCTAAGTGGCCTGCCCATGGCAACCCTAACCCTAGGTCGGGAAGTCCTACCCATAGGCATCCTAACCATCGCTCCAAGTGCCCTACCCATAGGAACCCTAACCCTAGGTCGGAAAGCCCTACCCATAGGAACCCTATCCCTAGGTCAGGAAGCCGTACCCATTGGAACCCTAACCCTAGCTGAAAATGCCCTATCCATAGAAATCCTAACCCTAGGTCAGGAAGCCCTACCCATAGGAACCCTAACCCTAGCTGCAAATGCTGTACCCATAGGAACCCTAAGACTAGGTCAGGAAGTCCTACGCATTGGAACCGTAACCCTACGTCGGGAAGACCTACCCATAGGAACCCGAACCCTAGCTGCAAGTGCCCTCCCCATAGGAACTCTAACCCTAGCTCCAAGTGCCCTACCTGTAGGAACCCTAACCCTAGGTCGGGAATCCCTACCCATAAGAACCTTAGCTCCAAGTGCCCTGACCATAGGAACCATAACCCTAGCTCCAAGTGCCCTGTCCATAGGAACTCGAACCCTTGGTTGGGAAGCCCTACACATAGGAACCCTAACCCTAGCTCAAAGTGCCCTATGCATAGGAACCCTATCCCTAGGTGGGAAAGCCCTACCCATAGGAAACCTAACCCTAGCTCCAAGTGCCCTGCCCACAGGAACCCGAACCCTAGCTCCAGGTGCCCTGCCCATAGGAACCCGAACACTAGGTCAGGAAAAGCCCTACCCATAGCAACACTAGCTCGAAGTGCCATACCCATAGGAACCGTTACCCTAGATCAGTAACCACTCCCCATAGGAACCCTAACTCCAGCTCCAAGTGCCCTACCCATAGAAACCCTAACCCTAGCTTCAAGTGCCCTACCCATAGGAACCCTATCCCTAGGTCGGGAAGCCCTACCCATTGGAACCCTACCCCTAGCTGAAAGTGCCCTATGCATAGGAATCCTAACCCTAGGTCAGGAAGCCCTACCCATAGGAACCCTAACCCCAGGTCGGGAAGCCCTACCCATAGGAACCCTAACCCTAGCTGCAAGCGCCGTACCCATAGGAACCCTAACCCTAGGTCGGGAAGCCCTACCCATAGGAACCCTAACCCTAGCTGCAAGCGCCGTACCCATAGGAACCCTAACCTTCACTCCAAGTGCCCTGTCCATAGGAATCTGAACCCTTGGTCGGGAAGCCCTACCTGTAGGAACTCTAACCCTAGATCGGGAAGCCCTACCCATAGGAACCCTAACCCTAGGTCGGGAAGCCCTACCCATAGGAACCCTAACCCTAGCTGCAAGCGCCGTACCCATAGGAACCCTAACCTTCAGTCCAAGTGCCCTGTCCATAGGAATCTGAACCCTTGGTCGGGAAGCCCTACCTGTAGGAACTCTAACCCTAGATCGGGAAGCCCTACCCATAGAAACCCTAACCATAGCTCGGGAAACCCTAGCCATAGGAACCCTAACTGTAGGTTGGGAAGCCCTACCCATAGGAAACCTAACTCTAGGTCGTGCTGGCATACCAATAGGAATCCTAATCGTAGCTCCAAGTGGCCTAACCATGGGAACCCTAACCATAGGTCGGGAAGCCCTACCCATGGGAACCCTAAACCTAGGTAGAGAAGCCCTTCTCATAGGAACCCAAACGCTAGCTCTAAGTGCCCTACACATCGGAACCCTATCCTAGTTGGGGAATCCCTACGCATAGGAACCCTGACCCTAGTTGGGGGTGTCCTACCCATAGGAACCCTAACCCTAGCTACAAGTGCTCTACCAATAGATCAAATTGCCCTACCCATAGGAACCTTAACCATAGGTTGGGTAGCCGTACCCATAGGAACCCTAACCCTAGGTCGGGGATCCCTACCCATAGTAACTCAAACACTAGGTCGGGAATCCCTACCCATAGGAACCCTAATCCTAACTATCAGTGCCCTGCCCATAGTAATCCGAACCCTAGCTACAAATGTCCTAAGTAGGTCGGGAAGCCCTACCCATAGCAACCCTAACCCTAGATCGGGAAGCCCTACCCATAGCAACCCTAACACTTGGTCGGAGTGGCCTACCCATAGGAATAATAATTCTAGCACCAAGTGGCCAACCCATAGGAACACTAACACTAGGTCGAGAAGCCCTACCCACAGGAACCCTAACCCTAGGTCGGCAAGTCCTACCCGTAGGAACCCTAACCATAGCTCCAAGTGCCCTACCCGTAGGCACTCTAACCCTAGGTCGGGAATCCCTACTCTTAGGAACCCTACCCCTAGGTCGGGAAGCCCTACCTGTAGGAACATTAACCCTAGGTCAGGAAGCCCTACCCATAGGAACCCTAAACCTAGCTTCAAGTGCCCTACCCATAGGAACCCTAAACCTAGCTGCAAGTGCCCTACCCATATGAACCCTAACCCTAGGTCGGGAAGCCCTAACCACTGGAACCCTAACCCTAGCTGGAAGTACCCTACACATAGGAACCCTAACCCTAGCTCCAAGTGCCCTACTCGTTGGCACCCTAACCCTAGGTTGGGAATCCCTACCCATAGAAACACAAATCCTAGCTGCAAGTGCCCTACCCATATGAACCCTAACCCTAGGTCGGGAAGCCCTAACCACTGGAACCCTAACCCTAGCTGGAAGTACCCTACACATAGGAACCCTAACCCTAGCTCCAAGTGCCCTACTCGTTGGCACCCTAACCCTAGGTTGGGAATCCCTACCCATAGAAACACAAATCCTAGCTGCAAGTGCTCTACCCATAGGAACCCTAACCCTAGCTCGAAGTGCCGTACCCATAGGAACGCTAACCCTAGCTTCAAGTGCCCTAACCCTAGGTCGCGAAGCCGTACCCATAGGAACCCTAACCCTAGGTCGGGAAGCCCTACCCATAACAACCCTAACCCGAGGTTGGGATGGCGTACATATAGCAACCCTTACCCAAGCTCCAAGTGGCCTGCCCATGGCAATCCTAACCCTAGGTCGGGTAGCCCTACCCATAGTAAGACTAACCCTAGCTCCAAGTGCCCTGCCCATAGGAACCCTAAGCCTAGCTCCAAGTGCCCTACCAATAGAAACCCTAACCCTAACTGCAAGTGCCCTACCTATAGGAATCGTAACCCTAGCTCCCAGTGCCCTACCCGTAGGAACTGTAACCGTAGGTCGGGAAGCGCTACTCGTAGGAATCCTAACCCTAGTTCCAAGTGCCCTACAAATAGGAACCCTAATCCTAGGTCGGGAAGCACTACCCATAGTAACACTAACCCTAGCTCCAAGTGCCCTGCCCATAGGAACCCTAAGCCTGGATCCAACTGCTCTACCCATAGAAACCCTAACCCTAGCTGCAAGTGCCCTACCTATAGGAATCGTAACCCTAGCTCCCAGTGCCCTACCCGTAGGAACTGTAACCGCAGGTCGGGAAGCGCTACTCGTAGGAATCCTATCCCTAGCTCCAAGTGTCCTGCCCATAGGAAGCCTAACTCGAGATCTGGAAACCCTACCCATAGGAACCCTAACCCTAGCTCTGGAAGTCCTACCCATTGGAACCCTAACCCCAGCTCGGGAAACCCTTCCCACAGGAACCCTAACTGTAGGTCGGGAAACCCTACCCATAGGAAACCTAACTCTAGGTCGTGCTGGCCTACCCATAGGAATCCTAATCGTAGATCCAAGAAGCCTACCCATGGGAACCCTAAACCTAGATCGAGAAGCCCTACTCATAGGAACCCTATCCTAGTTCGGGAATCCCTATGCATAGGAACCCTAACCCTAGCTGCAAGTGCCCTACCCATAGGAACACGAACCCTAGCTCCAAGTGCCCTACCCATAGGAACCCTAACCCTAGCAACAAGTGCTCTACCAATAGGAACCATAATCCTAGCTACAAATGCACTACAAATGCATAGGAACCTTAACCATAGGTCGGGCAGCCGTACCCATAGGAAGCCTAACTCAGGTCCAAATTGCCTACCCATGGGAACCCTAACACTCGGTCGGGAATCCCTACCCATAGGAACCCTAATCCTCCCTCTCAGTGCCCTGCCCATAGTCACCCGAACCTTAGCTCCAAATGCCCTACCCATAGGAACCCTAACACTAGGTCAGGAAGCCCTACCCATAGGAACCCTAAACATAGCTCCACGTGCCCTGCCCATAGGAACCCGAACCCTAGTTCCAACTATCCTACCCATAGGAACCCTAAACCTAGTTGGGGGTGCCCTACCCATAGGAAACCTAATCCTAGGTCGGGGTGACCTACCCATAGAAACCCAAACACTAGCTCCAAGTGCCCTACCCATAGGAACCCTAACCGTAGCTCGGGAAGCCCTACCCGTAGGAACCCTAACCCTAGCTCGGGAAGCCTGACCCTTAGGAATCCTAACCCTAGGTCGGGAAACCATACCCATAGGAACCCTATCCCTAGGACGGGAATCCCTACCCATAGGAACCCTAACCCTAGCTCTGAGTGCCCTACCCATAGGAACCCTAACCCGAGGTCGGGAAGCCCTATCCATAGGAACCCTAACCCTTGCTGCAAGTGACTACCCATAGGAACCGTAACCCTAGGACGGGAAGCCCTACCCATAGGACCCCAAACCCTAGCTCCAATTGCCCTACAAGTAGGAACCCAAACCCTAGCTCCAAGTGCCCAACCCACAGGAACCCTAACCCTAGGTCTGGAAGCCATATCCATAGGAACCCTAACCCTAGCTGCAAGTGCCCTACCCATAGGAACACTAACCCTAGGTCGGGTAGCCCTACCCAAAGGAACCCTAACACTAGGTCAGAAAGCCCTACCCATAGGAACCCTGACTCCAGCTGCAAGTGTCCTAAACATAGGAACCCTAACCTCAGGTCGGGAACCCCTACCCAGAGGAACCCTAACCCTAGTTCCAAGTGCCCTTCCGTTAGGAACCCTAACCCTAGGTCGGGAAGCCCTACCCATAGGAACCCTAACCCTAGGTCGGGAACCCATACCAATAAGAACCCTATCCCTAGGTCGGGAAGCCTTACCCATAGGAACCCTAACCCTAGCTCCAAGTGCCCTTCCGTTAGGAACCCTAACCCTAGGTCGGGAAGCCCTACCCATAGGTACCCTAACCCTAGGTCGGGAACCCATACCAATAAGAACCCTATCCCTAGGTCGGGAAGCCTTACCCATAGGAACCCGAACCCTAGCTCCAAGAACCCTACCCGTAGCAACCCTAACCCTAAGTCGGGAACCCCTACCCATAGGAACCCAAACCCTAGCTCCAAGTGCCCTACCCATAGGAACCCGAACACTAGGTTGGGAAGCCATACCCATAGGAACCCTAAACCTAGGTCCGGAAACCCTACCCACAGGAACTGATAACTAGGTCGGGGTGGCCTACCCATAGGAACCCTGTCTCTAGCTACAAATTCCCTACCCATAGCAACCCTAACCCTAGCTCAGGAAGCCCTACCTGTAGGAACCCTAACCCTATGTCGGGAAGCCCTATTCATAGAAACCCTAACACTATGTCAGGGTGCCCTACCCATAGGAACCAGAACCCTAGCTCCAAGAACCCTACCCGTAGGAACCCTAACACTAGCTCGGGAAGACCTACCCTTAGGAACCCTAACCCTAGCTCAACGTGCCCTACCCATAGGAACCCGAACACTAGCTCCAAGTGCCCTACCCATTGGAACCCTAAACCTAGGTCGGGAAGCCCTACCCATAGGAACCCTGACACTAGGTCTGGAAGCCCTACCCATAGGAACCCTATCCCTAGGTCGGGAAGCCCTACCCATAGGAACTAGAACCCTAGGGTTAGGGTTCCTACGGGTAGGGCTTCCCGACCTAGGATTATGGTTCCTATGGGTAGGGATTCTTGACCTACGATTAGCTTTCCTACGGGTAGGGCACTTCGAGCTAGTGTTAGGGTACCTATTGGTAGGGCTTCCCAACCTAGGGTTAGGGTTCATACGGGTAGGGATTCCCTACCCTGGGTTAAGGTTTCTATGGGTGGGGCATTTGGAGCTAGGGTTAGCGTTCCTATGGGTTGGGCTTCCCGACCTAGGGTTAGGGTTCCTCTGGATAGGGCTTCCCAACCTACGGTTAGGGTTCCTATGGGGAGGGCACTTGCAGCTTGGGTTAGCGTACCTATAGGTAGGGGACTTGGAGCTAGGCAGTGTTTTCCAAGGGGAGGGAACTTGTAGCTAGGGTTAGGGTTCCTATGGGTAGGGCTTCCTGACCTAGGGTTAAGGTTCCTATAGGTAGGGCTTCCCGATCTAGGGTTAGGGTTCCTATGGTTAGGGCATTTGCAGCAAGGGTTAGCGTTCCTACGGGTAGGGCATTTGGAGCTAGGGTTGGGATTCCTATGGATAGGGCTTCCTGACCTAGGATTAGGGTTCCTATGGTTAGGGCACTTCGAGCTAGTGTTAGTGTTCCTATGGGTAAGGCTTCCCGTCCTAGGGTTAGGGTCACTCTGGGAAGGGCACTTGAAGCTAGGGTTCAGGTTCCTATGGGCAGGGCACTTGGAGCTAGGGTTCAGATTCCTATGGGTAGGGCTTCCCGACCTAGGGTTAGGGTTCCTATGGGTAGGGCACTTGTAGCTAGGTTTAGTGTTCCTATGGATAGGGCTTTCTTACCTAGGGTTAGGGTTCCTAAGGGTAGAGCTTCCAGACCTAGGGTTAGGGTTCCTATGCGTAGCGCACTTGGAGCTAGGGTTCGGGTTCAAATGGGTAGGGTACTTGGAGCTAGGTTTAGGGTTCCTATAGTTAGGATTCCCGGCCTAGGGTTAGGGTTCCTATGGGTACGGCACTTGCAGCTAGGGTTAGGGTTCCTATGGGTAGGGCTTCCTGACCTAGGGTTAGGATTCCTATGCATAGGGCACTTTCAGCTAGGGTTAGGGTTCCAATGGGTAGGGCTTTCCGACCTAGGGATAGGGATCCTATGGGTAGGGCTTCCCGAAGTAGGGTTACGGTTCCTATGGGTAGGACTTCCTGACCTAGGGTTAGGGTTCCTATGGGTAGGGCACTTGCAGCTAGGGTTAGGGTTCCGATGGGTAGGGCTTCCTGACCTAGGGTTAGGATTCCTATGGATAGGGCACTTTGAACTAGGGTTAGGGTTCCTATGGGTAGGGCACTTGAAGCTAGGGTTAGGGTTTCTATGGGTAGGGCACTTGGAGCTGGAATTAGGGTTCCTATGGGTAGGGCACTTGAAGCAAGGGTTAGGGTTTCTATTGGTACGGCACTTCGAGTTAGGGTTAGGGTTCCTATGGGTAGGGCACTTGGAGCTAGGGTTTGTGTTCCTATGGGTCGGGATTCCCGATCTAAGGTTCGGGTTCCTATTGGTAGGGCTTCCCAACCTAGAGTTAGGGTGCCTACGGCTAGGGTATTTGGAGCTTGGGTTAGGGTTCATATGGATAGGGCATTTGCAGCTAGGGTTAGGGTTCCTATGGGTAGGGCTTCCAGACCTAGGGTTAGGGTTCCATTGTGTAGGGCACTTGCAGCTAGGTTTTGGGTTCCTATGGGTAGGGCTTCCTGACCTATGGTTAGGCTTCCTACGGGTAGGTCTTCCCCATGTAGGGTTAGGGTTCCTACAGGTAGGGCTGCCCGACCTAGGATTAAGGTTCCTACGGGTAGGGTTTCCCAAGCTAGGGTTTTGGATCCTACGGTTAGGGCACTTGGAGCTAGGGTTAGTGTTCCTATGCGTAGGGCTTCCCGACCTAGGGATACGGTTCCTATGGGTACAGCTTCCAGACCTAGACTTAGGGTTCCTATGGGCAGGGTGCTTGGAGCTAGGGTTAGGATTCCTATGGGTAGGGCTTCCCGACCTACGGTTAGGGTTCCTACAGGTAGGGCTTCCCAACATAGGGAAAAGGTTCCTATGGGTAGGGTACGTGCAGCTAGGTTAAGGGTTCCTATGGAAAGGGCTTCCTGACCTATGATTCGGGTTCCTATGGGTAGGGCTTCCCGATCTAGGGTTAGAGTTCCTACAGGTAGGGCTTCCCGACCAAGGGTTCGGATTCCTATGGACAGGGCACTTGGAGCGAAGGTTACGGTTCCTATGGGCAGGACACTTGGAGCTAGGGTCAGGGTTCCTGTGGGTAGGAATTCCCGACCTAGGGTTAGGGTTCCTATGGGTACGGCACTTGCAGCTAGGGTTAGGGTTCCTATGGGTAGGGCTTCCTGACCTAGGGTTAGGATTCCTATGCATAGGGCACTTTCAGCTAGGGTTAGGGTTTCAATGGGTAGGGCTTCCCGACCTAGGGATAGGGTTCCTATGGGTAGGGCACTTGAAGCTAGGGTTAGGGTTACTATGGTTAGGGCACTTGGAGCTGGAGTTAGGGTTCCTATGGGGAGTGATTACTGATCTAGAGTAACGGTTCCTATAGGTATGGCACTTCGAGCTAGTGTTAGTGTTGCTATGGGTAGGGCTTTTCCTGACCTAGTGTTCGGGTTCCTATGGGCAGGGCACCTGGAGCTAGGGTTCGGGTTCCTGTGGGCAGAGCACTTGGAGCTAGGGTTAGGTTTCCTATGGGTAGGGCTTTCCCACCTAGGGATAGGGTTCCTATGCATAGGGCACTTTGAGTTAGGGTTAGGGTTCCTATGGGCAGGGCACTTGGAGCTAGGGTTAGGGTTCCTATGGGTAGGGCTTCCCGACCTAGGGTTAGGGTTCCTACGGGTAGGGCACTTGGAGCTAGGGTTAGGGTATCTATGTGAAGGGTTTCCCGACCCAGGGTTAGGGATCCTATGGGTAGGGCTTCCTGACCTAGGGTTAGGGTTCCTATGGGCAGGGTACTTGGAGCTAAGGTCATGGTTCCTATGGGTAGGGCTTCCCGACCTAGGATTAGGGTTCCTGTGGGTAGGGTACTTGCAGCTATGGTTAGGGATCCTATGGGTAGGGCTTCCTGACCTAGGGTTAGGGTTCCTATGGGCAGGGTACTCGCAGCTAGGGTTAGGGTTCCTATGTGTAGGGCACTTCAAGGTAGTGTTAGTGTTCCTATGTGTAGGGCACTTCAAGGTAGTGTTAGTGTTCCTATATGGTAGGGCTTCCCGACCTAGGGTTCGGGTTCCTCTGGTCAGGGCACTTGGAGATAGGGTTCGGGTTCCAATGGGTAGGGCTTCCCGACCTAGGGATAGGGTTCCTATGCTTAGGGCTTCCCGACATAGGGTTACGGTTCCTATATATAGGACTTCCTGACCTAGGGTTAGGGTTCCTATGGGTAGGGCACTTGCAGCTAGGGTTAGGGTTCCTATGGGTAGGGCTTCCTGACCTAGGGTTAGGATTCCTATGGATAGGGCACTTTCAGTTAGGGTTAGGGTTACAATGGGTAGGGCTTCCCAACCTAGGGTTAGGGTTCCTATGGGTAGGGCTTCCCGAAGTAGGGTTACGGTTCCTATGGATAGGACTTCCTGACCTAGGGTTAGGTTTCCTATGGGTAGGGCACTTGCAGCTAGGGTTCGGGTTCCTATGGGTAGGGCACTTGCAGCTAGGGTTAGGGTTCCTATGGGTAGGGCTTCCTGACCTAGGGTTAGGATTCCTATGGATAGGGCACTTTCAGTTAGGGTTAGGGTTACAATGGGTAGGGCTTCCCGACCTAGGGTTAGGGTTCCTATGGGTAGGGCTTCCCGAAGTACGGTTACGGTTCTTACGGGTAGGGCTTCCCGACCTAGGGTTACGGTTCCTAAGGGTAGGGCTTCCCGACCTAGGGGTAGGGTTCCTACGAGTAGGGCCTCCCGACCTAGGGTTAAGGTTCCTATGGATAAGCCACATACAGCTAGGGTTAGGGTTCCTATGGGTAGGGCTTCCCAACCTAGGGTTAGGGTTCCTACGGGTAGGGCTTCCCGACTTATGGTTAGGCTTCCTACGGGTAGGGCTTCCCCATGTATGGTTACGGTTCCTACGGGTAGGGCTTCTCGGCCTAGTGTTAGGGTTCCGATGGATAAGCCACTTACAGCTAGGGTTAGGGTTCCTATGGGTAGGGCTTCCTGAGCTAGGGTTAGGGTTCCTACGGGTAGGGCTTCCTGACCTATGGTTAGGCTTCCTACCGGTAGGGCTTCCCCTTGTAGGATTAGGGTTCCTACGGGTAGGTCTTCTCGACCTAGTATTAGGGTTCCTACAGGTAGGGCTTTCAGAGCTAGGGTTAGGGTTCCTAGGCGTAGGGCTGCCCGACCTAGGATTAAGGTTCCTACGGGTAGGGTTTCCCAAGCTAGGGTTTTGGATCCTACGGTTAGGGCACTTGGAGCTAGGGTTAGGGTTACTATGGGTAGGGCACTTGCAGCTAGGGTTCGGGTTCCTATGGGTAGGACACTTGGAGCTTGGGTTAGGGTTCCTATGGGCAGGGCACTTGGAGCTAGGGTTAGGGTTCCTATGGGTAGGGCTTTCCCACCTAGGGATAGGGTTCCTATGCATAGGGCACTTTGAGATAGGGTTAGGGTTCCTATGGGTAGGTCTTCCCGATCTAGGGTTAGGGTTCCTATGGGTAGGGCTTCCCGACCTAGGGTTAGGGTTCCTATGGGTAGGGCTTCCCGACCTAGGGTTAGGGTTCCTACGGGTAGGGCACTTGCAGCTACGGTTAGGGTTCCCATGGGTAGGGCTTCAAGACCTAGGGTTAGAGTTCCTATGGGTAAGGCATCCCGACCTAGGGTTAGGGTTCCTACGGGTAGGGCACCTGGAGCTAGGGTTAGGGTATCTATGTGTAGGGTTTCCCAACCTAGGGTTAGGGATCCTATGGGTAGGGCTTCCTGACCTAGGGTTAGGGTTCCTATGGGCAGGGCACTTGGAGCTAAGGTCAGGGTTCCTACGAGTAGGGCTTCTCGACCTAGTGTTAGGGTTCCTATGGATAAGCCACTTACAGCTAGGGTTAGGGTTCCTATGGGTAGGGCACTTGCAGCTAGAGTTCAGGTTCCTATGCGTAGGACACTTGGAGCTAGGGTTAGGGTTCCTATGTGTAGGGGTTCCCGAAGTAGGGTTAGAGTTCCTACAGGTAGGGCTTCCCGACCAAGGGTTCGGGTTCCTATGGACAGAGCACTTCGAGCTAGGGTTAGGGTTCCTATGGGCAGGGCACTTGGAGCTAGGGTTAGGGTTCCTATGGGTAGGGCTTCCCGACCTTGGGTTAGGGTTCCTATGGGTAGAGATTTTCCTGACCTAGGGTTCGGGTTCCTATGGGCAGGGCACTTGGAGCTAGGGTTCTGGTTCCAATGGGTAGGGCTTCCTGACCTAGGGTTAGGGTTCCTATGGGCAGGACACTTGGATCTAGGGTTAGTATTCCTATGGGTAGGGCTTCCTGACCTAGGGTTAGAGTTCCTACAGGTAGGGCTTCCCGACCTAGGGTTAGGGTTCCTCTGGTCAGGGCACTTGGAGCTAGGGTTCTGGTTCCTATGGGTAGGGCTTCCTGACCTAGGGATAGGATTCCTATGGGTAGGGCTTCCCGACCTAGGGTTCGGGTTCCTATGGGCAGGGCACTTGGAGCTAGGGTTACAGTTCCTATTGGTAGGGCTTCCCGACCTAGGGTTAGGGTTCCTACGGGTAGGGCACTTGCAGCTAGGGTTAGGGTTCCAGTGGGTAGGGCACTTGCAGCTAGGGTTAGGGTTCCTATGGGTAGGCCACTTGGAGCTAGGGTTAGTGTTCCTATGGGTAGGGCAATTCGAGGTAGTGTTTGTGTTCCTATATGGTAGGGTTTCCTGCCCTAGGGTTCGGGTTCCTATGGGTAGGGCTTCCCGCCCTAGGGTTAGGGTTCCTATGTGTGGGGCACTTGGGGCACTTGGGGCACGGGTTAGAATTCCTATGGTAGGGCACTTGGAGCTAGTTTTAGGGTTCCTATGGGTAGGGCTTCCCGCCCTAGGGCTAGGGTTCCTATGGGTAGGGCACTTGCAGCTAGGGTTAGGGTTCCTATGGGTAGGTCTTCCCGCCCTAGGGTTAGGGTTCCTATGGGTAGGGCTCTTGGAGCTAGAGTTACGGTTCCTATGGGTAGAGTACTTGGCGCTAGGTTTAGGGTTCATATGTGTAGGGTACTTGGAGGTTGGGTTAGTGTTCCTATGACCAGGGCTTCCCGCCATAGGGTTAGGGTTCCTAAGCTTAGGGCACTTGGAGCTAGGGTTAGGGTTCCGATCTGTGTACTGCTCAGTTCTTACAACTTCTTCTGAAGCAGCTGTTGCTGGCCCTTTTTAGAGGCAGCATTGGTGTGATCCAGCCCAGCAATTCCTACATTCTCCGCATGTCTGAGTTAAATAGGTTGGACCTAGTCTATTCACTAGTTTTTAACCAGTGTAAGCAAACAAGAATCATTTCCCTCTCAGCCAGTCTAGGTCTCTGTGCGTCAGAATCCTGCTAGCTCTGCAGTTATCAAGGGAGTCTTCAGGTTCCACAAAAGACTTGAATTTCCAATGTTAAAAACACACTGAAAAATAACACACACACCCAAAAACCATTAAAAAAAAACAAAAACAAATCAGTTCTATTCTATACACCAGCAAGAAGAGAAAAATGGTGCAAGCATAACCTCTACCCCCACCCCTCCTTTGCAGGTTACCTTTAGATGTCTAGCAGATACTTAGCAGATTTGCCAGTGGTGACAAGCCAAGGATACTCACTGGCCAGGGTTCTGATAATGAATATGACTTAGATGGGCCCTAGATGAGAACTGGCTCTCTGAATTTGCGGACAACTACCAAAATCATTTTAAATTAGAGACAGGCCTCTCAAGACCGGCAGAATATATGTTTAGAAGATCTAGAAGACCAGATAAATTTGGTAACCCTAATGTTTGGCCACAGTGGTGCCTCCCATCTCTTACGAACATGCAGAATGCTAAAATTATGGCTAAAGGCCTCAGTTCCCATAGTTACAAGAAGATACTGGTGATCCCAGAACAAATTGGTGAAATATCCAGCACAGAGGTGCAAATCCTTATGTACCTTTGTTTCTCTGAATTAGGATTGTTGTTAAAAATTGCCTTCATAAAAGATGTGGTGAAAAAAGAATCTACCTACCTTATAAGTCACACTTTCTCCAGTATGTAATGTACTGAACCTATACACATTCAGAAACCTAGAGTCCATACTCAGCAATACTGGCATGAATCCAGACTATGGAGGTCAGTGAAGTTACTTTAGATTTACACTGGTATAACTGAGTGCAGAATTTTGGTCCAGAGACTATGCCAAAAGGCAGATGCTGTATCAATTTCATATCCCGTAAGCACTGGCTCCAGTGACTCCTCTGACTTTCCATTGACTCCTTCCTTTCTGAAGGATTATGGCCTACCCTTACAGGGACCATAGACTCTTATGAGTCTATGAATATTTACTGAAATACTAAGGAATCCAAGTTTCTTCATTTCATCCCTTTTGTTTTCCATTTTTTGTTTTTATTTCTGACCTGTATGCAATCCACTCCAGTGGCAAAGTAAACTTATTGACCCATAGAAAATGGACCTGGACACCACTGTTAACATTTAACATTCTTTCCAAAACCCAAAACAACTCTATTGTCAGAGGAAAGGAAAAACAGTCACGGTCCATAAGGCTCTGATGTCCCTACACCTGGAATATCGTTCTCAGATCAGGGCATCTTATGAGACAGATACAGTATTGACATATTTGAGGAAGTTCAACAACAAAACTGATGTGGAGTCTAGTGGGATTGGTTTACAAAGAAAGATTTAAATGCATATAACTTGGTTAAGCATTGACAAAATGAAGGAGACATAACAGGCTATAAATACGTGAAGAATGTAAACACCCTGGAGGGGGAGCAATTTTTATAGTGTGTTGAATAGGACAGAGATATGACTGGGGCTCGTAGAATGCAAGGAATATTTAGGTGAAAGATACAGAAAAAACTTCCTAGCAGTGAGGTATCCTGTGCTGAGCTTCTAAGGGAAGCGGTCAGGGGCGGCTCTACCTTTTTGGCCGCCCCAAGCAGTCATGCGCGGGAGGCGCCCCGGAGCCGCGGGAGCAGCGGACCTCCCGCGGGCATGACTGCAGAGGGTCCGCTGGTCGCGCGGCTCGGCTGGACCTCCCGCAGCTGCGGGCGGTTCGCAGGTCCGGCGGCTCCGCTTGAGCTGCCGCAGGCATGCCTGCGGGAGGTCCAGCCGAGCCGCGGGACCAGCGAACCGTCCGCAGTCATGCCTGCGGGAGATCCACTGGAGCCGCGGGACGAGCGCCCCCTCCGTAGTCATGCCTGCGGCAGGTCCGGTCGTCCCGGGGCTCTGGTGGACCTCCCGCAGGCATGACTGCGGCAGGTCCACCGGCCCAGCCTGCCGCCCCCCCGGGAAAGGGCCGCCCCACGCACGTGCTTGCCGCGCTGGGGTCTGGAGCCGGCCCTGGAAGCGGTGGAACACACATTGTTTGGGACATTTAGAACTAGACAAGGGAACAACCCCACCCTGGTCAGTGAACAGACTGCAGCAGATGAATTAACAAGTCTCTTCCATCTCTACAGACTCTTAGCCAAATCTTGCTTTCAAGTACATCCACGCAACCCTAGTGACATCCAAGAGTTTAGGAATAAACAGGAGCAGAGTTTGGGCCAATGATTCGATACACAGTATCATACCTTTGCCTGCTGAAATGTAAAATAGGAATTGCTCCAAGAATTGTACCACTGGCTTGGAGAGACAAGAATTCCCTCCTGACTCCTTGAATAGCCACCTGCCAACACTGTGGCACATATTATTTACCAAGAACAGAGTGCTAGGTGCCTCACAGCGTACAGAAATGAAACCGTTTGTGTTGTTCTACTTCATGGTACAGTACAAATGCTTTAGTTCACCTTAATCCAGCCCTGTTGTCACAGTCTCTGAGGTCCTAAACAGACAATGCAACCAGGAAATAGCTGTACTATTTTCTATAAATATGGTGCATGGCTGTGTGTGTTTATGATGGGTCACTTACCATGGAGGTAGAGCAAAAGGGTTGTTAGAGGACCCAAGCAGGAAAGGTAACACAATAACATAGACGAGGGTTCTGAGGAAGCAACGGAAAAGCTGTTTATTGGGGGAATAACTCCTAGTAGACTCCAGCCAGGCTAGATTGCTCTTCCTAAGGCTAAGCCTAGGATCAAGAGGAGGATACTAAACATTAGAGGACCCTAGGCCTAGAAAAGGGTGAGGGCTGCAGGAGTGGCAAGAGGCTGCCCTGGGAGTGTCAGTGAGAGCTGACAGGCTGGCAAGGGGACACAGAGACACAGCAATTGCAGCAGGGGCAGTCAGCTTTTCCCAATGTAGACAGAGACGACAGGCCTGGCTGAGACACATGAAAGCTGGCAAGGAAAGATTAAGGCTTAGGCTAAGGGAAATCTGCATGTAGCCCTTTAATGTTTGTACTCTTTGCTCCGTGGAAAGGAATACATGATGCATTGTTTTGAAGAAGCTGTTTTGAGTCACTTTTAACCACTTTGCTGGTCACAAGTCCCCAGAGCGAAAAGGCTTACAGATGCCTCACTCAGCTGGGCCTCAGATCACGTGGTTGAGAAACAAGGAGTCTGAGACCCAGAGCCAGAGTGGTTGGACTGCATAGTTCCGCCCGGAGTGAGGAGCAGGCAGTCAGGCCTATCACTCAAGGGGAGGGAGTAAAAAAACAAAAAAACAAAAAACAAAGCACAGTTCGCCCTGTAACCATGACAGCAACATGGGGCGGGGGGGAATCATTCAAGGAGCAAGTCTGCAGGAGCATCACCCACCTACAGCAGAAAGGCCTGAAGGCTGATTTTGTCATTAGATTGTTGACACAAACTAATCCAGTGGGTTTAGTTTCTATTTGTCCTTCTTCTCAGAATGCTGCTGTTCTGTGTGAGGTGAAGCTGTGTGCAGCAGCAGGAGTCCACAGAGTGTCACGCTGATCCCTACCCACCACAAGAGTGCACGAGTCTCTCCAAAGAGCAGCTTGCCCAGGAAAGCCTGAGGGAAGGAAAGAGAAATACATTCACAAGGCAGAGTTGCAAAAAAAAAAAAAAAATGTCTCCAGTACAAAACCAGGGGCAGATCCTCAGCTGGCGTGTACAATGGCCTAGTTCCATTGAAGTCAGTGGAGCTACGCTGAATTACACCACTAGATGATCTGACCTGTGATTCCTAGTATAAAGCCTGCCTAACGAAACTACTGCAACCATCACCAACAGGAACATCTACTGTTACTTAGAATCACCGGAGTTAAAGTTGGAAAAGACCTACCAGGTCACCCAATCCATTTTACAGCCAACACAGGATTAGTCCCTGTTGCTCTGTCCAGCCCAGTAAAAAAGAGGCTTGGCAGATGCTGATTTTTGTTTTTTTATATAATTTTGACAGATGATAATGTTGACTTTTAAGCATTTTTTTTCCAATTTAAATATTCACAGCTGAGGGAAATTAAGGGGCATCAGACAATTATTTAATGAAAACAGATATTGAGATTCAAACAGTTAAAGTTTTATAATTATTAAAACACACAACTGTCAATATCACGTCAAAATATACAAAATAAATATCTTTCCATCAAACTCTAATATGTTCTCAAGCAGCATTCTTCTTACTTTGCCTAGCTGTAACTTTTAATGATCCCTGATGGAAATATGTTTCAGTGGTTTGTGTGTGTATGGTGAAATTGACATTTACCGACATTTACTGATAAAAATCGAATCCTTCCAAGCCTTCTCTTAAGTGTCCCAAGTGATGGGACTACCCTGAAACACTATTCTGCAGATTAAGATGGGAATGTCTTCTTCATATTTGATTTTAATTTTCTCTTTCTTAATTTTATCCCATTACTCTTACTTATAGTCCCTAAATTCCTCTCTATCCTTGGCAAAATTCCCATTTTGTTCAGTGGGCCCAGAATGTTACCTCTAATATTTAACTCAGGGATGGGCAATCTTTGGCACGCGGCTCACCAGGGTAAGCACCCTGGCGGGCCGGGCTGGTTTGTTTACTTCCCGCGCTCGCAGGTTTGGCCGATCGCGGCTGTCTCTGGCCGTGGTTCGCCGCTCCACGCCAATGGGGGCTGCAGGAAGCGGTGGCCAGCATATCCCTCGGCCCTGGTTGTTTCCTGCAGCTCCCATTTGCCGATCCCTGATTTAAGTCATCTCTTGGCCAAACAAGCGGTTTTAAACCTTCCTTGCAAATCAGTGCTGCAGACCCTGATCTTTTTTGCTGGTCATCTCTGTAATCTCTGAATATCGTCTATGGTCAATATCTTTCTGGAAACAAGGAGACTGATCTAAAGTTCACTAAAGTCAATGGAAAGACTTCACTGGACTTTGGATCAAGCCCATAGTGCTAAAAACTGGACAAGAGTGATCTACAGTAGGGGAAAAGAGATCAATATGTCAGTTGAAGAGTTACAGGTAAGCAGGGGCAAGTGTAAAACACCTCATATTCCTAAAGGCATGATGGTTTTGGCTTGGGGCTTGCTAAAGAGTGGTGCAAAGTAAAAAGCAGTGTGTCTCCTCTCCAGTTCTTAAGCATGCACAAAGACAAGGCCAGGCTGTTTCAACCTATCAGAAAATTATGATAAACACTAAACCAATCACAAGTCATTGAGCAAGATAGCATTCGCTTATGTAGTTAGGGAAGAATAATTCCCCTACAGTAATTACTAGGAGAAATTCTACAGCCTGTGTCATGTAGGAGATCAGACAAGATGATCATTGGTGTGATTATCCCACATCTGCCTAATATGGCGTTCTTACATTTTCCTCCGGAGTATCTGGTGCTGGCCACAGTTAGACAGAATACTAGGCTAGATGGACTCCAGGGGGTCTGATCCAGTCTGGCAATTCCAGCGTCACAGAGGTCCCTTCTGGCCTTCAAATCTATGACATCAGTTCTACTCACCGAAGAGATGAAGTTGGAGGCTGTTGTTGTCACTGTGGCGGTCGCTGAGGAAGAGGAGTGGTGGAGGGCTTTTGCAAAGAAGGTCCACATGACAGCATTGCATGCAAACACCAGACCGACGCATCCTACTCTGAGCACCACGTGTAACTGCAGAAGGGGGGTGGTGGAAATACAGATGTTTTTTCACTGACAGTTGACTCTCCCAATTATTTTGCAAACACGTTATGCAAAATAAAATGTCACAAGCTGTGAAATGGCCTGGACCTGAGTTACAAACATTATTTTGTGAAATCTCAACTCTTGTGTTTCTACATTTACTAATATGCCATATAAAAAGGAGGCAAATTATGAAGACTGTTCTGACATTTTAAACGGATGATACATTAGAGGAACCGATGCCCTGTTTTTTCCCTCACCACTAAAGAAAGAAAATCTGGAGGGAGGAAAAAAAAAGACACGTGGGAAAACAGAATGGTTGCTCTTCTCTTTACCACCTACCATTGAATGAAGGAGAATCCCTCAGTAAGTGCTTGATCCTACAAGATACCAAGCGCCCTTCACTCCTATTAGCTTCAAAATCATTTGATGGAGCATACAACCCTATAGGAGATGTTGAGCTTCTGAACAGACTTGGGGCTTCAGAGAATGTCAGTTTCTCAATTTCCTTGGCCTACATTCCCGGAGAAGTAAAATCGCCTACCCTCCAACTGCATCCAAGCTCCACATGTTCTTTATCTTGTGGTCAGACTCTAGTTCCTGAGGTGGGAGTTGGGGGGGGGGGACGGACTGGAGACTGCTTTATGGAGGAAAATTCCCTAAGAAATGGATCCATCCTTGCTGGAACATCCTTAGAAATGCATTATCTGGGAGATCTGCTCTCAGCCTTTGAGCTTTAGGCTACCAAAGAGGAGCCAGAGGCCAAAGTTCTGCAAAATCTCAGTCCCCGGATTGACTGTTCTGGGCTGTGAGGAGAAGAAAGGAAACCGAGTGCCTGTGCCCATCTACCAGTTGCTGCTGCTGCTGTATGTGGGTGTGGGGGGTGTCACTGGAGCAAAGGCAGTGGGATATTGGCATATGGAGATGCTCGTTCTTTACTGCTGTTGCACAAGTGATAATGAAGGAAGCTGTAAGGAGTCTAGATAGCTCATTATTCATGGGATTATTCATGGGAATCAGCAGTATTCAGCAGCTGTTCAGGACATCATTTCAGTTCAGGCCTACAGTGAGTATAAGTTATTAACTTCTGACCATTTGCTCAGTTACCAATCTGAAATGAGCTGGTCTTCCACAATTCATAGAGAACGGAAGGCTTCTCCACCAAATCTCCCCCACAACCTTAATCCTCAGCAGAACAGCCAAAAGGATTGAATGGTTCCGCAGAGTGAACTTCTGCCTTGCTAGCAGTGGATCCTGCAGAATACTGAGGAGGCGTGGTTGTAGGGGAGCTTACACTGCTGCTACCTGTAGTGCTGTACTACACAAGGACTTCTACCTTTGTGGCTGTCAATCAACACTTTACATGACCACTGAATAACTCCCCACTTTGTTACATTAAAATAGAAAAGGGAAATGAGCCGCATATAATTGTGTGTCTCAAACTAAACAAATGAGTAAAAGAACATACTAAACTGGCATACTAAATTGCAGCGGACAACCAACGCCACCATAGAAGGAAGCAACTGGAATGTGGATGTAACAATCACAGATGGAGAATGTCTATGTAAAAGAGTGGAAAATCGAGCCTCTCCAACCCCGGTGGGCTGGCCCTTTTCAAGTCCTTCTTACCTCCCACACTACAATTCAAGTAAGGGAACGGGATACCTGGATCCACCACACCCGAATCAAGCTAGCCCCTAGGCCAGGTCCAGAAGCAGACGACATCGGACTTCGAGGGAGCACCGCCAGCTCTTCCCACCGCGACCCGGAAGAGCCAGAAGCAGTCGATACCTGGAAAGCTGAACCTCTCAAGGGACTAAGGCTTTTGTTCTGATGAACAAAATCCTGAGACTTTGTGACTATGGGTTCTCAGACGGTGCTGTGGTGGCTATTATTTCTGAGCCTGCCCCTTGTACAAGCTAACCCGCACCCAGCGGCTAAACCTCTTCAGCGACTGGCCACGTTGGGACACTTGTCTGACTGTTGGTTGTGTCACTGTTCTGAGGAAGGAATAGGACTGTGGGCTGTACCTTTAAACCTCTCTGAAACTCTCTCCCTACAAGTGGTGCGGAAAGCTGAGTGGTGGTGGAAAGGAGAATACCAGTCCGATAAGTATGGGAAAACGTCTGAGGTTTGGCATCATAGTTGGGAGGCCCAAGGGGTCCCTCTCTTCGATATCCTTGGGTTTGGGCATAAGCTGGCCCTATGTTTTGAGGCTGTTGACGGGACTGGGAGGGAACTGGGTTACATCCCCTTAGAAGCCTGCAATCAAACCCTTAGGTTTAGTGTTAGAAATGGAACCTTTTACCCCTTAAAAATTGGTGTAGACACCCAGAGACCTCCCTGCCAGTTTCAAAAGGCCTATATTGCGAAATTGACAGGCGAACGTTATCAAGGGGAGTGGTTTCCTTCATTCCTTCCCTTGGGTCCCATAAATGAGACCCATGCATATTATATGGACGTCTCCTCTGGCATTTTATCACCTCACTCATCCCTTGTAAAAATCTCTGAATGCCATGGGGCGCTAGTAAGCTTTACATCACACTTGTTTGCTGTTACATACTGTGGGGGTATCTTAAACAACACCCACGCCATGGGACATTTGAATGCATCCCATTGGCGGTGCCGGGGCTGGATATTTGGCAACTCCAAACATCGAGATGTTAGGGTAGATTGGCGCCACCGAGTAGCAGGAAGCTCCCTCACCCTTTATTTACAGAGCCCTGGTCTGTATTTTATTTGTGGCCATAATGCTTATAAAGCTCTCCCGCCATGTTGGCATGGCCGGTGTGGTGTGGCCAGAGTATTACCAGACATTCAAGTAAACACCACACTGGACTCACGCCAAACCTAGGGACTTATTCTCACAAGCTCTTCACACCCTTGAAAGGGGCTTGGGTTAAACGTGCCGAAACCCCCCCTAGTAATCAGGCAAATGGGATTTCATTCCTTTATACGTGGACTTATTCCTGGACTGGGGGTAGCGGAGCTGGAAAGGGCAGTGGTAAACATTTCTGCAGAACTTGAAAAAGCAGCTAATGCCTCCTTGGACGCTTTCCAAAAGTTACAACGAGAAATCGATGACATAGCAGAAGTAACACTGCAAAATAGGCGTGTGCTAGATGCCATGAATGCTGAAGTAGGGGGGGCCTGTGCTCGCATTGGGGAAAGATGCTGTTTTTATATTAATCACTCTGGTTTAATTGAGGAGGATTTGCAGGCCATCAAGGATGAAGCTGTTGTTTTTCACACTGTATCTCTTGATCATACCCTTAATTTTGAGGACCTCCTCCCAGACCTTGGGTCATGGTTTACTGGCCTTTTCCGTAAAATTGTCAAATGGATTATTTTCTCTCTTTTCTTTCTATGTGTTGTTTGGGTAATGTTGCAATGTGCAAAATGTTTGTGTAGTGCTGTTACTAAGGGCTCTACGGTCCATAGGAGAACACAATATCTCTCCCTCCATCTTGATCGCAAATTGCGTAACGGGCCTGACAATTTGGATTATCAGACCAGAAGGGGGGACTCTGACAATCAGCAGCGACCCCCTAACAGCTAGTAGCCTTATAATAGCTGGCAACCATTAGGGGAAATTGGACACCTCACGAACACAGTAGCCTGAACTTTTGAACTGTCTTCCCTTATCGGTCTTGAGGCAGTTGAAGCTGGTCCTAAGCTGGTTTTTGCTGAGCAGATTGCAGAAGTGCAGGGTTTGCTAACCACTAATCAAATGCTAACACGACCGAAGCCTGTGTGTGATTGTGTATAAAAGATTCTTGGTTTTTGTATGGAGTAGTCTTTGTACCAAGGTGCAAAACTCTCCTTCTTCTGCAGAATAAAGCAACCTTTCCTTATCCCTGTCTGGCTGTCACTGGCTCTCAGCTAGGCGGACCTGACATTTCGGTAACAACTCACTGATAGATTATGCAATAAAATCCAGCCCCTCTGGCTATCTCAGACTACAAACCGTATGGAAGACATACGCGAACAGTCCTATACTGGTAAGGAAGACAAAACTATCTAGAAAGCCCTCTGATTCAGGCTTCAATGCATCTAAACCACTTATTTCCTGCAGCACACAATGGGCCACATTCAGCCCTGGCATAAGAGAGCGCACTGAACCCTGCAGTTGTGCTTGTTTAAGGAAAGGCTAAATTTGATCCAGAATCTGTCCAAAGCATGATATGAAAATCAGATAGAAACCAATGCTCCCTACTACCCTCCTGCTAGCTATTTTGACACAGCGTTTGTAGGGAGACGTTAGAGCAGGGGCAAATCATGTTTCTGCTGAGAGGCATTTGAGAGAACTAAGTTCTATTGTAAATGGTTCTGCACACTCCAGGGAGAGTTCTGCGCTGCAAGTCAAACAGCCAAGTGCAATCCGGCGGCTGCTGAATTCAAGCATCTTCCAGCACTAGCAAGTTTCTAAGACAAAATGAACCTGCAGGTCTAATTAGAAATAGAATCCAGGGTGTGATCCTGCCATGAGCTGTGGGTGAACAGGCCCTTCTGTCTGTGTACAGCTCGTTGTAGGATCAGGGCCTCGGTCTGGAAAAAGGCTGCAGTTTTGTTTTGTTATTTGCAAATCTCCCACTTCCCCCATTAATATACCCGGGTTTCATGCCGTGATCTGCTCTGTTATGTCCTTGAAGTAAGGATATGGAGAGGTGAGGGAGGAAACTGAAATGGCAAAAAAGCCCTGCAAACATCTCATGAGTGCCTGAGAGCAGGAAAAAACATTTTTTTCCTGTGCATTAGATTAATGGCCAAGTCTTCATCGTATATATCTTTATGCTAGATCCAAATAAATACCTAAAAGAAATCAATCTTCAATTGATATCAGTGCATGAGCCTTTGAACAAACACACCTGAAGGTGTTGCCTTCTCCATGGGGATTAACTATGCTTTGCCTCACCCTCAGGTGCCTTAATAGCAAAGGAGGCCTTTGTTCATGTTAGGGACAAACTGTTTACTGCCAGCCTGGGGAGGCAATTGGATTTTGTGACACAATACCTGGTGGTCAAGATTAAAGACAATGGCCCACATAGTAAATTCAGAGACTCTTAATTCTTCAAGTTTTTCTTATTAGGGCCCTGATTTGACTTTACAGCAGGTCTTTGAATGCAGCTTGTTGGGAATGGAACTTCACATTGGACACATCTACTCAACCCCAGTGAGCCAGTTTACACCTCTACTCCATCGTTTACACTGTCCCGCAGTGGGCTGACTGTAGGCGATTAGGGTGAGATTTTGAAAAGACTCAGCACTGGCCTAACTCTGTTCCCACTGAAGTTAGTGGTAAAGCTCCCTTGACTTCAACGGAAGCCGAGTTAGGCTAAGGCTGAGCACTTTTGAAATTACTTCCCTTAAAGTCCTTAATGGGATGAGCCCTCCCACTCCATACTCACCACTTCTTTGGTGAACCTTGTCCCGAGCGGGGATTGTGCTCAGACACCACCTGCCTCTTGGGGCTTCTCTGCTCTGTCCTGGGTCAGTGAGTGCTGGGGTGGGCCTGACGGTGCCATATTTGCTTCCCTTTGTGCTAACCCCTTCTTCATAGCCTGGCCCTCTGCCCCTTTGTATCGGACAGTCTCCGCTTTCTCAGGGTGGTGTTACATTTCTGCATAGTGTTACTGCTGGGTGGGGGGATGTGGGGATTTAGAAATAAAAACCCAACCTCTACATTTTAACTAAATTCAACATATTATTTTTATATTTTAAAAGGGCCCAACAAGATGCGCCTGTAACAAAAGTACTTCTCATTACCAGGCTAGGTGATCATAATGGTCCCTTTTTGGTCTTAAATCATCTACCTTTTCCAGCCACACTTGCCTCCCAGGCTTGCCCTTGTTGCCCAGTTTCCCTTGCTAACCTTTGTCTAACATGTCAATGCTGTAGTGTAGAGAGTTATTCCCACAGGCAACCCAATGAAATCAAATGAACTATGCTCTGGAGTAAGCATGTATATGGAAATGACTCTTTGCAGAATCAGGTGCACTGAAGTCATAGACTTTAGAGTCACAGACTTTAAGGTCAGAAGGGACCATCATGATTGTGTAGTCTGACCTCCTGCACAAAGCAGGCCACAGAATCTCACCCACCCACTCCTGTAATAAGTCTCTAAAATGCTATGTATGCCTGTGCTGCTATAGAAATCATTGTTTCATTGTTATTACTATTTATTTTCACAGGAAAGGACCAAGGCATTTCCTTGTTTCTAAAAATTGAGCGATCTTATCTTGTTTCTAAGAACTGTTTTGAATATTCAGCCTAATAAATCAAGAGTTACTGGATAGAAACAGCAAAGAATCCTGTGGCACCTTATAGACTAACAGATGTTTTTGCAGCATGAGCTTTCGTGGGTGAATACCCACTTCTTCGGATGCAACATCCGAAAAAGTGGGTATTCACCCACGAAAGCTCATGCTGCAAAAACATCTGTTAGTCTATAAGGTGCCACAGGATTCTTTGCTGCTTCTACAGAACCAGACTAACACGGCTACCCCTCTGATACTGGATAGAAAGTTCTTAAGAGCTGAACCTCATTTGAATTTATACTTTAAATATTCCAGGATCTCTCTCCTGTCCCAACAGAGGTAAAATACAATGAAAATGGGGTAGGGGGGCTATTTATAATCTCTTGCCTCAGATTAAATTCAAACCACAACCCCTCTGCAGTACAGAGCTAGTAAGATGTTGTGTCAAATCAGCCACAAGAGGTAATGAGGAGCCACAGCAGTGCTTTTTTGTTAACTGTCTGCTCTCACAAAACAGGACACATACCATGCAGCCACTGATGACGGCTCTGTGACAAAAACTAAGAATCATCACCTGGTGAAATGTCTTCTACGCCTCTGGAAAGTATGTTACATGTTCTAAGTAACGCTTCTTCCAAACCTTCCCCTGTGCATCACACAGTATGTAATATAGACTCTGCCCAGTCTCCCACTGACACCTCTGGATGACTTAATACAGGAACAAAAACAACAAGGAGTCCGGTGCCCCCTTAAAGGTTTATGCCCAATAATCTGTTAGTCCTTAAGGTGCCACCGGACTCCTTGTTGTTTTTGTGGATACAGACTAACATGGCTACCCCTTGATACTTAATGCAGGAACAGTTCTTTTCCAATTCTTTAAAATAGCCATTTTAAAAATGCACACGATTATTTCATATTAGTCAACACCAAGTCTTGACCTGGATCTCCACTACCTGCTCTCCCTGGACAGCAACCACTGAGATGTATGTTTTAAGACTTAAATTCTTGTCAGTTTCATTTTCACAAGGGAAGAGGGATGCAGACTAGAACTGCTGGGGCAGCAATACAGGACACAGGGTGCACACTGCAGGGCCTTCCAACGTCCTTCTTTTCTCTCTGAAAGGATGGCTCACAGCTTCATCCAAAACATGGCCTGTCCTTGTAGTGGAAAAACTTTCCCCCTAAGCACATACACAGGAGAGGGGACCAGTATTTAGAAATTTAGTAACCCTTCTTAGTGTATGTACTCCCAGCCAGGATCTTTGGATATTAACCTGCTCCTGACAAAGCCATACCCAAGGGTTGGTGTAGTATGTTAACGTCTTATCGGAACTTTGCCTGAGCTCCCCAGAGACACAAGGAAGAGTGAGTGGCTCTGACTGTGGGGTTGATTGCGCAGGGATGGGTGTGCACCGGCGTGGCTCTGTGTAGCTAGGAGAGCAACGACAGCTGTGCTTGGGCCCTGGGAGTAGGGTGACCAGATGTCCCGATTTTATAGGGACAGTCCTCCTGATTTTGGGGTCTTTTTCTTATATAGGCTCCTATTACCCCCAGGGCCCCCACCCCCTGTCCCGATTTTTCACACTTGCTGTCTGGTCACCCTACCTGGGAGTGAGATCGGCTGAGGGAGGGGGTTGCAGGCACTGACTGTGAGTCTCGAGTGACCAGATGTCCCGATTTTATAGAGACAGTCAAGCTTGTTGGGTCTTTTTCTTATATAGGCTCCTATTACCCCCTCAACCCTGGTCCTGATTTGTCACACTTGCTGTCTGGTCACCCTATGTGTGTCTCTTCCAAGACAGATCACACAGAGGCTGGTTTCTCCGCCTCCCCTAATGGGGGAAGCGGCGCTCAGTGGCCAGCCAAGGCAAAGAGCAGCTGCCCGGCTCTTACCCAGACACAGGCGCCGGCGGCCGCCTCCTCCCCTCCGGCCGCAGCCGCACACGCCTCCCGCAGGTAATCGGCGCCCAGAGCCAGTTTAGCGGAGCAGGCGGCCAGCGCCCCCAGCAGGCCGGCCGCGGCCGAGTACGCGGCGCCCCAGGCGGCCCGCATCGCAGCAAGCCGAGTCCGCCGGAGTCGAAGCCGCGCGGTGATGCCGCCGGCCGCTCTTCCGGGTCTCTGGCGAGCTCACGTGACGGCTCGCCCCGGCGGCGAGCTCCGCTGGCGGGGTCGGTGTGGCGGAAGCCAGGGCTAGCGGGAGGAGCTGGCTGCATCGAGCTCCCGCCCCCCGAGCCTCTGCGTCCTTGTCGGGGGGCGTCCCCTGCACCCGCCCCGTAACACTCGGGGCTGCCTGTGGGGCCCACGCGCTAAAGCCCTGCTCGGGTGGGAGGCTGCTGGCCCCGCCTGTCTGCCTGACCAGGCGCGGGGGAGCTCTGCCCTTCTCCAGCAAGAGCGCCTCTGGGCGGGAAGGAGCACGCCATGCTTCCTCCTCACACGAGTGGCTACGGCTAATCCTATCAGAGGCCTGGGGGCTTGCTACCTACTGCTGATGCAGGGTCTGTACCTGTGTCTGATCTGAGATCGTTCCAACCAGCTTTTGTCAAGTAGGATAGCACTCCGGGGGAGGCCAAGCTTTGAAAGATGTGTCCTCAGTCCTTTCTCATCAGGGGTTGTACAGGTCCCGGAGGAGCTGGATCATTTCATTACTGATGAGTGAGGCTATGATTTAGTTGGGATATTTTTAGTAAAAGTCATAGACAGGTTATGGGCAATACACAAAAATTCAGGTGCTGTGACCCGTCCATGACTTTTACTAAAAGTATCCCTGACTAAATCTTAAGGGGGTTGCTGCGGGGGAACCCAGCCATGGCACTGGCTGCTGGGGGCTGCCACAGCAGCTGCACCGGTGGCCCGGGGATGCTGCTCAGGCAGTCCCTGGGGCCAGCCGCACTGGCCACTGCTCAGGCGGCTCCTGGCAGCTAGCCCCGGGGACTGCCCAAGCAGCCACCGATGCGGCTAGCTGCAGGGCCACCAGAGCATCTGGCTGCAGAGCCACTCCAGCAGCGGCAGATGTGGCTGGCCCCAGGGCCAGCTGCTAGGGTGGCTCTGGGGTCAGCCACACTGGCCCCTGCAGAAGTCACGGAGCCCTACTGATGAGGAAAATAAATACCTCACTTAAGAAGAGCAGTCCAACCTACCTTGGCTGACACTATGCTCACTAATTCTAGCCTGGACCTTTCTAGGGAAGGTTATAGGAAAAAGTATTGGTGGCTTTTCAACTTGAGTCATAATGAGACAATCTGGTTCTGGACCACTTCCAGTCTAGTTTGCTTTATGAAGACTCTGCTAACGTGACAAATCTGTGTTCAGTGGCTGCTGTGGCCTGATGGCCAATGATCAGTCTTGGTCATGCTCCCTTTGTGAGCTTCCATTGGCACTGTCGAACATAGACTGTTGCTGTTGTAAATAAGGACCATCACACATATTCCAGAATTGTTTCCCAGTGCATCAAGTTATGCCTGGAAGGCAGTGGTAATGGCCTAATAGTACTCACTCATAGGCCACGTTTAATACACCCCAATGCTTTTTTGTGTGTGGCTTGTTTGCATATTGCTATAAATTTTTTTTCTTTTTATATACATGGAGCCCTTTCAGCCATGCATCGACATTAGACATAGGAAAGACCAATTAAGCTCATCTAGCCCATCTACCTTCCTGGGCCATCCCAGGACATTGAAGGTAAGATTATACCCTTATGAAAAGCACAAGGAAGTCTTTACTGACCACAAGTCATTATGATATTGGTTTAACAGCTAGTGCAAAAAGTGACAACTTCAGCAGCACAAGGCAAGCAAAGAGCACCACCTACCTACTTCCCTGCAGCACTGAATTTTTCCTGGAGAGCTACTGACAAGGTCCCGCTCTGTTTAGCTTGCAAAATGAGAGGATGACAACTTGAGGTGGTAGGTTTACTGGCCAGAATAACCACAGTCAATTTTGTGGAGGTCTTAAAACAAAAACGTAGCCCCAGCTAATTTCCCTACCTCTCAAAACAGAAATTCTCCCCTGTGTGCAGATGTAATGGCTCTTCCATTGAAATGGAGCTCAGTTATCCGCTCTCCATGCTGAGGCTGAAAGGGGAGAAGGGGCATTGTTCCCCCATCAGTTTTGTGAGGATTACCCAGTAAAAGCAGCAGAGCTCTTTTCTTTTGCTGTAGCAACCCTCTGCACTGCAGAACACTTCCTTTAAAAGGGGATCCAAGGAAAACTACAATCAGACGTGGGTCTGGTAGAGCAGCTCCAATGAGGCTGGACTGCCAAGGAGTGGAGGACAGGAGCTGTTGGAAGGTGTATGGGTGCAGAAGGTCTTCACCCAGCTGGTCCTTGCCTCCTGCAGACTCAAGAGGATCTGTGGGTTCTGCAGTGGAACCACAACTCATTCAGCTGTGTGTTGCGCTCCAACTGCCCCAGGTGGACCCTGCTGGACTATGTTAACACACTATAGGTACCAAGTGCCCCAACTCCTGCTGACGCTCACCAGTTTGCCTCTGGCTCAGCTCACACTGCACAGACTGCAGTGTGGAGGAGGAGAAGAAGCTGGAGGAGCAGGAGGAGTGGCGGCAGCAAAGAGCGGGAACAAAACAGAGGAGGGAGAAGAGATGGATCATCCCAGGAAGGAGGGCCCAGGCCTGGCCATGGTAATTAAGGGTCCTCAGTGGCATAGAAGGGCAGCTTTCCCAGGGCTGCTCATCCCCATGTCCCTGTTTGAGGGTGCCACAGATGGGGAGGGGAGGAGCAAGAGGTTCCCATTTCTCCAGGAGGAGGGGAGATGTGTTGAGAGAGGTCCATGCAACCTCCCTAATTTTCTTCATAGACATCCCTAGACGGGGGCATGTGCAAGGGGAAGGCAAGCAGGGGCACAGCCCCACCAATAATCGGCAGTGGACGCAGAACTCCTCCTGCCCAGGGCTGTGGCGGGGAGAGCGAGAGAGCTCTGCCCACCGCAGCCCTGGGGCTGGAGGAGTTCTGCACCCCTAGCCGGGGCCTTGGGGGTGGAGAATTTCTGCGTTCTCCACTGGGCCCTGGTGCCGAGCTCACTCTCCCTGCTGCAGCCCCAGGGTGGGAGGCGTTCTGGGCTCTGCACCTGGGCCCTGTGTCTGGAGGAGCTCTCTCCCCCCCCCACCATTTTCTACTATGGTTTTTTCTCCTAACATGCAGTGTGCAAACTCAGTGAGGTCATACATGTAACCCCATAACATGAGGTTACAGATACACGTGTGCCTACTTAGTTTGCATATGTTCTCCCCATAAGGTTAAGGAACCTGTATTCCAGGTGCATTAAAGGTACAGTTCATTGAAATGGTGAATATACTGCTGTTTATTTCTTTGTATAAGATGTACGTGCATGTGTTGACAGGGTGTAATGTGTGTATTTAATGTGCTCCCTGAAAAGTAGTAAAATTTAAATTCCTGCATACGTCCCTGTCCCTAGAAGTGTCAGAGCAAGGTTGGCATCTCTGTTTGTCTGTTCAGCCTTGCTGAAGGAATGATACACTGAATCTAAATTGTGTATAGAAATGGGTGAAACAGGGGCGGCTCTAGACATTTCGCCGCCCCAAGCACGGCGGCATGCCGCGGGGGGCGCTCTGCCAGTCGCCGGTCGGACCAGCGAACCCTCCGCAGGCATGCCGGCGAAGGCTGGCTGGCTGCCTGCTGCCCTCCCGGCGACCGGCAAAGCGCCCCCCGCGGCATGCTGCCCCAAACACGCGCTTGGCGTACTGGGGCCTGGAGCCGCCCCTGGGGTGAAAAATGCTGAGTAGTTTCCATGGAAAAAATGTCAATTTTGAAAAGAAAAAAATTTATTTTTTGCAAACCACTTCTGTATTGTGAACTGAGAGCTCTGGTTGAAAGATCACTTCCACTTCTGCAATCCAAACTATTGCCTAGGAGGTGCCTCCCCAGACACAGAGAGCGGGTAGGTTATCTAGTCAGCATCTGAATGGTTTAGAATATTTGAAAACACAAATCTGAGGTGGATGGAAATATTTAATTCTTTAATAAGTATAACATCTATTGAAGGCACAAAATGGAGTTACAAATAGCAAAACAGAACATTTTTCAATGCATAAATTCCTTAGCTGCATAGAACAGCTGTCTAACAAGACCCACAGATGTATATAAAACATAGGAGTACTTTACTCAGCTCTCTTATCCCTATCCCTGATATATTAAACTTTTGTGCTGAAAGATCTAACATTTTTCACTGTATCATGTACCCAGAAAGCTGTATAACTTTTAAATGCATTCATTTAAAAACACATTGTTGGTGGAATAGCTCACTATCATAGGCTAATCAGTATTTTTATAACACTGTGAACATACGGTAGGGCTGTTTAGAAAAAAGACAACATCCCTACTCCAAAGACCTTACAATTTAAGGGACAGATCCTGCATATGCTTACCACTGGGCATAGTGCTTTCTTGTGGAGAGTAGACCTGTTGATTATAAGGGGACTACTCTCAGTAGCAGTCAATACGCTCAGTAGGGTTTGAAGGATCAGGCACCAAGTTAAGACAACTTGACAAGGGATGGTAATACACATTGGAAGGGGAAGGAGAAAAGTGTTACAGTGATAAGAGCCTGTGGTTTTTTTGGTTAACCGTGACTGTGTCTGGACAATTTGGTAAAAACAACAAAAACATTTGTCTCAGATTGCCAGATAATAATGAAAGTACAGGCTGAGGCAAAACAAGACTTTCCTATTCGTTGTAGGAGACTGATTCCATGAAGATATTCTATCACTAGCTGCCTTCTTCAACAGAATCGCAGCTGGCTTTGAAAACACTTACATCACCTTCCATTTGGGTTACAGTAACTCCTCGCTTAACGTTGTAGTTATGTTCCTGAAAAATGTGACTTTAAGTGAAATGATATAAGCGAATCCAATTTTCCCATAAGAATTAATGTAAATAGGGGGGAGTTAGGTTCCAGGGAATTTTTTTTCATCAGACAAAAAATTATATATTTTATATATATATATATATATATATATATATATATACACACACACACACACACACACACACACACACACACACACACACACACACAGACAGTATAAGTTTTAAACAAACAATTTAATACTGTACACAGCAATGATGATTGTGAAGCTTGGTTGAGGTTGTGAAGTTAGAAGGTGGAAGAGGGAGGGATATTTCCCAGGGAATGCCTTACTGCTAAATGATGAATTAGCATTCGGCTGAGCCTTCAAGGGTTAACACATTGTTGTTAATGTAGCCTCACACTCTACAAGGCAGTACGAATGGAGGGAGGGGAGACAGCATGGAAGACAGAGACACACACCCTGCGTGTGTGGGAGAGAGAGAGAGATGCGCATTGCCCCTTTACGTACGCTGACCCCACTCTAAGTTTAAAAAGATCAGGAAATTGAGAAAGCAGCTGCGGCCAGCAAGCTCTCTCTGTCCTGAGCCCTGTCATGTCCCCCCCTGCTCTATATGGAGAAGGGGTAAGTGGGGGACAGGAGTAGGGGGAAGGGGGACACCCTGACATTAGCCCCCCACTACCCCTCTCCCCTGCACAGCAAGCAGGAAGCTCCCGGGAGCAGCTCCAAGGCAGAGGGCAGAAGCAGCACAGGCAGTGGTGGGGAGGGACAGCTGAACTGCTGGCAATTGGTAGCCTGCTGGACAGTTGCTGCACAGGAAATTTAGGGGAGTGGGGGAGCTGATAGTGGGGTTGCCAGTCCACCCTGGTTCCAAGCCCCCACCAGCTCGCTCCAACAGGCTGCTCTTCCTGCAAGCAGTGGACAAAGCAGGCGTCTGCCAAACAACGTTATAAGGGAGCATTGCGCAACTTTAAACGAGCATGTTCCCTAATTGATCAGCAACATAACAACAAAACAACATTAACCAGGACGACTTTAAGTGAGGAGTTACTGTATTTGCTTTTGTGTGCCTCTTCGTTTTGCTTCTTAGTTTCAGGTAGGCCCAAAAGCAGACACAACCACATAAAAATAATAAGGGGAAGAGGACACAGAAGTAAAAATTAGGGCTGTTGATTAATCGCAGTTAACTCACACGATTAACTAAAAAAATTAATGCAATTAAAAAAATTAATTGCGGTTTTAATCACAAATTCCAGTTGAAATTTATTAAATATTTTTGGATGTTTTTCTACATTTTCAAATATATTGATTTCAATTACAACACAGAATACAAAGTGTACACTTTATATTATTTTTATTACAAATATTTGCACTGTAAAAATGATAAAAGAAATAGTATTTTTCAATTAACCGCATACAAGTACTGTAGTGCAATCTCTTTATCGTGAAAGTGCAACTTAAAAATGTAGATTTTTTGTTGTTACATAACTGCACTCAAAAACAAAACAATGTCAAACTTTAGCACCTACAAGCCCACACAGTCCTACTTTTTGTTCAGCCAATGACTAAGACAAACAAGTTTGTTTACATTTAGTGGGAGGTAATGCTGCCCACTTCTTATTTACAATGTCACCTGAAAGTGAGAACAGACTTTTGCATGGCACTTTTGTAGCCGGCATTGCAAGGTATTTATGTGCCAGATATGCTAAACATTCGTATGCCTCTTCATGCTTCGGCCACCATTCCAGAGGACATGCTTCCATACTGATGACGCTTGTTAAAAAAATAATGCATTAATTAAATTTGTGACTAAACTCCTTGGGGGAGAACTGTATGTCTCCTGCTTGGTTTTACCTGTATTCTACCATATATTTCATGTAATAGCAGTCTTGGATGATGACCCAGCATATGTTGTTTGTTTTAAGAAAAAACAGTTACTCACCTTCTCGTAACTGTTGTTCTTTGAGATGTGTTGTTCATGTCCATTCCAATCAGGTGTGTGCGCGATGGCTGGAAGATTTTTCCCTTAGCAGCATCCATCGGGTCGGCCTGGGTACTCCTGGAGTCGCGCCTTCATGGCACCTAATATATAGCCCTGCCAACCCACCACCCCTTCAGTTCCTTCTTGCCGGCTACTCTGACAGAGGGGAGGAGGGTGGGTATTGGAATGGACATGAACAACACATCTTGAAGAACAACAGTTACGAGAAGATGAGTAACCGTTTTTTCTTCTTCGAGTGCTTGTTCATGTCGATTCCAATCAGATGATTCCCAAGCAAAATTAGGAGGTGAGGTCGGAGCTGTCCACTGACTGGAGTACTGCTCTACCAAAGGCCGCATCATCTCTGGCCTGCCTAGTAATTGCATAGTGTGTGGCCAAAGTGTGTATTGAAGACCACGTCGCCGCCCTGCAGATTTCCTGTGTGGGGACTTGAGCCAGGAAAGCTGTTAATGAAGCTTGCGCCCTTGTAGAGTGCACCGTTATTGGGGGCACTGGTATTCCTGCTAGATCGTAGCACTCGGTAATGCAGGCCACAATCCATGATGAAATGCGCTATGTCGAAACAGGCTAGCCCTTCATCCTGTCCGCTACTGCGACAAAGAGCTGTACCGACTTCCTAAATAGTTTAGTCCTTTCAATGTAAAAGGCCAGTTGAGAGTGTGGAGCTTCTGCTCCCTGCTACTCGCATGAGGCTTGGGGTAGAAAACCGTGAGGAAAAGTCTTTGATCAGCCAGTTGTTGAGGTATGAGAACACCTGTACCTGACGTCTCTGCAGAAAGGCGGCGATGACTGCCATGCACTTGGTGAAGACTCAAGGTGCTGCTGACAGGCCAAAAGGGAGGACAGTAAATTGGTAATGGGAACCATTGACCACAAACCTGAGGAACTTTTTGTGGTTGTGCGCAATTGCTATGTGAAAATACGTGACCTTCAAGTTGAGGGCAGCATACCAGTCTGCTGGATCCCGTGAAGGGATAATGGAAGTCAGGGAAACCATGCAGAACCTGAGTTTCCTCATAAACTTGTTGAGGTCACACAGGTCCAGGATAAGCCTGAGGCCGCCTTTGGAGTATCCCTCTACCGTGTGAAGCATCCAGCAGTCTGAAGTTATATGGGGTCATGCATGGTAGAAAGGGGATAGTCGGGAGGAAAAGGTAAGGAGGGGTGAATCCAGTCTCTGGTTTGGTGCGCCGTCCTTGACCACACCTTCAAAAGGCCGGTTTAGGGCCAGAGGGTGGTTTGGGCTGGCATTGATTAGCAGAGGGATGTTGCCTTCTCCTACTGCTCTGGTTCCTCCTCCTAGAATTGTCGCGGCGGTTCTGCTACTGGAATCTTTGATGAGGTTGGGGGGAAGTGTCTCCGCTGTGTGGCGGGGATATGCAAGCCCAACGATCTCAGGGTGGCTTGGGAATTTTTTAGTCCATAGAGCCATTTGTCCATCTTCTCTGAAAACAGAGTCTCACCCTCAAACAGGAGGTCCTGAATTGTTTGTTGGACCTCATAGGGTAACCCTGAGACTTGCAATCAGGCCCCCTGCTGCATAGTCACTCCTGTCACCATGACTCTTGTAGCAGCGTCTGCAGGGTCTAAAGCTGCCTGCAATGAAGCGCAGGAGACCAATTTCCCTCCTTCTACCAAGGGGGTGAATTCTGACTGAGACGGGACGAGCTCCGTGAACTTTGCCATTGAAGCACAAGAGTACCTGCTCACAATGGCCTGCTGGTTAGCAATACGGAGTTGCAAACCGCCAGTGGAGTAGACCTTTCTACGCACGAGGTCCAGCCATTTAGCATTCCTATTCTTTGGGGAAGGACCTTGGAAACCTTGTCTCTCCCACTGGTTAGCTGCATCGACCACTAGCGAGTCTGGAGGCGGATGGGAGTAGAGATGCTCAAAGCCTCTGGAGGGGACGAAATACCGGTGCTCATTGCATTTGGCAGTGGGTGGCAGGGATGCCAGTGTCTGCCACAGGGTCTTAGTGGTGTCCACCACCATTTTTATGAAAGCCCCGAGGGTGCTAGGATGTCCACCATGGGATCTGTGTTCTCTACCACCTCCTCGGCCTTGATGCCCAGACCTTGGGCAGCCCTGCAGAGCAACTGCTGTAGGACTCTGTTATCCTCTAATGCAGGAGTATAGTCATCCCTGCCAATGCTTTGTCCAGCTACAAGGAGGAGGAAGCGTGTGCTGATAGTGGAAACTCCTTACTGTCTGCCCCAGAGAGGTCACGTGACTCCTGGGGCAGCGTTGGAGGAGGTTTGTTAGCGCATCTGGTGCTGGGCCCGTAGGTGTCGTAGCAAACGTCGGGCGTCAGCATCAGTCACACCAGAGGCAGCTGCATCAGTACGCTCACAGGAGCCGCCAGAGTTGGGGGGCCCTGTGCTGACATTGGCACCGGGGCCATAGGTGCCTGTATCAAGGTCGACATTGACAATCGTGCAGGCATGGGAGACGAGTGCATCGACGTCGTGAAGGCTGGTGCTGAAGTTGGAACCAAGCACAGTGCCGGAGTCGATGATGGGGGCCGGAGGCAAAGGCATTGGAACTGTAGGCGCCGGGGGCAGATTCACAGCAGAAGGTTGCATGGAAGTGGCAGAAGCGATTGAAGACGTGACTGAGCGTGGGTCCTGGGTTCCTCCCTGGCCCTGGTGATAAGCCCAGGGAGTCCAGAAGGGTCACTGAGGCGGATTCTGCCACTGCGGATGCCATGCCTGATGCTCCCTTCTGTCTCTGCCTGACCTTGCTCTACGGCTTCTGCTCCTACTCAAGTGATAGGAGTCGGGCTCTGACTCAGAGGTCTCAGACACTGAAGACCACGGAGGAGCCGATCCTTGGTGCCTTGAATGTCGAGAGCTCGGGGAGCGGGAAGGCTCTCTGTTGGAGCGCGTAGGTGCCAATGGACAAGGCGAAGGGGAGCGCCTCGACTTCATAGCCAGCTTTCCCTTAGAGTGCACTGGAGGACGGGGCTCTGTTGGCGCTGAGGGTTCCTCCCTGGCAGGCAAGAATGGTGCTGTCAGGTGGAGGAGATCTCTGGCAGCCTAGTACGCTTCCGGCGTGGACGGGAGCTGGAGCTGTGGTGTAGGCACCAGTGATTGAGGTGGGGCCAGACTCGACTGCCTCATCTGGACAGGAGTCGACACAGCTCTGGCAGGAGACACCGAGGAGTGGTCCACCTGGGGTCACATGTCTCGAGGCTTAGCCAGAGGAGAACGGTCATCTGGCTTTTTCTTCTTTTGAGGCACCGGCGAGTGGGAGCCGTGCCTACTATCAGATGGACCCCGTGAGGAGCCGTGGTGGTGCCGAGTGTCTCTCGAGGAGTCCTTCCTTGGCGCCGGGTGCTCCGCGTCGAGGACGCCACCATAGGTGTCAGGTCTCTCGAGCCCGGGTTGGAGTGGGGGTGTAAGGCTGCCTCCATGAGGATCACCTTCAGCTGCTGTTCCCTTTCTTTAAGTGTTCTTGGGTGGAACTTGTGGCAGATCTTACAACAATCTTTCTGATGGGTTTCCCCCAGGCACCAAAGACACGACGAGTGTGGGTCATTCTTTGGCATGCGCTTGGCGCAAGCCACGCAGTTCTTAAAGCCCAGGAACCAAGGCATGCCATGGCGCCGGGGCCAGAGTGTGGGGGAAAACCTCCCAACTACTAAACTATTAACTGGAGTACTACTAGGAACTAACTAACTATATACATGGAATAGAAAACTTGCTGAGCAGGAGCCAAGGGAAGTTCCAGCCACCGTCACTGGTGGTAAGAAGGAACTGAAGGGGTGGCGGGTCGGCAGGGCTATATATTAGGCGCCATGAGGGTGCGACTCCAGGGGGCGCCCAGGCCGACCCAACGGATGCTGCTAGGGGAAAAATCTTCCAGCCATCGTGCACGTGCGCACGCTCACACCTGATTGGAATCAACATGAACAAACACTCAAAGAAGAACACTTTCACTGCAGATTTGACAGAACACAAAGAAGGTACCAATGTGAGATTTTTAAAGATAGCCACAGCACTGGACCCAAGGCTTAAGAATCTGAAGTGCCTTCCAAAATCTGAGAGGGACAAGGTGTGGAGCATGCTTTCAGAAGTCTTAAAAAAGCAACACTCCGATGTGGAAACTACAGAACCCGAACCACCAAAAAAGAAAATCAACCTTCTGCTGGTGGCATCTGACTCAGATAATGAAAATTAACGTGTCAGTGGTCCGCACTGCTTTGGATTGTTATCGAGCAGAACCTGTCATCAGCATGGACGCATGTCCTCTGGAATTGTGGTTGAAGGATGAAGGGATATATGAATCTTTAGCGCATCTGGCACACAAATACCTTGTGACACTGGCTACAACAGTGCCATTTGAACGCCTGTTCTCACTTTCAGGTGACATTGTAAATAACAAGCTGGGAGCATTATCTCCTTGGCTTGAGGTAGCATGGTCTAGTGGCTAAAGCACTGCACCACAGTTTGGAAACCTTGGTTCTATTCCTGGCTCTGCTATTGTTTTGGGGGGAGGGATAGCTCAGTGGCTTGAGCATTGGCCTGCTAAACCCAGGGTTATGAGTTCAATCCTTGAGGGGGCCATTTAGGGATCTGAGGTAAAAATCTGTCTGGGGATTGGTCCTGCTTTGAGCAGGGGGTTGGACTAGATGACCTCCTGAGGTCCCTTCCAATTCTATGAAATTTGTTTGTCTGAGCAATTGGCTGAAGAAGAAGTAGGACTGATTGGACTTGTAGGCTCTAAAATTTTACATTGTTTTATTTTTGAATGCAGGTTTTTTTTGTACATAATTCTACATTTGTAAGTTCAACTTTCATAATAAAGAGATTGCACTACAGTACTTGTATTAGGTGAATTGAAAAATACTATTTCTTTTGTTTTTTACAACACAAATATTTCTAATAAAAATAAATATAAAGTGAGCAGTGTATTCTGTTGTAGTTGAAATAAATATTTGAAAATGTAGAAAACATCAAAAATATTTAAATGAATGGTATTATATTATTTACAGTGTGATTAATCATGATTTTTTTAATTGTGCAATTCATATCAATTATTTTTTGTAATTGCTTGACAGCCTAGTAAAATACAGGAGTCCTGTATTCATATTAAGCAGGAACAGGTTAAAAAAAAAAGGCAGGAAGAAATAGATTCCCTTCAGATGGTCACCACTCCCAAAGAAACTGTGATTGTGCTCATGTCCAAGAAGCAGCAGCACCATCAGAACGCAACAAAAAATAAGTTTGTCTCACATGGTGAAGTCCTCGCTCCATTGAAGTCAATGGACGTTTTACTTCCCCCGGTATTCTCAGGCAGGTCAGAAACAGTAGCTGAAATCTCACACTAAAGCCTGTTTTTATATGATGACCACTCTGACTTCAAAAAGCTGAATGGCTTGTATCAGAACAGTCAGAGGTGTATCAAAAAAAAATTATTTTAACAAATAATTAATGTACAGTCCCTGCAATCATTTTATTTCAGCAAATACGTAACACACGTGTGCCAGTTGTTCCTATTTTTCCCCAAGCAAAACAGATACTATTTCTCATTCTAATAATCCTCATTAGCCCTGATTTAGCATTTCAAAGTAATTTACATTGCAAACATTAATTAGTCCTCAGATAACCCAGTGTTGCTATGGTCTTTTTACAGCTAGGGCAACTAAGGCCATGTCTACACTAGCACTTATGTCGGCAAAACTTTTGTCACTAAGGAGTGTGAAAAAAAACACCCCTGAGTGACATAAATGTTGCCAGCATAAGTGCTGGTATGAAGAGCGCTATGTCAGCGGGAGATACTCTCCCATCGCCATTGCTATCGCTGCTCATGGAGCTGGTTTTATTATGCTGACAGGGGAGCTCTCTTCTGACAGCATAGAGCGGCTACATGAGCACTCTTACAGCAGCACAGGTGTATCGGTACAGCTGTGCAGTTGTAAGCTTGTAAGTGTGGACATGGCCTAAGACAGAGAGGTTAAATGACTTACCTCAGGCCGAACACCAAGCCAGAACTAGAATACACGAGTTAAAAGGCCCAGTCTTATTTTCCCTCCTTAAATATTCCCCCTCAATACTAACTCCCCTATGTAGCTTCTTAAGTGTCCCTATTTGCCCTCTTGCTATGAAGCCCTGTTAGATGCAAGTGCACTTTGGGTGCAGAAGAGTGACAGTTGCTCACTTTACTATAGTCAGATACATCTACATCCTGATCAGTTTACAGAAGAGACATTCTGTTTGTTTCTGATGACAAACAACAGCTTAGTATACAGAAGGGCAGATTTTCTTTCAAACTAAGCTATAGATTTAGGAACAAACCTGATTCTTAATTCCTGTTGACTAGAGCACCTAGAAAAGTTTCAGATTTTCTCAATTTAAAAAAAAAGGGGGGGGGGCTTTTCTGAAATATTTGCTCAAAAAGTTTTCCTGTTTTTCAACGAACTGCTTGTAGCAGCTGCCAGAGTCTGGGCATACTCACCCACATCAGATAATAAGGGGATTAACTTATTGTGACCCTCACCCATGGCAGAGGACTGGAACAAAGACAGTCTCTTTTCAGTACTCCCTAGTGTGTCAAGTTATTACACACTAAGGCCATGGGGTTTTGTTTTATTTTAAATTCTGAACATTTTTCAAATCAGGTTCGTTGGTACAGGTTCCATCTGGTGTGTCTTTAATAAATACAAATATCACCTACCTCTTACATCATAATTCCTTTCATCCATAGATTTCTATGCACTTCAGAGAGGTGGTATGTTTCATTATCCCTGTTTTAGAGAGAAAAACTGAGGCACTGAGAGGGAAAGCAACTTGCCCAAGGTCACCTGACAGGCCAGTGGCAGGGCCAAAATATGGCTTCACCAGGTTCTATAGAATTACATTGACAGTAACTAAAGTATCTGTTTTTACAAGGAAAAGATGACAGAAAAAGACCATTTAAAAAAAGAGGCTAAAATATTCCTAAAATAAACTTTTCTTCATTCATATTCATTTGCAATATAGAATCTGTGTAGGACAATGTAATTTGATATAAAAGATTTTATTGGACTCCTTTTAGGATGGCTCATACAACTCATTTATCACTTTGCCACTCATGAGCTGTTTAACCATTTCAACTCATGGTAATAAAACTTTTATATCTAGCATGTATTCTCATGTAAACATTTACTAACTACAAATGTGTAACTATCTAAAGTATTCCATAGTGGTCACCTTTAAAACGTCAACTTCTACCAAGAATTGACAGCTGAATATTTAAGATATTGACATTTAAGACAATATTACAGCATGTCAGATATACTCTTTAATGGAAGCTATTGTAACTAAGCAGGTTTCCTTCTTAAAAGCAATCCTGCTATTAACAGTAGAGTACAATTTCATGACACACTGATGAAGACTTGATCTGGCAGATTTACCGTGCTGCCAAGATTCACATATTCATCTGTTGTATTTACCAAACAGTAGCAATATACCAGATTCACCTATTGTGTCTGCCACTGTCGCAGACTTAGGGCCTGATTCAAAGCCCATAGAAGTCAGTGGAATGGCCCCCATTGACTTGAATGGGCATTGGATCAGGCCCTCAAATGGAAGAATCTCAGGCCGTAGCTGGAGTTACACTGGGCTAAATTTATCCCCAGCACAATTCCAGTGATGTCAGTGGAGTTACACCAGGATGAATTTGCCCATCTGTTGCATCTGCCCTGAACTTTAAGATAGCTGAAACCTGAACTGAGTGAAAGGCAGCATCAGTGCCTGGTGAGCCAAAAAAGGAGTCACTCCTTGAACAAACATTTGGGAACTGTGCAAAGCTGGGCAGTTGCTCGTTGCTTAATAAAACCATTCCAATGGTGGAAATAGGGTGGGCATTCAATAGAGATTTGCATTGCTTCTACTAGGACTGCACCTGACTTCTGGACAAATATGTCCAGATGTTTTCTGCACCATGGCCCCTTAAAGCTAAATCTGGGGTGCAAACATTTCATTAAAACGGAGAGCTTGTTGACATTTTGGAGAGCGTTTTGCTTATTCATTTACCACTTGGACAGCAGCCTCTTGTTCCAAGAATTGCTCAAGAGCCTCTTCAGTCACTATTTCAGGTGGAGGAACTGCTGCCACCCCAGAGGGTGGAGCCTTTTTGCAACTCAGGCCTGAAAAAGGATTGAACCAGCTCAGGGAGAAATCGCCACCAAAAGCCAGTTTCATCCCTTCCCAGCTTGTGACTTTTTCCCAAGTAGGTGTCTGATTCTTAAGGCGCTCGATACCCTGTAGACAAAAAAGAAGAGATTTTTATAATTTATTACTGGCAATTATGCAGCTCATGCATATCTATACATCTATATCCATACTACTGATTGTGTTGCAATCTCCATTTAAGGCAGGGCAAAATGTTTTATTTTTTATATTTTACTGATTGAATTCAGTTTCCAAGTTTGGCGCGCGCACACAAATTTTCAGAGAACAATAATTTTCTATGCAATGCTTTCAGTAAAAGATTCTTAATTTTTTGAGCACTCTCCCATCAGCATGGAGCGGCTACACAGGCGACTTTAGAGTGGCGCAGCTGCAGCAGTACAGCTGTACCGCTGCAAGCTCTCTAGTGTAGACATAGCCTTAAACTGTGAGTTCTTTAGGCCACAAACTGTCTTTTTGTTGTGTGTTTGTTTAGTGCCTATCACAACAGGGCTCTGGTCCATAAATGGGCAGCCTAGGCTTACTGAAACAAATAATAAATCTAGAGTAAGAACTTCCCCCATCCTTAATTAAAGATATTGGGTCTTTATTAAAGATCTTTTCTCAGAACTCTGCTAAAGTTAAATAGGAACAGAGTCTGACTAAGGCCTGGTCTACACTACAATTTTAGGTCGAATTTAGCAGCGTTACCTCAATTTAACCCTGCACTCGTCCACACGACGAAGCCCTTTTTTTCCAACTTAAAGGGCTCTTAAAATCAATTTCTTTACTCCACCTCCGACGAGGGGATTAGCGCTGAAATCAGCCTTGCCAGGTCGAATTTGGGGCAGTGTGGATGCAATTCAATGGTATTGGCCTCTGGGAGCTATCCCAGGGTGCTCCATTGTGACCGCTCTGGACTGCGCTGTCAACTCAGATGCACTCGCCAGGTAGACAGGAAAAGTCCCGCGAACTTTTGAATTTCATTTCCTGTTTGGCCAGTGTGGCGAGCTGATCAGCATAGGTGACCATGCAGAGCTCATCAGCAGAGGTGACCATGGAGTCCCAGAATTGCAAAAGAGCTCCAGCATGGACTGAACAGGAGGTATGGGATCTGATTGCTGTATGGGGAGACGAATCTGTGCTAGCTGAACTCCGTTCCAGTAAACAAAATGCCAAAACATTTGAAAAAATCTCCAAGGGCATGAAGGACAGAGGCTATAACAGGGACTCGCAGCAGTTCCGCGTGAAAATTAAGGAGCTCAAGCAAGCCTACCAAAAAACCAGAGAGGCAAACAGCCCCAAACATGCCGCTTCTATGATGAGTTGCATGCCATTCTAGGGGGTGCAGCCACCAGTACCCCAGCCCTGTGCTTTGACTCTGTCAATGGAGTAGGACGCAACACGGAAGCGGGTTTTGGGCACGAGGAAGATGAGGAGGAGGAGGTTGAAGATAGCTCACAGCAAGGAAGCGGAGAAACCAGTTTCCCCAACAGTCAGGATCTGTTTCTCACCCTGGACCTGGAGCCAGTAACCCCCGAACACACCCAAGCCATGGTCCCGGACCCTGCAGGCGGAGAAGGGACTTCTGGTGAGTGTGCCTTTGTAAATATTATATATGGTTTAAAAGCAAGCGTGTTTAATGATTAATTTGCCCTGGCATTCGCGTCCAGTACAGCTACCGGAAAAGTCAGTTGACGTGTCTGGGGATGGAGCGGAAATCCTCCAGTGACATCTCCATAAAGCTCTCCTGGATGTACTCCTAAAGCCTTTGCAAAAGGTTTCTGGGGAGGGCAGCCATATTCTGTCCTCCATGGTAGGACAATTTACCACGCCAGGCCAGTAGCACATAGTCGGGAATCATTGCAGAACAAAGCATTGCAGAGTATGGTCCCGGTGTTTGCTGGCATTCAAACAACATCTGTTCTTTATCGCGCTGTGTTATCCTCAGGAGAGTGATATCATTCATGGTCACCTGGTTGAAATAGGGTGGTTTTATTAAGCGGACATTCAAAGGTGCCCGTTCCTGCTGGGCTGTTTGCCTGTGGCTAAACAGAAATGTTCTCCGCTGTTAGCCACGCGGTGGCGGGAGGGGTGAAGCCATCAAAATGCGACCTTGTAATGAAAGCACGAGCTATGTAATGTTAACAGCAAGGTTTACTGTGAAAGAGTATATCCATTGTTCTATAAAATGTATCTTTTTACCTACCATTCTCCCTTTTTTTTCCTCCAATAGTTGCATATGTTTCTCCTTCCCAGAGGCTAGCGAAGATTAGAAGGCGAAAAAAACACACTCAGGATGAAATGTTCTCTGAGCTCATGCTGTCCTCCCACACTGACAGGGCACAGCAGAATGCGTGGAGGCAGACAATGTCAGAGTGCAGGAAAGCACAATATGAACGTGAGGAGAGGTGGCGGGCTGAAGAGAGTAAGTGGCGGGCTGAAGATGATAGGTGGCGTCAGCTTGCTGACAGAAGGCAGGAGTCAATGCTCAGGCTGCTGGAGCATCAAACTCATATGCTCCAGCGTATGGTTGAGCTGCAGGAAAGGCAGCAGGAGCACAGACCCCCGCTACAGCCCCTGTGTAACCAACCGCCCTCCTCCCCAAGTTCCATAGCCTTCTCACCCAGATGCCCAAGTACGCAGTGGTGGGGCCTCTGGCCCCCCAGCCACTCTACCCCAGATGAAGCAACAGAAGGCTGGCATTCAATAAGTTATAAAGTTTAAGTTTTCAAGTGCAGTGTGGCCTTGTCCTTCCCTCCCCCCCCCACCCCATCCAATGCTTCCCTCCTCCCCAACCCTCCCAGGCTACCTTGGCAGTTATCCCCCTAATTGTGTGATGAATTAATAAAGAATGCATGAATGTGAAGCAAAAATGACTTTATTGCCTCTGCAAGCGGTGACTGAAGTTGGGAGGGGAGGGTGGTTAGCTTACAGGGAAGTAGAGTGAACCAAGGGAGAAGGGGGTTCATTAAGGAGAAACAAACAGAACTTTCACACTGTAGCCTGGCCAGTCATGAAACTGGTTTTCAAAACTTCTCTGATATGCACCGCACCCTCCTGTACTCTTCTAATCGCCCTGGTGTCTGGCTGCGTGTATTCAGCAGCCAGGCAATTTGCCTCAACCTCCCATCCCACCATAAACGTCTCCCCCTTACTCTCACAGATATTGTGGAACGCACAGCAAGCAGTAATAACAATGGAAATATTGGTTTTGCTGAGGTCTATCCGAGTCAGTAAACTGCGCCAGCACACTTTTAAATGTCCAAAGGCACCTTCTACCACCATTCTGCACTTGCTCAGCCTATAGTTGAACAGCTCCTGACTACTGTCCAGGCTGCCTGTGTATGGCTTCATAAGCCATGGCATTAAGGGGTAGGCTGGGTCCCCAAGGATAACTGTGTGCATTTCAACATCCCCAACGGTTATTTTCTGGTCTGGGAAGAAAGTCCCTTTGTGCAGCATTTGAAACAGACCGGAGTTCCTGAAGATGTGAGCATCATGTATCTTTCCCGGCCATCCCATGTTGATGTTGGTGAAACATCCCTTGTGATCCACCAGTGCTTGCAGCACCATTGAAAAGTACCCCTTTCGGGGTTTGGTGTTCCAGTGCCAAGATAGAGATATGGGTACCGTCTATTGACCCACCACAGTTAAGGAATCCCATTGCAGCAAAGCCATCCACTATGACCTGCACATTTCCCAAAGTCACTACCCTTGATAGCAGCAGCTCAGTGATTGCGTTGGCTACTTGGATCACAGCAGCCCCCACAGTAGATTTGCCCACTCCAAATTGATGCCCGACTGACCGGTAGCTGTCTGGCGTTGCAAGCTTCCACAGGGCTATCGCCACTTGCTTCTCAACTGTGAGGGCTGCTCTCATCTTGGTATTCTGGCGCTTCAGGGCAGGGGAAAGCAAGTCACAAAGTTCCATGAAAGTGCCCTTACACATGTGAACGTTTTGCAGCCACTGGAAATTGTCCCAGACCTGCAACACTATGCGGTCCCACCAGTCTGTGCTTGTTTCCCGGGCCCAGAATCAGCATTCCACGGCATGAGCCTGCCCCATTAACACCATGATGTGCACATTGCCGGGGCCCGTACTTTGTGAGAAGTCTATGTCCATGTCTATGTCCTCATCACTCTCGTCACCACACTGCCGTCGGCTCCTTGCCTGGTTTCACTTTTGCAGGTTCTGGTTCTGCATATACTGCAGGATAATGCTTGTGCATGGTGTTTACAGTGCTCATAATTGCCACCATGATCTGAGTGGGCTCCATGTTTCCAGTGCTATGGCGTCTGGGCTGAAAAAAGGCACAAAATGATTGTCTGCCATTGCTCTGACGGAGGGAGGGGCGACTGATGACATGGCTTACAGGGAATTAAAATCAACAAAGGAGGTGGCTTTGCATCAAGGAGAAACACAAACAACTGTCACACAGAATAGCCCCCTCAAGGATTGAACTCAAAACCCTGGGTTTAGCAGGCCGTTGATTTCACAGAGGGGAGCAAATGAATACAAAACAAATCTGGTCTATTTCTTGTTTTGATCCACTCCATCTATCTTATACATCTTAGGCTAGCAGCAGCTGGTGCAGTATGACTACTAGCCATCGTCATCTCCTGGGTGCTCGCCAGAAGACGGTGCAGTATGACTGGGGAATGATCTGGCTGAGTCACTCCCATGTCTGCCCAGGAGCCCCTGACCAACCTCACCGAGGTCGGCTAAAAGAGCACTCAGGAGTACGACGTCCTCTTGCTTAACGTTATTTTGATCTTATGTCCCTGCTCAATTACAGAACATGCTCCATTTAAAGTTGTGCAATGCTTCGCTATAATGTCGTTTGGCTGCCTTTGTCCACAGCTGGCAGCCCCCATCAGCTCCCCTACGCCGCCCCACAGCACCTCCCGCCTGCTGGCAGACCCCACAGATCAGCGCCTTCCCCCTCCTCCCCCCGCCTCCTGCCCATGGCAATGAGCTGGCTTGCGGCGTTCAGGAGGGACGGGGAAGGAGCGAGAACTCGGTGTACAGGCTCCCCCTCTCTCACGAACTCCACAAACCACCTGATTGCGGCCGGCAGGAGGCAGGGGAGAGGTGCGCCATGTCCTTGCTCCTCCTGCCCCCTGAATGTTGCAAGCCAGCTGATTGCCAAGGGCAGGAGGGATGGGGGAGGAGCGAGGACGCAGCACACCTCCCCCCCTCCCTTCGGCAATCAGCTGGCTTGTGGTGTGCGGGAGGGAGGGAGAGTCTGCACCCCAAGTCCTCGCTCCTGCCTCCTGCACACTGCAAGCCAGCTGATTGCCATGGGCAGGAGGCAGGGGAGAGAGGAGGGAGGAGCGAGGATGCAGCATGCGGAGTAAAGGGGGGGAAGAAGAGGTGGGTTAAGGGTGGGGGCTTGGGGGAAAGGGTGGCCCCTGGGTTGAGCCCCCCGCCCCTGGTGCTTCAGAGTAGGGGAAGCTGCTGCTACTGCTGCACAGTGTGCTTCTCCTAGCCTACAGCACCTTCAGCCTCCTCGCCTGCCTCATTGTCTCCAGTGCCAGTGGGCTGTGCCGTTGTGGGGTAAGGCTGGGGCACCTCCCAATCATAGTACTGTACTGTGTGGCAAAAAAAAATTCCCCAGAACTTAACCCCCCCCAATTTACTTTCATTCTTATGGGGAAATTGGATTAGCTTAACATCGTTTCACTTAAAAGTCAGATTTTTTAGGAACATAACTACAATGTTAAGTGAGGAGTTACTGTATAGGTTTTCAGATAGTAGCAGTTGTAGTTTCAAAATAGAGATTTGGTATAGGCAGGCAGAAGAGAAAGAGCACCATGCAATTCTGTGCATTAAACTGGAACCTTTTGCAGAGTTCATTTAGAGTTTTCCATTGGTTGACACAAGTCCATAAACCAGAATTTTAAAAGAGACTTTTAAGAATGCCCATGGCCTAAACAGCTTGCAGAAGGGATGAGGAAATATACGGCTTTGACAACATATTATACATTCTAACAGGAAGCCCTTGCAAACATAGGCACCATTACTATTATTGCTGCTTGGTGAGTATGGTGCTCAGCTTCTGTTCTTCTGTCAAGCAATACTGGAGGAGACAGGCAATATTAACACAGAATAGCAATGCCTTTCTAGCCCAATTTAAAACTATTGTTCATGTCCCTGTGAGAAACTAAGCAAGTCTGCTTCAGAGTTCTGCAATTGCACTCTTGGGGTGGTGAGTTGAAGCACTTTTCAGTTTAAAGCACAGAAGCAGGTTTAGGTTCTCTGCAGTTTGCTAACAAACCCAGAAGCTATCTGCAGAGTTAGAACCAAACCATTCCTATCCTCACTGCTGTTTATAGCATTTATTTTTAAGAACTAGTGCAAGTGTGTGTAACAGGAAGGGAAGAGATGGGAAACCAAGCTCTTTTTCTACTGCTTAAACTGATTCCCAAACAGCAGAGCCTATAGGCCTGATTCACCATTGTGTTAATTCCTTTTTCACAGTTTCTATGGTGAACTGGAGTAACAGCCCTATAACTTTTCGGTAGCATTTTTCATTTTAGATCCCATGCATTATCTAGTAATTTAGGCTGTCGTACAGTACACAAGGTCAACATGGGGTTGTGCTAATTAGAGTGCAGTTAATCAGATGATCATATTGTGCAGTGCCCAGCAATCCACTTAACATGTGCATTCAAGACATGGAGATCACTGACTATTAAAACTCTGTGTCCCGGTCTAATATGGTGTCACCTGTGCTGCTGTCAGGATGTCTAAAGCAATGGTTCCCAAACTTGTTCCGCCACTTGTGCGGAGAAAGCCCCGACAGGCCGCGTCGCTTCCAGCAACTCCCATTGGCCTGGAGTAGTGAACCGCGGCCACTGGGAGCCGCGATCGGCTGAACCTGTGGACTTGGCAGATACACAAACCGGCCCGGCCTGCCAGGGGCTTTTCCTGCACAAGTGACAGAACAAGTTTGGGAACCACTGGTCTAAAGAGATGGTCTAGAGAGGGGATGGTTGAAGAAGGAAATGTGCCTAGGATGCATTAAAAAAAGACTCTAGAAAGAAGAGAAATAGTGATACAAAACTAGGAAAAAACAGCACCTTACACAAAGCTTAGTTAAGTATCAGAGGGGTAGCCGTGTTAGTCTGGTTCTGTAGAAGCAGCAAAGAGTCCTGTGGCACCTTATAGACTAACAGACGTTTTGCAGCATGAGCTTCATCTGAAGAAGTGGGTATTCACCCACGAAAGCTCATGCTGCAAAACGTCTGTTAGTCTATAAGGTGCCACAGGACTCTTTGCTGCTTCTACAAAGCTTAGTTAGTAATATTCCAAATTAATTGATTCATGAGTACTCATTTAAAGTTAGTTCTCAAATGAAAACTCAGGAAATGCTGCTTACAATTTGAATGCATGAGAAAGGAAGGAGAATTTCAAAAATAAAGTCAAGTAACGAATCACTTCTGGGAATTAAAAAAAAAGACTTACTTTGAAACAACTTGGTATGTCTGCCTCTCACACATTCAAATACTGGGCTGCATCTCCTATCGGGTAAACTGCATTAAACTGTACCTCCTGCTAGGAAGTATCAGTAAAATGACAGACCACTAGTCACTGTCAGATGTACACAGTTCTGGAAATAGAGAAAACCATGGGTATTCCTCAAAGCTGTTTTGAAATTTCACTTAAAAGAAAAGTGTACTATATTAGAAAAAATATACAATTATTATATGTAATTACAACAGTTATCCTCAAAATAACCATTGTCTGACAACATTTGGATTTGTGAGAAAAAAAGTTTACCAAATTTAAGACCAATAAAATGTTCTGGCATTTTAGCTGCTCATGTAAACAACCCTGTGGCATGTAAATATTTCTATAAATGCATGAGAAAGGCAGAAATGAATTCAAACTGGAACTTGCCAGTCAGAGAAATGTTAAAAGAAACTAATATAGCAAAAATAAGTTTTTTAATTTTCAGTTTTAATAATCTGGATTAACATAGTTGATTGTGTTTTTAAAATGTTACAGGGCCAGAGTCTTAGCAGGTGTAAATCAGCTTAGCTCCATGCTCCCACTGGCGAAGCCAATTTATACCAGCTGAGGATCTGGCCCATTATTTTTAACCTGACAGCATCACTAATTAAATCTCCTATCATACCACAAATTAGAATTAAAGTAAACATATTCTGGGGTTTTCAAACACACATAGGACAATGGCTTTCCCAGTAGAGATGGATCATAAAGAAAAATTAAAAAAAGTCTTTCTGCTCCTGCAACTGTCCCTTACAAGAACTTTGTGCATGCTAAAGGCATCTTTCTTCCACCGATGTCTCCTATTGAAGCATACAATGAGATCATATAATCCTGTGTGCATTCCTATAGCAACTAACTGAGATGATATGAACACACTACTGTGGATTTACTCCTCAGCAAGCAAGAGGAAAATATGGGGACTGATTACCCTCTGGATGCAGTCAATGATAGCAATTTAACCACCTAAAAGTAGTTAAATAGCTAACAGTGCATTACTGATTAACTAATTTTTAAACTTTAAAACTGAGCACCAAAGTTACTTAACCTTCATGCTTCTCCCAGCTTGGCTGCAGATGAAAATTTAAAGAGGCATTACAAACTGTGCATACATTTAGAGTAAGAAAGGAGCAGAAACAGTTTTTGGAAAAGTTTTATTGCATTTGTTTTCCATATGGAAGCATTGACAGAATTGAAAAGATGCAGCATTCACATTACTTTCAAAGTGAGACAGATCCACTAGCCTTTTCCTCCCCGTATTTCCCTCCCTCCTCCCCCATGGCTTTGATTCAGTCTAATAGGTCATTTTCCAAAATAAAAGTGTTTTCAAAAAATGAAAAGGTTACACTGGAATCCATGGCTACAGCTTATTTACATTTTTTCCTTTGTTTATGATTGATTGATGAGTCCCACTGGCACTATGCTAACTGCCCCTTTTCAAAATGATTCAGAATATAATAAAATTCCTGCCCAGATACAAAAACATTAGTTTCAGTCACATAAGATTTAGTTTTACCTGAATTTGTTTTTGATGGAATGCCCTCTGTCCCTCCCTCTGTCCACCATTTACTGCACATAGTTTACTATCCACACAATCATGACAGTAGGCATGCATACTCCTTAACACTGACATTTCCCAATTTAAAATATTTATATGTATAAACATAAGAGATTTACAAAGTTATAAAGATGGGTAGTCCTAAGAACAGAAAATTAATCGATCCGGTAGACCCTACACAAACCATCAGTGCTAAGCTTTTATGGCAAGTTGTCATGTTCTACATGTTCACTTCAACAGCTTATTTATCGAAGACAGACATACACAAACAAGATGATCCTAAGAGTTTTAAAATGAAATTTCTTTTTTCCTCTAAGTGTAAGGCATTTAATTGAGAAAGTCTTCCACCAAAACTGCCGTATTTTCCCTAGAGGGGCAACATTTCCTGCTTACAAGGGAGGGAGCAGTCAAAAACATGCCAGAAAGATGGAATCAATTTTGTCTCTGGAAACAAAAAAGGTGGTATTGGCAACATTTGTTTTAAATACTTTAACTGCATGTGACCACATTATTAATTGGCTCTTGCACAGCATCACAACCTCATCTTCCACCTTTCAGTGTTCAGTAAGCAAAGTGTCTATTTCCCAGCTAACATCCTCTTTTATGAGAGAAACTCACTGCCCAGTCAGAGCCATTAGGAGGTCCAAAGATGTCTGTGTAGGAAGATAGCACTGCTGGCACTTACACAGATACCCTCACAGTCTAGAGACAGCATTACAGTCGGTTAGCAGAGACAGGCACAACAGAGAAAGAGGGTCTCCCTCACATTAACTATGCCATACAGAAAGCAGATAGAAACAAAGGCCAGTAAAGTTAACAAGTTAAAAAAAAAATAGAAAAAAGAAGACACTTCAGCCACCAGAGACATAGTATTATCTAAAATTGCAGAATACAGGGCTTTTTTTTTTTCTCTGCAACGAACAGCCTTTAATAGACATAAAAAGAGTTTCTGTTTTGCGTTTTGTTTTAAACATTCATATAAAAATTATATAACAGTAGTGCTGAAATGTGGTTTTATTTTAGTGGAAATTCTGGTCAAGAATTCTTCAGACCACATACTGGTATGGGTCTGCCTTTCCTTGGTCTGGAGTAGCGAATGGGCTAAGCCATGCTATAGAGAACGGATGGCCAAATACTGCTTTCATGTTCATCCATTTTGTTTTTTTAGCCCATCTTCTCTCTTCCTTTTTCAATTGTTCTATTCCCTGAAAACAGAAATATCACACTTTCAGTCAAGCACTTAATTGCTGTGGTTCTGCTTTCAGGAAAAGGATCTCTCAATTACCCCTAATCACAGGGATGGAGTAAGAATACACCAATTTACCTATAGAGAGCCTTTCCTTTAAAAAAAGGATAGGAAATATTCCTTGGAAAACAAAATTATTGCAATTTTTTAAATCACATTTCAAAATATGCTCAAACCTTTAAAAAAATACCCTGCAATTGTTACATACGTCAATTTTAAAACAGAAATACAATATGTACTTTTATAGGATGAAAGCATTACATATGCCTAAGTTGGATAAGGGAAAGTTTTATATGAACCCATTTATATGTTTGCAGACAAAAAAAAACCAAGATAATCCCTATAATGCTCCCAGAGTCACCATGCAAGTTCAGGAAATGGCCTATGTTCAGCATGGCTGAACGTACCCAGTGCCTCTTAAAACTGCTGCCAAAACATGCATGGGCAGGCAGCAGGGCGAAAGAGTTAAATAAGTATACTGAATGGAGAGAAAAAATGGATATTGGTTTAGTAAAGATTAGAGGGAGAGCAAAAATAGGCTTTCAGGCAATCAGTTGAAACAGTCCTTAATCAATCAGGTAAAAAAAATCCTTATAATATTTGCAATCCATAAAATAAATTAGGTCTTAAACATACAGCTCTTGTTGCTATAAATACATTGTTTGGTTTTGATTTCAGTAGAGAATGATAATCCTTGATTCTGGCTATCTGTAATGGGCAGACGGTTCCAGTCTTTAATTTAGGGCCTTTTCACAAAATCATCTTCTTCCTGTCTATTGTCAATACATGCATCCCCTGCACTGCAACTCAGTGCATTGTAGAACAAGTGTGTATCTTGAACTCCAAGTCCTGGAAGTTATGTGCAAGCAGGAGTGTGGGCAGCTCCAAAGAGGGAATAAGCACTTTGCACTGCTCACTTGTGATGCCATCTCCATAGGTAACACAAGGAGCAAAATTTCAGGCTCTGTCAGAAACTGATCTCGTCCTTTTCTAGCAGAGGAGAATCACCACTGAGGGTATATATGAGAGGGTGGGGGTGAGGAGAGGAGATTCTCAGAGCTCGAGTCTGCATTGGAGGAAACCTGCTCCACCCCAACAAGATGCAAGATGAAAGAAGTAAAAAAGACCACATTTAATAGCATTTCATTTCTAAGTGTTCGTCAACATAAGAATCACATGCCAGATAGACGCAGCCTTGATGCTAACAAATTGACAATGATGTGTAACACGGAAGGAAGTTGTAAAAGAATAAAAGCCCTCCAGCTACCTTTAAAAACTCAGGACCCTATATTCAGGAACCTATATCCATATGTGCAAAAACGATATAAGTGACTATTTCTAAAGATGCCCAGCATGTATGAAAATCCGGGCACTTCTTTAAGTGCCTAGCTTTAGGGACCCAAGTTTGAAAATTTCTGCCTGTATTTGTTGAAAATTCAGTAATGACTTCACAGACACCACCATTAATTTATATAAGCTGATAAATTTTAATCTTGGTAGGAGCTAGTTGTTCAGCAATATACTCTCCTGGGACCCCACTCAGCAGAAAATATCTGCAACTTTCCCTGGAACAAAGTAGACCTGAATGCAAGTGTCATGAAGCTAACTGAGGAATGAAGAGCTGAGAGAAGCAGACTGCTCTCGCATGGTCCTGAATGCCAGATTCTAACTTTGTTTAAACTCTCCTTAGACTTGCCCACTAAACACAGGGGTTCCTGTGGCCCACCAACAGTCCTGGGGGGTCTGCCATGGGCGGAGTTTGGGAGGGCATTGCCCTGCAAACTGTATACGTTGGTGGAAGAGCCCAGTGCTGCTGGCGGGTGGCAGAGGGCGAAGCAGAGCCACCAGGCGATGGGCAGAGGGTGAGCAGAAGGAGCCAGCTCTGAAAAGCAACCGGCTCCCCAGGCGGCTGGATGGCTCCGTCACTGTCGGGCCCTTGAAGAATCTTGGCAGTGCTGCTCTGTTCCCACTTGGACAATGCTATGATTGGGACCATCAGGTAATGGCTGGGCCCAGCCTGAGCTTTTGCCTCTGCCCGACACAGGCAGCCCCCGAGCCCTTCCCTTGTTCCCGGGCAGGGGGTGCCTGTGAGGCACGCCAGGGTGTTGGGTGGGTGATGGGGCGGGGCTGCCAGGTGATGAGCTCAAGGCACTCAGCAGGCTGCTGAGGCAGAGGGCATCGGCAGGAGCTGGCAGTGGCCCCTTCGCCCTCTTGCTGGTCCTGGTCCCTGCTGAGGCGAGGGACCCTGCGGTACCCCTCTCTCTGACAGACATGTGTTAACAGAGGGCCGCAGTGCCCATTGCAGCTGCCCAGGTGGACCTCAGGGAAAAAAGGTTGGGAAACCCCTGCACTAAGACACTCAGCTGTGGCCCCTTTAAGGTCGTCACTTCCCCCAACCTACCCAATTAGGGAAGAGCTAGGACTTCTGTTAAGCTATGACAGATACCCTGAGCAGGACTGGTGAAGTCTGATACCATTCTCAAGGGTAAAAGTACTATTACAAGTCAGGGACTTCACCTTTGAAGAAGGCGGCAGGATGCAGTGCTGAACAAGGGACTCCAGTGTCTCTGTGTAAGCGCCACCTTGTTCCCTTAGCATCCTGGATAGCTTTCATGGCTGCGGAGCACAGCAAGGGTGCTGGATTTCTGTGTAGCTGCAGAGAGCTCCCGATTAAGTAAATTATAGAAAAGTCTAAACTGGAAATTTACTGAACAAAATTCTTTTTTCCACCTCACTGGTTTCATCTTTGCTTTTCAGCACTTGAAGCTGTAAATAGTAACATTAGGTACTACTCACTGGAATCTTTAATGATTCCTTAGCAGCAAACACTCCACAGGGAGTCTGTTGTCTAAGACTCTCCATTCCACTGGGATGAAACTCAGTGCAGAGTAATCCCAGTTACTTGTGCTTGTTAAGATAAAAATATCACTCGTTGTTGCTGTAGTTGCAACATCCCCACACTACCCAACTTCTTATGCTAGCCCTCCAGGAGTGACCTCAGCCACTGTACAGCCTTAGTTTGTTTTATATCAGCCTCAAACGATCCAACGCATGCTAGAGCACTGAAGCAGAACCACATGACATTTCACAGATCTTACAACTGTGAGCAGCAGGGAAACGCAAGACCACGGAGAACTCACCGTTTCATCAGTGCAGATGGAGTGTACCTGGGTCCCAAACATTACAGATGTGAAGATGAGAAACAAGAGAGCCTCAAAACACAAGAGGATAAGAAGGATCACTGTCGTTGGTGGAGAGAAGGAGCTGCATTCTGTGAAAACATATGACAAAACAGTGAATACTCAAAAATAAGGGACTAAGGAACAAAGCCCACACGTAAAACTACAAACAGGTGTTACTAAGCAGTAAATTCTGCCACTGATATTACGTATCAGATTATCTCAAGTTCTCAACAGTTCGTCAAACAAAATTCTCCTATCAAAATAAGAAATTAACATGACCGCCATAATCACAGGCCTACAGAAAGGAAGTGGGATACTGAGATAATTAGTACTGTTAATTTGAAGAAAAAGCAACTTGTGCTGTGATATGTATGGCATGCAATTTTCTTTTCCAACTAAGCCCTGCTCCAGTTCTCTCACCTGGACCCTACCACATTCTATCTGGAGTTTTTACTAAATTTTCTCTACGATGAAGTCCATTAGGAAGGGGCACCTCAAGTTAATGGTAAGGACACAGAGGAAACCAGAGAAGATTACTTCTGTAGCACCAATCGTCCATTATAAAAAGTATAGCATGTTCCTTTCATAACTGACTTTTGAAGACAGAGATGGGTTATATATTCTTGGTTCTCTCAAACCCATCCCTTTTTTCCCCCATGAGGTTTATCTATACTGCAATGTCCCTGCAAGGTTAAGCAGGGTTTAAAAGGGTCTCTGTGAAAGTCTTATGACTGGAATATTGGTATAGAGGGATATAGCTTGTTCATGAAGAACCGGCAAGAGAAACAGGGAGGTGGTGTTGCATTATATATCAAGACTATATAAACCTGTTCTGAGGACCACAAGGAGGTGAGCAGCAGAAAGTCTCTGGGTAAAGATAAAAGGGGTAAAAAAGTAAGAGTGATGTCATAGTAAGGGTCTACTACAGACTTCCAAATCAGGAAGACAAATATCGATGAGGCATTTCCTGAACAAACAACAGAAATATCCAAAACACGGGACCTTGTAGTAATGGGGGACTTTAACTACCCAGACACCTGTTGGAAAACTAATACAGCAAAACACAAAATGTCCTGTAAAGTTTTGGAGTGTACTGGGGACAACTTTTTGTTTCAGATAGAGGAGGAAGTAACCGGGGGGCGGCAGGGGGAGAGGGGAGAGAAGGGGGCATTTTTGATTGATTCTGACTAACAGGAAGGAATTGGTAACAAATCTGAAGGTGGAAGGCAATTTGGGTGAAAGTGATCATGAAATGAAAAGTTTTATGATACTAAGGAAAGGAAGGAGTCAGAGGAGCAAAATAAGGAAAATGGACTTCAAAAATGCAGATGTTGTTAAACTCAGAGTAGTAGTATATAAGGTCCCATGGGGGAAAAAAAATCTAAGGAGAAAAAGGAGTTCAGGAGAGCTGGCAGTTTCTCAAGGAGACATTATTAAAGATACAACTGCAAACTATCCTGATCCAAAGGAAAGACAGGATGAATAGTAAGAGGCCAATATGGCTCCATCAGGAGTTCTTTAATGACCTGGAAATCAAAAAGGAATCCTACAAAAAGAGGAAACATGAACCAATTGCTAAGGAGAAGTACAAAAGAGCAGCATAAGAATGTAGGGACAAAATCAGAAAGTCTAAGGCACAAAATGAGTTACGCCTAGTGAGGGACATAAAAGGCAAAGAAGGGGTTCTTTAAATACATTAAGGAGCAAGAGAAAAAATGAAGGAAAGTGCAGGTCCTCTACTTAGTAGGGAAGGAGAGCTAATAACTGATGACACCAAGAAGGCGGAGGTGTTTAATGCCTATTTTGCTTCAGTCTCCACTAAAAAGGGTAATGATGAGCAGATACCGAACACAAGTAATACTAACAACAATGGGAAGGCATGCAAGCCGAGTAGGGAAAGAAAAGGTTAAAGAAGATTTAGTTAAGCTGGTTGTATTCAAGTCAGCAGGGCCTGGTGAAATTAATCCTAGCATACTTAAGGAACTAGCTGAAGCAATCTTGGAACTATTGGAATTATCTTTGAGAACTCATGGGGGTTAGGTGAGGTCTCAGACAACTGCGAAGGGCAAACATAGCACCTATCTTTAAAAGAGGAACAATGAGGACCAGGGGGAATTATAGACCAGTCATCCTAACTTCAATACCTGCAAAGATACTTATACAAACTATTAAACAATCAATATGTGAACACCTGGAGAATAACAGGGTTATAAGGAATAGCCAGCCTGGATTTGTCAAGAACAAGTCATGCCAAAACCTAATTTCCTTCTTCGACAAGGTTACTAGCCTAATGGATATGGGGAAGTAGTAGACATGATATCCTGATTTTAGTAAGTCTTTGACATAGTCCCACATGACATTCTCATAAGCAAACTAGGGAAATGCAGTCTAGATTAAATTACTATGAAGGTGGGTGAGACACCGTACTCAAAGAATAGTTATCAGTGCTTTGATATCAAACTGGGAAGACATATCTAGGGGGTCGTGCAGGGTCAGTCCCGGATCTGGAATTATTCAGTATTTTGATAACGGAGGAATGTACGCTTAGAACATTTGCGGAAGATACCACGCTGGGAGGGGTTGCAAACACTTTGTAGGGTTGGATTAGAATTCAAAACAACCTTCACAAATTGGAGAATTGCTCTGAATTGAACAAGATTAAATATAATAAAGATAAGTGCAAAGTACTTAAAGAGGAAAAATCAAATGCTCAATTACAAAATGGGGAATAACTGGCTAGGTGGTAGCACTGCTGAAAAGGCTCTGAGCGTGACAGTAGATCACAAACTGAATGAGTCAATAATGTAATACAGTTGCAAAAAAGACTAATAGCATTGTCCTGCTCTACTTGGCACTGGCGAGCCCTCAGCTGGAGTAGTGCATCCAATCCTGGGCATTACAGTGTAGGAAAGATATTGATAAACTGGAGAGAATCAAGAGAAAAGCAACAAAATTGGTAAAAGGTTTAGAAAACCTGATCTATGAGGAAAGATTTAAAATACTGGGCATGTTTAGTCTTGAGAAAAGAAGACAAAGAGGGGACCAGATAATCTTCAAATATGCTAGGGCCACTATAAAGAGGAACGTGATCAATTGTTCTCCATGTCCACTGAAGGTAGAACAAGAAGAAATGGGCTTAATCTTCAGCAAAAGAGATTTAGATTAGATATTAGGAAAAACCTTCTAATTATAAGTGTAATTAAGCTCTGGAACAGGTTGGACAAACACCTGTCAGGGATGGTCTAGATTTATTTGGTCCTGCCTCAGTGCAGGGGGCTGGACCTGATGACCTTCTGAGGTCTCATCCAGCCCTGCATTTCTATGAGTGAGTGAGGGGGAAATAAGAAAAATTATACAACCAACAAAATTTAATTACTAGCTTATGAATTAATTCTAATATATTCTCAAAGTTCTGTGAAATCCAATAATGAGAACTGCTTAAAAACAGTTCTCTACCCACAAGTAAGCCACTTGCAGATATTGCCCTGACCAAGGATTCTAAATTTTACCAGACACCTAATACCCAGAGGCCAATACAAAAGATGAGGACCCCATCAATAGGGTCCAGAGGCAGCAGTAACAACAGATTCCTAACAGGATAGGTGGAATTTTAAAACCCCAGGAATGGTCACAAAAATAAAAAGTAGCTCATAACATTAACAGCATTCTCTGGCAACTAGCAGTAAAAAAAAAGCTGCCCTTCCCCTAAACTACATCACAATGCTTTCTCTACAGGTTAATTTGGTATTTGAAAGGAATACTTCGTCAATACTCACTTGTCCAGTCTTCTTCAAAGCAATACAGGAAGTGAAATCCCACCATGATTAGGGCATGCATGGAAATTAGTGCTATATACATCTGAAACACAATGTATTTAAAATATTTAAGCATAGCTGTAAAAGCTGCTTATACACATATGTCCAAATAAACTACATTAAAAGTGTTAAGGCTGCAAAGTCGAGCACTCAAAAATTAGGAAGTGCCAAAACTCAGGTAGACAGCCTTAATTTGGCCCCCTTGTGCATATGCATTCTGATGCAATCTTGTTATATGATGATAACACCTAGCCCTTATATAGCACTTTTCATCAATTAAAGGATGGTCATACAAAGGAGGTCAGTATCATTATTCCTATTTCACAGATAGGGAAACTGAGGCAGAGAGATGCAGTGAGTTGCCCAAGGTCACCCAGCAGGACAACAGCACAGCTGAGAACAGAACCCAGGTTTCCTTAATTCCAGTTCAGCTATCTATCCACAAGGCCATGTTGCCTATCATATACTATTTGTAGTCTCTACTGCACAATATAGTCTCTACTGATAATGTGCAAAATGAGATTTTTAGAGGCTCATAACTTGGCCAAATTTGGGTGGATTTTCAGGGAGACAGCAAATGGCACACCCCTGATACCAGGACAACACTGCCAAATTTCAAGTCACTGTTCCAAAGCATGGAGGCGCTAGGGCTTTTCAGTGTAACAGCTGTAAGTTTTCATTGAGTTTTTGGTTTTATTTTTACTATTGGCAAAATGTGTTTTTCCTTGATCTCATTCTGAAAAACAGCTAAACCATTTTCACTTAAATTTAATAAATAAATAAATAAAATTTAAACATGAGGCAGACATTTAGCACGGAAAATTTTATATTGTTACCTATAGGCATTGCTACCCCCACCACTTGCACCATACACACATATACGTAGGAAGGTTTTCATTGTAGTGGTACAGAATGAGACAAATACTAACAAATATGGGAACATAATATCTTCCAAATGAGGTGCAAGTGAAAGACAATGGAAAAATATTTTTCTTTTGATGCTTTTATGTGCTACCATCCTTCCTCCTCCTGAACCCTTAAAAAGAGATTAATAGAAAAACTTGTTGCATCTTTTCCTCAGATTAGGTTTAAAATACGGTCCATTTTGAAATAGAGACTTGTCAATTTTAGCTGAACCTGAAATCCAACATCCCACATTCAGAATGAGCCAGCTAGGAATAGTATTCCAATCTGTATATTGAAAGGAGAGATATAAATATATTTCCCATTCCTCCCTCTTAAGCTAGTACAGGCTTAATCAGACAGAGGAGAGAGTAGTCCGGTGGAAAAGTACCCGGTGTAAATATTTTCCTGTTTTCCCAACTAAACTAGGTATTGTGCCGCAAAAAGAAAGATGACAAGGTGTACCTCTGGCAATAGCACAATACACCATACAGTGAGAAGCAAATTAAAGGGTTCATACATTTATTTTCAATTCTTACTTCAAGCCTGACTGAAGACTTGCACCTATTTCCTAATATTGTAACAGACCATCTTCCACCTAGAGACTTACCATAAAAGATTACTGATAAAATGGAACAACACTGAAAGTCAATTGTGCAGCTGTAATATTCTCTTGACATGAATTTTTTGGGTGAAATCCTAGGATTTTTGTCATGGACTTCAATGGAGCCCAGATTTCACTGTTTACATGGAAAATATTGTAATTAAGTTTGCACTCCCATACTTCTGCTCTATATACAGTAGATACAGCACACAGTCAGAAAATCAGAAGCATTTCTGCCTGATTTTTGAGTGCCAACATTGACTACTTACAAGTAGAACACTTGTAATCCTTGCCAAAAATATGAGGTTTCTCTCCACTCTTGCAGCAAAGAGGTAACAGCAGATGCAATAATGAGGCACAATCATTATTATTATTTGTATTATTGTAGCATCTTGGAACCCTAGTCATGGACCTGAACTCCATTGTGCAAAGTACTGTATAAATAAAATATTAATACAGAATAAAAAGTCAGCCCCTACCCCAAAAAGCTGATTGAGACTTCACTATTATTACTGTGGAGTATTTTGTGAGGTATATTTACTGCTACGCTATGTATTATACCAATCAACGCTACACAATTGACAAAATAAATGGCAAAGTACCTTTTGTGATGACTTATTCCTGTTCTTTTATTACATTTGCTCCCTAATTATTTAATTTTGCTAATTTGTAATATATTTCCCAGTTCTACTTAAAAAAAATAAATTAAAAAAAATAAAAAAAATATCTTCACAGCCGTTTAACAGTCATGCTTGGAATTTCATTGTCTCTGGTTGGACAGAAAAATTTACTCAAACAACTTACTGTAAACAGTACAAAGTACTTCTGGTTATTCTCTCCCACACAGTTATTAACCCATGGACAGTGATGATCCATCTTCCGAATACACCTCTTGCAAACACTGAAATAAAGAACAAACCTTTATAGTGTGTGGTTTTCAGAAAATACAGCAAGAGTACAAAGAAAATATCGGGCATCTGGAAAGATAAAAGGAGAGAATCCTGAAATACAATTTGAACCTGAAAATAAATAAATAAATTGTGTGTGTATATATATACATATACACACACACACACACGGCTTCTTCTGTTCAAAGTTGTCAACCTAAATTGTCCCTAATTGCAGTTGTGCAAAATGTAAATGTCAAATCACAACAAAGTAACATTATGATTAATGGTTCCACTAATATGCAGAGATTGAACATTAAATTTAACCAAATGAAATTAAATATATTTAATCTAGTCTGGGTTTGACCTCCAGGCTCTGAGAGAGTTTCAAAGTAGTAGAATAAAAAATAGAATCACAGGATACAGCAATGGATAAACTTCTCAGAATAACCTTTGTAACAAATTACTGAAATTGTTCCTATTTATTAAATTTACTCTGACAGGAGATTTACTTTAAAAAAATAATAATGGAAAATTCTAATTATTTTTTCAGAAAAATATCTGACAATGAAGTCAATCAGGCACTGGATTAATTTACCAGTGGGAGTCACTGAGACACCACCACCACAATTACAAAATTAGATTTTAAGCACTCAGCAAAAGTGGGCAGAAGCACTAAAGTGTAACAATTCTAATTACAAATTTTAATAAACAAAAGTCCTGCAAACGCATACTGTGCTTAGGAGTCAAACAATCAAAGATGATTAATTCATTGTCATGTTAGTTTCTCTTAGTTTATTAGTCACTGCTGCTTCACTGGCATTTTAAATCTCCAACTATCATCATAAAAGCCTTTTTGCTCTTCTATCATATGATATATCAGTGAAGGAAGCCAGTCTCCTGGCACTAAAATGCACACACACAAAAATAGTGGTTTCACAACAACCCTCACAGGATTTAAACAGAAATGGAGGGTTCTGCTTATTATATTTTTCTTATTATAAAGTTAAACTGTTTTGACCTTAAAGAAAAAACTCAAACACTTAAGAAACTAATTACAAGAACGTACTGATCATAAAACAAAAAAAAGTAAGTTAATAAATATTAACATCCCTATTTTGAAATAGTCGAGTATTTATTACAGATCCTGGAAGGAAGTAGTCCCCAAAAGCAAGAAATAAAATTCCCATGATGCAAATAAGCAACTAAGATCTTGATTTTGGATGTCAGACTGTGCAGGCTCAGGACCAGCACGCTTTGCATGACTGGGTCCTAAGATTTTTTCTCCTCAAGCAAACAAAGTTACTCAGGTCAATATTTGCCCCCAGATTCAATAGTCATAACCCCCCCAGACTGAAAGTAACTGCAGTCCCTTCATGCAAATCCTCTAGGAATATACTGGGGGGAAGGGGAATGATGAAGCTCATACAGATCCTTTAACTACTTACTGAAACAAACAGTTTTTCTATTTTATACTATAAAAAAAAAATAAAAAAAAAAATCAGAAATTAATGACCTAAATAACGGTTTTAACACTAAAAGCTTATTGTGAATAACTCCCCCAAGGATGTTTGTCTCATCAAAAAGAGAGAGGGAAAGTGGGGAGAGGGGAGGGAAGCCCCCAACTCCCCACCACAGGTATAATTTAGGTCCCATAATTTTGGTTTGTCCTTTGTAAATCAAAATATGGAAATCTGAAATTAAACTACCTGTATTTAAAGCAAGTTTTAAATTAATTTAGTAGTAATAAAAAAGGCTAATTAAAGCCAAAGTCACAAATGCCATCAGGTCCGTGAATGAAGACACTAGTATTTTGAGACATGCCACTTTTTATGGACTTACACACATTTTGATTTCTGACTTCTATGACTTTCTATTTATATATCCTCTCTGGGTCTTCTTCCTCTCAGTTCACCCTTTCACCCATTTCTCTTCCTGTTTCATTCCCACTTACCCATATTGTATATCACTGATTATCTTGACAGAGGACCCAGTGACAGACTAGTAAAGTAAGATTTAATACAATCAGAGCTATATCAACCTTATGCAGTCTTGCTGCTTATAACTGCAACTATAACTTTCATGTACTCTCCACTGAGCTGTGTGCAACAGCCTTCCCTGTATTTATACACCATTTTCCCAGAAAAAAATACTTTATTTTAAATAATATTATATTTCATAACTGTGAAAAAGTGATTTAAAAATCATTAAGAATTTTTTATGCCTTTTAAAACTTCACACTTGTCATGGACAAGTGACTGACATGCTTGAAGAAATTTGGTCCACAAATAAACCATGACAAAGAAAGTACTATTCATGACTCACATGTCATTTTCAATTGCTTTTAACCACTGGTGAATAATTCTGGTTCAAATGTGTCTGTGACCCAGAGATCTCTTTGTACCAGACAGGGGTATATACGGGTTAGAGGGATCCCCTTGCCGTCACAAAATCCCCTGGCAATGATTTCCACAGGTTGACTGCGCACTGTGTGAAGAAATACTTCCTTTTGTTTGTTTTAAACCTGCTGCCTATTAATTTCATTTGGCGACCCCTAGTTCTTGTGTTCTGAGAAGGAGAAAACAACACTTCCTTATTTACTTTCTTCACACCAGTCATGATTTTATAGACCTCTATCATATCCCCCCTTAGTCATCTCTTTTCCAAGCTGAAAAGTCCCAGTCTTATTAATCTCTCCTCATACGGAAGCTGTTCCATACCCCTAATAATTTTTGTTGCCCTTTTCTGAACCTTTTCCAATTCCAATCTACCTTTTTTTGAGATGGGGCAACCACATCTGCATGCAGTTTTCAAGATGTGGGCGTACCATGGATTTATAAAGAGGCAATATGATATTTTCTGTCTTATTATCTATCCCTTCTTAATGATTCCCAACATTCTGTTTGCTTTTTTGACTGCCGATGCACATTGAGTGGATGTTTTCAGAGAACTAGCCACAATGACTCCAAGATCTCTTGCTTGAGTGGTAACAGCTAATTTAGACCCCATCTCTTTATATGTATAGTTGGGATTACGTTTTCCAATGTGCATTACTTTGCATTTATTAACACTGAATTTCATCTGCCATTTTGTTGCCCAAGCACCCAGTTTTGAGAAATCCCTTTGTAGCTCTTTGCAGTCTGCCTGGGACTTAACTACCTTGAGTAGTTTTGTATCATCTGCAAATTTTGCCACCTCACTGTTTACCCCTTTATCCAGATTATTTATGAATATGTTGAATAGGACTAGTCCCAGTACAGACCCCTGGGGGCGGGGCACCACCTTTTACCTCCATTCTGAGAGCTGACCATTTATTCCTATCCTTTGTTTCCTATCTTTTAACCAGTTACCAATCCATGAGAGGACCTTTCCTCTTCTCCCATGACAGCTTAAAATCTGACTATTACCAGATGTTTCAGAAGAAGTTAACAGAACAGGGCAATTTATCGAGGGACCCATCCCATCATCAGTCCGAGCTTCTGGCCACCAGAGTTTTAGGGACACCCAGAGCATAGGGTTGCATCCATGACCATATTAGCTAATAGCCACTGATGGACCTATCCTCCATGAAGTTATCTAACTCCTCTATGAACTTACTTGAGCTGTGTAAGGGGAGGGGAGGAGAGGAGAGTATCAGCTTCGCCTCACAGCACAGTCCAAGTGGGGAAAGTGACCTGGATGCAGGGAGTCCTGCTGTTGCTCCTCACTCCCCCGATCATAGCCTCCTAAGGTGGCGCGGAGGAACGTTGGGGGGAGGGGACGAGTAGTATCTGTGCATCACCGCTCACACCCCCGCCGGCACCCCCCCATGCATTACCTCTGCGAGTTTGCAGCGCTCCGCTGCCAGCTGGCAGCACACACCTCTGCACTGCCTCACACCACCCCTCGTTCCCCCCCACACCATGGCACTCTGGGCAGTTGCCCTCGTGGCCCATCCCTGACTCTGGCTGTGTGTGAAGTGGAGCTGTGTTCTAAGTCTAAGTAAGAATTAGTAAGCTGTGGTGAACTGTTCCTTTGGGAACAGCAGGCCTGGTAATTCTGTGAGTGTCCAGTGAAACAGGGGCTGGACACTAAAGGGGATTCTCGCAGGACTCAGGGGTTGGTGTGTCCCTATTGCTAACCTGTAAATATAGCACAAGACTTGGAGGGGAGTGCTTGTGTTGCCAGGAGGGTCAAGGAGCTGACCCCAAGCAAGCCACAGACAAAGGCAGGTAGCAAAGTGCTTCACAATCAGAAAGCGTCATAATGTCAAAAGGTACAATATTGAAGCATTCTGGGACATGCTACATTTTATGGTTTTCGTTAAGCACTGGGATTTTCAGAGGAACTTAAGAGAGTTAGGCACCCAACTCACATTAGGGTTCAATGGGAGTTAGGTGGATAAATCCTTTAAGCCCCCTTGGAAATTCCATCCTACAACAGTACACTGGTCCACCACATAAGTACTTTCTTTTAATCCTGAACCACAGCATCACATCATTAAATCACACCACACAAGTGACTATACCTGCAGTGATGTGCTCTGTCTGGTTTGATGCTACAGCATTTTGGACACTTATAAACGACCTGTCCTGGCTTCAGCTGTAAACTCTCAATGAATTCTTTTGTGGCATTACCTTTGGGCACAGCACCCTGGAAATGAAAACAAAGATTTCAGTACCCACAGCGTTCGTCAATAACATCAAGAGACCCAGTTCAAGCTCTTGGAAGGGAAGAGAGATACAAGTTTCCCTAACATGAACCACAATATTTCACAATTCGATTGAACAAGAGAAAGATACAGAAAGGACACTATTGTAAGGCCATACTATAGTACATAAATAATAAGCAGGGTGTAATCCTTATCTGTTTACTTGGACGTATCATCTGACCTTGTGTCACAGCAACTTGGACAGATGCATGTGTGCTCATAAAAGTTACACAACTGAAATGTTTTTGCTTACATTAAAACATATTTTGTGTGTGTTCATAAACGTCCAATTTGTTTTGGGTTTTTTAAATGAGAACTTTTAGAGAGATGTTAAGTATACAAATACCACTTAAAAAAAAAAAAGGCCCAGAAAAAAATCAGATTAGGTAACATTCTTGCATTCACTATGATGGTGCAGTTTTTTAAGTCTCCCCTTAAATATGCATCTTTACTATTGCTGAGTTAATGTTGCTGAAGGAATCTTAACTCTCAAAAGACAAGAAATTAAAGATCTCTAACCTTAATATTAACAATTTCACTGCTAGGTCAGTTTCCTGCTGACGTGCCTGAATAAGATGCAAGCTAAGCAATAAATACAGGCATTCGAGTTTTCATGGTGGGGGGTTTACCCACAAAGTGGAGCTTGGGGGAGGGATCAGAGTGGCAGAGACCCTTTCAACATTCCCAACACCAGCGACTAGACTCTGAAGGCAGAAGAGACAAAACTTACTCTCCTTTCCGTCAGCTAGAAGAACAAGAATTTTAAATTTAATATACTAGACAGATATCAAAGAAGATTTAGGGATAGCACTCTGATAAAAATCCCCTTCCCAACCGTTCAGAGATGTGAGGAGAAAGGAGGGTAGGACTGTGTTTCTGATCAGGGCAAAGTCCCTGGATATTGCACTATCCATCTTGTGTTTCAAATGTAACCTTAGAATGTTTAGCCTTCCAGTTACAAAGAGTCTGATACATTTTTGAAGCCACAGAGATATGGGCTGATATTATTAGGGGGATTTAATGCTAAAACAGACAACCAAATTAGTAGGTATAATCCAATAATTTCAGCTAAATCGTTAATGTGAAAAAGAATCCTAACTTTTTTATTAGAGAAGTCCTCGTAATTTTTTTCCTACCCCAGTCTGCTGTAGTGACATTTGATGAGACATACAATAGAAACAAGTTTTTCTAGCTTTCCGGCTTGTCAGGTCATGACAAGCCACAAACATTATATCTAGTACTAGTGAGTAAAAGGGTGGTAGTCTCTCTCTCTCTCTTCCCCTTTTCACATCAATAGAAAGCTGTTCATACCAGGCACAAGAGAATCTGAGATTTGGTCCTTTGCATTTGGCGAGTCAATCTGACACAACAGAATGATATATTAGCATACCACAATACCAAGCTTACTCATCATGATGACACAGACAAGTTATTTAAATTTGCTATGCACCAAGGGCCCAAGTTACCCTATATCTGGCAGGCAAGAAAAACGGAACAGTATACTTACCGGATCTGATAGCATAGCTCGAAAATGTGAAGCCAAAGCCAGGAAAGCCAACATGTTGAACAATATCCCATTGATCACGCTATAAATATAGTCTCTTGATGGAACTAACATAACAAGAAGGACTACAAAGTCTGCATAGAAGACAAGCATCCAGGTAACAACAGCACATGCAATACCACAGCCGTCTCGAATAAACCACATTGTTCCCAAGGAACTATGGCTAGGAGGTGGAACACACTTGTCTGGCTGGAGGTATTCAGGTTTCCTCTCAATATCTCTGAAGCGGTGGATTGGAGTAATCATCATAGATTATAATGTCCATACTTGCATGTGAAAAAATCAAAAATAGTCGTCTTCTGCTTTACAAATGAAACTCAGAAAGCTCCTTCTACATAACGGTATGAGAAGCATGTAGAAGATTCCAGGCTGCAGAATGGGAGCTGAAATACAAAAAGAAAGTCAATAAATATAAAACTGTGTTTTAGAGATAATCTAACGTTTATACAGAACTTCTTGTCCAGAAGGAGCCCAAGTGCTTTTCAAACTTTATCAGAAGACTTATAAATTATACATAGGAATCCCTTAACCCACCACTGCAACGCATCCACTGCTTCAACTATTTAACAAAACACAACACAGCAGTTAGGTAGGAGCTGGTAGGAGCAGCTGCAGAAGCAGCCAAACCAGGGTCTGCAGCACTGGGAGAGAAGCGGGTAAAATGGGTCCAGCCAGGGCCGCTCCTCCCCCTGGCATCCCCTCAGATGCACAAGTGCGAGATTCCCCCACACTCTGAGGAAACTACTGCCCAGGTGGTTCCTTCCCTCCACACCTGGTCTTGGGGAAAACCTGCAGAGAAAAAGCAGCCAGAGACTCCAGCTGGAGCAGCAGCCAAATGTTTGGGCATTCAGAGAACTTTGCATAGTTCTGACTGGACTTTCTCTGCCCTGTGCTGATTGAATGTTTGCTCCAGCCCTCTCCTTCACTGTCTCTTCACCCTTTACACCGCCACCTGCCCCTCTTATCCACTTCACCCCTTTGATGTCCCCTCTCCCCTTTTTCCTTTCCATTTACGTTATCCCCTCCTAACTAAACCCACCCAAAAAAAAAATTAAAAAACATTTCCCCAAAGATGTTAGCTACCATCATATTGTTCACTCTGCTTTCATGTTAACACCCATTTCCTTCACGTGGTGCCTGTCTTGTTTATTTAGATTGTAAGCTCTTCAGGGCAGGGGCTGTCTACTACAGTACTCCATGTCTGTACAGCACCTAGCACAATGGGGCCCAATGCAGTTGGTCTTTATGCACTACCATAATTAATAATAATAATACCATGATTAATAATAATAAAATAGGAAGTGAGGATCATATCCAACTGAAACAGCAGGTGAATTTAACACTGTAGAACCTTCTTACTCAAACTGAAATCTGACCATGTTCCAATGTTAACAGCTTTAACAACACTTGCATAAAAATGCCATTAGATTTTTAATTACCACGGGAGAACAGCTCCCCAGTTTCACATCTCATCCAAAAGGCTGATGATCATATACGTTGCCCTATAAATTGTGTGTAACTGAACACATGGTATTAACAACCAAACTACATTCAGCCATAGCAACACAAATACATCCTATGTCGTAGGCAATTTTTTCCCTAAACCGTTGGTTGCAATTTCCTAATCTTTTATTTTCTGTATTTATACCTTCTTCTTCAATATCAAACTGGAAAAATCTTCCTACAGAAAGCTACATTGGGAGATTTCTAACATTCAGAAGAAAATGATTTTTCTCACTTGGTTGAAATGGGTCACTTTTGCCAAAATTTAGCAAGGTCCGTTGTATATATGATTGCTATGTTTGATGCATATTGACAACATGGACCATCTGGTGAGGATGACTGTCACTAACAAACCCTTGAGTAGGAATGAATTCCTCAATGGAAAGGATTCCTTTTTTTTCATAAAGAACATGTATTCTAGTGCAGATAAAACAGTATCAAAACAACTGCTAAGGTATCTGGTAGATTCTGAACTATAGCACGTTTACCTGGCTTCCATTATAAACCACTATTTCTAGGATTTTATCTCCCTTTTAAAAAGGATCTATATTACTGTTTCCCATTAGAAGCCAATATCTTAGTCTGGAAATATATATTTAAGTAGGATTGTCGATTAATTGCAGTTAATTAAAAAAATTAATCACAATTAATCGCAATTTTAATTGCACTGTTAAACAATAGAATACCAATTGAAATTTATTAAATATTTTGGATGCTTTTCTACATTTTCATATACACTGTATTCTGTGTTGTAATTGAAATCTGTGTATATTATTTTTTATTACAAATATTTGCACTGTAAAAATGATAAACAATAGAAATAGTATTTTTTAATTCACCTCATACAAGTACTGTAGTGCAATCTCTTTGTTGTGAAAGTGCAATTTACAAAGGTGGATTTTTTTATTTTGTTACATAACTGTACTCAAAACCAAAACAATGTAAAACTTCAGAGCCTACAAGTTCACCCAGTCCTACTTCTTGTTTGGCCAATCGCTAAGACAAACAAGTTTGTTTACATTTATAGGAGATAATGCTGCTCTCTTCTTATTTACAATGTCAACACAAACTGAGAACAGGCATTTTTGCATGGCATTTTTGTAGCTGGATTTGTAAGGTATTTATGTGCTAGATATGCTAAACATTCGTATGCCCCTTCATGCTTCAGCAACCACTCCAGAGGACATGCTTCCATGCTGATGACGCTCATTAAAAAAATAATGCGTTAATTAAATTTGTGACTGAACTCCTTGGGGGAGAACTGTATGTCCCCTGCTCTGTTTTACCTACATTCTGCCATATATTTCATGTTATAGCAGTCTCGGATGATGACCCAGCACACGTTCATTTTAAGAACACACACACTGCAGATTTCACAAAACGCAAAGAAGGTACCAATGTGAGATTTCTAAAGATAGCCACAGCACTGGACCCAACGCTTAAGAATCTGAAGTGCCTTCCAAAAACTGAGAGGGACAAGGTGTGGAGTATGCTTTCAAAAGTCTTAAAAGAGCAACACTCCGATGCGAAAACTGCAGAACCTGAACCACCAAAAAAGAAAAATCAACCTTCTGCTGGTAGCATCTGACTCAGATAATGAAAATGAACACGTATCGGTCCGCATTGCTGTGGATTGTTATCGAGCAAAACCAGTTATCAGCTTGGACACATGTCCCCTGGAATGGTGGTTGAAGCATGAAGGGATATATGAATCTTTAGCACATCTGGCACTTAAATATCTTGTGACGGCTATAACAGTGCCATGAGAATGCCTGTTCTCACTTTCAGGTGACATTGTAAGCAAGAAGCATGCAGCATTATCTCCTGCATATGTAAACAAACTTGTTTGTCTGAGCGATTGGCTAAACAAGAATTAGGACTGGGTGCACTTGCAGACTCTAAAATTTTACACTGTTTTATTTTTGAATGCAGTTTTTTGTACATAATTCTACATTTGTAAGTTCAACTTTCATGATAAAGAGATTGCACTACAGTACTTGTATTAGGTGAATTGAAAATATTTTGGGTTTTTTTTACAGTGCAAATACTTGCAATCAAAAATAAAGTGAGCACTGTACACTTTATATTCTGTATTGTAATTGAAATCAATATATTTGAAAATGTAGAAAACATCAAAAAATATTTAAATAAATGGTATTCTATTACTGGTTAACAGTGTGATTAATCTGATAGCCCTAATTTTAAGATTTTAAACTCACTAATTTAAAAAAAAAATACAAGAGAATAGCTTTATTGACTCAAGGTGGTTTTTTTTTTTTTTTTTAATATTAGCTAAAAATTGAGATAAGAAAATCTTGGCAAGGGAGCAATCAATTTGGTTTAATGACTTAATATTTTCAAAAAGTTATTGCATGTGTACAGTGGCTGCTTTTCAAAGCCTAACATGCCAGGTGTGTTTTTAAATCCAGAGACATGTCAAAAAATTTTTACATTATGCCAAAATACATATGTACCATAAGTGTTCCTAAAGAACCATTGCCATCCTTCAATATAAAAATCCACCTTTCAGCAAAGAGATTTTAACAGTTCCTTCTACTTTGCATTTAATAGTCCTCTACAAGTGGTTAACTTTCTGCATCTATTTCTAAATATTAGGATTACTTGTCTATTTGGAAAGTACTGCAAAAAAAAATTAATGGAAAAGTGCATTTTTCCATCCTGATACAGAGGAGAGAGGGACTGTGTGTTCATCAAAAGTCAAATTGCTGAGTTTCTAGAGACAGAATGTATGATGTGCCTAGTTTTCAGTTTAATTGTTAAAACCTGTCCAGCATCTCAGATACTGGAGATGGGTGCTAAAGAAAAAGTAGTCAGAAATACAGAAATATTTAGGACTTAACAAATTGTGTTGTCAGAGAAACTTCATTTATTGTCTAACTGAGAAATTAATGCATCTGCTGATCTGAAATCTCAATGCTGGATCCCATCATCAACCTGCATTACACAGGATGTGCATTTTAACTGAAAAGGTCCTCATTGACTTGGTCTGATCCTATGAATAGCTGTGAACTCCCTTAGACTCTGATTGGGCAAAATAGGTCCATGCTTAACTTTACTATCAAGTATTAATCCCATTGATTTCAGTGGTAATAATGTTAAGCACGTGAGTAAGTTCTGAAAGGTCAGGGCCTTAATTGCTAGATAATATTACCACTGCCACTATTTGAAATCTGCCAACATTTAACTTTCTGAAGTACATATACACTTTCTGAAATTAGAGAATCATAACGTTCACATCTTGCCTTGGAATTTATGGTCACCTAATCTGACTTCATGCATAACATAACCCAGAGTATCTCACAGAGAGAGAGAGAGAGAGAGAGACAGAAAAAGAATCTGACTTCTTGAAAGATTTGCAAATCTAGGTTATACTTAAAAATATAAATATGATCTCAGGTATAACTGTATCATTTCCTTTCACTTCAGTGTTTTTTTTAATTACAAATATTTAAGAGACACTGGTTGTGCGTGTTTCATAGAAGCTATACCAATTCATTGACACTATTTAAAGAACTGGCAGATGTGGTACTGAAATAATACTTTTTCAGTAACCAAAGGGATTAAATGCATTATCATTTATCTCACATCCCCAGCAGCTAAGAAAGGTGTTCTAGACAGGAAGTATACAGCTTTAAATAACTTAGTCTCAATAAAAATGTCACAAAAGAGCAAAAATATATGTTTTTAAATATACTGCAAACAATAACTATTTAGGAATCTGAATTTACCACTTCAACTGAAAGCTTTAGTGATTATACCTATGAAAACTAAATGAATCTTTTCAAATAAGGGTATCTACTGTGACAGAAATTGGTAAGGAGGTTGTAACTGTAACTGTGAAAGGATGATCTTGCTGCACCAATTTTATGCAACATAAATCTTCTCTGTATCTAAGATGTGCCTGCCAAAATTTGCCCAAATGAATTCTACCAAAGGATCTGTGGGATAATTATAAAGAGACAGAAAACTTTAATGTTTTCTAGTTGCTTCTGTTAAGACTAAAGCGCTCTAGTTGATCAACAGGAGGGGAACTCATTGCCCTAGTTTACACTGAGAATTTTTAGCAGTTCAGCCACGTTTGGTCTAGCCCAGGGGTGGGCAAACTTTTTGGGGCGAGGGCCACATCTGGGTGAGGAAATTGTATGCAGGGCCGGGGCAGGGGGGGTGGAGTGCGGGATGTGGAGGAAGGGGCTCTGGACAAGGGATTGGGGCAGAGAAGGGGTGCAGAGTGTAAGAGGGGGCTCAGGGAAGGGGGTTGGGGTACAGGAGGGGTACGGAGTGCAGGATGGGGCTCAGGGCAGGGAGTTGGGGTGCACGGGGTGTAGGGTGCAGCAGGGAGCTCAGGGCAGGTGGTTGGAATGCACAGGAGTGCAGAAAGGGGCTCAGGGCAGGGAGTTGGGTGCAGGAGGGGTGCGAGGTACAGGCAGAGAGCTTAGGGCAGGAAGTTGGGGGGCGGGGGGCAGGAGGGGTTTGAGCTCCAGCCCGGTGCCGCTTACCTAAAGTGGCTCCGGGGTGGCAGTGGCGCACACCAGGGCCAGGGCAGGCTCCCTGCATGCCTGCCCTGTCCCCACGCCACTCCAGGAAGTGCTGCGGCCCCTGGGGGGGGGGGGGGGCAGAAGGCTCTGCGTGGGCACATGGAGCCCTTTGCCTCCCGGCCCGGGGGCTGCTTCTGAGAGCAGCGCCGGGCCTGCAGCACCACCAGGGGTAATCCTGCGGGCCGGATCCAAAGCCCTGAAGGGCCAGATCCGGCCCACGGGCCATAGTTTGCCCATCCCTGGTCTAGCCCCTAGGTGCTTCTCTAGTGCCAGCAACATGGAAGCAGTGGTATAGACTGGACATAGGTATTTTTAACACTTTGATTTCAACTTGCTGGAAGCAAGATCAGATGACACATAGGAAAAAGTTGTTCTGGCTACACTAGCATTCCCATCATTGCTAGCACTAGCGGAGCTGCACCGCTTGGTGGTAGGACAACTGTTTGAAGTTTTCTTTAAAAGTCTAGCATAAAAACAATTTTTCTGGGAAGAAAAACATTATAACCATGTTAAGGAACACTAGTTTAGCTTAGATACCTATCAAGGTTCAAACAACCGTGCTGCAAACTCCCATGATTTTATCATGAGTCACATGATATTCTTCTTACAGGTACAGCTCTTGAAGTCAATATAACATCACTGGGTCTTACCCATGGTTCACAAAACAGTGTTCATGTGGTTATTTTTGCAGTTTATATGGGGCTATAGCTAACAGCTTTATGAAAAATCAACTCTTCTTAGCCAATGCATCAGAGGCCAGAATTGTATTTCTTTGATTTGAAGCCTCTGGTTTTGGGTGGAGGTTTAATTGGAGTTGTATATTTCTGAAGGAAGCAGTTGAGCAAGGATATGAATATGTAAAGGGAACTTTTCCCTGAGGAGTAGGGGGAGGTAGAAATCAGCCAGCTTCAAAGGCAGGCCTGGTTTGTCTGTGAGGCTGAAAATCAGGTCTGGAGACTCTGTTCTGACAGCAGCAGGCAGGTCTGTATCTAATAGGCAATGAGGAGATATGGTTGTTTAAGAGACACAGAGCCCGATTCTCCTCTCATTTACACAGTGTAAATAAGCAGTATCTCCAATAGTCAATGGAGTTACATCAATATAAGTGAAAGGAGAATGAGGCCCATGGTTTCTCAAATGAAGAGATATGAATATTTTCTGTCCTAAGTAGCAAAGAGCTTTGTTTGTGGTACACTATTTTTCAGAGCAGATGGTGGTAGTTTTTGTTTGAAATCTATATAATTTCTGTATGAGTTTACCTTGCATTAGAAGTTATTTTGCAGAAAGAATCAATGTATGGCATTTGGCACTGTTTAAAGCACTAACCACATCACCATCTGTTAAGGGCATTTCCACCTTGCTTTGTTCGGTAAGAAGCTAACAAAGAAAGATGAAGTCAGTGCTGGGCTACCTGTCTAATGTAAGGATGCATTGGATCAGGATGAGCAAGAGACTGGACATAAAAAAAGACTAAGGGCCTGATCCAAAGCTCTTTGATGTCAACAGGCATTTGATTAAGCACCTGAACGGATCTACGGCAGTTTCAGAACATGCAGTAGCATTTAAGAAAACGGAATCCTACACACACCACATTTTAACTGCCACCAGAACAAGGAAGGCAGAAGTTTTCTTGTTTCTTAAGATTTTGTGGGCTTAGAAAGGGCTAAAGAAACATCAGCTACTCAAGCTGCATAAAGAGAGAGGTATAAATCCTGGAAATATAAACACAAAGGAGCTGATGACCAAAACAGTGAACGGGGACATCATGCTTTCAGCTACTAACTATAAAGCTTTACAAGATGTTGTACAGGATAAATATCACTGGTCTTTTAGGCCAGCTTTGCTATTTTGATGCTAGCCCAGGACTTAAAATAGTAAATTCCAGACCTCACACCAGTGTAATTCACAATATTCCTCCAGTCCGCCGCAGTCGCCAAAGGTACAGTCATCATGAAAAAGCCTGCTTATGTGATGACGAAGGTTTTCAGTCTCCATTTTGCGAAACATATTGCTGTAAGGAGCGTGTTACCCGGAGAACCACAGTAGTAAATGTTTAGTGTTGATCGTAAATAAGAAGCTGGAATTTACAACTATAATTTCCAATAATGTCCAAGACAAGGAGTGTTAAGGCAGAAAGGGCACTCTGAGTTAAAAGACTGGAACAGAGAGAAAATTATACAGCAGCTAGGGCTCTAACCTGGGACTTGGAAGACCTGGGCCCAATTCCCTAGTCTGCCATAAACTTCCTGTGTGACGTTGGAAAAGTCACTTAGTGTCTCCAGGCCTCAATTTCCCCATCTGTAAAATGGGAATAAAATTTACCTCACAGGGATGTTGTGAGGATAAATATATTAAAGACACTCATATACTAAAGTTATGGGAGCCATATAAGTACCTAAAATAGATACAGCATGCACATTTAAAAAAAATATCCGTAAACAGCTTTTAGAAATACCCTTTCATTACTTCATTTCTAGTCAAAGAATGAAGCTGCTGTAACAATTATTATTTTGCAGCGGGGGGCCTGTTTGATTATATCAAGTTTGACTGTGAGAATCTACTTTCCCACTAGAAAGCATAGAAAAATCTGATATCCTTGAAGCTGTAAGGTAAATTCTACAGATTAACCCCCAAATTAATTTTAAAACATCATCTCTAACCTAGAATTTCTTTACTGCAGTTTAAGCTTAGTATTTCTGTTTGCTGAAACTAACTCCCAAGAATAATTAATCCCGTGCTTTTTAATGTTCCTTTACATATCTGTATAGCTTAATAATTTTTGTTGCTATCCTTTGAACATCATCCTCTAAAGTATAGTGCCCAAACGTGAACACGGTACTCCAACTGAGGTTTAACCAATATGGAGTACACCAGGATAGTTACTCTGCATGTTATATTGCGCTTTAGCAACATGACTATCACAGCTGGGGTGGGGTTTTTGCAAAAGTGTCACATTGCTAGCTCTCTTGATTTATTACCCATTATAACACCTTGATCTTCTCTCTGGCACTGTGCTACTACCTTCCCACTATTTCTTCATTCTGTATCTGTGCATTTGAATATCCCTTCTTTATGCGCACTTCTTTATCTGACCTTTGCAGAATCTCAGTGTACTGATTTCAGCCCATTTGTTTTATTTCTGAAGACTGTACTGCATTTAAACCTCATCCCCTCAGTTTAGCACTATCTGCAAGACTATCATACTCTGCATACCATCATCACCCCAGTCACTGATGAAAATACTGACAAGTGCCCCACAGCACCCCATTCAACACTCCTCCATTCATCTGAATGGAGCATTAACACAATCTTTTGTGTCTCTAGTCTACTCCTCGATACAGCTATATGCTAAGGATTTTCTAGAGACTTCGGCTATCCCAAAGCCTGTAGTAGCAAGTATTCTGACTAGTTATCTACTGCAGTGGTTCTCAACCTTTTAGGAGTCCAATTTGTCTTGTGTAGCCCCAACTTTCACCTCACTTAAAAACTACTTACTTACAAAAATACAAAAGTGACACAGCACACTAGTACTGAAAAATTGCTTATTCTCATTTTTACCATATAATTATACCATAAACCAACTGGAATATAAATATTTTACTTACGTTTCAGTGTATAGTATATGAACAGTATAAACAAGTCATTGTATGAAATTTTAGTTTGTACTGACTTTGCTAGTGATTTTTATGTAGCATGTTGTAAAACTAGGCAAATATCTAGATGAGTTGAGTACCCCCTGGAAGACCTCTGCGTACCCCTAGTTGAAAACCACAGACTTAGTGGACGATATATAAGGGGTCGCTGATAAAACTTACTGCTCTGCAATATCAATGAGACTGCAAGCAACCTTCTGTTCCTTGAGTTCATGCACCCTGGAGTATATTCAACTACAATTAGGATAGTTTCAATTTCTAATCGTCTCTGAAATTACCTTAAATTTGAGATTAGCCTGATCTAGTGCATAGAACAAAGAGGATCCACTAGCTACTGTTAGTCACATCTGGATTACTTTACCTGGTCAGCTTGTAGAGAAAAAATTTTCAAGTAAGATGTGATATAGTATTACTATACCTCTTTCACAACTAAGGGCAGGAAAGTAGCATTCCGAGATATTATACTAAGATTCTTGTTACGCTAAGGCCAAGTGTACACTACAGACCTATGTCGGTATAACTATGTCGTATAACCCAATGAGCATGTAGTTATACCGCTCTTAACCTCCTGTGTAGGCAGCACTACATCAACGGGAGAGCTTCTCCCATCGACATAGCTATTGCCTCTCGGAGAGGTGGATCAACTACGCTGATTGGCACAGGAGTGTCTTCACTTAAGCGCTACAGTGGCACAGCTACACCAACGCAACATTTTAAGTGTAGACCTGCCCTAAGATAAGAAAAACTAGTCATTAAAAATGCAAACAAGGGAACAAAAATGTCATCACAAGACAAGTTCCCACATCTCTCGTACAGAAACCTATTAAGATTTGTAGTCACAGTTTCTTCTCTTAACCTAATCAGAGTAAAGACAACAGTCCATAGGAAAGGGGAGAAAGCTGGATTAATCAAACAAATATTGTCATGAAAACCTCTCTGTGAGGGACTTATCTTATTGAGCAAGTTTTTAAATAGGTATGTGTAGTTTATCTATAACTGCAGCATTTAAATAAAAACTAAGAATTGAAATAGAACCTTTATTATGAAAAATGATGCAAAATATTTCTAGTAAGAATTAATATGCTGAAAACCTTTGATTTATTTGGAAAAATCAAGTTTCTTTTATGACAAAAAAGATCTGCAATTGCATCAAATTTCTGGGGTCCTTGTCTCTAAATTTCTATGAACGTTTTGTCCAAAAGCAATGCTTCTTATTATGATCAGTCCCATAGATGAAATAAGAACTACTCATGGTAGTACATTCTACAGTCAAACAGCAGTAGTGTTTGTATGACTGGCTCTTTAATGCACTTTTAAAGGCAATGACAGAAACAAACATGTAGCTTCACTTTTACATAAAAGTTTCTACATTGACAGTCATTACCTTATTTTAAATAAGCCTTTTTTGTTGCTTTCATTAAACACTGAAAAACATAATTTTCACTGAAACTGCCTCAAGATCCTATTGTTTTGTTGTAGAGTCTACAACAATGTACAATGTAGACGGCAGTCATTTGCTGTAAAATATCAACACACTTTCTATGTTACCCTCATAATGGAATAATATGCCATCATAATTTGAGTGAAAGCCTCTCTCTCCCTGGCTTATTTGCATCTTCATCACCTTGAAAGTCCAGCACAGTAGTCTCATTTGTGTGTCTGAAAAAAGACTTGCCCTTATTTGGATTGGGAGCCAAGAAAAATCTAACAGAATTCTGATCTGCATTCTGGGAACAGATTCAAAGTGATTGCAGGTGAAAGATGAGTATTTGTGATTTCTATTCCTAGGTTTTCTCAAATGCTGAAGAGTTCTAGTGAACAATACTGAATTTATATATTTATGGAAAAATTATTCTATAATAATGTTGAAAGTACTAGAAATATTTAAAAGTATTACAAATAAATCAATAGGAATTACTTTTCATTAACATAGAAAAAAATCTGTTATCCTTTTTAATTTATCAGACCCCTTATAGCAGTGGCTCTCAACCAGGGGTACATATACTCCCAGGGGTATGCAGAGGTCTTCCAAAGGGTACATCAACTCACCTAAATATTTACCTAGTTTTACAACAGGCTACATAAAAAGCATTAGTGAAGTAAGTACAAACTAAAATTTCATACAATGGCTTGTTTATACTACTCTATATACGTTACACTGAAATGTAAGTACAATATTTATATTCCAATTGATTTATTTTATAATTATATTGTAAACATGAGAAAGTAAGCAATTTTTCAGTAATAGCCTGCTATGATACTTTTGTATTTTTATGTCTGATTTTGTAAGCAAGTAGTTTTTAAGTGAGGTGAAACTTGGGGTACGCAAGACAAATCCGATTCCTGAAAGGGGTTAGGGTGACGACAACAAATGTGAAAAATCAGGAGAGGGGTGGAGGGTAATAGGAGCCTATATAAGAAAAAAATCCAAAAATCGGGACGGTCCCTATAAAATCGAGACATCTGGTCACCCTAAAAGGGGTACAGTAATCTGGAAAGGTTGAGAGCCACTGTCTTATAGCATCATAGTTTTAGAACAGCTTATACATAAAACTGGAGATCATAGCTTTTATACAGTAATATGCTGTTATAAGCTCCAATTAAACATCAAATGATGTACAAAACACTTTTCAGATGAGTGTACATGTTTAACTGTTCAAATACTTGTTAAAGATCTCACCAGCATTCAAACTTCTTTATTTTAATTCAATCCTAGGTTGCCAGGACACTGTCCAACTGTGGAGGCTGCAGAATTTAAATCCCAAGGCACCTCATTAAAGGATGTGTTTATATACTGTTGTGAACAGCACTGTTCACTAACACAAACAGTGCTGGATGCTGAAGGCGTAAATGTAGTAAAATAAAAATTTAAAAAATAGTTAAAAGTCTATTTAAAAAGAGACATCTTCCAGGGCAGCTGCATGCAATTTACCTTTTAAACAGTGCCAATGTGAAAATATTTGACTGGTGCAGAACCCAAATACCAAATGTATGTTCCCTTGGCAGAAACAGCTCTAGTAAATGATATGTTGGGGCCTGAACCTGCGCTGTTTGAACACACCCCAACTTCCACACATTTCCAAGGACTTCAGTAGACGTTTGAGGACCCCAAAGACTGTGGAAATGGGCTCCTGGCCGGCTGGGGGAGTTCTTTATATGCTCTGAACATACGCCAAAAAGGGTGGAAAGGGACCCTCGATGGTTATGGAGCACTTGGGGGAGACCCTGTTTGTTTTGCATTCTTCTTAGCCACATGCTCCCCAAGATTTGTCTCTCCCCAACAGCCTATGCATTGAATCACTTCTTCCGCCCCACCCCCTTCCAGCTACATCTCCCAAGCCAAGCGGCCAGGGATCCCACCGGAGCTCAGGCGTTGCACGGCACGAGCCACACCTGCCCTTGGGGACACCGGCTTCACCTTGCAGGAACACACCGCTCACCCTTGCACGAGACAATACCAGGCTCCACCTCGAGTTTCCTGACCCGCTTGTCGCCCGCATCTCCCTGCAGAGGGGGGGCGGCTGCTGCCGGCCCCTGGCTAGGCGTGTGCGGCCGCTGCAGGTCCGCCCGCTGCCCCGCTACCCACCGCGAGCCGCGGGGCTCAACCTACCCGCATAAAGAGCCGCCGCCGCCGGTCCCCGCAGCGGCTGCTGGTCCAGCCCGTCCGCTGCCGCCGCCCCCGCTCAGCGAGCGCGAGCTCGGCACCTCGCAGCCACCCGGGTCAACGTTCCGTCGCCCAACGCAACGTTCCATTCGCCTCGCGAGCCAGGGACGCCAAGCGCGCGACGCCCCGGGGCTGCTACTGCAGCAGGAGGCGTCAGTGGCTATCCGTGCTGCCCCCTATTCCTACTGGGGGGGGGGGGGGGGGAGAGACCAGGAAGTGAGCAGCGCGGAGAACTGTCACGCCCTCTCCCTTCACTTCCTCGGCACAGCGTCATCTCCTCCTCGGGACCTGGTCCCTCCCACACTGACTGAGCGAAGTCCCGCGATTGAGGGAAGCCCGGGCACGCAAAGAACTGCAATGCATTGGCTTCGTACAACTGTTTCTGTTCACTCGCTAAGCACCCGCTGTATCCACACACAGGGCTTGTGGTACTGCCACTGACCTTACTGATGTAGGATGCATACGCGTCTATATGTGCACATATTACATTTATGGTATATATATAACCTGACATTTCCCACCCAATACCTGGATTGTTCTGCTTGTATGTTACAACCTCTTCCACCTTCTTCTGTTTTATTTAAACTGCAAGATGTTTGGGAAAGAGCCTATGGTGTTTCTTTGGTGCCAATCACAATGGGGCTCTGATCCCTGATTTGGGGTCTTTCAGTGATACTGGCAAACAATAACAAAAAGAATAGCATATGTGTATGTGAGCTCAAAAGCTTCTCTCTCTCACCAGCAGAAATTGGTCCAATAAAAGATATTACCTCACCTGGTCTATATGTTAAACACACATTTTCATAACATGCATATAAAGATGTGTGCTACATCCACCTTGTGTATTCACATACTGGAGATGAATGTGTATATACGTACACACTAGTCACTACAAATATATATGAGTAAGCAACGGGAGTTGCAGGTGCTCAGCACTTTTGTGTTTACAGCTTAAGCCAGGCCAAGTGGCTTGTGAGTGTCCAAAGTGCTCTAGTATAAAACATGACAGAATATAGCTGGAAATATAATCACTTCCACCGACTCACTCCTTATCGTTTGGGCAGATAGCACGGCCCATTATTAAGGCTGCTGGACACTTTCTATTATTTGACCGTTTTCAGTTGCTTGTAACTTTGTCAAACTTTAACTGTTTGGGGCAGAATTTTACATGCCGGAGAGAACAAAGTTAAAGAAATATATGTTGCTTTGCCCATCTTAAAAAATTCTGGCAAACTGTTATTTGAGCAGCTCGGCTCAGGTACCCCCTTGTTTTGGAGCAGGGACATAAAATTGACTGGCATGCATTAACTAAGGCATGGGGCCACACACTGAATTATAAGGAAAAAATGAAATATTAAAACACTCATTGAGGACTGTCCATCCTTTGGGGAAAATGGTATCTTGTGTAATTAAAGACTGTCATAACGCAGTTGCCAATTTTGGTTGTATTCCTAGAGGTTTCATCACATGGAAATCTTTAATTAAAGATTAATCTTTAATTCCTGGAGACTCTAGGACAATCCTGGAGGGCTGGCAACCCTAGTTGCACACGTAACCTTAGCTCTGACATTTCCTAACTTTTGACAGCCTGACTCTGCAATTTAACATTGTTTTTATGTGCACTATCTGTTGAAGATTTGCAATTTTCTGCATGACACTGTGTAACCATGGGAAAAACCAAAGCCAGACATACCACAGAACTCAGTGTCCTTTGCCAGTTAACATTTCAGTCCTTTCTTGAGAGTTTTCATCTATTTTCATTTTCATCTATTTTCTATTTTTATAACACAGAACAAATCCGTTCTGTGTTATAAAGACAAATCCGGTCCTCCGCAGAGAAGTGCCTTTGAGGTGACACCTTGCCCGCATATCCAGGCCCAATGCACGCAGGCGATGCCCGAGACATGCACAGCGCAGCACTCCGGCAGGCTCACAGACAAGAACCCACAGGCACACACGTAGCGCGTTCACTCAAGGGATCCGGGACTCCCCCCTGCACCGCTACTATTCGCACGTGGGAACATTTCTTCCCCTCCCCCGGCTCAAGCCCCTCCCTCCCCGGCTTGTCGCACGCTGGGAGCTGCCCAGCCGCTCTCTGTCCGTAACACGCGCCCCAACCAGGCCGCGACTCAGAGTCACCCGCGGAGGGCGGAGGGCAGGGGGCAGGGCAGGCGGTGCTCGCGCGCCCGCCGGGCCTCACGCAGGCCTCACCACCTGGATGACGTATGCGTGCGGGTGATGGCGAGAAAGGAAACGTCGCGAGAGGTAGTTTTCGTCGCGTTTTGGTGACGGCATCACCGGGCGGCGGCCGCGGTGGTGTTTGGAACCCGGCGCGCGGCATGGCGTCCGTGGTGCTGAGCGAGGCGGAGAAGGTCTACATCGTGCACGGTATCCAGGTAACGGGGGGAGGGGGGTGGGAGCAGACAGGGTTCCCGGTGGGGGGGGGCATGGGCGGCGCTGCCTGCAGCTGCCCCCCGGCCTCTCCCCCCGATCAGCCTCCCCCGCGCTGCTGGTAGCCGGCTGCCTGCAGAGCCTGTAATGCGGAGCACGGCGCGGCTGAGTCCTTCGTGTCCCGGGTCGCCGCTGCCGACACAGCTCGGGCGAGACAGCACGGGACGTGTTAGCTCGGGGGCGGGGCTATTGCCAGCTGTTTAAAATGAAATACAGTCGGTTGTTTTCAGGGGAAATAACTATTTTAGCCTTGAGAGGTTGTGTCCTCCAGGATTTCTCCATCCGTTGTTCCCCTGTGCACTTTTGGCCAAGGAAAGATTTGCAGCCGGCGCTGTGTGTAGATTGCACTTGATAGAACCAATGGTGCAGGAGAGCCAGTTATTTTGCCATTGTTTATAACTAGATACCTGTCCTCTGACCGGCTTAGACCCAGCATCCTTAAATAAACAGACTTAACAGCTCCATGTGAGGGAAGATTCTGATCTTGGGTTTTCTGCGAATACAGCTCCATTGACTGCAGTGGAGTTATTTGGGATTTATATCTATGTAACAGATAGTAAGATTTGATCTCCTGTCTACACTAAACATCCCACATAGAACAAAGCCATGAAAGATCCTAGATATAGCCTTTCTGCTACAGGATGTTTTCATTTTATACCAACTTTTTTTTCTTACTGGAATTGCTATCTTAGGCCTAGTCTGCACTTAAAAGTTTTGTCCCCATAGTTGTGTGGGTGGTTTTTTTTCCTTTTTTTTTCTTTGCCCAGCATATTTATGCTGATATAAACTGTGTCTACTCAAGCTTTTATCAAGAAAAAAAATGTCTTTTGCCTTAAAGCTTATTTATCCACAAAATAACTTTTTTGCTGGTATAAACTATGTCTACATTAGGAGGGTTTACCGGTAGACCTATACCAACAAACCTCTTAGGTGAAGACAAGGTGTATGGACAGTTTATTATTTTGCTTAAAGGCATCAGTAACTTTGGCTGGCAATTCAAACTACCCAATTCTTTCTTCATCATCAATTTATGTATGTATTCTCTGGAGGCCCCAACCAAGATCAGAGCCCCATTATGCTAGGTGCTACACAAACACACAGCTGTTGCCTCAAAGAGGTTAAGGCCCTGATCCTGAATGAGCTGTGGACACAGGTTTCCATCTATGCATAAGGAGCTGCACTGAAGCTGAAAGGTGTCTGCCCACATGGAGCATGTTGCAGGGTCAAGACTGAAATATTCATGTTATATGCTTAGTTTGTATTGTATAGTATTACCTTCTCTCTCCATTTTACAGTTCATGCAGGAAGTCAGTGACTGAACTGTGAGTTAAACCTAGATCTTTCAAGTCGTACTCCAGCACTTTAACTACAAGACCATCTGTTTTTCTCCATTTAGCTTTGATAACTTGCACATTTTTATCTGGGATTATTTTAAATTTATATTTGACTTATTATTAATATGGATCAGTTATATCACTTAAAACTCTGGTGGTGTCTATGCTTAGGAGGATCTTCGGGTAGATGGCCGTGGCTGTGAAGACTATAGATGTATTGAAGTGGAAACAGATGTAGTATCAAACACAAGTGGATCTGCAAGAGTGAAGCTTGTAAGTACAGATACAAGGAGTTTTTATATATTGCTAGTGGAAGCTCCTAAATTATCATGACTTTGAGGCTGTAGGTCAAGTCCAGACTTTATCACTTGACTATTTGTATTAAGTTTTTATTGGTTTTTTTTTTGCTTGTTAATAGAAACGTAAAAATACACACACAAAAAGTGAATACTGTTAATGTATAATTACTATCCGAAATATACACCGCAGTATTAACAGAAACTTGACTTTAATGATATGTGGCACAAACTGAAGCTCCTGTTTGTTCCCTTTCACCACCTCCTAACAATCAGTGACAGATATTCCAACCCTGTGCAGTGTCTTTGGGTTTCATTAATTGTTTATGTATAATTGTGTTCTGCTCCATGGGGGTGGGCTACCACTGCTCCTCCAGCAACTAAAAAACAAAGGGGAAATTAAGGGAAATTTCTCAGGGCTTACAACCTGGGGACACTCACGTATACTGGTTCAAACTGGACTCTCCAGAGACCAGCAGACAAAGAAGGGACTTTTGGATAAAGAGCCTGACTTGAGGCCTTCTTTCTGATCCAGCAAATGGACAGGACCTTCTGTCCTGAAGGGTGGGGAGTTGGGGGCAGCATGCCTTGCAGAAGGGTTTGAAGGACTTGTCCTACGAGGACCCCGTAAGACTAATAGGTAACCTCTGCTGAGCTTTTAGCATGCATATCAGGACTCATTGTTTTTTTAAGTGTTTTCTCTGTAATGCTTTTACCTTAAGAATAAATATGCTTGCTTAGAAGGAGCTGTGTGCTAACTTATAACTGCAGGCAATATACTGGTCATAGCCTTTGGAAAGAAAGCCAGGTACTGGCCTGGTTAGGCCATCTGGCTTGTTGGGGATAGTATAGTATAATCTGGGAAGCTGTGCAGCCTTAAAACTCCGGTCAGGAGAGCGTGCAACATAGTTCGCTGCCCACGAGAGATGTTGGCTGAGAGCCAAAAACTTTTAAGTGGGTGCCCTCAAGGGACTGTGTAGGACGGGGGAATACAGGTGGAGTGAGCCTGAAACTGTGACACTGTCCATAAGGAGTGGTTACTCAGTCCTGGTCTACTCTACAACCTTGTGTCAGTATAGCTTAATCGCTCAGGGATGTAGAAAATCCACACCACTGAGCAATGCATCATACCGATCTAACTCCCGGTGTAGAGAGCACTGTGTCAATGGGAGGGCTTCTTCTGTCAACATAGCTACCACCTCTTAGAGAGGTGGAGTACCTACAGCGACAGGAGAAACTCTCTTGTTGGTGTAGGTAATGTCTTCAGTAAGTGCTGCAGCTTCACCCCGGCAGTGCTGTAAGTGTAGACAAGCCCTCGCTGCGAGCGAGATCTATTGACAAAGTACATTGAGGCCAGGGGAAGCTGAAATAATCCACCATTTAAACTTGTGAAAGTAAAATCAGTAGTATGACTAATAAATAGAGAAATAATTCTTCATGGTGTTCATATCACTGTTGTATGTACAGACAGTGATATGAACACTGTACAGACAGTGGCTATCGCTCAAGATATTAGAATAGTTCTGCATATGTATTTTATTCCAGGACTGAATTTATAAAGTCATGGATATTTAGAATGTCCTATGAGCATAGAGAAATTTTGTACATACACAGGGTTTATTTGAGGAAACGTGCTCAAGCTTAACATTATCTCTTCGAAAGCTTTGATTTATTAAAATAAAATCCTGGGTCATGCTCAGAATGTTATTTGGCAGAATAGTTTGTGTAGATAACATAAAGATAAAAATTAATAACCGCTTGACCCCTATGTGGATAAATTGTGCAAGCTGTGGTGTGGAATATTTTTCTGGTTGAGTGATGCTGGTATTTTAACAGGGACATACGGACATTCTGGTAGGAGTCAAAGCTGAAATGGGAACACCGAAGTTGGAGAATCCAAATGAAGGATACCTTGAATTCTTTGTTGACTGGTAGGTACAATAAGGAAGAGTACTGAAAGCCCAATACTTTGAGTGACTAATGTGTTTAGAAAAGCTATTTATCTAAAGTATATTCCTTAATTCCGTTGGCCTGCTGTAGTGGTCTACATAATAGAAATAAGCTATTTTGTTGCTTTAGTTGATGGTAAAATTTGGGGAAATGCTCTGCTACTCCTTCAGAGTTGCTGTTTTGCTTGGTTCTAGAAATTACAAGCAGAAAATAAAGGAACAGTGTCAACTTGGTAAGCAGACTTTTGCTGAAATACCCAAGATTATTATAACTGGAAAAGATTAGAAGGGAAAAATATTTTTTTTCGGTTTGTTTACTCTTCGTGCATTTGACAGAACTTTATATGGTGTTTGTTAGTTCCCCCTGTTCTCTCTGGGACTTTTGACAAAAAGAAAATGAGAGAGAGAATATCCATTTAAAAAAATAATAGGTGCACTCAGGGATAGGTATGCTACCTGAAACTGTTTTCTTTTATTGAATTGCCTAGATTTCAAGTTGTTAAGGCTGAATCCCCACTCTGTCACTTAGAGTGTAGGAAGTGGGGGGGTCTGCAAGGATTTTAAAAAATATTTGCCACTCCAGGCTTGTATTATAGCGTCTCTCTGACCTTGGCTTGGTAAACACTGCCACCACCCAAATGCCAAAAAAAACCAACAACCCTTTTAACCCAGGAAGGAGCACTTGGCAATTCCTCCCTGTGGGGTAACCTCAAGCCCTTTCTCACACAGACACACCTGAGAAAGACACAAAGGAAATTGGCTGATAGCCACAGCTAATCAAACAACATGCACAAACCTCTTAGGAAATCAATAATCCAATCCTGTTCTTAAAAAAGGTAAATTTTATTAAAAACAAAAAGGAAAAAAATACATTTGGAACTTAGGCTTTTGCTATATTTTAAAAGAGCAATTCCAAAAATTAAGCACCCAAAATAGCTTTCTTGGGAGTTCAGCTTAAAGGTTACAAGCAAACAAAAGCATTTGGAGTTAGTACAGAGGAGATCTACAAGCCTTAAAAAATAAACAGAAATAAACCTGATCGTGTTTAGCTAAACATTCTGATCTACTTACACCTTTGGGTTGTTAAAAGTAGTTCTAGATATGATCTGATGATTTTCATATCTGGTTCAAGCTTTATACAGCATTCCTGCTGCCCTGTCTCATCAGCCCAGAGAGTAACAGACAAAGGGAAAGTTTCTTTCCCAATTTAAAAAAGTTCTACTTTTCCATTGGCTCTTTTGGTCAGGTGCCCACTCCTTCTCTTACCTGTGGGCCTCTTAACCCTTTACAGGTAAAGCAAGCAGAGAATAGACCAAGAGGGATTTTACAGCTAACTGGCTGGCTAGGTGTCCATCAAAGGGAGTTACATTGGGAGGTGGTGGGGGGGAGTATCACACAAGTGTATGGTAATTAGAAGTTGTCCTTTTTTTATTTGAACACAATAACCCTGTGAATTCGAGATACAACAGTTAATTGCCTTGAAAATAACATTCAGAATGGCATTTTTCAGTAAAGCCCTATTTCCTCCATGAGCTAGAAACCAGGGTTCATGTTTAAGCATGTTTCTGACTTTCTTGACCATGAATGAGACATTACTGCGGACAGCTTTCCAGTGAGCAGGATTATGGAAGGAGCTAGAGGGAGTCCAGGAGCCCCAGCTTGCAGGTTGCTTTAAGAGTTGTCACAGTTACCACGTAGTGTAATTAAGGGTTACACTTGCTGTCATTTAGGTGGGAGCACGGGGCATGTTAGATGGACTTTCTAAACCCTACTTCAATTACGGAACAGATACAAATGGTTTTTTACCCACGTAAGCTTATGCCCAAATAAATCTGTTAGTCTTTAAGGTGCCACCGGACTCCTCATTGTTTTTATGGCCTCATGGGCTGTGATTGGGGTGCAGGAGGGAAGCAGCAGCCCCTTTCCCTTTCTGGTCCTCCTGGATGCACTGCCTTGGTGTTGGTTTCTGGGGCTTCCAGCCAGGGTTGGGCCCTAACCCCCTCTGGAGACACTTGGGGCACAATGTTGAAGGAGCAGGCAGCTGGTGAATGCTATGCCTCTTCAGAGGTGGTGGGGCTCAGGCTTTGGGCTTCAGCCTGGGAGTGGCGGGGAGGCAGATTCCAGCCATGTGCCTTTGGGTTCTGTCCCCCGTGGGGCTTCAGGCTCCATTTCCCCCCCACTGCCTCCCCCAATCCTCCATCCAGGGCTTAATTTGTCCCCAGACTTGCAGGGCTGAGTAAGAATGCTGTGAAAAGTGCTACTTGTATGTATGTTAATATCACTTTTCATAGCAGACTTAGTAGCTAGTAATACATAAATTACAGTGCTTTGGGTGTGCATATTTATTTTTCCTGAAGCTAATTAAGTATTTTAGGAAAAAGTGTGAGTGGCCACGAGCAAGAGTTGGTGGCTGCACTCTGAGGCCACCAAATACACCTCTACCCTGATATGACACGAATTCAGATATAACGCTGTAAAGCAGCGCTCCGGGAGGGCAGGGCTGCGCACTCCGGCAGATCAAAGCAAGTTCGATATACTGCGGTTTCACCTATAACGCGGTAAGATTTTTTGGCTCCCGAGGACAGTGGTATTTTGGGGTAGAGATGTAATTTGTCCTAAGAACCCCTGCGTCAGAGGTTTGATAGAGTCATAGACTTTAAGGTCAGAAGGGACCAATATGATCGTCTAGTCTGACATCCTGCACAACGCAGGCGGCAGAATCTCACCCACCCACTCCCGTAACAAACCCCTAACCTGTGTCTGAGCCATTGAAGTCCTCAAATCATGGTTGAAAGGCTTCAAGGCGCAGAGAATCCTCCAGCAAGTGACCTGTGCCCCATGCTGCATAGGAAGGCGAAAAACCTCCAGGGTCTCTGCCAATCTGCCCTGGTAGAAAATTCCTTCCCGACCCCAGATATGGTGATGAGCTAAACCCTGAGCATGTGGGCAAGACTCACCAGCCAGACACCCAGGAAAGAATTCTCTGTGGTAACTCAAATCCCACCCCATCTAACATCCCATCACAGGCCATTGGGCATACTTGTAGTCAAAGATTAATTAATTGCCAAAATTAGGCTATCCCATCATACCATCCCCTCCATAAACTTATCAAGCTTAGTCTTGAAGCCAGATATGTCTTTTGCTCCCCTTGGAAGGCTGTTCTAGAACTTCACTCCTCTGATGGTTAGAAACCTTCATCTAATTTCAAGTCTAAACTTCCTGATGGCCAGTTTATATCCATTTGTTTTATGTCCACGTTGGTACTGAACCTAAATAATTCCTCTACCTCTCTGGTATTTATCCCTCTGATATATTTATAGAGAGCAATCTCCCCTCAGCCTTCTTTTGGATAGGCTAAACAAGCCAAGCTCTTTGAGTCTCCTTTCATAAGACAAGTTTTCCATTCCTCAAATCATCCTAGTAGCCCTTCTTTGTAGCTGTTCCAGTTTGAATTCATCCTTCTTAAACATGGGAGACCAGAACTGCACACAGATGAGGTCTCACCAGTGCCTTGTATAACAGTACTAACACCTCCTTATCTCTAGTGGAAATACCTTGCCTAATGCATCCCAAGACCACATTGATAATAGAAGTACTGATGCTGCTTGAGTTAACTGCTTGGCAATCTGTTTGTAATATAAATAAAAGAAGTGTTAGTGGGTTGCCTTGATAGATTTGTAAACATTTGGTAAACTTCTTAACTCCAAACTGGAAGCACCACTGTTCTTCCCAAAGTATAGGGCTCCTTGCTGGTCTTCTATAGTTTAGATTTTAGTACATAAAGGAAGTGCAAGAATTGCCTGGGGTGGGGAATTCCAGTTATTTTCAATCTCCGTTCTACTCCATTCCATTCCCCTCCTAAGAATATAGAAACTAACAGACTGGATAAGATACAAAGATACATCTAGTCCCGTATCTTTTCTCTGGTAGTGGCCAGCACCCAGCTGTTTCAGAGGAGGGAACACAAAACTTTCCAGTAGGCCGATATGGGTAATTTCTGCTCACCTCTGACCTAGGAAAGTCTTTCTTAGCTTTAATAATTAAATATTGTTTTTTGCCCTGAATAATTAGGTTTTATCACTTCCAAATTACGTTTGTGAGTATTTACTATTAAAACTCTGGATATTGCTATCCATATAAATGGCCAATCCCTCTTCGAATTTTGCTCAGTTGTTGGCCCCAATGATCGGGGGGGAGGGATAGCTCAGAGGTTTGAGCATTGGCCTGCTAAACCCAGGGTTGTGAGTTCAATCCTTGAGGGGGCCATTTGGGGATTGGTCCTGCTTTGAGCAGGGGGTTGGACTAGATGATCTCTTGAGGTCCCTTCCAACCCTAATATTCTATGATCCTCACCAGGATTTGGTCACTTACTCCTTCTCTCCATCACATGAGTCTCATGCTATTCCATATTTTTCTGTTTTAAAAAAGAAAAACTTAATTTATTGCACCACACCCAAAGCTTTTACTGCTGCGGGAGTACTACATTCACATATCTCACACGTCACAGAGCCTTTGGCTCTCCAACTTGCAAGATCTAAGTTAAGATCAGAGCCCAGTTTTTGGAGGGGAACATGAACATATGAGTTCATTTTTCTTCTGCAGTTGCTGGTAGAGGAATGTCTGGCAGGGAGCTTTTTCTTCCCCATCTGGTCCAGCTTCCAGAGAGAGGGAGAGGTCTGGTCTGTGAGTTGCAAAACTTGAAGAGGCCAAAACTGTTTTTTTGTTTGTTTTGGTTTTTTGCTTCAAGGCTGGTCCTGACCAATACTAAATGAAAAAAGCCTAAGGCTGAGAGCTGCTACCTCCTTCTCCCTCCTTCTGTCATTCAGTAGTGTTGAATGAAACCACCTGCCCACAAGAGTGTTTTGTGTGTGTGTTAACAAATGTCCAGTGCTGTTCATCAGTTAGTTTGGAGAGATGCCCAGTAACGAGTGCCCTAAGGGGCCACAGAAATTCATTGTAGCATTGTTTTCATCAGCGGCTAGTATTACAAATCCTCAAATGTTTCTTAAATTAGTTTAGTTTTAGGTTCTGTTTTATAATTGTCAAAGAGATAGAAGCAGATGTGAGGGCCAGGATGATTGGAGAACCTCTCCCTGAACTGTATCAGAGGGGTAGCCGTGTTAGTCTGGATCTGTAAAAAGCAGCAGAGTCCTGTGGCACCTTATAGTTGGGTGAATACCCACTTCGTCAGACGCATGTACTGAACTGACAGTCCTAGTTGACCTCCTGTATGTAAAGTGGTTTTCCCTCAAGGTAACAACATGAGGGTAAGAGCCTGGCTCTGGAGACCTGAATGTTGAGTTCCAAAATGCCCAAGTCATAAGAGGACATACATGTCTAGTTGCCAGAAAGATTTTTAAAATAAAATGTGGAGCTTTTGGCAGAAGACTTTTTTTCTGTAAAGTGTGGTATATCCAAATGTGCTGATACCAGTATTTTATGTGTAGTTGTAATGTATGACACTTTTTCAGGCTGCCACTAGATGGTGGTAATTGTGCACAATTTTACAATTGGGTCTCTGTTATTGTAGAAGTCTTATGGTGCAGTGGTTTTTATTTTTTCAAATTAAGATTTTTTTTCCTCAGTGCTGATTGTGTCATCCTTATAATGCTTACTATCTGAGATTCTTTCTTGGCTTCTTTGTAGATTTTAAAATTTACTAGTTTGCTAGAGCTGATTTAGCCATCCAGATATATGTGGTGATTATCTTCTGCTCAGAAAATACCATTTCCTTCTTCTACCACCCTTTTTTTCTATCTCCTTATTCTGTGTCTATCTTCTCCTGAACCGGGAGAGGAACATTTAAACTATGCACAGTGCCACTCCTTGGAATGGACGATTTGGGTGCACTGATGATGTTGGAACTTGTTCTGTTTTCCCCAAAAGCAATGGAGTTGCCTGTGCATCCTGCAATGTAGGGATTGGAAGTCCTAGATCTTTGTTACACACTGGAATGCTGCTGCATCAGCAGGATAGCTGCATTTAAAAAAAGTGTTTTCTTGCTTATAACTTTGTAAAATATTGACTTGTTAGTTTTCTGACTATAATAATCTGTCATTTTTTGTGGTATAAAATAGTAACCAAAAAAAGCCCATACCACAGTTGAATCTGTATACAATGACGCTTTCAGAGTACATGCTGGATATTGGGTTTAGAATGAAATTGACAACGAGGGAGGTGAGAATTTATACTTTTGTCCCCAGGTCTGGCCATTTGCTTCTCCAGATTGAAAGGAAGACTCACCTTAGCTCCTGGTAGACCTATTTCTCTAGTACATGCATGGAAATGTAGGTACCACATCCATTTCAGGTGTGTGTTAGCTATAACATCCTATAGCTGGTGGACTGTTCTGTTGATGTCCTCATGCAATATCATGATCATTTGTTGTTCAGCCATCAGTAAGGCTCTTAAATGTTGTTTTCAGATCTCATATGTCATGTACTATACCGATAACTCATGATAAATGAAACACAAGGAGTGGAGGCTAAAGTTCTCATAGCACTCTTGTTCCCAGGTCAATCAGTTGGGACATCTCAGTGCTTGAATTGTGTGCTGTGGTTTGTATGAAGAGAACTTATTTTTTCTCTTCATAAAGTCTATGAAGCTTGGTAGATAAACTGCAGTTCTCAACCTGAGGGACATGTCAAATCGTTCACATTTGGCCTGGCCACTCCTCCATCATGATGGTGGGGTGGCTGAGCCAAATTTCAGTGAATGGCATTGCAATCAGGTGTGTGTAGTCATTATCTCCACTAGCACTCTTTGATGCTGAAACTGAGACATACTGGCCAGAAAACATTGTAGAAATTAATGTGTTTTTAAAAGGTTCCTGGCCTATGCACAGTTAGATAACAGGATCAAAGGACTGATTTACTTAAAGCAGAATCCCATTTATTGGAATAATTATATTAATGGCCCTCGTTCCATTGGAATTACATTGGAAATTCCCATTTTGTAAATGGTGGGCGGTCGGGGAGGAGAGGTTGGAGGGATGTATTTTTAAAAATTTCGAGAACCCCTGATGTCATGGAAGTGGTCATAGCAGGAGGAAGGAAGGGGAGAGGAGGGGCGGGATAGATTACTAGATGACTGTTTTTAACTTGTTTTTAAGATCACATTTAGGTTTTGGGGTTTGTTTTTTTAAACTCTTTATGAATAGACATGCTTTCATTTGGAGGGATTCACTACATCAGTCTGGCAGAGACAAATGCCACATGTCTGGCAGTTTCAGTCAGTTTTGTTCATCAAAGTTCTAAATGTGCTGAGAGCACTTCTGGGTGCTGTCTGCACATTAGAGTTATGGGGAGGTCTGGGGCTCACTGCTGTTGGAAATAATGAGAGTGCCTCCTTAAAGGAGGGCAAGATGTTCTAACCAATTCTACCAGCCTGTGGATGTGGGGAGAGAAGCTTAAAGCAGGTGCCTATCTAGACCATTTACTTAAGGTACTTTATTTTGTAAAACTACAGACAGTACATCATATGTAGTGAGACCATTTAATGAGGCTCCATTGTAATACAAAAGTTCAGGGAATCAGATCTGAGGTTGCAGTGGGAACCCCAGCTCTGAATTTCTTGACATCCACACAACTAAAATCTCAACCTTAATGCATTGGGAAAGTAGGTTTATTTTGATGTGCATGCAATTAGCTGTTAAATTCCACCAAAATTTATAAACCCAGTTTGCTTTTAGTTTAAGACTAAATTGTACAGTGCAAATAAATGATGTACTCATTAATATCTCTGTATATGCAAATTATCCTTAGAGGCTTCCTATGTTCCTATTTAATCATATAATGAAAACTTAATTTTTTATTAACTACCTGAGGCCTGAAACAGGGAGGTGGATAGAAGTCTGTCAGAGATGAAATAAACTAAACTATTCAAGAGGAAACAGCTGGACAGATAACCTCAGGAGTGCTGACATGGAGAGGTACCTAGTCTGTGATGGAGGCTTCCTTACACTGGATTCTCTAGAAAGTCTTGATTCTCATAGAATGTGGCTGAGAGCTGTTTCTTAACTTTTTGGAGATTTTATTTTAAGTATTATTCGAGAATAAGAATGGCACCCTCCCTTTGGCCCCTGCTAGTTCTGTGTGTGTTCCACAATTACATTTTTCTGAACTCCACTTCTGAGATTTGTACAGTGGGAAAAGTATTTCAAATGAGTGAATATAAACATCTCTGCTACTACACTATTGTGATATCCAGTGACCTTAGGGTGGCAGTATTTACCATGTATTCAGAAGTGATGTGGCTAGGTGTAGATCAAAGCTTAGTCCCTTGCAATTAATAAAATGATTAAGGTTATGATAAAATTCAGCGACACAGTTATCCAGATCAAATACTCTAAGGCCTGGTTTACGCTTAAATGACCTAAATATGTTGCTCAAGGCTGTGAAAAATGTCTTGCCATGAGCATTGTGGTTAGGTCGACCGAACCCCCAGAGTAGGTGCAGCTAGGTTAATGAAGAATTTTTCCATCAGCCTAGCTACTACCTCTCACAAGGTGGATTAGCTACCTTGACAGAAGGGATTTTTCTGCCAGTATAGGGGAGTGTGTATGCTATGGCATTACAACAGCACAGCTGTATTGCTGTAGTGGTTATAGTGTAGGCATATTCCAAGTCTATCATTTATTACAGTTGTCCAAGTAAAAATTTCAGCATTTGACTCCTAGTTAATACAAGTAAAAACCAAAGTTTTCAAAAAATAGCTTTTATATCTGCTGTACTATGAGACCTGCAAAATTTTAATTGGGGTTCAATTTTGCAGTCATGTTTAGAGATGAATGGTTTCACTGACTTAAATGGGAGATACATTTGCTGAATTGAGCCCTTTATTGGTATGTAATTTAATAATTCTGTTGATAAGGCTCTTTTTAAATTTGATTATAGTTCTTCTGCGTGGGATTATAATTTTGGCTCATCATTAATTGTAATCTTATTACAATGTGGCATTTATACATCTGGAAATAACATCTTGCCTTTTATTAAGGACAGGGGGAGGAAAAGGAAAAACAGTTAAAGCATTTGAAATTTAAAGTATTAAGTAAGGCTTTCATTTTTAACAGCATCCCTTATTTCCTCTACCACCACCACCACCCCCCGAGAGAGATTTTTAAAAGGACCCCCACAGCATAACTGGCTTTCTTTTAGGTGGAAAAAAGAGAAATTTAGTTGAGATTGGCTGGAGCTGTTCTTGTTGAAGTCTGATCCTATTTCCTAGAAAACAAAACAAGACACACACACACAACAGTGGAGAGAAGAGAATAGCAAAGATAGAAAATGCAGCTTCTGTCTCTGGTGTTAACTTTTACTTGCAAACTCACTGCTGGAAACACACAGGCCCAGCACAGTCTTATCTATCACTCTGAGGCAAAGTTGTACAATGTTGCACTGTTCGATGCATTGCTTTTAACTGCCTTTTTCTGGTCACAGGCTCACAGTAATGTTGCAAAATACACAGTCTTAGCTGGTTAAGTCAGACTCTTACTAAACGGATGGCAAAGGAAGAGAGATAGGAAAAAGAAGATATAAGGTGGGGCAGGAGGAGAACACATGATGCACAAGTGTGTCTGTGACAAAGTCTCACGTCCCAGGTGCTATTCAAGATGTAACCAATGATGGTGGAGATAGCAATGTCATCTGGGTCCCTCAGGACATCTCTCAGGATTATGATGAAGGGAAAATGGTGTCATGTCAGATTTTGGGATCCCAGGAGATGGGGGATGACAGCCATGATGGGGAAGCTTGCTCATTCCCATTCTTTTAGTCAGCCAGCATTGCGATAGCAGCTGCTCCCCCATCCCCAAAGTCTCTTTCTGAGGACCCCAAAGGGAATGATTGGCAGAATAGCCCATTCTCTCATATTGTCCAGCAATTAGGCCTAATTTCCGACACAGCAACTTTAGCTCATTGACTTTATTATAGACCAGTTAGCTTAACTTCAGTACCCCGAAAGATAATGGAGCAAATAATTAAGCAATGTTTTTGCAAATATGTAGAACATGGGTGGGCAAACTTTTTGGCCGGAGGGCCATATCTGGTGAGGAAATGGTATGCAGGGCCATGAAAGTAGGGCAGGGGGTTGGGGTGTGGGAGGGGGTGCAGTGTGCAGGAAGGAGCTCAGGGCAAGGGGTTGGGGTGCGGGAGAGGGCTCAGGGCAGGGGGTTAGGGGGCACAGGGTTGGGGTGCAGGGTGCAAGAGGGGTTCAGGGTGTGGGCTTCTGCTTGGTGCCACTTACCTCAAGCTGCTCCAGAGTGGCAGCAGGGCTAAGGCAGGCTCCCTGCCTGCCCTGGCCCTGTGCCACTCCCGGAAGCAGCCAGCATGTCTGGCAGTGGCTCCTGGGGGTTGGGTGGGACAGGTGGCTCCGCCGCATGCTGCCCTCACCTGTAGGTACCACCCCCGAAGCTCCCATTGGCCGCGGTTCCCATTCCTGGCCAATAGGAGCTGTGGGGGGTGGTGCCTGCAGGCAAGGGCAGTGCACGGAGCCCTCTGCCCCATGCCCCCAGAGGATCTGGGGGTCATGGTAGATCACAAGCTAAATATGAGTCAATAGTGTAGCACTGTTGTGCCAAAAAAAAAAAAAAAAGCAAACCTTCTGGGATGTATTACCAGGAGTGTTGTAAGCAAGACATGAGAAGTAATACTTCTGCTCTACTCTGCACTGATTAGGGCTCAACTGGAGTATTGTGTCCAGTTCTGGGTGCCACATTTCAGGAAAGATGTGGACAAATTGGAGAAAGCAAAAATGATTAAAGGTCTAGAAAACATGACCTATGAGGGCAGATTGAAAACAATGGGTTTCTTTAGTCTGAGAAAAGAATGAGAGGGGACATAACCTTTTATGTACTTGAAAACCGTTGTTACAAGGAGGAGGGTGAAAAACATTTCTCCTTAACCTCTGAGGCTAGGACAAGACGCAATGGGCTTAGATTGCAGAAAGGGCTGTTTAGCTTGGACATTGGGAAAAACTTAACTGTCAGGGTAGTTAAGCACTGGAATAAATTGCCTTGGGAGCTGTGGAATCTCCATCGTTGCCTAACCTGATCTTAATCTCCAAACACCTGTCAGGAATGGTCTAGATAATACTTAGTCCTGCCATCAGTGCAGAGGACTGGACCTCTCGAGATCCCTTCTAGTCCTATGATTCTATAACTTCTGGCCCCAGGTGTCTCTTGTTTACCAGGCATGATCTTAACACAGTTCTTGAATTATACTGGTAGGCCACCTTATTTAGGCTAATTCAGTCTGCCTCCCTTTTGCACCTTTTCCCATCAACATTTATCATTATATGATTGAAACATTTTGTAAACTTTGCCACAATTGAGTTCACAATTAAGGTAAGCTTATAGGCCCAGTTATCACAGCACAACCATGTTTTTGCCTTCTGTAGAATCAGGACAAAATTCAGAATGTTTGTTGGTTTGGGGATTTTTTTTTTTTTTAAATAAACATGCTGCCTTTGTTAGCTAAAACCTTTTATTTTTAGCTGTGTGTAAGACCCAGGGCAGCTAGGGATCTTCTTGCATGGATGCCCATAAACTGACCTTTGTTTTGGAATTAGGAAAGTGAAGGCTTATGCTATTCTCCGATCTTTAAAAAATAGATACTCTTCAGTTGGTACTCACCAGAAACTGTGCTTGCTTAGATAATGAGACGCTGTCTGCAAGCAGCCCCATAACAGAGTATCCAGTAAAGACAATAATTAAAGTCATGCCATTCTAACAAGTCTCTCTTGCTTGTCTTTTTTTCACCCTTCTTCTCACTGGTGTCTTTTGTCCCTTTCATCTTTAACAGGCTGTATTGTTAACCATTTGGAACTTACTGTAATTTCCTTTTTTTTTTATCATGAAGGGCAGAGATAATTTAATATTAGTCTTAAACATTTCTGCAGAATGTCAAGGAACTGTACAGTGTGGTCTGGTGACTAAAACAGATACTGGACTTCTGTATTCTTTTGCCAGCTCTGATGCTAATTTTGTGTGTTACCTCAAGTAATCCGTTTCCCTTTTCTGTGCTTCATTTCTACCCTTGTAAAGCGCAAATAATACCTCCTTTGTGGTGATGTTATGGGCTTACTGTTTGTGAAATGTTTTGAGGTTCCTTGGATAAAGGCTGCTTTAGATATGAAAAGTATCTATTTTCTTTTACCCTCATCCAGTTCAGCAAATGCCACTCCTGAATTTGAAGGCCGGGGAGGAGAAGAGCTTGCCACAGAGATAGTAAATACTCTCTACAGAATATTTAGCAATGAGAGCACCATAGACGTGAAATCCCTTTGTATTAATCCCAGAGAGCACTGCTGGGTTCTCTATGTTGATGTTTTGGTAAGTGAAGCAAAGAAGAGGTAATTTAAGTTCAAGGGAGTCTTCAAGGTACTGAACTACAGAACATAAATATAATTTAGTAATATTTTTAAAATATGTGCACAGTTTAAATATCATTGCATGTCCATGCCTCACTGTAATGCTGGGGGGGAAGAGAGGAAAGAGGGGTGGCTAGCATAACTACTCACACCATCTATCTCTTGACAGTGTATTATTGCTGGTGGATCCTTGGAGCAGAACAAAAGCTTTATATAGAAGTGATGGGGCTTCCCCTTCCTCCCCCCTAGAAGGTTTAGATTTTATTATTGAAGTGTGTGTGTGTGTGTGTGTGTGTGTGTGTATAGAGAGAGTGAATACTTGATCTCTTTCTAGAATGGAAACTAAATTTTGTTCTAAAGCTAACCTAATGAGTTGCTAAATCACAATAATGTGCTTAAAGTTCTGAACGAGAGAGAGAGACAGCAAGACTTGAATACAGGTTTGGGAGCCAGGAACTCCTGAGCTCTGTCCTCAACTCTGACACTGACTGTGTGACTTGGACAAATCAATATTTCCCTATTTTGTAAAATGGGTAATAACTGGTAACTTCCTCCAACAGATGGATTAGTTCATGTTTGTAAAGTGCTTTGAAGATATAAAGCTCAGTGATAAGTACAGTTGCCAAAGCCAAATGTAGGTCTCTATTAACAAACAAGAACATTCAGAATGTAGAGACCTAAATTAATTATGTATAAAAATACAAATTCATTATGTTCTTTTTTTTAAAAAAGGCATTAGTCTAATTATATGGGGATGTGCCTACTGTGACTAACAGTAGTACAGAACGATCAGATTTGTTCTGATGCAGTTTGTTACAATCTCAGCAGCCATCTTAGCAGAACCTAAAATAATGTAATTGAAAATGAAGTGCTGTTTTTGAAGAGTAGCCCTGGGAATTCAAATTATTTGGTAAACGTGAACAAAGCTACAGATTATTAGATGATATGCATATTTGTATAAAGTCAGTAAATCACTTTTAAAATCTCATGTCTCTTTTACTGCACAATATTTCGAACTACTTGTTTGAATTGTTCATGATACTGCCAAGTTTACCTTAGCAGTAATTCTGTAAACCTCCATGTGTGAGCAGATAATGTTAAGTATTAGAGGGGTAGCCATGTTAGTCTGGATCTGTAAAAGCAGCAGAGTCCTGTGGCACCTTATAGACTAACGGACGTATTGGAGCATGAGCTTTCATAGGTAAATACCCACTTGTTCGGATGCAAGATAATGTTAATGATGGGCATTTTGAGTCTTCTTACTTAGTCAAATTTAAATTGATACACACACTTATTTCTATATAACTTTAGTCCTCTTAGATTGTTAAATATATCAGTATCTCAAAGCTCCTTATGTTATATACCTTCTTGATTCACATACTTCCTTACATGGTCAGCTTTATGCTTTTCGCCCAACCGAAAATTGTATTAGTAAGTCTAATGGAAATGTGTTCAGGACTAGGATTTGTGCTGAATAGAGTGTAAAGATAGAACTCAGATTGTAAGATTTATTCTATTTAACTCTCTTGTTTCTTTTGGGGGTGGGTGGTGTGTGCCATTGAAGAATTACTTACTCCTGGGGAGTTCTGCACCACTACGCACGTGCAGAGTTCATGTCCTCTGCAGATTTCTTTGCTTCCCTGTGGAAAAATGACTTTCTGACGGGGAAGCAAAGGGAAGCCACAAGAGGAGTCTTGCACCCCTGGGCATGTCTTTTCAGGCACCCGTAGCAGCCAGGAGAGGGGGGGGTGAGGCTGGGGATGCCTCAGATGGTGGTGGCTCCTATCCTGCACCAGGCTCAGCTGCTAATCCCAGGGGGCTGGGGCGGAGAGGACGAGACTTCTTCCCCTGCAAGGAGCAGCCAGGACTGGGTCAGACCCACCCCCAGAAACCTCCCCTGGCAGCAGGAAGCTCCACCCCCTCACACTTCCTGTCCTCATCACTCCTCAGCCATGGAGGAGGGGTTACTGTATGTGGAGCTGCTACCCTGTCTGCTCAACCCCACCAGGCATCCAGGCTCCCACCCCACCATACCCTCACCCACCCTGCACCCAGAGCCTCCCACCCCAAGCCCCCCAACCTGAACCCTAACCCCACCAAGCCTCACCTCCTGCACTTGGAGCCTCCCACACCCTAACCACAACCCCTCTGCATCCGGATCCGCCCTCACCCCCAGCTGAGCCCCACGCACCCAAACCCCCAGCCCAGCTAGTCCCACTCCCCTACACTTGGGCTACCACAACAAGCCCCTTCACCCAGACCCCCACCCCCCTGAGCCCCAGCCAGCTGTACCTGGACCCCCCTACAGAGTGCCATTGCCTCTGCCTATGGAACCCCCAACGGGTCCCTGTGCATCCGGATTCTTCCCCCCTCCTCCCACTGAGCCACCCATACCTAGATTGCCCCACACAGAACCCTCTCACCTTGCACCTGGATTCCCCCCCACACTACGCCCCTTCACACTTGGATCCTGCCAGGCTGAGCCTGTCTGCCTGCCCACACCTGGTGTACCTGCATGGAGGGGCAGGGCCCCCTCATGTTTCTGGGGCCGCCGCAGCCCTTGCACTGTGTCAGGGTCAGGTGCAGCCTCACCGCTGAGTCCATGTCTTGGTAGGGGCTGCAGGGTGTTCTCCCACCTCTGTGCAGCCAGTGGACTGTGCTCTCCACTGCCATTCTGGAGCCTCCACATTTATTTATGTGCACATTTGCAGAATTTTAAAATCTTGTGCGCAGAATTTTAAAATCTTGTGCGCAGAATTTTTATTTTCTTTAGTGCAGAATACCCTCAGGAGTTACTACTTGTATTGCTACAGCAAACATCATTAACGTATGGATCTTTTCAAATCTCAGTATTTAAATTTACCAAGATATTTGTGCTATTTCCTATTATAACTATAGGGACTACCATAAGGTAGAGTAACGATGTTACAATGCAGTAAGAGTCCAATATTTATAGGTATTTCTGCCATACTTGCTGTGTGAGTGCTCACGGTACTACATTTTAACGTTATAGTAATGACTCATTACAATGAAATTATCTGTAGTATCCACACTAATATCAAGTGGACTTTGCTATTTTTGAAAGTGTAACGATGAGCAGATTAATGAGAGAACACTTTTTACTGCATTTCCCTCTAGATGCATAAGAATAGCTCTTTTTCATGTTAGTGGGATTTGCACAGTAAATTGAGGGGAGAATAAACCTCATTAAGTTTCTGTCAGAAGTTTTAAAAAATACTGCATTCTTGGATATGCAATAGAGTGCATAGACTATATTTGTTACTAAAATAGCTTGTTCTGAAAGATATGGGGGGAGGGATAGCTCAGTGGTTTGAGCATTGGCCTGCTAAACCCAGGGTTCTGAGTTCAATCCTTGAGGGGGCCATTTAGGGAACTGGAGTGAAAATCTGTCTGGGGATTGGTCCTGCTTTGAGCAGGGTGTTGGACTAGATGACCTTCTGAGGTCCCTTTCAACCCTAATCTTCTATGATATCTGATTTTGATGGATTCTCGCTCCATTTCTTATTGCCATTCATATAACCATCCACAATTCCACAGAAGTATCTGAGTTTCAGCTCTTATTTGAGGGTAAGGTTTGACCAGTGTATGCAACTTCAGGAAGAAAAGGGAGAAGAGATTTCTTTAACAGATGGTGTTGATGCAAAGTCACTCATCTAAAAAGAGAGAGATTTTTTCTTTGTTAGTGGTCAGTATTTCGTCTCCAGTATAGTTGAGACTTGTCTTAGTTGGTTGCATGGTCACACTGTTAATGTTTAGTAGACTGAACCAAAAGGAGTTAAGACTACAAATTTGCATGCAGAAGCCACCCAGGGGCTCTTGGCTAATGCTCTGGTTGTATAATAGTGATCTCAAAAGAAATGATCATTCTATTTTTTTTAAATGTAAAAAATTCCATTATCCCTAGAGCAGCACAGTGAGTACAGAAACACCCTAAACCATGGATCTGCAATCTTTTCACACCTACAGTTTCCTTTTGTTGCTGATGTTAAAGACAGGCTTTTAGGAGGCTTTTGTCATGGTTGACACATTTACAGTCATCTTCACATAAATTGCTCCAGCAGTCTGTCATACTGGATGGTGAGCATGAGTGTGTGGTTTTTTCCACCTCCTTACAGCACAGTCTACACATGGGAAGGCTACATTAGGCTCTAGTAAAATCTTAGCTGTTTCCTGTTGAGCATCCATAGAAGGGGTTTTTCTGTCACTACTGACTTGGAGACTTTTCCTCAAGGAGGACTAGGGCCAGGCCAGGCTTAGAATTTTATTTAACCACTCTTGAGTTTATTGTGGTTTGCAGAGGAAGAGGTAGCTTTTTTTTTTTCTTCCCACAACTCAAACAGCTGAACAGATTGAACAAACAAACGTTCACCTTGTAGGAATGTTAATCTAAAATATATTGTTTTGAAAAAGTTGTTGTACCATGGGTAGCATGTTATTGTACCCTGGCCTGTAGGAGCTACTGTAATACAAATAATAAAAGTTTATATTGGAGGGCTGAACATAACCTTAACTACAGTACAGACACATCCTGTCTTTAAATAAAGATTGGTTTTATTGCATTTATCCAGTAAAATCCAATAACAACTGAAAATGACAGGCTAATTTCTCTGTATCAAGCAATTTTTGCATAGCACTAATTTGGTCACCCTCTGTCTTTTAGCTTCTGCTTTCACCTTTTGTCAGTTTCACCTTTCAGTTATCAATCTGTCTTGGTACAAGTAATCTGAAATAGTAGTCTGAAATATAACCCTTAGTTAATTTAGAGTTCATTTACTCATAGGCTTTTTAGTTTTCTATGTTGATTACATTAACCATACTTCAGAATTGTATACTGTGAAACTTAATCCACTATGTTCACATGAGCCGAGTAGATTGGTGCATCCACGCATCTCCTGTTAAGATAGGGCAAGTGATTTCATCGGGTAGGTTTTTAAAAGAAGAAGAATTACATGGATTAAGAATGAATGCCATAATGCTCTTATTTTGAGTTTATTTTTAAATATTGCCATAATTACAGCTGGCTGAAACTTCCTACATTTCACATTTGACAAAAAAGTATTTTCAACAACTATCCCCCCTTCAATTTTCAGTGAAAGTTTTAGAGTTTTTCAAGTAGCTGTTGTGGTAATGAATGCTCTTCTAAAAATAATCCTTACCACTGCATTTTTGTAATCACTATGCTGTGCACTGTGCTGTGTATATTTGATGGTTTTAAAATTGCATTTTAAAGCATTCACTTTAAAGTGCAATTTTGGAAAGAAACTGATACCGTATAGTTGGCTGTGACTTCATAGGTAATGTTGAGTATAATTAAATATAGAAAGTTTTTTAGTGTTTCAGTGCCACAACTATTTAGGGAATATTTTGATGTTCTTATTATAGTTTATGATTTTTGTGTTTTTTTACCTCAGTTATTGGAATGTGGTGGCAACCTGTTCGATGCAATCTCTATTGCAGTGAAGGCAGCTCTATTTAATACGAGGTAAGGCACAGTTCTTAATTTTCTTGGGAGGATAAATACTTTCTGAGCACTTTTAAAGCTGAACCATTAAAACAAAAATTAAGGGATTGGATGTCTAGGTCAACTTACATCCAGATACAAAACCGATCATTTACATCCAGCTGAAATGAATTAGTGATTTCAGTCCAATTTCTGTTGGGCAGGTATCCTCCTTCATGACAAGGATGCTTATTGGCAAAGAGTTGAAAGATTGAATGATCATGGTAACTGTTACCTTGTCATCCCTTTAAACATGGCTAACTTCAGAAAAAGCTTATTTTTTGGCAGTGGTGTATAATTATAAAGACCTTCATGCCCTAATTTCCAGATGGGCTGAAGTCCATGGACGCTGCAGATGCCTGGCACCTCTGAAAATCACTTCCTCTGTCTGTAGGGCTGTCAGACTGTCACCAGCTCTAAATTCCTTTATTAAAAAAAATTGAGTTTTTTTTTCTTTTGCATTAAACAGCATGAATCATGGTTCATAGTTTCTTCACGGAACTATTGACTGAGAGAAGGAAAGTGTCACTGAGTGCCAGAGCTCACAAACTTTTGCACAAGTGCAATGTCGTTAACAAAAACATAAATTTTGCTTTGCTACCTACTCTGCACATGGAGTGGCGCATGATGGAAGGCAGGGAGTCTGGAGCAGAGCACTTTGCTTGCCATTTCTTGATCTGCTTGCTAACGATAGCTAAATTTAGCAGCATAGATTTTTCACTTACAGGAGTAAGTTAGAACCTACCCATTCACCTGAAGTACTAGCTAAGTACAACCAGATGAAGAAACTCCCCAATAGGCAAATGTTACATTTCTAGTTTGTCAATAAACCTTTTCAGCAGTTCTTTCCATCAAGAGTGTGATGAGTGATCTTGTGAACAAAAGTTGCCAAATGTTGCATAGTGAGACTCCAGAATAGCTTTCCAAGAGTTAAAGTTTATGTTGCAGGCGCAAGAGGTCTGAAGGTGATCCAAACAGTTCTACAGCAGTGTATTGAAACTCCATTGGCTTCAGTAGAGTTACTCCTGAGTTATGCCAGAGTGAAATCTGATTGCAGCTCTATGGTTGGAAAGCAGCATACAAGGAAAAAAACATGGTTCTGAAGACGTATATCAGGTTGTTAAAATCTGTTTGTTCAGACATGAAGAAAGTCTCTTGAGATTGAGAAAGACAAGATGGGTGAGGTAATATCTTTTATTGAGCCAACTTCTGTTGGTGAGAGAGACAAGCTTACACAGAGCTCTTCTTTAGGTCTGGGGAACATATTCAGAGGCTTTGGCTACACTTGCATTTCAAAGCGCTGCCGCGGCAGCGCTTTGAAGCGCTAAGTGTAATCAAAGCGCCAGCGCTGGGAGAAAACTCTCCCAGCGCTGTCCGTACTCCACTTCCCTGTGGGGAATAACGGACAGCGCTGGGAGCGCGGCTCCCAGCGCTGGGGCTTTGACTACACTGGCGCTTTGTAGCGCCGCAATTTGCAGCACTGCAGAGGGTGTGTTTTCACACCCTGCTGCAGCGCTGCAAATTTGTAAGTGTAGCCAAGCCCAGAGTGTCACAGCTAAATACAAGGTGGAACAGATTGTTTAGCATAAGTAGTTGCTTTGATTGGTCCCTTGAAATGTGTTAGGTGACCTGTTAACACCTCTCCAGTTGTAGTGGGGGAGAGAGATTGAGACAATAATTCTGCCACACTTCCTTCCTATTGGTATTTTACTGGACAGTCTCCTGCTTTAATCATCCTTTTTTAAAGGAGTAAAGTGTTCCTGTAATGTGGAATCCATTAAAAGTTATATTCTCACACGTTGGGAAGGTGCCAAAGACTTGTGAACTTGCTAAGGGTGAAAAAACGTTGCAAAACGATTTTATGGGAAAGCTGCCTGGATGCTGTTAGTCTAAATTCTAAGTTTAGTTTATAACAGCTGCTGTTCCATGGGGTTTTTTTAGATCACTTGTTTGTGCTTTATGTACAAGATATCTGGGCTTTTTGAAATGTAGTTTAAACAGAAGTCCTATTTTGAAGGATACTGTGTATAAAGAAAATACAAAAACTAAAACAGAACAGCATTGGATTAGGAAAAACTTATTGCAAGCGAACACTGGAGGACATTATGCATGCAGTGCTTGCTTTAATAGTTCTTTCAAAAACAGTGCCTTTTAAAATAGATATCTTTTTATCTAGCATTTGAGTTAGCTTCTTCACACTTACGAAAGTGAGAGACTAATGGCTTGAGTTTGGAATAGTGTGGGCAAACACTGTCTGAGCTTCTCCAAAGCCACTGCCAGTACTTTTTTCAGTTTTGACCTACAAGAGTCTAACTCGGGGGTGTGCAAACTTTTTTTGGCCTGCGGGCCACATCGGGTAGGGAAGGTTGTGCCTCCCCAAACAGCCTGGCCTCCGCCCCCTCCCACTTCCTGCCTCCTGGCTACCCCCCTCAGAACTCCCAACCCCCCCTGATCCTTGTTCTCTGACCTCCCCCTCCCGAGACCCCTGCCTCTAACTGCCCCCCGCAGGACTCCACCCCCTCTCCAACCCCCCTTCCTTCCATTCCCCTGACTGCCCCAACCTCTATCCACACCCCTGCGTCCTGACAGGGCCCCCGGGACTCGCACGCCTATCTAACCGCTCCCTGTCCCCTGACTGCCCCCCGGAGTCCCCTGCCCCTTATCCAACTTCCCCCCTCCCGCCCCCCCCCCACACACTCCCCGCCCCCTTACCATGCTGCTCAGAGCACCAGGACTGGCAGCCGTACCTCCTGGCCGGAGCCAGCCACGCCACCACACTGCCCGGCAGGAGGTTGCAGCCACGCCGCCCAGAGCACTGGCGGCACAGCGAGCTGAGGCTGCGGGGGAGGAGGGACAGCAGGGGTGGGGCCAGGGTCTAGCTTCCCTGGCCGGGAGCTCAAGGGCCAGGCAGGACGGTCCCGTTGGCACGACATGGCCCACGGGCCATAGTTTGCCCACCTCTGGTCTTGCTTATTTCACTTTAGCACAACTGGCATTCTTTGCTCGAGTATGAACTGGGAACAGCTATTGTTGTGGGGAACATGAAGAAACCACCAAACTCACTTTTATTTGTGAACTAAGAATTTGAGCTCTGGCCTTGAGAGGTGAAAGGCATTAATCCACTATGCAATCTAGTCATTCTTTCCTTCCCCTTCTCGTAGTTCCAGATATTTACTTCTTTACAGACTACTTCAAAGTTTCCTACAACAGCTACTAGCCCACCAGAAAAATGTCACTTCAATCATGTTAATCTAGTTAAAAACTAACTATTTTTATCAATGCCAAATAAATTCCAATCTAACTGTCCTGAACTTCTCTTACAGCTATACTACTTTTCCTTCAAAGTAATTTTGTGACCAAGTTTCCATTATAAACCTGTTTTCAAAGGTGTATACATCAGCTTTAAAAAGACCAGATCTTGCTTGAAACCTGGAATACAGATTAGTGTGTTCTGGCTGCCATTGGTTTTTGAAGCATTTAGTTCTCAAAGGCCTATCTGAGCCTTGTAGAGCAATAATTTTATCCTTAAAACCAAGCTTGTATAGCTTCCTTCATAGCTATGGGGACTCCTTTCTTTAGGCTTCAAGGAATCCAAGATGGTGACCCAATATGGTGGCATATTCATTAATCTAAATGTTTGCATTGTTCAGACAGTTTTAAATGACATACCAAATACTAACTGAATAGTATCCCTTCAGTTCTAGTACTAAGTAGGTATCTAAAGGCACTTAGGGCCATATTCCGCTATACTAGAAATCTGTATTTTAGTGGAGCTGTACATACACCAGGGCTGAATTTGCCCCATTGTATTTCCACTGTTGTGTTTTGGAACATAAACCTCTGTATGCTGGGTCCTGGAACAAGATTCCTCAGGTTATTGCATAAACGTGCAAACACTCACAGTGCTGTGGTTTAGCATATTACAATGATGCATATCCTATATTAGTTTAACACTGGCAAAAGCTAGATAGATTGTGACTTTATGCACTTGTAACTGAAAATAGTCATTATTTCAACAGTAGATGTCACTCTGCCCCTTACCCAACAACATGGTAGTGATGGAATTGGGGTGGGGCAGTAGAAACCACTTGCAGGCGTAAAGCTAGTTTTGCAGGCGGCACTTCTAGATCTCCTGCACTGAACTGAGAGCATTGCTGGTGTGCCACTGCATACTGCTGTGCTGGCTTTGCAGTTGCTGCACTAATGAACCTTCTGCAGGTTTTAACACTATTGTGGGAACTCAACAAATAAGTACAGTGCACAAAAACAGAATGATTAGATTTACAGTTTGCTTAGTCTGGATTCTGGAGCAAAGGCTTTTCACAAGGGGAGGGGGTAATCTGGTGCTTTCCAGGAATGCCCTTGATCCTACAAAAATCTATTTCTACTTCTTGCTTATTTACCAAGTTGGCTGTAATCACCTCCCCACTTCTTCCATGCTACTAACATTCTTCTTTGTCTGCCCAGCTCATGCTGTCCTCTTGCCTTAGTAGATGTTGGTTCTTGTCTATAACTTCATCTCCTCTTGTCTTGAGTACTGCAACTCCTTCCTCTAGGGACTTTCCAAATACTAGCTCTTGAAATGCAGCATATGGAGATGCATTACTACTTGCCGCCTTCTGTGTACAAGGAAATAATGACTCTGTCATTGTCATCTTTAAACTTTGCTGTCCACTTCCTATGCAATTCAGAATAGAGGTTAAAAATTGCTCTCTATGGACTTGATTTTAACCTTCTTCTAGCCTGTCTGCTTATCTAGCACACTGCTCTCATTCTGTCCCTCCAAACAACCTTGTCACCATATCTCAAGAGCCTTCTCCTTTGTAACATGTCATCTTGTATCAGCCTATGTGTAACCAGCTAACTGTCTTGCCCTCTCAGTTGTAAATAGTGTTAATCATTTTCAGCAGAAAACATCTTGTCACATTGATTGTATTATATAACTCTACAAAGGGCTTTAGATGCAGTTTTATATTTATATATAATATTAAAATGTTGCATTCTGCTTATTTTAAAATATTTTTGTTTTGGTCGGTCAGTATTATGCAGAGAATATGCCTCTTCTCTCTACAGATGTCTAAGCACTTGTCATTAGTACTCGATATGAACTGCAACTAAAATACTTTCCAGGGATCAAAAAACAAAATAAAACACTTTGCTCCTGTAAGGAAAAAATATTCATTAAATCCATCCAGATATTTTACTTTAAAAGATGTTACAGAATGCATAAAAGAAGTCTCTCAAGTTTAATTTGTGTAACACACGACACTGTGCTGTAAAAGTATTAATATAAACAAACATTGCTGTTTGATGTCATCCAATTACCAAAGCTAATTTTTCAGAGATGCACTGAGGTGTGTTATATCTTCAAGGAAAGCACATAGAAATGGGAGATCTGTTTTCTTTTTATTGGCCTGCAAAGTAAGAGCTTTCATACTATATTCATCCCTGAGGGGAAGCAGCCCTCTTATACCAGTGGACTCCATCAGAATTGCACCAGGGCTGAACATGGCCTTCACATTATGGGCAGGAAAAGTAAAGCAAGTGATTATTTAGAAACTGTTCCAACTGCTCTTTTATTCATTACCATAAGAATGTTCATCTTTTTGTAAAATTTCCATGGAATTTATACATACTGTGCATATAATATAGCCAACTATGTCCTATAAGTCTGACAAATTTCAAAATATGGAGACTTAACCTTCACATTCACATTTTAAGTAATATGTGAAATCGAAGATCTCAGGCATTACTTCGTATGTTGAACAAAGGATTTGGGGAAAGTATATATAATCCCTCTTTAATAAAGTGTAAAATCTGTTCTGGATGAAGAAGTCTGAAGAATTCATTTCTTTCTCTCGATTAGACTCCTCCCAAGTGGGGGAATGTGTCCTAAAACATTCACTTATACAAGGTTATCCCATCCTATACTTCTCCAAACCT